>NW_027072122.1:0-600000 GCF_028829755.1 Penicillium solitum
TAAACCCTAAACCCTAAACCCTAAACCCTAAACCCTAAACCCTAAACCCTAAGCCCTAAGCCCTAAAACCCTAAACCCTAACTCGGAATTGGCAGCGGTGTGGTGACGGAACTGTGCTACCCTGAAGAGCGGGCCCGGAAGTTGGGTTGGTGGACCCTGCTGATCACTATCGGGATCCCCGGTGGTGCATTCATAAACGGCTTTGTTGTGCAACACCTAGGTGTGCCCTGGATATTTTGGATATTCGCGATTATTAATGGCGTTCAATTCATTGCCTACGTCCTGCTCGGTGACGAAACTTTATACGTCAAGGATATATCCATCCATCCGAAACGCAATGGCTGGAGCCGGCTCGTCCCTTGTCGGCTCGACCGTCGCCCCTTCGAGATGCAAAACTTCATCGCCCCTCTCTTTCTAGGGAGGTTCCCTCGGATCCTGATTCCGGGAATTGCATATGGCGTCGAATTTGCCTACGCTAACATCGCTATCATCGTTGAGACACCACTAATCTTCGGCGAGAAATTTCACTTCAATGCCCAACAAGTAGGCTACCAGTTCATTTCCATCATCATCGGCTCCGTTATTGGGGAACAAGTTAGTGGCCCAATGTCAGATTGGTTCCTGGGTGTTCTCCGGCGTCGGAAGGGCCATACCATCCCTGCGGATCGTTTGTGGCTGTCATATATTGGATATGGCACTGTTTTCGCGGGCTTACTAGTCTGGGGCTTCCAATTAGAAAGGGCAACCACTTGGAACGTTACACCATGCATCGGAATGGCTATTGCTGCCTTTGGAAACCAGGTTCTTACTACCACCCTCATATCCTTCGCGGTCGATAGCCACAAGGAACACTCTGCCAGCATCGGCGTTTTTATCAACCTCTGTCGACAGATCTATGGATTTGTGAGTCCCCAGCAAAGTGTTTGACTTTACTTCGACATGAATGCTGACTGAAATGTCTTCTTAGTGCGGTCCATTCTATTTCCCTGATATGTATGCCAACCTCGGGCTAAGCGGTGCTGCTGGTGTTATGTGTGGGATTATGGCAGTGGTGTCTTTGACTCCGGTTCTTTTGATTCAGCTAATCGACACGAGGAGAAAGCCCCAACAATATTGATGAGAATCAACTCCTGTGGCCAGATTTACGACGACGTGATTGGATTTTGTCTTGAGATATTTCCAGAACTTTGCATTTGTATAGAATGGATATGCTGCCACGATACATTGTGCTGGATGAAACCCTACGATTGCCAATGGCTTCTGAGAGAGGTTTTACTTTGAGCTGGCATGGAATATCCCTATGGGTTCGACGGTAATGGACCGATTATTGATCCAACGCAATTGCACACTGAGAGACTTCTTAAACCATGTCCGGTGCCAACACCGCCTAGATAAACACAGTGTTAGAAAAAAGCCAGTACGAGTATACTTGAAGGGTTAAAGTGGACTGGAAAATATGTCAATTGCGCTGGCGAGAGGAAGAAAAGAACTATCTGCGTAGCTACGACTAAATGTACTAGGGGCAAACATGTAGTGGTCGATGACCACCTCTGACACATAGTGTCTAGAGCCATCTATGCAGACGACGATCTCCGAGATTTTCTCCACGGGAGGCTTTCTTCCGATCGTTTGGTCTAAAAATTACTACGATTTTGATCATGTCGAAGGCCTGCGGCGGCCCGTTTACGGTAGTCTCATTCATTCTGTGACGTGTCTAGACATCACAGACTTGCTGCTTTAAAGTACATTGATTCATAGCAAACCAGTCAGAGATATGAACATACTACAGCATCGTAGACGAATCCCGAGTTTGCCATCGCATTGGGAGGTCAGTGTATCCTCTCTGGTCCCCCATAGTCCGAGCTGTGAATCAGTCTCAGTGGTCGCAATGTCTTCGCCTTCTCTGGATGATGGGCACTATCATGTCTAGCTATGTATTTTGTTCAAAATACTCGCTTCCGCTTCTTTACCACAATTTGTGAGCTTCTTGTATTGTAATTTAGTCTCCAGCCTTCCGTCACATACTTGTTTCCATTCTACGTACAATTCCGCGAGGTCTAGCTATCCCGATCATATGATAACGGCATGAGGCCTCCAGTCTAGGAATTGCAATCAACATCTCAACAAGTATCCAGCATCTCGACAAGAGCAGCCTTCTCGTCCGAAGTGATGGTAAGATCATAGACTGATTTCACCTTCACCCACATCTTGGCATAAGTGCAGTAATAGGAAGCTATTTTGATGTCAACGGTTTATAGATCACACAATACGCACGGTTTCAGACGGACCTAGTGGGGGCCTCCAAGATTCTGGGCCTTTGTCGCCCTTCGCGGAGTTCACGTTGTCGGTGACTGCTAAGAGCTGGGGATTCTTGAGGTCATTGGCGAAAGCTTGACGATCTGCTTTAGTCCAACTGGAGGCCCCGGACTACCCATATCCATTAATATCTTGACTCGTCCATTTTGTCAGATAAGCCGATCTCACCTTCCATGCATTTGATAATGGAACAACGTGATCGATGTCGACATCGCTTGCAGCTGTCCAGGTCTCGCCATCATACGGAGAAAACCAAGATCCACTAGTAGCACCGCAGCTGGAGCTTTGGACCACGTCGGTTCCATCCCGTTTGAGGATTGTTTCGCGTGTGTTGCAATTTCTATGGACGGAAATTTGAGTTGCCAATACTTCCAAGGTTCAGAATCACCGTGATCTTATCTACTCACCCGCTGATAGTAATCCAGTGCGGAAATTCGTCACGGCTATATCCATCCTGCGATCCCTGTGCAGCAACGGTCAATCCTGCCAGCTCACTCGTTGCAGTAGAGGTAGACGGAATTCCAGGTGGTGATGGGGCAGGCAAGGCTCCACCTAGGAAAGGCTGGAAGGCGAAAGCCAGAACCCAAGCAGCGCGAGATATGCCCATTGTGGTTTTCTTTAGCAAATATCGATAGATTTCGACTGAGCTGTGAATACCAACTGGAATGCGTTGAGAGTAATCAAGGCTACAGTCAAGAATGTAGGATAAATACAGTATACCTCCAAGTTGGAACTATGATTTTATACTCCAGCTTTATCTGTTAGGTCGAGTCAAGCCCCTCACATAAACAATGCTAATCCAATACCAATTCCTCTCCAAATGCATTGTAACATCGGCTCCCGAGTCTTGGCCCGGGGCTTGGCGTTGCACGTTGATCAATCATTGGCTTGCGACTAGACAGCGCGGGAAGTGCGGGAGCTGTGCAAGAGTTGTGACTGATAACAAGCACACCATTCGCTGTAGATTCATATACGACAAGTCACCTGGGCCGTAAAGGGACCAGACGAGGGTACTCGTGTAGAATGTTGAAACAGAAGTCTGCCAGAGAGGGGACCGTGAAATTCCAATATGGAAATGATCATCTGAGATCTTCCCCCTTTCTCAGTCTTGCGCTGCACAGTATTACGGCTACGTTGTACTCAGCACTACAGTCCGTACTAAGACTTGGGACAGGGAAATCAAAGGGTTGCAATCAAAAAGACATTAATCTATGGATGATGTGTGTCCACTTTACAGTAAGCCTCTGGTAAACTGCCATGGGAGAGATACCTTCACATCCAGTTTCTTGGCCGCCGTGAGTACCCATTCGGGCTCACGCAAGAATTGACGGGCCATTAACACGGCATCGGCCTGAGGCTTGGGGCCAGACAGAATTGCCTCGGTCGCCTGTGCCTCTTCTTCTGCGCCCTGAACAATATCGCGAGCGGACTCAGCCTCTGTAATGAAGCCAACAGCTCCAACCAGCGTCGTATGGTTAGCGGCGTGAATTTCTTGACGAATTTGGCCAGCGAGATCAATCTGATAGTTCGTATGAGGCTCGATCCGTTGGCTTTTGTGATTGCCGCCTGAACTGACATCCAGGAAGTCAATCCCTAGGTCTGGTAACAATTTGGCCAATTGAATTGAGGATGGCATGTCCCAGCTTCCGGTTTCTGCTGCGACAGTTTGATTCTCGAGCCAATCCGTCGCACTGATACGAAGAAACAAGGGCATTCCATTCGGTACGACGGCACGGATTGCAATAGCCACCTCGGATAAAAGCCGAGTTCGGTTCTCAAAACTGCCACCATACTTGTCCGTTCGTCGATTGGTGACGGGGCTGAGGAATTGATGAATCAGGTATCCGTGGGCCCCATGTATCTCAATTACATCCACTCCTGCTTGTGCAGCAAGCTCTGCACTTCTTGCAAACGCCTGGACAAGCTCTTCGACCTCGACCGTTTCAAGCTCGCGAGGGGGCCAAAATTGATCACCAGGTGCCCAAATTTGCTCTTCCCCGCCCGAGGGGCCAACCACATTTGATGGCCAGCCACCGACACTTTCATCGGCTTTGATGCCGCGTTGCTTGGCTTGGGCTGCGAGCCAGGGTGCGACCGTGCTAGCCTTCCGGCCGGCGTGAGCAAGCTGAATGCCGATTCTGGCCCCTTGACTATGAGCGAAATCCACCACGCGGCGGAGCCCTTTGAACTGTTCGGAGTCTGTCCCGTCCTGCCAGAGGCCGGAATCATTGGGCGAAATCCGACCATTGGGCTGAACTGATGTGGCTTCAATAAAAATCAGACCAGCACCCTTTGTGGCCAAATGACCGAGATGCGCGATGTGAAAATCTGTGAGAGCGCCTACCGCCGGAGAAGTTGGGTCTGATTCAGTGGAGTACGTGCACATCGGTGCCACAATCACGCGATTCTTGAATGTAACATCTCGAATTTGTAAAGGGCGGAACAGCGTCGGGGTGTTGGGGTCCTGTGGGTTTACAGCAGCTCCAGCATTGTTGGCGGGGGTAAAATAAGGCAGACCCTGAGCCTGGTGGATTGTCGGGGAACTAAACGAAGTAGATCCCATTTGTATTTAATTGTCTAAAAGATTAAGACTTTTGATTGAGAGAGATCCACAGATGTAGAGACGTAGAGACGTAGAAATGGTCATTTATATATACACTTCCAAGGTTGACAACAATCCATCGGCTGACAAATTGACGGAGTTCGAATCCTAGGAGTTCCCCTCCACTGATCGGAGACAATGCCGAACAGCCGATGTCGGGAATTCCAACCGTCACAAGCATTCAACTGATGACATAGTTATGGAATATATATTGGCGGTTGGCCAAAAGGCCACAATATGAACCATAAAAGAACCCAGGACTAACGAATGCACCGAATTAAAACCCTTTAACATCAAATGACCAACACAACTACCCCAAGGCTCACGATTACGGGCGACTAACTGTACCACCAGATAGTATCCGATGAGAGAGTTGGATCCAGGTGGTTCACCATGCGAGAAATGAGCTTATACAGGAATTCAATAAGGATCTTCCCAACCACCCGTTCCATCTCGGCATCCTTTGCAAAGACTTGGAATCCTAGCATACCCTGGTCGAAAATAATTGACATATTTCCGCCATTCTTTGGAGTCAGGAGAAATTCTTTTCTTCAATGGATGAATACAACCAGAAAACTCTCCCAGACACTGGGCCGTAAAACATCGGTCGAGGTCGAGAATCCAAAAATGACCACAGCCATAACGACCTGTATGATCAAGGACTTCTAGCAGGCACATCTGTATACCAGAGTCAGAAACATGAGATAATCTTCCAAATAGTTTTACTTGCCTCCAAATTTTATTTGTCCTTGGATTCTATTCAAAGCCCCCGCGGCTTTAAACCCGAGAGAGATACTATAATCTCAAGACCTGGCTGTTGTAATAGTATTCTCCCGAGAAATAATTATACCAAGGCAAAGAGCAAAGAGCAAAGACCTAGGTAGAAGATGAATGCTATCGCTACCATTTTATTACAGACTAACTATACTAGTTGAACATTCCGACTGTGACAAAGAAAGTTGACTCTATGATCTTGGCCTGAAACGTCCATGTTACATATATGTAGTATTTTCAACTTGAGATAGAAGGGGTGCTGGAAATGTGACCATCATTTCCATTCTTTGAAACATAAGTTATGGTCCTAAAAGACAAGTCACAACATGGAGTGGTGGGATGTCTGAGCTTCTATAAAGATCAACAAAGCCATCCGAGACAACAAAAGACAAGCAGTAGAAGTGAGAAGGAGATAAGAGTTCATAAAAGAACAGAAGTCTTGAATAAATATTTAATTCCTTTGCATGTTACTCCGTACACTATTTCTCAATCTCATATGGTTACCCAAGTACATATGTATCAACAAGAAACAGCCAATAGCATCAAATCTACACGTTGCTTGTCCACCTGCGCACATCAGCTGCACTCCCCCAACTTCAACTTCAACTTTGACATCTCCCTCACTTTCACGCAATTATCTACCTTCCCTACCTTTTTGCCTTTCTCCATCTTACCTTCTGAAAAGTTAACCTTTTCAATACATCAGCTCTACCCAACCTCAACTTCAACGAGTCAACAAGTCGACAATTCAACTACCCTTGCTATCTTTGCTTGATCCCCACATCGATAAAATATCACCATGGTTACAACAGTCTTCACCGGTGGCCGTGTCCTCTTTCCCGGCGTATGGGGTAACTTTGTCCCTACCATGGTAGTCGAGAACGACCATATCACGCACGTCGGTTGGGAGCATGACCAAGCAGTTGTTCGGGTTCAAGCGACAGCATCAACAGTGGATTTGAAGAATCGAATAGTCCTCCCGGGGTTTATTGATGGCCACGTGCACATCCTCAATTTCGGTATGTCGCTGCAGAAACTCGACCTTCTCCCTTGCAAGAACCTCGCAGATATCCGAAATGTCATCACTTCCTATGCAGCGACTCATCCATCCGATCCACGCATTCTGTGCCGAGGCTGGGTCCAGTCGGTTACGGATGGCAACGCTCTTGCAACAGCCTTGGACGACCTAGATCCGCGACCGATCTACATCGAGGCATTGGACCTCCACTCAACGTGGTGCAATAATGCAGCTCTCAAAGAGCTAGACGCTCACTCGAAACCCGATCCTCAAGGGGGGAAAATTCATCGCTGCCAGAATGGGATACCGTCCGGCTTACTCGAGGAGGCTGCACAGTTCGATATCGTCTGGCCGTTTTTGGACCGAGTCACGTCTATGGAGAAGAAGGTAGCCGCGATTGATGCTGCGATCAGTGCTCATAAACGTGCCGGGTATACGGGACTCGTGGATATGGCTATGGGAGAGAGTGAGTGGGCGGCATTGAATATCTACAGAAACCAACGTGGCGGACTTCCAATGCATGTGGCAGCACACTGGTTGGTGCCCTACTCAAAATGTGATTCCGATATCTCCCGTCATATTGATCGTGCCATTGAGCTTCGACAAACCTTCAACCTCAAAACCTCCCCGGAGTTTTGTATCACTGGCATTAAGCTCCTCTGTGACGGCACTGTGGATGGGTGTACAGCGGGACTACACCAGCCGTATGGCGGATTTTCCAATATCGTCGATCCCATCTGGCCTGCCGATGCCCTTGCAGCAGCTATTCGCCGCGCTACCGATGCCGACCTACAGTGCGCTATTCACGCAATCGGAGATCGAACAGTGCAGCAGGCTATTGACTGTTTATCACAGATTCAGAACCTCCCAGCTTGTCGTCATCGTATTGAACATTTAGAGATAACAACTCCCAAAGATGCGAGAAGGCTTGGCCAACTGGGAATAGTGGCCTCAGTCCAGCCTGTCCACCTAGACCCAGCGACCTTTGACGGATGGCCGGAGATGCTTGGGATTCAGCGTTGCAGGCGGGCTTTCGCGTACCAAGACTTCGTCGATGCCGGTGCTCGTTTGGCCTTTGGGACCGATGCCCCCACTGCGGAGCATCACGCACTGTCAAATATTTACATTGCTACTACTCGGCGGTCGTCTATCAAACCCTCCTTGCAAGATACTGTCAATCCCGAATTCGCAGTTTCCCTCGCGACCGCTGTCTCAGCAGCAACTGCGGGGGCTGCGTATGCGTCCTTTGCAGACTCGTGGACAGGGAGTCTACGTCCAGGATTCAGTGCCAATTTCGTTGTGCTGGATATGATCTGGGCCCCGGGATCTCTCTTAGAAGCTCGGGTGTGCCAAACATGGTACAAGGGAAAGAAGGTGTTTGATGAAGAAGCGGGTAGCCTGTGATTTGAGGACTCTCTCCTTTCGAAGAACCACATTAAGACAGCACTGAAGAAACAATGAAACAACATCCCTTGTGGAGTCATTACATATGTAAAACTTCCCCATTTTAAACTACTCTACTTCCGCCAACTCATACGCCAACACTCTCTCGATTGATTGTACAACACTTCCAACTCAAACACTTGCGTCCTCAATATGAATGACTGTGCTCATTCCTTTTCCATTCTATCCAATCTTTGCCATCTCCAGATTTGTAGCTATGGCAATATCTTCTCCGTCGAAAATCTTGGTTATCCCTTCCAGAGGCATATATCGTGTCTCAACGTAAAGGAAATAGATGACGACCACTTCCACCGCCAAGAAACAGCAGTAGAAGATGTAATAGCGCCAGTGTACATTGTCAAGAGCGATGGGATTGACGTATTAATTGAGGAATAACGCGATATACATCGCAAACTCCATGATTGTATATCCTTTGGCCCGCATTGAATACGGAAGAATCTCCGTGGTATAACTTGCGATCAAACCAGACCTTCTCCACGTCAGCAATAGCAGTGGCCTATCCACCAGGACAAACTCGCTTTAATTTGTAGATTAGATAGTAAATGAAGATCATACCCAGCACTCCGGACCCAAGTGCTGAGTTTGCATGGTCATAATACTTTGCAGACAGGATTGTCCACACCACGAAAGCGACCATCATGCCAGCAGAGCTGATAAGCAGGATTGGCCGGCGCCCCCATTTATCGACAAAGAAGCTGAAGACAAGATTGGTGGCGAGATTGAAAGAGGTCAAGTCTCCCTTGATCAACAACTGTTAGTTCGGGTCTTTGATTCCGATACTATCCATGAGGAGGTTCAAATAATACGATACCAAGCCATTACCTGACCACTGGGCAAAGAGTCCGAAAGAGATTATGATGAAAAGTCTTTTGCGATTACCAGGAGTTCGCAGAAAATCGACATAAGATCCCGAATTCTCTCTATTCTTCTTCATCGCAATCGCAGTTGTAATTTCAGTGAACTCCAGTTGAACTACCTCATCGCTCTCATCCCCCTGAGCATGGTAATAGGCCAACATTTTCAAGGCTTTTTCGAGTTGGTCTTTGGAGACATAATAGCGCGTACTCTCGGGAATCCACCACACAACTGCCAGCATAATCAATGTGAATATCCCTTGGATTAAGCTCGGTGCTCTCCAAGACCAATCGTTCTATTATTGTTACTGGAACGCCGGCAGATCTTGACTTCCACCACTTACTTTGATTTTCAACGTTCCATATGTCGTCCATGCCGCGATAAAAGCCCCCGAGTGATAGGTGGCGCCAGATATAGTAACCAGAATTGCTCTGTCTTGAGCCGGGGCAATCTCTGTAATAAGCAGTGGAGCAGTGCAAATCACGATGATGTCTCCAAACCAGAGAATAAACCGAGCGCCGACGAACATGGAGAAGTTAATCGAACCTGACTGCAGAGCCACTCCAAGTAACATAAAACAAGAGCCAAAGGCCAAGCAAATCCTACGGCCTAGACGATCAAGCATATAAGGCAAAATGACTAAACCAGCTAATGCACCAACACTCATAACGCAGTTGAATAAACCCAGTGTTGGACCTTTCAGGTGGTTGAAATAGCCCTGCCAGTAGGACAATGCTTGCAACCCATTCCTAATCTCAATGGGAATAAAACCCTTAGAAAGGTAAGGTAGGATGCTCAAAAAACTCACATCATCGAGTTATCAAATCCATTAGCAGTGTTGGTTGCAATCAAAACTAAAATGTAGAAGTACAGGACTCGCATATTGCGTTGTTTCCACCATTTCACGCGAGGGAACAGTCGCCCTCCTAAGTATAAATGACCCTTGGGGGATTTAACCGCCTCATATGCTTCACTCATTTTTGGTGGACCTCTCAATTTAAAATTAAAATAGAAGTTATGTGTCCCCGGAAGAGATGGGGGTCGAGAGGGTCCATCATATTTATATTGTCCAATATACTACACGTATACTGCCTCAACGCATATAACCGGTCGAATAAGTTTCTTCGTTTCGAAAGACGAATGAAAAAAAAAAGGCAACTACTCATCTCAGCACCGGGCTTCTCTTTCATCATTCATTCAGCCTAATAGGAAGATCAAATGCGGGGTGAGCGTGGGACATTTCTCATTTATGCCGGTGACAACTGATGCTAGCAATCTCTTCTCTCAAACCCCCCAAACAAACAAAGATATCACTCAACATGGCTGTTGCTCACCATAACCCGATTATCCCAGAATTTGCTCCTGACCCTTCCATCTGCTTTATCGATGGCATATTCTATCTGGTGAACTCGAGCTTTCATCTCTATCCTGGGCTACCCATTTATATGTCAAATGACCTGATCTCATGGAAACATATTGGTGAGACGTTTCTATCCAATTCCACCTATCGGAAGCCTAACGTGTTTTAGGAAATGCCATATACAGACCATCCCAACTGTCTCTGTCCCGAGCGACTACATTTATTGCCCCGTGGGACGATGGCACAGCAATGGTTGGGACTGGGGCCTTTACGCGCCCACAATTCGACATCACAATGGCATAACCTACATCATATGCACCAACGTCATTCATGGTCCATCCAATGCACTGGGCGATGAACGAAATGAACAATTTATCATTCACACAACTGATATTTGCTCGGGGAGTTGGTCAGACCCGATATTCTTCGGATTTCCTGGAATTGACCCATCTCTGTTGTTCGACGATGATGGCCGGGTATACGTCCAACTGTGCAAAACGTGGCCCGAATTCCACATCTACAACGGCGAAATAGATATCACAACCGGGGTTATGATTGTAGAGCCCACTCTCATCTGGAAGGGATGCAAGAAAGGATATACAGAGGGCCCACATATATACAAGAAGGACGGCTGGTACTACCTTTTATGTGCCGAAGGGAGCACATTTCGATACCACATGCTAAGCATGGCGCGATCAAGAAACATATGGGGCCCATATGAGTCCTATGACATGAACCCTTTGTACACGGCTAGCGGCACTACTCAATATGTTCAAAACACTGAACATGGCGATCTTTTTCAAGATCAAAACGGGCAATGGTGGGTGGTCATGCTGGGGATTCGCATCAAGGAGGGACGATCTATCATGGGACAGGAGACATTCTTGACAGCGGTTAATTGGCCTTGCGACGGGTGGCCGAAGATTAAATCGATCACAAGCGACGGGAATTTGGGGACAAAGTTCAAGGAGTGTCAAGACTCACTTGCCGTTACCCCCTGGGTTTATTTGAGAGATGCTAAACTAGATCAGTACCATATTCATGACAAGTGCATCACAATACAAGCAGACCCGGTGGAGTTTACTAGCCCGGATGAGTCAATTACTTTTGATGGCCAACGACAACGAAGACTGGAAGGCACTGCTACGGTCACTGTGTACAGGCCACAGCATTCCACATCAGTTCGAGCAGGGTTGGCTCTCTACAAAGACGAGGACCGATTCTTGACAATTGGATGCGACTTCCACTCCTAACACGTTGTTTTCAACGGACTGAATCAAGCGAAGTCATTCTTGCAAAGGGAGACACAAGTTGTGGAATTCCAAGATTTCATCTCTTTCAAAATTAGCTACACCGAGACTTCTCTGCAATTCTTCTTTCGGGTGGACGAAGCAGACTGGCATGGCTTGGCGACAGTTGACACTGCCATCATGACGGATTACGATTTCACTGGCCCGGTCATTGGGATTTTTGCCATTGAGGATGATGTTGCGGTGGAATTTGGAGACTTGGAAGTTGATGCTGTGTAGGGCCCACCAAAGGTTTGATCCGACAGGTATCATCGAGTTGATAAGCTCAGAATGGGGATTTATGTTGATTTCTTTTCTCCTTTTCTAGATGCTTCCAGGCTTGAGTTTCTGCAAATCTTCTGCTCTCCAGTCGGTTACTAGCATGTGGCCAGGCTCGTGTGCAAAGACTAGGCCTTCAATCTTGTCACTTGCTGCTTCAACGGCAATTTGAGGTGTAACTCCGCAGGCCTAGAATGAAGTCAGATCAATACATCCAGGTGGTCAGATGACTGTGTAGCACTTACCCAAAACACAGGAACTTCCCCCTTTTCGAATGTTTGCGGTTCTCCAAAGTCCGGCTTTGCCACGTCAAGAATTCCAAGTTGTTTTGCGCCATCCCATCCCCAGGCGACAGGCTCTCCATGTGTCGACAGATAGGCCCGAGTGACCTCTCTCACTCTCTCTATATTCTCTGGGCGATACGGTCGCATGGATACAATACAGTGGCCGCCAGTGAATATCCCAGCGGGTAGCAAGGGAATGTTTGATCGGTACATTGCGACTATCGTGCCAGTCTTTTGGTGACGCGGCGGCAACCCTGCCGCCGTTAGGGCACCCTCAAAAGAGAACGAGCACCCGATCAAAAAGCCCACATGATCCTTGGTCCATACATCAGACAAGTCACGACGACTCTCAATGCACTTCCCGCCCGAATATACTCGATATTTGGGGAAATCCGTCCGAATGTCAAAATCTTCGGACCGAATACACTCTGCCGGTCGAACAGCAGTTGGGTTCCCAGGAACAGCGGTCATCCCCAGCAGGGGACAAGGAACTGGGTTGCGCAAACACAAATCATGGAAATCTGCAGCATATTTTGACGGAAGTACCAGAAGATTTGCTTGTAAGTATCCCGGCGCAACACCCGCGGTATTGGTGAGTTGATTGTAACGACAGCGCAGTCGTGCCTCTTGGGAGATGATATTGTTCATATTGTCCTGCTCTGATTTTTTGGACAAGGTAACAAACTACTCCGTATATATTCTATTAATATTCTCTCATATCTTCCTATCCTATTAATATATTAACTTCATATTATAACATAGTATCTACCCCCTATACCCTTCCAAGATTAGAAGATACCTCGGCTATCATCGGGATCCACATACCGATGGGTCTGGGGAAAAGGTTGGGGAAAACCCCACGACCCAAAGAGATAATAACCTTGGAACCTTGGAACCAGATAAGCCACCAAGATGATAAGCACAGAATGGTCCTATCGACTTTCCTCTTCGGGTTAGGATCAGTACGGATCAACGGATTGGCTTGCATTAGTGGTGGATATTCCCTGTTTCCCTCTTTCCCATTGGCCAATATCAGCCCTTTCTCATCTGCTTTGACCCTTTCTCTTCGCCCGTCAACTTTTTCAACTTCCGTCTCTTATCACCGTCGTCGGCCCGATGGATCCACTCACACTTGACTTGTATCGCTGTGGAAGATACGAAGATAGGCCATGTCACTATATGATCCACTATGGATGAACACATTCTCTAAGTCAATTAGTTCTTTTAACAATCTCGATATTTTGCTGCTGCAACCTCATAGCAGCCATGTCGCACGATACCGTCCACGATACCCCTTTGGAGCTTAAGGATTCCCTAAAAAAGGAGGATGCCGAAGAAGCAAACTATGCCGTCGCCGGCGAGTCTTTGGATGTGGTGCTGGATCCAACGAAAGAGGCAAAATTGCTCGCCAAGTTGGATGCTGCCTTTGTACCCATCATCATGTTGACCTATCTCACTTGTTTCCTGGACAGATCGAGTATCGGTGAGTTTTATTGAATCTCCGTGAAAAGGAGCACGAACTCACAATGTTCAGGAAATGTCAAGGTTGCCAATATGCCCGAGGATATAAATGCTTCACCAGACGAGTTTTCAACCGCTGTCTCCATCTTCTATGTGACGTATGTTCTTTTCGAAGCACCATGGGCCGTCATGATGAAGAAGTTGACACCTCGCAACATCCTGACGGGGCTCTGTATCGTTTGGTCTCTGACCACCATCTTCACCGGATTTATCCAGTCGGTAGGCTCTCTCTATGCCACTCGTCTTATCTTGGGTGCTTGCGAAGCCGGATTGTTCCCTTGTCTCAATCTCTACCTGACCATGGTCTATCGTCGAGAGGAGCAAGCAAAGCGTGTTTCCTACCTGATGAGTTGCGCTGCCATCTCGGGGGCTGTAGGTGGTCTCTTGGCATACGGGCTCTTGCAAATGGACGGGATTGGTGGCAAAGCAGGATGGAGGTACGTTTCTTTATCCCTAAATCAGTCATTCTTACTTACGGTATCCCTTTCCAGGTGGGTCTATATCATTGAAGGCCTGTTCAGCATCATCTGTGCCCTCCTCATTTGGTTCGGCTTGCCAAATAACCCGGCCGAGGCCTACTTCCTCACCGAAGAAGAGAAATGGATGATGCGGGTACGCAACGAACAGCGTCGCAAGTACATGGGAAGTGAGGAGTTTAGCTGGGAAGAGATGCGGATCGCAATCAGAGATCCCAAGTTGATGTTCAGCAGTGTCATCCAGTTCTGTCAGGATATTCTCTTGTATGGGTTCAGCACGTTCCTACCCACTATCTTGGGTGGCATGGGCTATGACTCCCTGATGAGCAACGTCTTGACTGTCCCAGTCTACGTCTGGGCTGCGATGATCTTTGTCGCAATTGCTTGGTGCTCAGACAGATACTCCAAATTTGCATCAGTGCGTTTAACCAATTCCGATATCCAATGAATCGTTCCTCACTAACCTTTTTACAGTACATCTTCGCGGCCAATATATTCGGAGTTGTTGGTTACATCATACTTCTCACGGTAGACAATACGGCCGTCCTATACTTTGCCACTTTCCTTATCGGCATCACCACCTATACGTCCGTTGGTCTCAACATCGCCTGGCTTAACGTGAATATCGCCCCACAATACCGTCGTGCACTGGCGATTGGCCTCCAGCAGACAATCGGAAACTGTGCTGGTATCGTTGCCGGCCAGGTGTATCGCACATCACCCTATGTGTTGGGTAACTTCTTTTCCTTGGGGTCCCTGGTGATAGCCCAACTCACGGTAACTGGCTATGGTCTTTACTTGCGGCGGGAGAACAAGGTGAAGGAGCAAATTATCAGTGGTGAGAAGGAAGAGACTCGAAGAGTCCAGACGGGGGATGGAGAACTGGAATTCAAATATATCTACTAGGTCAACGTTGATGTTGGCAAGGTATAACCGGGAAGAAATAGAATCTCGGGAGGAATTCACGCTTTCACAAACCCAAATAAAGCCTTGGATATTCTCAATTTTAATCTCTGTCACCTATTTTGCTCAAAGTCGCATATATAACTTCTCGCTAGATATTGTGCGTAATCAGAAGAAATCTTTCATCACGCTTGACAATTCTTCACCGTAATCAAATACAAACCCCCCGTCGGGCATCTGCTGGTAAGGTCCTCCATCTGCCACAGGGCCCGTTCCCATCCCCATGATTTGATCCTCCAGATTTCCCACGGCTTCGAACCACTCCATCAGCTCCTGTGTCATTTGTTCCCCGTCCTGCGGTGTCCGACTCTGGGTGCTGGCAGATTGGGGCAATGCGGGAGAGCCGTGGACATTCAATGGTTCCCCTTCATCTCCCGCTTCGATATCAAGGCGCTTCTTCTGGACCCCGAGCCCCAATTGAGGACCAAGCTTCCGGAGGCTTCGAATAGACTTCCATAATCGGCGAGAGATATAAGACTGGGCTGAGACTCCTTTGACCAGCTCCAGAGCCCAGTAAAACTCCTCCTTACATGACCCACTAAATTGTGTTGGAGCCTGGGCTACTGCCAGAAACAAAGCTGCAAGGGCCGAGACGAGGAACCAATTAAATGCCACCTGTTGTAAATGGTAGATGTCCGATGTATCGTTCAAACGAGTAATGAATCGAATTGTATCTTTGGCAATTTCCACCACGGTCTCGGACTCGCCGGAATATCGCATGACATGTGCTGAGGTATGAAGGACGGGACGGTGAATGAGCATGCGCAGCTGATTGGCACGAAGATAAAGTAGGGCACGCAGTCTGCGCAGGCTTCGTGAGCCTTCCGTGGCAGTCTCAGACTCCGCAGAACTCGGATGATCGAGCCGCAACGAGTCTGGAATGGCATGCACCCAACGCAATACCTGCCAATCCAAATAGTTCATCTCCTCCTTTTTGATTTCGTTCGTGTTGTTAAATGCTGATATGAACTTCCATACCTTCGCTGCGATCCGGCTGTACTGAATCATCACGCGCAGATATGGTGTATTCTCGGCGGGCTCTGGCAGACAAGGATCAATATCTGTATCTTCCAGGGCAAACGGCATGCCAGTCCCAAAGCTCCAGCGCATATCCAGAATGTATATAGACCAGAAGAGTCGCAGAACACGATCCTTCCCCACAGCTAAGATGGCCGGTTGGCTCAGGGTTTCCCGTCGATGAAGACCTTTTTCGAGGCACATGCGCTCAACGATACCAACAGTACGCCACGCCAAAATTTCCTCGTCCATTTGAAAATAGAACATTGACTATCGATAGAATTAGCATGTCGAGCATTCATGTTTGATCAGGCATGACGAACCACGAGAGTCAAAAATACGATGTTCTTGAATTTGGGCGGACCCCAGACACAATTGTCCTGAACCTCCCGTACACTGTCAAAAAGGGCAATAGCCTGTTCACTCCGACCACTGGCTTCGGCTGTCAATGCACACGCAAACACTACACGTAGGATATGGACGTCTTCGCGAGCCAGTCCATTTTGTCCATCGGGCTGGCGGGTCGGACCAAGGGCGCGGTCCATTGGGCCGTACAGAAGATGAACCTGGTCCAAAATCTCGGTAAGTTCCAGGACCGGGTACATAATGCCCATTTCCTCCTCATAGACTTGGCAAAGGCGAAGTGCCTCGGCTTTAGGGATAATCCAAAATGGATCGAGGATCTGGCGCGTTTCAATTTTCTCGTTTGGAGCCGATGGCGACGCCAGCGGTGAAGGTTCTTGGGTCATATCGCCCTCGTCGCCAGCCTCGGCACGTTCCACAATCCCGCGTTGCTGCAGACTGGATTTCGCGAGGTCGAAGCTAAAAGCTGATGTCGTCGGGCCTTGGAATGACGTCTCTCTAGCCGTTGACAGGCGCCTCGGTGAACGTTGGGCAGGGAGCTGTCCACAAGTGCCGGTGGTAGAAGCACCTCCAGGAGAATGTTCGCTGCTGGCTATTGACCGAATGCTAGCAGACAGCTGGGTAATCTGGTCCTGCATTGCCCTCATTTGGTCAAAAAGCCGCTTGAAGTTGCTTTAAATGTCAAATTAGTTTATGTCCAAACGCACCGAGCTAGGGTGGGGGCATTACTCTTGTTCGGCGGGACTGTCTCGAGAGTTCTCGACGTAAATGCACTCAATATGCTGTCGTCCGCACCGCTGACAGGGTAACTGGCCATTGCATTTGATTTTGCGACGTTTACATCCATTGCTTCACGATTTTGTTAGCACGCGATCTCGAATCGCTTTTCTTTTTCTTTTCGTTTCTTTTTTTTTTTTTTTTCAAACTGACCAGGCTTTGGCGATGTATTTGCGGCGTTTCTTTGGGCGATCATCATTTGTATCGTCCACTGCGGGGTTATCCCAGATTTCTGGAACAGGATACATCTGCAGAGTATTCATCATTCCAAAATGTTGTAATTTTAGTGTGATCAGATATTAGATGCAGTCGATGAAACGGGTGAAAGGATGAAGGATGAAGAAGAGTGTGGAGTCGAGAGAAAATGCGGGGCGATTCCGTCCCACCAGCCTCGGACTCGGAGTACTCGGTGAGTTATACGGAGTATACCTTATACGGAGTACTCCGGGACATAAAAGGACATGACTGAGAAAATATCCAAAGAATCAACAGATAACTATTTCTAGGTCTGATATCTCTAGGTCAAACTGGACGGTTATATCTATATATATCTATACTTCATCTTCATTTTCATTTTCACTTATTTACTTATTTTAGTAGATACAGACATGGCCTCGGATGAATAGAGGAAATCGCATGAAATAAAACTTTAAGAATTCCAAAATACTCTCCTCTTATAGATCCTTGGTGCGTTCATCGCTCTCGGCGATCCACTGCTCAAGCTTCTTAGGGTCGCGTGCGCTAAAGCCGACCTTGAATGGCTTTGGCTCGGTTGTCAAGGCTGTCGGAATCAAATTGCACTCAATTGCATTCAGAATTGGTCGGTCGGCCGCCTCCTTCGCGGTGTGCATATGGAAAGCAGTTATGAGGCGGATAAAGGCAGTAAATAGCTCGCGATTGGCGAGATGTGAGCCTGCACACATCCGTGATCCCGCTCCATATGCATAGTGTGGAGTGCCTGCGCCCTCATTGACCTCCAAATAACGCTCCGGGATGAATTTATCGGCATCTTTGAAGTGATCTTCGTCATAATCGGCAGCCCAGGCATTCTAGAGGGTTCTGTTAGTAAACTCCGAACTAGGACAGAAGCAAGGAGCAACATACCATGAAGAAAGTGGTGCCAGCAGGGATTGTGGCTCCATTCCACTGGATATCCTTGGTGCTTTCGCGTGGCAGACAAATAGGAATGACTGTCCAGAACCGCAAGATCTCCTTGACCAAGGCAGTCACATAGGGGACCTTCTCCTCCACCAAGCATTTCTCCCAGGCATCCCCGTTCGGGTAAACCTCCATGATCGCATCATAGGCCTTTTTCTGAATTCTTTGGCCGTCTTCAGATGCCAGGTACGCAATTCCCATAATCAAGTTACCCGGCACAGTGTCAAGACCAGCCGACACCATGGTCAAACAAATCGATTTCACCTCGGCTAGACGATAGATGAGCACTCACTTCAACATGTACAGGGATCATTTGGAACTCACCATCGTTCAGCTTAGCCTCGGGATCTTTCAAGATATTACCAGTGATGCAAGGCTTATCGGTTCCCTTGGCGATTCGATCCTTGAGCATATCGAGCAAGTAGGTCAGATATTTATCACGGCGACCCCGGAAGTCTACTGCCTCATTGTTCATCTTGGGGAAGATGCGCAGTAGGGGAATATAATCCTGCCAGTTGTTCGAAGTGCTGCGGAAGTTGGACACGCCACGTTCCACGTCCACAATTTCGTGCAGCAGTGTATCATCCACGTTGCCCTCGATGCGGAACCCATAGTTCAGAGTCAAACTGGTGTTGAGGGCGAAGCGCTGGAAATATGCAGTGGGATTCACGTCACATTTGCCATTCTGGCTGTCCCGATACAGCTCTTTAATACTGGAATTGGATTCGAGATCGATGATGGGCATATACGATTGCACCGCCGGTCGATTCAGCGCAGTAGCAGCGGCCTTGCGACGTTTCTTACAGGAATCATCCCACGGGGAAGTTCCGATCGTGAACCCCTGTGAGCTGGAGACGACGCTGTGGAAGGTGTGAAAAGTTGGGCGGGAGATCAGAGCGGACGAGTCCTTAATCCACAATTGACGGACGGATTCAAAGCTGTTGGCAAAAACGATGCGCTATGAGGGTGTTAAATTCTATAAATTCTGTATATATGCCCAGGGGACAATCTCCGATTCCAAAGCGAAACACTTACCTTATTTCCCATGCGCACTTGGAAAACAGGGCCAAATTTCTTTGCCCATTTCCCCGTGACTGTTGCATGTTGATCTCCTAACTGCAAGAGGTTGCCAAATATGGGTATGCCAGGGATCTCCGGAATGCCTTTAATCTTAGGGATATCGGTGCGGTTGAAATAACGAATGATGAAATAAACCACCGTGATAACGGCGACTGCAAGTGTTTGGATTGCCATAATCAAGTAGAATTGAGAAGAATTGCACACTTTTGTGACTGGGAGAGGGCGCATGCACCTCTTATAACCCCTCTACTTCGCAGGGTTCTTCTGTTTGGCTCGGCTACGGCATATTTCCGAATTTAGAGACTCGCATGGTGATGGAAAGAAAGCTGTCGGTTGTCGGTGACATAACAACGTCACATTTAGCCAGTCAGAAGGGACAGAATTCCAGCAAAGGCATTTTCTCATAGGTCGATCAAACTATTCATCAAGTCCGGGGGCGAGATGGTCTCCACTGCGCATTGACGGAATGATCATTCCGCACTCCCCCCTTATGAACGGCTTTCCCGCGGAATAATGACACTTCAATTCCCGCTAATAATACTGTAGGACGATAAGGAATACATTCGATTTCATTTCCACAATATATATATATATATATATATACCTTCTGTATCCCAAAGTAGAATATCATGTGAACAATTTTGATGTACGATGTACGAGTTATATATATTATCCATGGATGTATTATATATATCATGTAACACACTGTCGAAGACTGAAATTCCTCTGGAAAGAGACAGAGTCGGAGATGATGAGAAGATAAGAAGATGAAAGGAGGCACAGCCCTTGAAGTCTAGTCTTAGACATCACTATGCTACTTTGGGCAAGTCCAAATTTTGAGCCTCATAGTTAGTTATAAAATATGTACATGTATATATCTATAACTACATACACCCATGGATAAAAATCGTAGCTATGATTCTATTATAGTGGATATAGTACACAATATTCTAAATACTACATGTATATAGTTATGTACATAACTAACTAGTTATCTATCTCGACACCTAATCATCAAGGCATCAATCAGGTGACCATAACTAACTAGTTAACTACGCGTCGGTCTTACACATGGGACAATATAATCCAATGATCCACGGATAGCTTCACTTCTTCACTTCTTCACTTCGGTGTACACCGGATTGATGTCTTCCCAGCCATTTCTCCCGCTTTCCCCCTCTCCCGCGTCGCCTTCACCCATTCTACGTCCGCGACGCCCAAGTCTAGAACCGGAACGTGAAATCCTTTCCACTAGAGGCCAACGCCTAGTGAACCTTTTACCTTCTCGCGCATCTAGTCTTGCCTTGCATGACCTCGATGATGATATATCTGAAAGGCGACTTATTCTTCGACGCGGATCGTTGTTGATTGGACGCAGTAATCCTCGATATGAATGGTACTATCTCTCCCCTTCTGACGCAATTCCAGTCCTAACCCGGGTCGCAGGCAACGTTACTACAAATCACCGGAGTCACTAAAAGATCTCCCAAAAGCAATGTTGGTTGAATGCTCATCTCAATGAACTAGGGACTGACTCCCAAATAGTCGGAAATATCATGAACGAAACAATGGACTGATCTCCCAATATCTTTACATTGACCGACTACTGGACTCTTCACTACCCCATAACCTGATCGAGGATTACAACGGATGCAATAACCATATTTCGGGAAACAGAATTCTTCAACCACCTTCGCTGGAAGATAATCAGGCCGAGACACCAGAACCCAATCCTAAGATTGGAAGGATCAAACGCACCCCGCATAATCTCTATCGGATTCCCGATGAGACAACACCCTTGGTCCAATCTCCCGAGGCAGAAGACGGCCCATTAAATCCATTCCCTGACCTTGAATCGCATGGCGGGATGGCCCCAGATGATGAGGAGCGCGTCATCAACCTGGCCATTCGCATCAATTTTGTCGCCAACGTTGCTCTCCTAGCCTCCAAGATCGCTATCATGGCAATGACCAGCTCCATGTCTATGCTGGCAGGTCTAGTTGATGGGGTTTTGGACTTTCTCAGCACAGTGATTGTCTGGGTGACCACCATTATGATCCGCCGACAGGACCGCAACCGGTATCCTATCAGCCGACGGCGGTTAGAGCCCATCAGTGTGTTGATCTTCTCGGTGATCATGGTGACTTCCTTTTTCCAGGTAGCACTGTCGTCTATCAAACAATTGATTGGAGACGACCACACGGTTGTTAAGCTATCGATACCATCAATCGCATTGATGGGTGGTACTGTGTTGGTTAAGCTGCTCTGCTGGATCTGGTGCCGGTTGATTCCTAGCCCTAGCGTTCAAGTCTTGGCCCAGGATGCCATGACTGACGTTGTTTTCAACACGTTTAGCATCATCTTCCCACTAAGTAAGTCTTATTCCTGTTTCTTAATCTCGTTCCGAACTAGGGCACCAACTAACTGGTAACGATCGCAGTTGGTACTGTTGCAAATCTCTGGTACCTGGATCCCTTGGGTGGCCTGCTCCTCTCCTTTTACATCATGTGGAACTGGGGTCAGACGGCGACGGAATACATCCAGCGGTTGACAGGTGCAGCTGCCTCTCCCGACGATCATAGCATTTTGCTGTATATGACCATGCGGTTCTCCAGAGTGATTCACAAGATTCAGGACTTGAAAGCATACTACGCGAGTGATAAGCTGAACGTTGAGGTTGACCTTGTGGTGGATGAAAAGATCAGTTTACGGGACAGTCATGACGTTGGCGAGAGTTTGCAGTACATCATCGAAAGTGTGCCTACTGTCGACCGTGCTTTTGTCCATTTGGACTATGACGAGTGGAACCTGCCCAGCCATATGAACCAGATGGAGCGGTAACACATGTCGGATGAGGGCACCAAGCCAGTTTGTCACTTAACATTGTAGATATTAAGTTTAACACTACAAACTTGTACAGATAGATTCATTACATCGAGGTTTGACACATAAAAATCATTCATTTAGTTATACATATAAACCATGATCAAATGAATATCCTCGCTGGCAAGGACGCCAGGACGCTAAACAAGAGAAAGAAACACAAAGACGACAAATTAATGTACAACCGAACCCATTAGGGTCTTACACACCACATGAAGTTCATTCAAATCAATCGAGCCCGGGAACCCTAGCGAGGAGGTTGCGAAGGCGGCGGTAGCCCGCCTTGCGCCGACCCATGGCTGTAGACACGGTGATGTGTCGGGGTGGAGACAGTGTCACCAAGCGATCCTGGGGGTCGTTGGTGGAGCGGTGGCATCGATCCAGGCGCGGATGACTGGGGAGCATAACCGCCCATGGTGCCTCCGCTCATAGAGGGGTGTAGAGCCGATGGAGGAGTGTATGAACGACCGAGGCTCGCCAGCGATGCCATTGACCGGCCAGCCTGGGACTGGGGAGGAGGAGTGTTGTGCCCGTACTGCGAAGGAGCATTGGGTAAGTTGACAGGTGTTGAGCGGTGGGATTGCGGCTGATGTGACCCACTGACCATTGTTTGCACATGTTGTTGATAGCTGTGTTGTTGGACTGGATTTGGCGTTGCAGACTGACGCGGATGCATACCATACAGGCTAGCCGAAGACTGCGCTGGCGTTGGTGGGTCTTGTCGCGATCCATATGCCATACTAGAACGCGGGCCAGGTGACGCTTGTCGATAGGAAGTCGGCTGTGAGGCCATATCTCGGGAGCCAGAGGCCATGGGTTGTTGAGCAGACGCTTGGGAGAAAACATTGGGATAGGCCGATCGTTGAGAGGCATTTGTTGGCGGGGGAGTCGGCGCTGGGGATGGTGCGGGAAGATTTGTCAAGGAAGATTGGCTCGGGGTTGCCGCGTAAGATGAATAGGAACCCTGGCGGCCGCGTTGCTGCTGCTGTGGTGGCAGGGATTGGGCTTGAGGCTGCGGTGGAGTTTGTTGCGCTCGTGGATCAAACCGTGCCATCCAGTCATTATTGGCCGACGTGCCCGAGCCACCATGAGGGGGGCCATAGCCAGGATACTCTGGGTAGCGAGACGATGGCTGATATTGGGTTTGCTGGGCGTAACTAGAAGACTTTTGCGGCATACCTGACATAATAGTGTCTTCATGGCGAGGGGGTCCGCTGGCCTGGTATACGGGCCTTGGATTTATGCCTGGGGTTGCGCCAGTGGCAGATAGAGTCTGCTCGCCGGCAAATCTTTTGCGCGGCTGGGGCTCTTCAGGTTCATCATTGAGGATGCTCATGATGTTAGATCGTTTGGCAGGTACTTGACGAGTTGCGTCTGGGGCAGGAGTAGCACTCGGGCGAGGGACATCCTTCACTGGCGACAAACCAGGGCGAGGCGACTGGGCTAGACCCATGGGTTGACCTGCGAGCGAGTAATAGGGTCTTTGGGCAAAGGGATCGCGGTGAACAGACGCTATGTCGAGTTCCGGCCTAAGCTGCTGGGTTGGCGAGCCGGGGGGCTGTGTTAAGCTGGGGTGGCGTGAGTGGGTCGATGAAAGGAGAGAAGTTGGCTGCTGTGTGGGCATGTAGGCCTGTGCGGACAAAGGTTCCATTCGTGTCATATCCGGT
Organism: Penicillium solitum; assembly: GCF_028829755.1. Lineage (NCBI taxonomy): Eukaryota > Fungi > Ascomycota > Eurotiomycetes > Eurotiales > Aspergillaceae > Penicillium > Penicillium solitum. Next base: position 24,147 of record NW_027072122.1, read on the forward strand.
GGCATAGAGCCAGGATGGCGCGAGGAAATCGGTAGTTCTTGCGAACGAGAAGTGGCATGGGGCAGTGCCGAAGAGTCTCGTCTTTCCTCTGTAAAATACCCAAGGCGTGGGCCTCCTTGAATGCGGTGGGATGGACCTCCCTGCGCGCGAATCGCTCGAGTCGACTCTTCAATTAGAGTTGCGGTAGAGGGCACTGGTGAAGCAGCGGAAGCTTGTGCCAGTGGCTGGTAGCGACCGACATTCCGGTCCTTGTCGGACGGAGGTCGTCCATGCAGGGACATAGGCTGCGGTGAGAGACCAACAGGCTTGCCTTTAGGGAATCGTATTTCATCGATCTCAGTCATAGGATCCCCATGAGGGGCAAGTGGACGAGGAATAATAGAAGACGGAGTTGCCTCGTATCGTCGCTTAGGCGCAACACTTGGAACAGGAAGCGGTCCTGTGGCTTCACCGCGAGCCTTTTTCTCCTCTGCGTCCGTTGCAATCAACTCAAAGTCTTTCTGGCCCGAGTCGAGGCGGCGTTGATAGAAGTTTTTGACCTGTATCATGCACGTTAGCCGGCTAGTCGCCAAACGAAAATAAGGGATAGTGGGAAAGGCAGGGGAAATAAAAGAAAACTTGGGACAAAAAGACCCAATACATACCATCACCGTTGTCTTGGTCTTCATCCAGGCCGAGATGCCCTCGAAATCACGACCAAAGTGTCCCAGCAAGGCTGGGAAATCGCGCTGCTCCGGTACAGACCAGTAACTCGTTGGTTGCAAGGAGCCATACCCCGTCTCAAGCTGTTTAGCTGCCAGAGGCGGTTCAACTTCAGTAGACTCAAAGACATAAACTCCTTCTTTCGCTCGCCCGCGTCCCACCCTGCCTCGTGGCATTGGCGGTAAGGATTCTTTTTCGGAACGCTCTCGTTCCCTGGCCTCATACCCTTCCAAGATATGATCTGGGGCTAATTCCATTTCGTTTCCAGGATGAAGTGGTGCTGGCGGTACAATCGGAGGCAGATCACTCTGTGGCATTGCTACCTGGGCCTTCGGATCCGGTTGAGCAGTGGTCTTCACGCGCCGTCCACCGCGAGTACCTCCGCCCCGTCCGCCACGCCGAGTCGATGATCTTTCCACTGGTTCGCTGTCCTTGCCAAGTTGGCCCCGACGGCCAACTGGCGCGCTCTCTGCCTCGGTGGAATCCCCGAAAGTGGGCGCGGCTGCGCGTCGTGGACGACCGGTGTCTGTGACAGCTGGCGGCTCCTCCTCCCCAACAAAGTCAGGTTTCACCACACCCAAGTCTGCGATGAGGGCGTTGGACTTCGGTCTTGGACCCTTTCGAGTCCCCTTGCCCCGCTTACTCCAGCGTTGGTTGAGCTTGGCCTTGTACTTAATCTCCTCCTTGGTGAGATAATAGTGTACGATGCACTGCTGGAAATTCCGACCCGGCAAAGATTCGGCAATCTTGCCCCACCGTTTTGGATGGGCCATGAAGGCGTCTGTAAAGATGATATGCTCCTCTGGGGTGAAGTCATTAGGGGGCGGCACAAAGCCGAAAACATCCAGAGCCCTGTTGCACTTAATGGTGTTGTTCACATCTTTGTAGATGCGAGCCTTTACCTCCCGCGGTTCGAGCATATTCGGAATGATTGCTTCACGGCCCAAATCGGGCCGAGCAGTAGCCATCTTAATTCGTCGACGTTCAAGCTCTTCTTGGGCGGAGATTTCGGAGGCCTTCAAAGCATTGAGAAAATCGAGCTCACTATTTCCTTTGTATCGACGACCTTCACGGCCTTCTGGCATGGGCGCCGGGGTAGTTGGAGCCGTGGACGCTGCGAGAGAAGTTGGACCAGGGGTCATAGACTTTTTGTCCTTCATACGATCGAGCTCCCAAATAGCCATTCGCCAGATCTTGTAGTGAGACACATACTCATCCCTAAGGAGTGCGTTTTTCCTGAAAGCTTCCGCTTGGACCTTTGAAAGTTCTGTGCTGAACGTGTCTCTGAGATGATTTTGGGTTGCAATGTTCTCATGGTATACATCCATATCTGAGATAGGCGTTGGAGGACCCGAGCGCAAGAATGGAAGACCTTCGACAGTAACCTCAGCAGGAGGTACCACGGGGGGGATGATAGTTTCCACAATTGGCTCTGGTTCGCGCTCGGGAAGTGTAGAAGCAAAAGAGACCACTCGTTCAGTGCTTGGATGATTGGTTAACTCTTCGTTCTCTACTGAAGGCAAAGGATCCACTGGTCGATCTAACACTTGTTCGGCGAGTGGTTTGGGGGGGTGTTCAACCGTCTGTTCGTTGGCTACCATGCCAAGTAGCTGGATTTTAATCAAAAGAGCGACGATAGCCGAATCTTCCAAAGGTAATGGAGGCAATTCTGCTCGGAGTGACTCCATATCCTTTTCGAAAATCCGCTTTCTTTCATCAAGATACTCCTGGGTGAAAACAATGTTCTCCCCGTCTTCCTCGTCGCTTGAACCTTCAAAGTCTGGTATCAAGGCAGGTTTATCAGTGCCGCCCTGCTCGGAGGGTTCATTGACATCGGTTGTTTGAATGTCGACGGCCGATAAACTGCGCCGGGGTGGGAGGTTCAATGATGAGGAAACAGGTGAGGGTTCTCTCGCAGGTTCATAGGGGACAATTTCACCGCTCTCAGGCTCGTCTGTCTCAGGTGGTAATAGAGAGCGAGTGGCTTCATTGGAAGGGGAAACGCCTTCGCTCTCGTCAATAGGCTCTTGTTTGGGCAGTGCATTAGGAAGAGAAGGTGTGCGGCCGTAGCCAGGTCGCACCCATTGCTTACTACCTTTACGGCCACGCGGGGAGGGAGCCTTCCATTGCAACGCTCGAGGGCCAGTTGGAATGTTAGACGATTTCATTCGAGGCGATATCGAGGGCTCACGGGATAATGCGCGTGGAGCAGGCGGTGGAATTCGTGCGAAAGTGGGGGAAGAGGTGAGTGAGTTCGACCTCCCGGCCCCAAACCCTTCGTTCGGTCCTACCCCAGGGTCTGGTCGAGTCATTGCAGCTGGAGCAGTGGGTGGTGATCCATCAGGGAAATTGATAGATGGTTTAGAGAGGCGAGGAGCCACAACTTGCTGTTTTCCAGCCTCCCGGGGCCCTTCAAGGCGGCTGCGAGGCTCAAAAGGCTGTGTGATCTCGGTCCTTTCGGCCTTGGGCCCTGTAGGAGGTGGGGCTGGCTGGCGTTGCGGGACTTCATAGCGGTCTCTCTCTGTGGGGAAAGTAGAGATTGGCTCCGTGCGTTGGTCTGAAGAATCTTTATTTGCGGAGGCATTCGTGACGGGGGCAGTCACCGATCCAAAGGCAGGTACCTGGGGGGCGGCTGGAGGTGGTGAGTTCCGAATGATAGGTCCAGGACTCTTCATGGCATCATGGCGGATGGCGTCCAGTCGGGGAGCATCCGGTCGAGCATCAGGGCGAGGAGCATCCAGTCGAGGAGCGTCCAGTCGAGGAGCGTCCAGTCGAGGAGCGTCCAGTCGAGGAGGATCAGGTCGAACGGCATCAGGTCGAACGGCATCAGGTCGAACGGCATCAGGTCGAACGGCATCAGGTCGAACAGCATCAGGTCGAACAGCATCAGGTCGAACAGCATCAGGTCGAACAGCATCAGGTCGAATAGCACTACTTCGAACAGCATCAGGTCGAACGGTATCAGGCCGAATGGCATCAGGCCGGGTAGGATCAGGTCGAACGGCATCAGGTCGAACAGCATCAGGTCGAACAGCATGAGGTCGAACAGCATCAGGTCGAACAGCATGAGGTCGAACGGCATGAGGTCGAACGGCATGAGGTCGGACGGCATCAGGTCGAACGGCATCAGGTCGAACGGCATCAGGTCGAACGGCATCAGGTCGAACGGCATCAGGTCGAACGGCATCAGGTCGAACGGCATCAGGTCGAACGGCATCAGGTCGAACGGCATCAGGTCGAACGGCATCAGGTCGAACGGCATCAGGTCGAACGGCATCAGGTCGAACGGCATCAGGTCGAACGGCATCAGGTCGAACGGCATCAGGTCGAACGGCATCAGGTCGAACGGCATCAGGTCGAACGGCATCAGGTCGAACGGCATCAGGTCGAACGGCATCAGGTCGAACGGCATCAGGTCGAACGGCATCAGGTCGAACGGCATCAGGTCGAATAGCACTACTTCGAACAGCGACAGGGTCGTTTCGCTCGGAATCTCGCGTAGGTTCCAGAGCCGCAGTGCTGGGAATGGTTGAAGGTTTCCGACCATGATCCACTTGGGGATGGTCAGACAGGCGATCTGCTAGGGCGGGTGCAGGTCCAGGGCCGGGAGCTGTAGGAGGATGTGAGGAAGTGGTTGAACCGCTGGCTGCGCGGCTATCTGCACGACTTGGGGGGCGGTCTCGTTTCCAAAAGTCCACTGGGCGATCACGGTCCTCGCGATCGGGTCGTCGGTTGTCCCAATCTTCGCGACGGTCAAAGCGATCTCGACGGTCCAAGTCACGATCTAATTCTCGATCCCGATCTCTCGGGCGTGGAAGGTCTCGGTCACGATCTCGGTCCATCATCCGATCGCGATCTAATACACGATCCCGGTCCATGTCTCGATCTCTATCGCGATCCACCATCCGATCACGTCCACGCCACGGTTCGCGGGACCGACTGCGGCGACGGAAAAGATCACGATCATCGAGGAAGGGTGGACGACCACGACCGCGACTTCCTTCCCAATCACCGCGACCGCGCCCTCGCATGCCTCCACGGTGTATATGGCCACCATTAGGCGGGGGACCTTCTGGGCCTCCCGAAGATGCGGATATGATACTATCCCTCGAGTTGCGTCGCATGCGAACCAGATCAAAATCGCGGCCTGGGGGCTCCCTTATATCCCGAAAGTCGCGTGTCGGTGATCGTGAGCGGCCTCGGCCAAAGCCAATCCGGTTGTCTCGGGGATCGAAATCACGGTCGCGGCGAACCCAGTCCCGGTCCAGATCTCGGCGAAAGGGTGGGCCATCACGGTTATCTCGAAAGTCACGATCTCGGTCGCGGTCTCGTAGGTCTCGGTCACGAAAGTCACCACGGCCATAACCCCTACCACGACCACCAAAATGGCCACCACGAGGGGAATCAACAAGAGCCCGAGGACCACGCGGTGGATCTCTACCAAATGGTGCAGGTCCGTCGTCAGGACCACGAGGACCAACCGGGGGGCGACGGTCTCCAAATCGCTGCGGAGAACGGTCACGGGAATTGAACCCGGACGATGGGGGGAATCGGGAGGACATTATCGCGTCATGCTATCATGAAGCTATAGACTGGTTAGCGCTCCAGCACGTTCAATATACAGTGCAAATGAGCCCAAGGCAGTTGGTATGCAGAATCCATCACATACTCAAAGATGGAGAACGGACACTCGGGAGGGTCTGCACGTGACAAGCAATGCACGGACCATATGAAGAATTGAAGAGCACGGATACCCGATCGGGTAAGGCGTAGTCTTGTTCAACTTGGGAGGGAAAAGATCCAGTATCACCTGGGCACGTTCTTTTTTTTTTGTTCTTTTGCTTTCTTTCTTTTCAGGATTGCTAGGTTTGAGTCTTGTTAGTTCGAGTCTTGTTAGATCAGACCAAATGGATCATTCAAGTTGACAGACTGACAGATTCGTCAAGATAAGGAGATTGAACGTGGAAAACAGGAAACACTAGCACGTTGACAAGATCGGCGAAATCATGCGAGCTCCTTGCGCCGGATATTATGCAACACAAGAGTGATATAGGGGATCGTGAAATCGAGGAAGGGAGATCGAGGATGGATATGAAGTAATATGTAGAAATATGTTAGGAATATGTTTTGGAAGATGAGTTCGTGAGACTTCAAGGGGCTCGGCACTAACCCAGTTGAACTTTAGTGTGGTGGGGATGTGCCTCCTAAACTCTATCCACATTGAATGTCCAAGTGTTGCAGGTGGAAGAATATATGTACATACATATGTATGTAAAAGTATAGATAGTTATCGAGAAATAGAGAAATCAGTACAAAATATCAGTGGTAGAAAGAGAATGTTAAATATTATGGGAGATTCTTTCATCATGCAGACCTATCCCCAGGCCAATTGTACAATGGTACTATACAACATAGTTAGTTGAATAGAGAAATATGCCTTAGGCACCAAGGCATCAAGTCATCAAGGCACCAAGGCACCAAGGCACCAAGGCCCAGACTGATGCAGTTCCCCCGCCGAATCAAAAAAAAAAAAAGATCAACTGCCCCTCTCTTTGGACTCCATACAAACGGATCTTCTTTTTTTGTTTATTTTCTTGCCTTCTCATCTCGCTAGACCATTTTGAGCGGATTTACCTGGAATTTCTACAACTCTTCCTCATTTTCTTTTCTTTTCTTTCCTTCCCAATCCCATCGCAAATATGAGCGCCCAGCAGCTTTCGGCAGTTCCCTCCTCGGTGACCGACTCCGTCCTCCAGAGCTCGCAACCGGTCCCAGAGGGATCTCACGTAGTGAGCGGGGTGGATTTTGATAAGTTTCAAGGACGAGATATCACCGTCGCAGAGATGGTGGACAACTTGGCCCATACCGGTTTCCAGGGCAGTGCAGTCGCGGAGGCTGCTCAAATCATCAATGAAATGGTACGCCTGAGCTTTATTCTCAATCTCTGAATCCTTGAATCCTGAGGGGCTAATGATCTGTTTCCGTTAGCGCGCCTTCCGTGATCCCGAAACGGGAAACAAAACTACCATCTTCCTCGGCTATACATCGAACTTGATTTCGTCCGGTCTTCGAGATACCCTACGTTATTTGGTGAAGCATAACCATGTATCCGCCATTGTGACCACTGCTGGAGGTGTGGAGGAGGATTTGATCAAATGTTTGGCCCCTACATATCTCGGATCATTCTCGACTCCCGGTGCTGGACTTCGTGCCAAGGGCCTCAACCGTATTGGCAACCTTCTCGTGCCCAACAATAACTATTGTGCTTTCGAGGACTGGGTGGTACCCATTTTGGACAAAATGTTGGAGGAGCAGGAGGCTGCAAAGGTTAAGGCTCGGGAGACTGGGGACGAGGAAGACGAGCTTCACTGGACGCCAAGCCGCATCACCGAACGACTGGGTCGTGAGATTGACCACGAGGATTCAGTTCTGTACTGGGCGGCCCGGAATGGAATCCCGGTATTCTGTCCCGCCCTGACGGATGGATCTCTGGGTGACATGCTTTACTTCCACACCTACAAGTCTTCCCCGCAACGACTCCGGGTGGATATTGTGGATGATGTGCGCCGCATCAACACCATGGCTGTCCGGGCGACCCGCGCCGGCATGATCATCTTGGGCGGTGGGGTCGTTAAGCACCACATCGCCAATGCATGCCTGATGCGCAATGGGGCCGAGCATGCGGTGTATGTGAATACTGCGCAGGAGTTCGATGGCAGTGATGCGGGTGCGCGGCCGGATGAAGCGGTGAGCTGGGGCAAGATTAAGACGGATGCCAAGTCTGTCAAGGTGAGTTGATCTATTGTTCTATTATTTCCTATTTCGTTGGGCCCAAGCTAAATTTTGTGTTTTCTTTTTAGGTCTATGCTGAGGCCACGGCGGTATTCCCTATGATTGTGGCTGCTTCATTTGCTCGTGCCGAATCGACCTAAAATTGATTTCACTTTTATCTCTCGAGTCTCGGTAAGACGGGACTGGTTGCCAAGCAATGCGAGAACCCGCGGTCTAGAAATGGTTTCTTTTTCAAAGAGCCAATCAGTGTCGCTCACCGCCGAAAAGTGATCCATTTGAGTCAATCAAGGGTCTTTGATCGCGCAATTGTTTCAAGATAGGATTGGCTCCCGTACATTGTACCATCCGGTCGGTCTCTGTACAAGCGGTATAGGTACGTTGATCGGCCTGATACGCCTATATACCTAATGTGCCTAATGTGCCTGATATGCCTGATATGCCTGAAAACAGAACAGTTTTCCGAGGCCCCCCGATAACCAGGGATAGAAATGCCCAGTGGCAAAAGGGGAGAAATTGAGCCGAGTCGCCACCAAATGTTCCAAATTTGGCATTTCCAAGGTTAAGAATATTCTCCCCTGAGTGGGGATCAGGATCGGCACACCGCTAGACTTCAGCAGTCCGATTATATAGCACTGTACAAGATGTATTAGTCGAATGTTAGAATATAGATCTCTGATATAAAGGGCTCCAAACCTATATCGTAGGTAGTTAGTAGTATATGCATGGATGCATATACCCAGGTCCTCCTTAGGTCCTCCATAGTTCATAGGCCTTGGGCCATCATATGTTGCATACAAAGACCCACTCGGCAACTTCCCCCGGACTCGTTTTTTTTCTTATCTTTTTTTGTCTTTTTTGTCTTTTTTGTCTTTTTCGTTCTTTTCGTCTTTTTCAATTTCTTTTCTTTTCTTTTTTTCCTTTCCCCGACTTTTCTTCTTCTCTTCTTCTTCTTTTCTTCTTCTTCTTCTTATATCCCCCTTATTCGGTAATTTATTCATTCGTTTCCTTTTCTTTCTCTATCTCCCGGACCCCTTCTCCCCACATCTCCAAGGCTCCGCAACCTTCTTCTTATCCGATAAGCCCTTATCAATATTTATACCCGGGGACAGTTAGGAAGATACAACTTGCTTTCGCTTTAGATATTGCTGAAGCACATTCGTTGGAATTATTGGGGGGTTTCCAAATTGGCAGGCCATGGACCCCTTACCCAATTCGGTGGTCTCTGGGACTGAAGAGGGAGATACGACGAGAACGACAAATACAGAGACCGAGTCATTAAACCAATCCCCCGAATCGTCACGTTCAACTCCTCATCCAGTGCCAATATTGCCCTCAGAAGAACTGGAACATGCATATTGGGCAGAGTACGAGGAGGATACAACGATCCCAGATGAAGATGAGATGAAAGAGATCGATGGCGGCGATTCGGATTACAGTGCCAGTGATCGTAGGTCAATCGTACAAGCAAACCCACAGAACATACAGTATTTACTAACCCCATAACAGACAAATATTGGGAAACCAACTTCTTTCGGGATTTGGGAGATCCCGAATACATTCCCACTGAAAAGGCCCGTCTTACGTGGACGTTCAAGGGCGTTCGGGGCACCCCTGAGAACCCCAATCGTGAAAAAGTCATTCGCTCCCCACCAGCATTTGTTGGGGGATATTGGTGGCGAATCAAGTTCTACCCTCGAGGAAACAATGTCAATGCATTGAGTGTCTACCTCGAATGCTCCACCACAATGCCTGCTCCAGAGGGCAAGCTTCCTGAGACGGAATTTACGGTCCGTCGGGGCGCAGCCGATGCCTCACTGGATGATAGCACCCCGGAGATTCAAACACAGACGGGAGCCACAGACGACTCGACGGCGTGGTTTGAAACTTACAAGTCCCAATATCCTGTGACCAGAAACGACACCCAATCCGATCATGGAGCGTCGGACTCTTGGCGTGTGCCCGCCCAGATTGGTGTCATTGTATACAACCCACAAGAGCCACGCACCGGGTGGATGCAGTCTTCCTGCCATCAATTCAACGCTCACAACCTGGATTGGGGGTGGACATATTTCCACGGTCCATGGGACCAAATCCATTCACGCCGGCGAGGTCAACACCGTGCCCTTCTGAACGACGATACTCTCTCGTTTGACGCATACATTCGTGTAGTGAACGACCCCACCAAGTCGCTCTGGTGGCACCCGAGTGATTCCGAGCCAACTTGGGACAGCATGGCCTTGACCGGCTACCGGCCTCTGGGTGACTCAATCATCAATCACAGCCCAGAGGTAGCCGGGCTTGCCTCATGGCTGCACATTGCTCCATTTTGCAATATCATTCAAAGTATTGACGTACTTGAACATCTTACTAATCCTGATGCTAGGCCGAAGCCTCTATGTGATGCTCTTCAAAGGCTTCTGTGGCAGCTTCGCTGCCAGACACTCTCCCCGAGCTATGTTGATACTGACGGCGTGACGAGCACTTTGCGCAATCTGCATGAGTTTTCGAGCGATGTGTCCGAATTTTGGGAGCGCCTGCGTCGCAACTTGGAGCTAGAGCTGAAGGGAACGGATGCCGGCAAACAATTCGCCCATCTTTTTGACAGTCCCGTTGTATATGCTCCTTCTAATGGTGAAGCCACCGTGAACCTGCTGCCGACTGACTTCAACTCGCGACTTTACATACCAGTTGATCAAGCCAAGTCTACCTCTGAAGCCATTAGTGGATATTTGAGCGCTAAGCCCGGTCGTTGGTCGCTTCCATCGCTTCTCCATGTGGAGTTTGGCCGCCATACTCTGGACAAGGCCAAACGTTGGCAGCTGCGGTATGACAAAGTAGAGCTAAACGAGGAACTGAACCTGGCTCCGTGGGTGGTCGATGGCCAGGATAGCAAGTATGTCCTTTATGGCTATATCGTTCATCGTGGGCGCCGCACGTCGGGCAAGTTCTTTAGCATCCTTCGCCCGGCAGGTCCGGGTACCACATGGCTAGCCTTTGACGATGGTAGTGACAACCGCGTGGAGTGCTTGACCCAGAAAACAGCCATGGGTCCACACCTTGGTCTGGATCCTTCCCAGGCTGTGGATCACAAGAAGGGCCATGACGTACCTGTCGTGGCAATGTATATCCGCGGCGATATGATATCGGAGCTTTTGCCTGGTCCCCAAGGGCCTTGGGAAGTTCCTGAGACCTTGAAACAATATTATGAAACAGGCGTGTACCACACTGGTGACAACCCTGCGGATGATGTCCAAGTTGAGGTTTATTCGCTTCCCCAATATGACCAGCTGACCAGCCTGTTTGACTCCTACGATCTCATGGCACAGGCCAAAGCGGCAAACAGTGTCATGTACATCACTTTGCCCCGCTCATCACGCTTGGCAGAACTACGCAAAAGAATTGCCATATGGAAGTCCTCAGGCTCCGACCCCATTGGTCCCGAGCGGGTTCGTTTCTGGCAAATCGGGAACTCCTTTGCTCAACCTGGGTCATCGTTGGCGTTTGATCGCACTATGGATTTGAATGTTCCACTAGATCCTTCATTGAGCACCATACGGTTCTGGATGGAAACCATATCAGAGGGTACGTGATTGCATTCGCATTTATTTATAACCATCACCCCGCTAATCTCCAGCAGAGGACGCTCAATTTTTCGCCATCCCAGACCCCCCTACGGTTACCACTTCAGAGGATAAGCCGGATGACCTGGTCATCGACAACCCGATACACGAAGCTTCTGAAAATGTCCCATCTGTGGCCGAAGGAGATGCCGTGGCTAGCTCGTCGGGAAATTCTCACCATGAAGATCCTGCTGCGCCGGATACCTTGAACTCTGTCATTGATGATAGATCACTGCCTCCATTAACTGCATTGTCTTTAGAGGATGATGCCGCTGCTACTGAAAGGGCAGGCCAGGAAGTGGTGTTTGCTGCTGTCCCTGCCCATGAGCAACAAGCCATGGCTGCTGTTACGGCAACTCCGTTGACAGAAGCCACAAGCTCCGCTCCTATGTCACCTTCCGAAGTTGAATCTTCTACACGAGAAGTGGCAGCTCAAACACAAACTGAGCCGGAGGTCAAGTTGCCTGTTGGTCATACATACTACTTCATTCAAATCTTCGATGCGGACAATCAAGTCCTTCGTACCGTGGGGTCATTCTTCTCCAAGCTTGATGCCAACGTCAAGGTGTCCATCCGACGACACTTACAGCGGCCTCTTCGTCAAGACTTCCTCATGTGGAAACGAGTCGATGGTGCTGCTGTTACCACTGTGTCGCCTGCTGATAGCTTCGATGATGTGGTGGCTCCTCACGGAGCATGTTTCATCGTCGGGGATAAGTTGACCAAGGACAAGTAAGTACATATATATTCTGGTTTTCCAATGTTTAGTTTTTTGGTTCTAACACGAAGACAGGCGTACTCAACTTGCTTCATCGGGATTGTTTACCAGTCCGGACCGTCTGGTTCAGTACCTGTGGGCCGATTCTCGTGGTCATCCAATCCAAGGTTTCACTGGCACTAAGACCATCGAAGCCACTTTCGCAAACGACTACTACAGTGGTCAATTCTTAAAAGGTTATCACCATGGTAGAGGCAAGCACATCTCTAGCACAGGCATGACATACGAAGGCGACTTCGTCTTTGGCCGACGCCACGGCCAAGGCAAGCTGAATTACCCTACCGGCGACTCATATGACGGTGATTGGGTTGAAGATGTATGCCATGGACAGGGTACTTACATTGAGAAGACGACAGGCAACAGATATGTCGGCGGTTTTAAGGACGGCAAACGCCACGGCAAGGGCATTAGCTACTGGGAGGTGGCCGACGCAGAGTTGGATCTATGCCAAATCTGTTACACTGAGGAAATGGATGCAGTCTTTGCCGAGTGTGGTCACCTTTGTTCCTGCGTGACTTGTGCGAACCTCGTGAGCCTGTGTCCGATGTGCCGCAAAGAGGTCAAGAAGGTGATCAAGATTTATCGGGCATAGAGTATTGGAGTATAGACGGGATGTTCCCAACTTGGTTTTAATTTGTTTTTCAGCACTTGCATTGATTTTAGCCAACGGTGATTTGGGATACGTGGGGGAGTGATGCGATTGATTTTATATATGTACACATACTACTGGTATATTTAGATTGTTGAATACATAGTACACAAGAACCAATTCTTATATAACTATGATCTCTATACTTGATAAATGTAGGACTCGGATAATTTGAATATCTTTGATTTAACACAATCATCTTACATCAAATTGTTTTGTTTTTACTCTTTTTTTGTTATTTTATTTTAAACACAGTTTGATCTTAATTGAACAAAAGGTATATCCAATGCGCCGGGTCCCGGACCTAATACATGATGCTTTTGACTTGCCCGAAGAACGAAAAACGAAGAATTATACACAAGCGATACATGATCAAGTCATTGATCATTTGCTGGCCTTCTTGGCCGACTTCTTATCCTTCTTCTCAACCTTGCCCTTGGTCACCGGCTTCTTCTCTTCCTTAACCACAGTCTTCTTCTCGCCCTTTGGCTCATTGGTAGACTTCTTCGAGGCAACGGTCTTGGCCTCTTCTTCCTGGCTTGGCGTCACCGTTTCGGTTGTCTTCTCTGACACCTCTACCTTGCTCTTCTTGGGCTTGTTCAGAACACCCTTAGGGTTGAGACCCTTGCGACGCAGACGGTTGCGCTCAGCACGAGCGATGCGCTCGACATCCTCGGGATCCTCGAATGAGCTGAAAGCACCACCCTCGAAATCAGCGGCGTGTCCGTTCTCGTCAACAATCGGGGTCCTGTCAATGGACTCGTCGTCCGTGGAGGCAGCCGAAGAAACACTACGAGACTTCTTGGAGCCCTTGGAACGGGGTTCGGTATCATCCGACTTGGCCACGGGGGTCACGGCAGTCTTCTTGAGCTTGCAGACATAGAAACCGTCAACGTTCTCGCGGTGAGGGAAGTAACGGCGGGTGAGCGCCATCTTGGGATCGAAAGTCTTGCCCATATAGCTGAGGAATCCAGGGCTACCGAAGCTACCAAGACCGGTGTCCACGATCTTGACATTGGGACGCTTGCGAAGCACATACTGCACAACAGCCTCGTTCTCTTCGACTGTCACACTGCAAGTAGAGTAGACAACGTATCCACCGGTCTTGGAGGCGTGGTCAACGGAATCAATTGCAGCCAAAAGAAGCTGGCGCTGCATGTGGGGAATAGCGAGGAAATCACGCTCGTTCTTGGAGGTCTTGACACCGGGATCCTTCGAGATGACACCGGTACCGGTGCAAGGAGCATCAAGCAAAACACGATCGAAGCCACCCATGGCCTTGGGGAAAGCAGTGCGGGCATCCATGTTCGTCACAATGGTGTTCTTGCAGCCGAGACGGTGAATGTTACCAATCAAACCCTTGGCACGGGGCTTGCTGGCATCGTTTGCGACGACACAGCCAGTGTTGCGCATCAGGGCAGACATGTATGTTGTCTTACCACCGGGGGCAGAGGCCATATCGAGGACACGCTCATTGGGCTGGGGGGCGAGAGCCATGACGGGAAGGAAAGAAGAGGCAGCCTGGAGAATATAGTGACCGGCGAGGTACTCGGGGGTGGCACCCAGGGGAACCGGAGACTCGAAAACTTGCAGGCCAACCTTGGACCATTTGCCAACGGGCTCGAGAACAACACCACGGTTGATGAGGGCCTGGGCGAGGGAGCGGCGGTTGGTTCGTAGAGTGTTGGTACGGATAACGACAGGGCGGGGAGTCTCGTTAGCTTCGAAGAAGGCAAAGGCCTCCCTGGGGGTGAACAGATTGAACAGCTTCTCGGCCAGGAATCGAGTGTAGCCGTAGTATGTGCAGATATCGTCGAGCAGGAGGTCGATATAGTCGGTACGCGATTTACCGGGCAGGCCGAGGGTCTTCAGGTCACCCAGGATTCGAATGGTGTCTGTGATGCGCTGGCGAAGCAGCTGCAGATCGGGGGCGAGTCCCGGCTGGGTTTGGTCGGCGAACACATCAGGTGCAGCGATGTTGGTCTGCAGAGCGGCTTCCTGCATTTCCTGCTCAGCGGCTTCCTCCTCCTCTTGTTGTTCAGCATCCAACTTCCGCGACAGACCCTCGATGTTTGCGGCGGTCAATCTCTCTTCGGCATCGGAGTCCTCGTCGTCGGAGAACATGGCTCCACGGGTGTGGCCCTCCTCGTCAGAATCGACAACCGAGTTATCATCCTCTAGGTCTGACAGTCCTTCAACCTCATCGTCGCTATCCATTGAGCCTTCACTGATCCCATCAAGATCACCGAACTCATCATCATCCTCCATATCCTCATCATCATCAGACATAGGCACAGGCACGGCCTTCTTTGCGGCTGACGGTTGCTTCTTAGATTCCTTGGAATCGGCCTTGGGAGTAGCACCATTGACCTTCTTCTTCTTGGGGGCTTCCTTCTTCGAGACAGCCTCATCGGCATCAGATCTGCGACGCTTTGCTGGTGCAGGCTTCGGAGGCGCCTCAGCCCCGCCAGCCTTGCGTTTCTTAAGCATTGTGATTTTTGACTCGTCGAGCGGGGCCGGAGGGCCCTGCTTCTTCATACGGCGACCGACACCCATTGTGAAAAAGTGGTGTGTATGGGGACGTTAATGGTGTTTGCTTTCTGGGGGGAGCTTGTAGATTCTTTCCGTCTTTTTTTTTTTCTTCGGGCGGTGACTGCCGGCAGTACAGAAGTTATGAAAAGCGGTGTACTAACCTAGTTATTTCCAATTCATGCCTTATAATCCAGGTGTCTATTGTCCCATCGCCATCAAGTGAACACCCAGGTCCAGGCCTCCACTACTCCAACAACCATCGCCTTGGGTTTGCTTTCTCTCTCTCTCTCTCTTTCGCCTTGAGAATCTCTACCACCTAGCCTAAATTGCTCACCATGTCGGAGCTGACCTTCACTAAATCATTCTTGTCCACGCTGGACTCGCGGCCTATCAAGCTTCGTGCTGATCATGTCTTCGACCCAGAACAAATTGGACTACGAGTCCCCGTGAGTGTTGATGCGAACAAACCCTATCTTGAATTACCGTTGAAGATCATTCTAATATGCTTTCCGAAAACGACAGTACACGCTCCCCCGCCTTTCAGCCCCGCACCCTCCGATGCCCAAAAAAGTGAGGTCAACACAGGCACCAGGCTCATCCAAATCAATCACTGTTCGCGTCAAGTCTGCCCGCAACCCTGCTCTGGAATTCCTAATCTCCAATGCCCCTCTCTCAACCACCTCGGTCCAGGATATCCGGGATGCTGTGCAAGTACGCGTCACCGATGCGCAGGGAGGTCAAGTTCCGCTAGACAAGATCAAGATCCTATACAAGCGGAAGCCAGTGACTGGTACCGGGAAGACATTGGCCGAGGTATTGGCAGATGAACCCGCCATTCTGGCGGGAGGCAAAGAAGTCGAGATCGGGGTGATGATCATCGGTGGCGCCCAGGTGGTTGAATCTACTGTGGCTCAGCCGGAGATTACAGAGAAGCGGGATGAATCACCTCCCAAGGCTGCTATAGGTCCGAGTGGGGAGGAGGTGTTGCATACAGAGGCTTTCTGGGATGATCTGCAAGGCTATCTCGAGCAGCGATTGAAGGACGAGGAAGAAGCAAAACGATTGAGATTTGTGTTCAAAGAGGCGTGGAGCTCAGCGAAGTAGAGTATATCTCCACGACATCGCAGCGAAATAATGTCAATATCAAATGATACCTGTATTTGTTCCGGTCATTTCATATATGTCCCGGGTCTATGATAGTCTAAAAAGGCAGTCTGCTAGATGAATGGTATGGATTCAAATGTTATACACACAACATGAACGGAAAAGAAACAAACCATCCACACCAAGCAACCAATACATCAAATATTGGGATCAATCCAAGGCCTATCAGGCACTCCTTGAAACCCAATGAAGGCCCTATCACAAGAGCGAATAAAACAGTATTCGAACAAGATATGCTCAGTTTCCCATAGAAAGTTGAGCAGGTACCGAAACAGTTGAAGGGAAGAAAACATCCACGCACGCCAGGGAATCTTTGTCGAACATGTTATGAGCGAAGTAAAAAGTACACATGTTGAAAAAAGAAATGGAGAAAAAAAAAAAAACAACAAAATCACGTAGGAGAGTATCATAGGCCACACAGCGTCGGTGAACACGGTTGCAAATACTCGAAAGAACTGGTCCGGCCAATCGCTCATCCAGTTCATAGGATCATACAGAAAACGACGAGCAGACGCGAAGAGAGACACACACACAGGTATAACGCAAGAAGAATCATACACGGGTTTTCATTCCGTCGTTTCAATCATCGGGAGCAGACCTTGACCACGCCGTCTCCACCGCCGCCAGCGACCCAGTGGCCATCACTGCTCCATACCACGGCACAGACTCCTTCGCCACGCATCAGCCGGTAGCCTGTCAGCTCCTGAGTACAGCTGCGCTTTTCAAGATTCCAGAATCGCAAGCTTGCATCATGGCCAGCCGAAACGAGCTCACGTCCATCTGGAGATAATGACAGTGAGGCTATCGCAGCAGGATGAGCAAGCATTGTGTATGTACATTGACCTGTATTATCAAACGTTAGCGTATTGTGAGGGGAAGCAAGGTCCTTTGCATGCGACTTACCACTATTGGCATCAAAGAAGCGGATGTATCGGTCCTCGTAGCCACTGATGATTACGCCCTCTACGCCGCTTGATCCAGTAGCTCCGTGGACCACTTCTTCTTCTTCGGCCATCGCGCGGTTAGGATCAAGATTGACTGTTCCATCAAAGCCAACAGTCGTAGCGACGACTGAGTTCACCCCAGTAGCTGGTGTGCCATCATATGTCTCGAGACTGGCCATCCCCGCAATTTCTTCGCCGGTCCGCGTGTCGTAGACAATGATAGAGGCATCCGAATAGGAGACGACAAAGTTGACGCCCGCAAGAGACAGGGGGCTAATGCATGTTGGAGAAGGAGAATTGGGACGGTGAATGCGATGAAGAATGGTGTAATGGAAAGCTGGAGGTGGAACGGCACTGGTTTGAGGCAAGGTTGGGTAGTTGGAACCGGAGGGCATTGAGTTTGAGTTCGCTCGCTGACGACGATTCACAGCCGGGGGTGAAGGAATTTGAGGAGCGGGGCTGATAGCCCAAATAAAGACATAGCCATCTGCTGCGCCGGAGGCCAAAAGGATTCGATCCGATCCACCATACTGGCCGCTTGAGTCGCCAAAGACAGAGCCCATGGTCCCGGGAAGAACGCAGAGTCCCCAGACTGCGTCCTTATGCTCGTGGAAGGTGGCCTTAGGATCAATCCGGTTACGTTCCCATAAGCGCACGCTGGCATCTTGGCCACCTGAAAACACCAACCCATTACCCCCAAGGGTGATGTTCTGAGAC
Source organism: Penicillium solitum (assembly GCF_028829755.1). Classification (NCBI taxonomy): domain Eukaryota; kingdom Fungi; phylum Ascomycota; class Eurotiomycetes; order Eurotiales; family Aspergillaceae; genus Penicillium; species Penicillium solitum. Next base: position 42,045 of record NW_027072122.1, read on the forward strand.
GATGAGCAGGCGGCAAGAGAAGTCACAGCGCCTTCATGTCCACGATGAGTAAATTTGCTTGTAACGTCCGAGCCATGGCTAGAACCAGCTCTGGGGCCACCAGAAGTACCTGGTATGCTCCATCGCTTGATCGTTCCATCGTCGCTGCAAGTACAAATCTCGGGCTCGTCTAGGCTATCATCACCGGTGAAGGTGACAGATCGAATCACATCCAAGTGGCCACGAAGCGAAAACTGGACTTTGAAGAGGGAATCTTGCTTTTGTGCTAGGGTCGCACCCGCTTCCCGGGCTTCAATTGCACCTTCGCTCTTGCGCCTTGATCCCGAGCTATTCCTTCCGTGGGAGAGAGACCCGCCCTTGGTCGATTCGGAGCGCGTAAAGTTGGCATTTGGGAAAGCATCGGTATCCGGGCGATGCGGCGGGACCGGTTCGGTGACCACGAGTTCCTGCTCTGCCGGTTCGTCAAAATTCCACCCATCTACATCCTCTGTTCTTTCCTCGGTCAAGTTTTGCAGATTCACATCCTCCTTGACGACCACTCGGGGGCCCTGGGCTGTGTATGCCCGGTTTGCACGATCATCCACTGTGCCCTGTTCGTATGTTTGGGTTCGATTTTCCATTGCTGCGACGGGAGCTTGCTGCTGGTCCATTGACCGTCGATCCATGGAATCCCGGGTAAGATACTGGTTTTGAGCACGAGCCATGGCATTGTCGGAGTAGTGATTGGACATCGGCTGGTGGTTTTGTAAGGCCAATTCACGTGCCATAACATGATTCGCCTTCTGCCGTTGCTGCTGCAGATAAGCCTCCTCCAGGTTCTGTTGCGACAGCTGTGAATTGCCATAAAGCTGGCCTGACATGTCGGAGTCGTTTAAGTCAGGTGGCGGGTGGGAGGCAGGTATAACGTGGTACGCGATTTCGTGGGAAGCTTTGGACAGGTATCCTCGGACTTTGTCTATATCCTCAATTTGACCCTCGTGCTGGTTTTCGTTGTCGGGTTCTTCGTCATTCTCATGGTCCGTGCTCGGCTTGGGCCGTTGCGCTGGTGAATAACTCAGTCAATATTTCCACGTCGCGTGCTTATAATTGCGAAGTGACATACCCTTCAGGAAGTTCACACTTTCACGTGCAGCATCTTTGGGATCCTTAGAGTCTTCGGGCTTTTCGTTGTTCGAAAGCTTCTTGACCTTCTCCCTCTCCCTCTTCAGGGCGGTCTCCATCAGGCGAACATGCTTCCCAAGGGACTCATGCAAGCGTTTGCTTGTGCGCAGATCACCTTCCAATCGGCCAATGCGAGACTTCATCTCTGCCCGTTCAATCTCCCATGCATTGCGGTCGCGCTCGTGTCGGTGCCATTCTGTCTGTAGGAAGCGCATTACACCTGGAGACGGTTATCAGTCAATGGCATTCAAGGAATCAAGTAGATTTTTGCTCACCCTGTAATGTGTATTCTGTGCCCTGTGGACCATTCGAACCATCCATGCCGCCGGGCATTCCTCCGATCCCAGCCATGGCTGATGGAGATTGCCAGGACATGAACAGACACAGGACAGGTCAAGGGTCGAAAGGGTCAAAGCACTGCAGGAGGTATCAAAGGCAAAATCGGGCCGGTAGTAAATCAAGTGACGTGTAAGGTGCGAGCTTCGGTTTCTCCTGACCCCGGTAAATCGTATCCGCAGTAAGCGAACCAAGTCCCCTAATGGCGACGGCAAGGAACCACGTTCCACGCCGAGTCAGCCTGTGAATGAGGTTTCCTGGAGAGGAGGATGCAAAGGAGAGGAGCAAGGTCGGACAATGATAGTAAAGTTATGAGGAGGAGAGTGTACCTTCACTGATCTTTTGTTATGGTGAAGATGGCTTGCCCTCGGGGGGCTGCTGACCGCCTTCTAGATAAAGAAGATTAGCCTCCACGTTACCTCCAGCCCTGGAGGTGTATGATAATTTTGGTAGGCAATTGGATGAATTAGGGAGGGTTTTGTATGAAAAATACACATGGGAAAGGTTTTTATGTGATAGAAGATTCAATAGGTTCCATAGGAACAAACAATCAAAAGCTGAGTTCTGCAGATATAACTCAAGTTCAAATGATGGTTGGTGCCTAATGTCTCAGGCACAAAATATAAGAATGTTAAACTAACTAGTTAGTTACGAACTCGTAACAATGTGTATGTATGTATACTCAGACAGGAGAAACGCCCCAAAGACTTGAATATTATCCACCTTGATATCGATTTTGATTGCTAATTTGCTCTTGCCATCACCGAACCGAACCGATATATTTCGGCTGCTCTGGGTGTATACAACATAATGACATTGTATACATTTCCAACAGTAGTTAGAATAGAACACCATTGAAGTATTATTCAACAAAGGTCTCTCACAAAGACCCATTTAAGCATTGTTTTCTAAATATCGATGACTAATGTTTAATAGGCTCAAATGCTAAATTAGCTCGTGGTCTCGTATAATAATCAGCCATGCTATGGTACATTCTATGTACATATATATTCGTCTAGATCTAGAACTCGAGCTCTTCCACCTCCATCCCACATTCTACACACGTCTTGATACCAATTCCAGTTTCTGGATTCTCGATGGATCGGCCCCATTGATGAACATGCTTCCGCCCAGAACCGAGATCATCGCCAAACTCTCCGCCCGAAGCACCCTGTCGATTGCGTCGGTAGGCCTCCACGCGTGTGCGTTTCTTTAGCTCCTGTAGCTTCGTTTTGAATTTGGCCTCCCGTCGCCGCTTCTTATCGCTTTCTCGCCGTTCAAATTCGGCATCCAGTGCCTCCGTGGAGCCCCATTTCTTATCGGAAAACGCATATTCTTCCACTTGGTATCGTAGATACAACATCATGCTGTTCCACGTAGATTTGTGGGGATTCGGACGTTCAAGGCGTGGAAGGAGCTCTTCGTCTCGGAGTTCGGCTGTGCGCAGGCTGATTAGTGCATCTCTCTTTTCACAGCCGACAATTAGGTACTCACGATCTGTCAAGAGATAATCTTCTTTGGCTTCCGTCTTGGTCAACAAACTGTATTTCTCTGGATGTTTCTCCTTGCAAGCATGACAGATGCAACACTTCAGTTCTTCTTCCCATTTCCAATCAATCTCAAGACTACCACATTCACGACATGTCTTCTGCTTGCTTTTATCATCCAGGACACTTAGACCAGGTTCAAAGGGTCCTTCCCGATTTCGCTTTAATGATTGGAGTATTTGATGGCGTTCCCATTCCTTCTGCGTCATATGTGCTGGCTTTTGTACTTCTTTCTCATCCGGCACGTGTAGTTGTTTATTGAACGGGTCATCCTCTTGTGTCAAAAATCCACCCTTCGTATCGGTCATCTTGCTAAAATCATAGTCCACATAGCTTGTGAAGTTTCGGGCTGGCTTGATCGAGTCCAGTGGGCGATTTGAAGAAGATGCGTCGCGCATATTAGCAGGCTGATTGGATGCCGCCATCGAGGTGAACGAGCGCTTGGTGCCTGTTGCGGGCTGGGAGGTATTTGGAGCGGCTTGGGATAGTTCGGCTTCATGTTTCTCCCGAAGAGCTTTAGCTTTCATGCGATTAATTTCCTATCAACAAGACTAGTTAGTTTTGGTTGTGATCATGTCGCAACCTTGGAAGGAACTTACCATCCTCCGTTGTTGTTCTGGGGTGATAGGACCGCGGGGAAGCTGTCCTACCCCTGAGCTCTTGGGCTGCGAAGGTGGGGTTTCAGGCCGTTCTGCTGACATTATGAATGTCTTCTATCAACAGTAATGGCCGTTGTCCACAGTTTGGGTGATATGAGCAGCGAGGCAGAAGAGAGAAGGCGGAAGGCGGCCAGACCGCCGATCTGCCAAGCACGTGATATTTGGGTTTATCAAGCGACGTCATTGGCCCCGGGGGACATGCCAGAAGTAAACAAGAACACTGAAACACTAAAATCAATCTTTTGGAGTTATCAGCCTGAATTGGCAAAAAAGTCAATTGAACCGAGAAGCTATGAGTCTGCAGCCGGGTAATCGAAGTCTTCCTCTCGGTCTTGGCCATACAAAACCTCACACACGCCCCCTACCGGCACGTCCATGACGGCGTCGGTTCCCTCACTCCAAATTTCTCGCCAATTGACCTTGCGATTCTGGGGGCCCATGATCTGATAGGAGGTGGCACCGGGTTTCATTTTGGTAGCACCACCGGGACGTCTCCGCGCTTTTCCGTCAATCACCGATACATTCGCGACCTCGTCAACAATGTTCTCGATGCTGTGCATGGGCAAGGTAAGGTAGCCTGTATTATAGGTGGCGAGCGCAGCATAAATGTAGATAAGTAACATCACCAACCATGCGGGGATCGCCAGCGACCACCAACGGTTGGGATAATAGTAAATGCCTAGCTGATGGAGGAATGGCGATGGGAGATAAGACCATAGGAGATAAAACACTAAGTTAATCTGGTCAGTATGCGGAAGATTACAAGAGACTGCGCCGTCAATTTTCCATGAGACTTACAAAAAGCCAATGATGAAGCTAGGTATAACACGAAGCCATAGTATTCATAGGTAGGAACCTTGGGACTGGCGCGCGGAACGGTGGTTGCGCGACGAGCTGACTTGGCGACTGCTGCCTCGGTATCGTTGGGAGTCTCTACATCGGAGCTGTCCGGGGTAGTTGGGCGTGATGTAGTAGTCGAGAAGGGCGGCCGAAGAAGAGAAGTGAGTGAGGGCGAGGGCGGTAGAGGGGTGGGTGGACGATTGTAGAACGGAGGTGCAAATGCATTGGGGCCATGGAGAGAGCCGGAGGACTGGCGAAATGGATGATTCCGGTCAATATTAGAAGAATCATCGGAGTCTGTATCGGAGAATGATTGATGCTCTAGCGAGTAATGCGACTGGAAATCCGCATCGTCCTCCACCTCGATCTCCTCATAGCCGGGGGAGGTGATACTCTCGTCTTCATAACTCTCTTGCGGTTCTGACGGGGATATAGGATCTTCGGCCAACAGTGGAGGGAAGGGCTGCTTGGCCTCTAAGGACGAATTGAACGTCCTTGCTGAGTTTTCCATTCTGCGAAATGAAGAAGAGTTGGTGTTGTTGGTATCTCCCCTTTTTCTGCAATCATTACCAGATTCACCGCCCATCCTCCATTTCCACCTCATCTACAGTTGGACTCGGACTTTTGGAGACTCATATTTGATGATATTTGATGATATCTGATGCATTCTTTTATATATGACCATGTCATCAACGGCAACGTATAAGAATAAATTCTGTGGATCACCTTCTTGTCATAGAATTTGACTCTTGGGTATGTTGTAGGTAACATAGTTATGTTGTATGTTATATTTCTCCAATTGACGCAAATCGATATCCCATGTGGGCATCTCATCCAAGTTAATCATATAGGGACAAACCAAGGCGAAAGCAATACACACACTAGTAATATATCCTAACGAGATATGCATCCCCCCCCCCCAACTTCCCCAGTTCCTTTTCGGATCGAGTCCGTTGCAAAGGCGGCACATGGCCGCTCTCGGCCCCTCCGACTCGGGGTCAACGAAAATATCCAATTCCTCCCCCACCCCTTCCCCTACATTTTTCATTCTTGTGTTTTTTTTTCTTTGGGCCATATACTCATTCTCCCAACTTCCTTTGCCTAAAGTGACTACCGACTATGAATGTCACCGAATTGGAGCATGTCCGCGGGGTTTGGGAGCGAACCAAAAATGACAGCCCTATCTATCGCCTTCTTCTATCCGATGTTGATATTATTAGCGCAACTCGCGGCCAGATGCAGGCCCGACTTAAGCTCACAGCGGAACATGTCAATTCCCGGGGAACCATTCATGGGGCTGTCTCTGCAGCCATCATCGATTGGGCGGGGGGCATGTCGATAGCCACACATGGATACGAGAGAACAGGTGCAAGCATTGATATCCATATTTCGTATCTATCAACTGCTAGCGTTGGAGACACCCTCGATATCTCTGCCGTTGCTGATCGGGTGGGGAAGTCAATGGCCTTCACGACTGTCAAAATTTCCCGAGTTGTCGACGATGCAGTGGGCCCCTTGGTTTCGAAGGGTTCACACACAAAGTTCCTGCCTGTCTCCAAGGAAAACCGTGAACCTAAGAGCTGAAACTTTATTCCAACGATGTTGTATATAGACATGAATATTTTTTCCGATTTCTTCAAACATCTCCGCGCAATTCTACTAGTTATGTCCTCCCTGTCGAAGATGTTATGCCACCATCCACAACGAGTTCCTGACCAGTGATATACTGCGCCTCGTCACTAACCAGGAAAAGCGTAGCATTGGCCACATCCCACGCATCACCCATTTTCCCCATCGGAACTTGCGCGTGGCGCATCTCCATGTATCTTTCCGCTTGACCATCTGTGTATCTGGATACCATACATTTTGTGTAGGGGGTGTCCATGAGCCCAGGAACAACCGTGTTTAAACGTACACCCTTGGGTGCATATATGACAGCCGTTGTTTTCATCAACTGAATGATGGCAGCCTTCGTCGCGGAGTATCCAACCTGAGGCTTTCCAATGTATCTCAAGCCGGCGATGCTGGCAACGCTCACCACTGCACCACTGCCTTGCTGCTCCATTATCGGTAGCACATGTTGACACATCAAAAACACGCTCTTGAGATTGAGGTCCACCTGGGAATCCCAAACTTCCTCCAGCATTGTAGCGGGACAACCCGGCTCTGACCTCCCGACGTTGTTGATGAGAATGTCGATCCGTCCGTGTTTAGCCATACAGGCTTCCACGAGAGCTTTTGTTGATGTGGCTGATGTCACGTCTGTTTCCACGACATGGCAAGTTCCACCCTCGGTCTCAATAGCCTCTTGGGTGGAAAGAGTCGAAGCTAGCGTGCGATTGCCCCCGAAGATCTTCGCACCTTGTCGCGCTAGGAGAACAGCGATGGCAGCACCAATTCCCCAGCCTTCGGATTGACTTTGACCGAGGCCAGTGATGAGGGCGACTTTCCCGTGAAGAGACAACATGAGGCAAAGTCGATATATAAACAAAGTGAAAGATAGAAGAAGATTTGAGTTAATGAGTGATAATACATAGATATAGACAACCGTTTCACTTGTATATATATAAACTAACAGCGGGATTGTCCCGACGGGTTTCCCGCCCCCCAGCGGTACACTCCCGATATCCAACCCCAAAGGCCCTCCAGGGCTGATATATGCGCTATTACTTACCTTTGCCGAGGAAATCAGTTGAGATTTCCGCTTCAAGGTTATTCAGAGCGAATGGCGTTCTCAAGTCATGTGCTTTTAACGAGTTGCAAACCCAGGATGTAGTGGAACGTTTGCAAGGTTGGACATATACATGTAGATCTTAGATCAAGCAAGGGTCTTGGACACAAAGACTTGAAAGGACTGAGAACGTTATAAGAGGTTACATATGCCAAGACCTGCACGTCCAGTTTGTATACATATACAGTCGAGGGTACTCGAGGGTACTCTGTACAACATATGTTGTACTACTCCCTACACTCTGCATATGTAGGTGGTACAACGCATGCCACCTTTCTCAGTCTTACCATCTACCATATATCATCCAGAAACCCATGTCCCATATGAGATACATCAGATATGAGCAATTCCACGTGAGAAATACTGGTTTATCTGCATGTATGACAGTTCATAGGGCTCCAAGCTCAACATTAATATATTAGCACATTCACCATGTGTTGTGATCCTAAGTCTCCCGCCTCCACCGCTATATGACCTCCTTGCATTGCTGCAAACCATAGAGGGGGAAAAGAGCCGAGGTATTAACAAGGTTCTGTCCAGTTCTGTCCTGTTCAGCCTTGGAAGTGTACAATGATCCTTGTACTCCGTAGTCAGTACCATATTCATGCGGTAAGATCATTATAGATATTGAGCACACCACATCACATCCAATAATCTATCCAAATCTACATGAACTTCAAATTTATTAAAGTTCTCACATTACAAGAGATTCAAGATATTCAGGGGGTGTGATTTCTCGGAGATCGGCCACTTTTTTTTTTTTTTTTTTTTATTGGACCCGCCCCCATCTGGGCCTATGGCACTTCTCTTCTTCTCTTCTTCACCTCTTTTCTTTTATTTGTTTTTTTGATCGGCAATTGTGTACAAAAGTACTGGCTATAGTTTCCATTCTGCAATCCCTGCAATTCCTCCAATCCCCACCAGATTGACGTACGCTGGTACATGCGTACATTCGTACATATCGCCAAGGCGTAACAAAAGACCCACAAACTATCGGATCGACAAAACCCTAGGCCTTTGGATTAATTTCCAGAGCCTATCAGCTCTTGCATGCACGAACTTGTCTAATCTCAAGTATGAATGACAGGTCGTAAAGGACCAAAGAGAATTGCTTTTTCTTTGCTTCTTCTCCCCGCGAAAGTACTCCATATAGCCACCCCCCCTCCCTGTCATTTCTGTCATTTCCTTGGCTTTTTGTATATCTCCTTGTTTTTGTTTTTTCTTCTCCTTCCAGGATTTGGAGATTATACTCACCATGTCGAGTATAACGGTATAATTACCTCCCTCAAATCAGAGAGAGAGAGATACATTCTTGCTAATATGATACAGGATAATGACACAAATATTGGATCGTCGCGAGGTGACGCGTCGACCACCTCTGGTGATATTGCCAGTACTCTCACCGGCGGAGGGGGTTCATCAGGCTCGGCGCTGATGATGACTCTATTGCCTGCACTCGTATACGCTTTATTTTGGATCAGTCTCTTTCTGATATTTCGGCGAACTCAGCGCCGATGGTACGCTCCGAGATCCTACTTGCCCGATATACATGAGCATCAACGGAGCCCCGAGTTGCCTTCTGGCTGGGTGAACTGGCTCGGGACATTCTTAAAAATTGAAGATAATCATGTACTCCACCATTCATCACTAGACGGTTATCTTTTCCTGCGGTTTTTGCGCGTCTTGGCTGCGACATGCCTGACAGGCTGTGTGATTACATGGCCCATTCTGTTGCCTCTTCATGCCACCGGGGGCAACGGCAATACCGAGCTCGACATCCTGAGTTTCAGTAACGTCAAGAACCCCAACAGATACTATGCCAATGTGATAGTGGCATGTGTTTACTTCAGTGAGTTTCTCGGGATTTCACGTGCAAACCAGCCTACTCACCAGTATAGCCTTCGTGTTTTATGTCGTGGTCAGAGAAAGCCTGTATTATGCAAACCTCCGACAGGCCTACCTCAACTCACCTGCCTACGCATCTCGAATGTCGTCCCGTACACTCCTCTTCATGTCAGTCCCGGACGCTTACAAAAACGAGAACAAACTACGACAAGTATTTGGAGATTCGATACGCCGAACCTGGATTACCTCGGACTGCTCAAAGTTGGAAAAGATGGTTGATCGACGAGATCGACTAGCCGAGAAGTTGGAAACCGCAGAGACCAAGCTCATTCGACGAGCAAATAAAATCCGCACCGAAGCAATCAAAACAGGCGAATTGAATGCCGATATGTGCTTGGACTGTGAGTCAAGCAACCCAGCATGGTCTCACAAAGTCAAACGCCCCACGCATCGACTGAAACTTTTTGGCGAAAAGGTCGACTCTATCCACTGGTATCGGGCTGAGCTCGCAAAGAAAACCGAAGAAGTATCAAATCTGCAAGCCAAACACCAAAAAGGTGAAGTGAAACAGCTCAGTGCAATCTTTGTCGAATTCAACAGCCAGGCCGATGCACAAGTCGCCCTGCAAACCCTGTCGCATCACCAGCCGTTTCATATGACGCCTCGCTTTATTGGAGTCTCGCCTCGCGAGATTGTATGGTCGGCGTTGAATCTTAGCTGGTGGCAAAGAATTGTTAGGAGGTTTGCAATCCAGGGATTCCTGGCGGTCATGGTCATCTTTTGGTCCTTCCCTGCGGCAATTGTCGGTGCAATTTCGAACATCACATACATCTGCACGCTGATTCCCTTCCTCGGCTTCATTCTTGACTTGCCCGATGTTATAAAAGGAGCAATCGAGGGTCTTCTGCCTGCCGCGGCCCTAGCAGCGTTGATGTCACTAGTACCGATCATATGTCGCAGTACGCTCTCCAAATTTGCCTTGCTCCTTGAAACCCCCCTGCTGACTTCTACATAGTATGCGCTAGACAAGCTGGAGTCCCATCAAAGGCACGAGTTGAGTTGTTCACACAAAGCGCCCACTTTGTCTTTCAAGTGGTACAAGTGTTTTTGGTCACGACCTTGACATCGGCTGCATCGGCTGCCACTGCACAAATTGTCAAGGATCCTCTCTCGGTCAAAGATCTGCTGGCGCAGAACCTACCCAAGGCCACCAATTTCTACATCTCTTACTTCATGCTGCAGGGATTGAGCATGAGTTCCATGGCCCTGGTTCAAATTGTCAGCGCCTTGGTGTTCAAATTTGTCACCACGTTCTTTGCCTATTCCCCTCGTCGTCTATTTCAAGGATGGGCCGAACTTGCCAGTCTCAGCTGGGGCAATGTCTTCCCCGTCTTCACCAACATGGCTGTAATTGGTAAGCGATGCTCTACGCATTCTTTAACGAGGATTAACTGACTTGATTCTTTAGCGCTGACCTATTCATGCATCGCACCTTTGATTCTGGGATTTGCTTTCCTCGGACTTTATCTTGTATACCAAGCCTACCGATACAACTTCCTCTTCGTATATGACATCCAAGTCGACACAAAGGGACTCGTCTACCCACGAGCCCTGCAACATTTGTTAACAGGTCTCTACCTGGCTGAGATTTGCTTGATAGGACTTTGCGCCATCAAGGGCGCTATCGGCCCAGTTATCATCATGGCCCTATTCTTGGTCGGCAACATCCTGGCACACATGTCGCTCAACGATGCACTTGCCCCATTGAATACTTTCTTACCACGATCCCTCGATGCGGAAGAGGAAATGCTTCAAGAGAAAGAAGATGCAGTGGCAGCGATCAACGAAGAGCGCCGCCCACGCGCAATGGCCTTTTGGAGATGGTTTCACCCGAACGTATACAGAGATTATGCGGCATTACGTCAAAAGGTTCGCCGCAATGTTGAGGCGGTCTCCTACACACCCGAAGAGATGCGTACAGCATATTGGGAGCCATGTGTGGCATCGCCACCACCGACTTTGTGGATCCCACGCGACAAGTGGGGTTTCAGTAGCCATGAGGTTATGGAGACAGATTCTATGATCAACATCACGGATGAGGGTGCGCATTTGAATGAGAAGAACAAGATCGTGTGGGATAAATATGATCCCCATCTTCCTCTACGGGAATTGAAAACCCTGTACTGATCTTGGATATCTGCCATGGAATTTAATGACTTGATGATAGCGATGGATTTTGGGGGGCCCCTTTTGTACATAAATTCTGATATTTGACACCGGGGCTGCTAAGGATCAAGCACTCTCAGATGCTTCTAATATTTATCGAACCATTTCTTCGGTACCACTAGCATCATTGAGAAAAACCTTCATCAGACAGTCAAGGTAAAGTTGACAGCATTTACAGCACCATTATCCCGCGGGAAAAACTCGAAGGTGAACACGGTCGATTGACCAGCGGAGATGACAGAGCTAATTGCAGATGAAGTGAGGATTACATGTGAGTCGTCCCAGTTATACTGGTTGCTGTAGGTCTAGATCGATACATTAGTATATAGTATTGGCAAAAGTTACCAAAAAGGGGAAGGGGGGGGGGGGGAGCTCAGCTTACAGCTCTCGCTTGCTGGATAGGACCCAGTGATACCGTCCAGTCATCGACCAGGTATGTTCCACTCTTGGTCAAAGCCTTTACTGCAGCGACAGTTGGTAGCCCACCCCAGGTGATTGGAATTGATAGGTCAGAGCCAGAGACAGACGAGGCCACTGCCGATGTGGACGACAGAGTTGGAGCCTTCCATTGAACGATTTGGACAATAGGGGACGAGTCACCTCCCGAGAATTTCAAGGTCAGAGTGGCAATGACACCCGGTGTTGTCGTGGACGAAAGATGCTTGGATAAGTACGAAGCTGTGAAGATTATGTTCGCACCCGAAACAGAATAGTCTGTTCCCGACGCCAATGTCGAGCCAGTAGAGTCACTGATTGACGAGAGGGTGTTACCGTTGAAGATAAATGGAAGAGTCTGTGCTGTCACAGCTGTTCCATACTGATGGAAAATATAAGCCGAAGATGATTGGATGGTTGCAGAAGCGTCCTCAGTACTATCTGGCAGACTATTTGCAGTAGACTCGGTGGATTTTGCGATGATGGAGAGCGAGTTAGGGTCACGCCAGACTCCGGTGGTTCGATCCAAGTGGTCCAATCCATTATCCCATAGAACGCAGGAGATGTCGAGACTGGCTGCAGCTTTGATCAAGAAGTCAACATACTTCCATCGAGCAGCGGGCTCGGTGTTAGTGGGTGAAGCATCATATTCGCCCAAAAGAAGAGGTACGTTGGGGAAGGCGTTGCGCAGCCGCTGGAAGTCAGATTGTACAGTAGCCTTGTCACTGTCAGAACCCCAAATGGTCTTTCCCCTGTTTGGAGTCAGTGAATAATATCAACATACTGGACCTATACTCTTACCAAGCGCTGAAGATATAGTCGTCTAGAAGCCCAGCCACCCAGTCAGTTCAACTCAACCCCTTGTATGGACTACACTCATGTATGACTCACAGGGACTGTAGTAGTGGAACTGAATAGCATATGGATTTGAAAATCCAGAAGGTGCAACAAACCAGTCTGCAGTCTTGACGCTATCCTGACCACCCCCGACTAGAGTAACAACTCTTTGCGAGTTGAACCCACCGGCATCATTAATAGCCTGGAGGAAGATCTTGTTGAGTTTGTTGAGCTCGGTGGTGTCGGCCGCAGTATTGCACGGAGGCTCATTGATAGGCTCAAAGGCAACAAGGTTGGATTTGCAGGCCAACTTGGTTCCAATTTGATACCAGAGGCTGTAGAATTTCTCCTCAATCATTGTAAGATTGGCTCCAGATTGGGTAACATCGGCCCAAACCCATGAATCTATTTTTATGTTAGCTAAGGCCAATCTTGGATACAAGTTCATATAGCATACCATGATGCACATCAACGATGGCATAGAGTCCCCGGGCCACAATCATATCAACCACATCAGAGACTCGCTGCAACCAGGTTGGGTCAACAGTCCAATCAGGCGAGCTTCCAGTAAAGTGATAAGCCCAGGTAACTGGGAGTCGAACACCCTTAAAGCCGGCAGCCTTCGCCGTATCAAATGTCGACGCCACAACGGGGACATTATTCCAAGATCCCTCATCGGGGACAGCATCAAGGGTATTTCCCAGATTCCAACCGGGATGCAGATTCGACACAAAATCAGAAGCTGAGATTGCACTAAATGTTCCAGTGCAAACAGCTGCTGTTGAGGTAGTAGTAGCTACCTGCGCTGTGGACTTGGTCGTTGTTGTCAGAGTGGTAGTAGCAGCCTGGGCTATCCGGATGAGAGCCACGAGGGCACCAAAAAGGAGAATTTGCATGGCAAGATCTACTATCAGAGGGAATCTACTCGTAAAGCTGCACAGAATCAACGGCACTCCAAGGATATTTATGGCCAATTTGATCATAGCAATATTCTTTATACTAAGCCCTAATCCCAGCCAAACGTGCGGGCCGGCGGACCGGGGTTGCGTTCTTCACGATATTACGGAGTAGAGCGTGCCAAAACGCCACTCTTAGCTTAGGCTAAAGCACCTGTAGATGAGTTGGGCGTATGCTTGGCATAAATTGGAATAGATTGCATACTTTACTCTTTCGCGGGGGAAGACTAGCTGGGAAACGGCGCCATAATAACCCCTCCAATCAAGAAGCCTATTCCCCACAAATACAAGGTGAGAGTCCTTTAATTTCCCCAACCTTAGGGCAAATTAGATGTAACCAATGCGGACATGTCCGAAAAGAGGTAGGCATTTCACATGTCACATGTTACCTGGCTTATATCTGTTTATTAGTCGCGGAGAAGCTCCGTGTTGACTTTTATAACCCCGTGGAGAATGAGGAGAATGAATAAGAAACTAGTATGTTTCATATGGAATCATACAGATTAATTAAAGACATGTTGTTTCTCTACAATATATACAGAGTACCTAAATACCGGATTTCCTCTGCCACTTCTTGGCTATCCCATTCCGTTTTAGTGCTCAGGCTTTGCCGCTTTTTGCTCACTGAGTAGAACTGAGCACGCCCCTGAGTATTACATAAGCACCACTCTCGCTCACTGAGCATCACCTGATCGTTATATAAGCTGGATGATTGACTCACTGAGCGTCACCTGAGCGCTCTGACTAGCTCACTGAGCACGACCTGATTATTATATAAGTTCAAGGACTTGCTTACTGGAGCAAAGCGCGGGGAGCAGCTAAGTCAGCAGATCACCTCAATAAAATGCACCACGCTAGCCCCATCGAAATGCAGTTGTTCACCAGACTCTTGACCATTGTCCCCTCAACAAGGCTGGCGTCATCAATTTGTCGGTCGATCCTGGTTATTTCGCCTCCAGCTGAGAGGCAAATTGATAGTGGGGCTACATTTATTGGTTTTACTATGCTGCGGCTACGCTACTATTCAACTCGCCGAGTCTCGCATTCTACAATACCGTCTCTATATAGTTGCGGAAGATATCCAGCCCTCAAATTTTGGTTCTACGTTTACTATAGAGTATAACTATCCTTTTTTAGATTAGCCTTTATTAGGCTAAATAGATCTTTTAAACTTAATTAAATTATATAAGTAAGATATAGAACCTATAGTTAGTTATAATTTTAGTAAAATTAGGAAGCTCTATCTGTTCGATTAAATTATATAGACTATTAACTAAGGTCTTATTATTTAATATATTATCTAAACAATTTAGCACCCTATGAACATTGAAGGGGAATTTTGTACCCACCAGATGGGCAGCACTAAGAATGCATATTAGCTAGTGGGTAATCGAAAAAGAACTAGATAATATTTTAGGTGACTCCATTATGTGCTTCGGGGCAGTGACTCCTGAGATGGAATCAGGCAACTATTACCAGGCAGTTGATTTATACTAGAGATTTCGTAGTAGCACAATGACATAGAGGTCAGAGAGTGTCCCAAAATTCTAGCATCTACAGTCCTACGTAGTACGGCAACACATCGGGGGAGAAACGAACGATCCGATAGGCAGAGGTATGCTAGAGCTAAGCAACCAGCTGTTTTAGGTGGATGCGGGATCATTTTCCTTTCAAGAAGAATGGCGTTGTCTTGCCGACTTCCGATATTGTACCTACCTAAGGTACCCGGATTGCAAAAAGAATATGACTTTGCTCGAAACATCACCATTCTCTCACAGATCTTGACAATGAAACTGCACACCGGCATTCAGGAAAATGAACCCCATCTGCTTGTTTATGCTGAGGATTCCTGGAGTGTCAGCCAGTAGCCTGAGAGTATGATTTTGAAGCTAACCCCTGAACCCATTGCGCTACTGAGAGTACCTGGCATCTTCTTGCTTCTGTTAGTGACCTGCAAATAATTATGTAAAATTCATGTATTCTCCCTCGTTTCTGACAACGTTGATACATACATTGTAGGTAATAACCGCACCCACTCCTATCACAATAAACCAATTACAATATCTCCATATAAGTCGGCCTCTAAATCCAACTTCACTTTGGCGTGCAAGTCCAGATGGATCTTAATGTTCAGGCTACCTTTATCCTCCTCCTTCCCATTATCCTCCTTACTTCTTTTGTCTAGTTCACGGGCGGCGGCGGGTCCAATCAGGGGACCTCCTTTAGCCATTGTCTCGGGATCCACCAGACTCTCAATAGGGTCACTCGAGGATGAACTTTCCGATCCTTCGCGGGCCTTCCGCTTTCCTTTGCCAACGGCAGGCGCGCCACTGCACCGATCGAATCTCGGGTTAGCCTTTTCGACTTGGGAGGAGGGGTCTTGTTGCATATAGAACAGTAATATGAGGGCATAGAATATGAGCTGAGCTTTAATATACCTCAATGCTGGGACAGGGGCTTCCATCTTCGCGCTCGTAGTCTGTTTGTCCGGGGTAAAGGCTGGAAGAAAGTCATTAGGTATTTCTTACTAATCGTATGAATATTGAACATTTGAAGACCAAACTCACTGAAGCAGTAAAAATTAACGCATACAATATTACTTTCGCATTAGGCTTTCTAGGCAGGAGGATCGCGTGATATATAAATACTTATACAAGGTGAAGCCGAATCCCCCTCCATGATGAATGCAGCGAGTCAATGACATTAATATGAGTCTATTAACTAAAATGCGATAACAATCATAAACTTTGTGTGGCTACGGGTCTATGGTTTCTTCAACTGTGAAACCAAAATATACAATTAGCCGTTTGCGGAAATGTGTTTTAGAGTGACGCATCTAGACAGGTAATGACTAGGGCCTGTGGGGAGGCGAGAATTGTTGCCACTATCAAACTTTATAAATAAACTTTGATGATTCTTCCCTACGTCAAATAAACCGGAGGCTTTAGAATCCGTCTCACGGTAGGTATGTGGACGGCACGGGCCCAATTTCGTACCAAGTTTGGTGTTGAGCCAGCCAGATCGCATTGCTGGAAACTTATTAGAAAGGCCAGCAGTAATTCATGAGTACAACCAATTTGTGTGTTTAATGCATAATACCCTGCACTACAATGGTACTAGGTATTTTCCTGATGACTGCGATGGTCTCAACCATCATTGGAGTCAACGAGGCTGTCATCTTCTGACACAATGATTGTGCCTTTGAATGGATCACCGCAGCAGAGATTGGCAGTTCATGCGATCGGGAGGGAAACAGGATAGTGAAGGAAACATCTGTGGCCCTTTCGAGTGGACACAAGATGAAGAGCGGATCACATTACAGGGCCGGGAAGGTTGGATGGCCGTGCGGCTTCCGGACGACGAGAAGGTAGTTGAAGAGCTGGGTGTGGAGAATGGTCAGGGTCTTTGGAGGCTATACTTCGACCAAAATGATGATGGGGCCGACTTACCCGAAGGCGCGGAAGTACTAGAAGTCACAATCAAGCGAACCGTGGCAGAGTCCTGAGGATTGTTAGATTGACTTGAATTATGATGCCAAGCTACTTCATAAAATGGCGAGTAATGCTAATAATGCTACAAATTACCGGCTGTCTTCCACTTCTAAACCTGAAATGTGATTCGAGCATACCAATTGAATGAAGCTCATCACTATAGTCCCTTGCACGTAACCCCGCACCCACAATGTTGTTGTGGCGTGTACTTAACCGCGACGAGCTGAACTGCTGATAACCTGGAATTGGCCAGTACGCGTACGAACCAATCTTGGAGGGTGATAGGGTGTGTCCACGGAGCTACCGATGTGGGTAGGAACCGGAAATGGGGTCATGGCGGAAAGTGCAGCATACCGTCGGGGGACACCCATGGATCAACACAACCTTACTTACTCGTGGCTGGCTGATATTTGGAGCCAATACAACCTTAATTATCCATGGCTATCGGGAATACCATTTCCAACTATTTCCAACTATCAATACCATGGGTACATGTAGATGTCGATGAATCTTTTACGGTACTGAAGTAGATCTCAAACATTCGACGTGACATCGATCTGGACATCACATCATCCTTGATC
This sequence comes from Penicillium solitum, assembly GCF_028829755.1. NCBI lineage: Eukaryota > Fungi > Ascomycota > Eurotiomycetes > Eurotiales > Aspergillaceae > Penicillium > Penicillium solitum. Next base: position 59,690 of record NW_027072122.1, read on the forward strand.
ATTGCACCCTAACAGAACAGGGTAACTTTCCGAGCTCAGCGGGCAAGCCGACACGCTTGCTTTTGCTGGGAACGGCCCAGAAACTTGCCTCTCACTGAAGAAAGGCTTAGGGTATCTAGTTACATCTATTTTTGGCCATATAATTTATAGCCTGTAAGGCTTCTAGTGATCTATAGGGAGTCGCGCGGCTGGTGCCCAATGATGCCATTATCGTGGCGAAAAACACGATATTACCATGGACATGCTATTGCTCTCAGCTCGGCTCGACGGTCATGCTGAGTTGCAGCTGCCTCATATTGACGTCGTGGACTTTGCAGCAGAGGATGACACAGTATTATGGGAGAGGATGGGAGAGAAGCTTCTCCAGACCGGACTCAAAAGGCCCACCTCATCCTATAATCCACCCCTAATTAACGCCATAATTCCTGATATCTTTGATTTATGCAAAGGAAAACACACAAACATGGCTTCAGCACCCCATGGTGTATCTCATATTTCCACTTCTCCTCTCGGTCTGCGGCCGACTTTGGACCTGCCAGAGCAGCACGCGACCATGGCCAAGGAGAAGAGCTTCAGTCATCAATACCAGCAAACCACCAGGAAACTCAGTGGAGAAGACACCACACTCGCCGATGTAGTTAACTCACTTGCGCGTCGGGGCAGCGATGACCTTACTGGCTCTCGGGTGTCAGATACCGACTATGCTAGTTTATTGGAGTGGATTCGGTGCGAGAGGATGAGCAAGCTGCCGCCCGAAGGGAGCCGATACGACAAGGCCCTTGTGTGGGCGGCCTTGTTTATCGAGCGCGTGCATTCCTTTGATATAGGAATCGAGCAATTTGCGGGCGACAGTCACCTCGCTGCCCAATTATCGTATGGCTACTGTGCGAGCCTGCTGGAGGTAAGCAAAAGCCCTGGGCATAGGCTCATTGAGTTGTTTCACTAACAGCAAACGCGCAGTTGGGCGAGGAAAACGCGCCTGCCCTTATGGACCTATTTGGATTTTTCTACCGCTGCTCTGCCGGTCTCGGCAACCTGCTCGATCGTGAAGAGCTCTTTGTGGTCTCTCCAGATATCAAGGACCAGCTCATTCTTGCCTTGGCGGATCTGGTCACTCTTGTCGTCTGCGTGGCTAGGCACTTCCATCGGTCGCTACTTGCCTCGGAATTGGTATCAATTGATATCTATAGTACCTTTCCCGGTCCGATAGACAGTTTTCGTGGTCGTTGTGAGCACGTTTCAGAACTGATGTGGCATCATCAACTGACGCGAGATGGCCTTGATGTCGATAGAGGTAGAGTCGTTCCCCAACCCCCAAAGGTCATCTAGTAGTCCATTCTGATAATAGCAACATAGCCGTCGGAATCAGTGTCCTGAGAGACTGGTTGCAGCCCGAAGACCCTGTGGTTGCGCACGTCACTGAAGCCACAGCTCCCTCGGCTCAGGAACGCGAAGAGGCTACTTGCATGTGGGTGAAGCCATACCTGACGCGCTTCTTAAAAGGCGAGCAGCAGGTGCTCTCCATCACCGGAAAGCCGGGCTCCGGCAAGACGGTTTTGTCGACTGTGATCAACGATTATCTGCAGTATTCTGTAGGAGGGACAAGATATATGTCCATACTAGCCCCCATCAGTCAGTCTTGATGTCCTTAACCCCACCTCTTTACTCCCCTAACCAGCCTGCAGATGGTCGGATCCCCGCCAACACCACCCCGAGTGCCGTCGCCAAGACGATCATGTCGCAAATGTTTAAGAAGCGCATTGGAAACCTGCAGCTGTACCAAATCTTGGCCGATGCTTACAACCAGAGCAAGCAGACTGTAGACGAAGAGTCGTACGACGATCTCCTATGGAATGCTCTGGGGGGTGCTCTCCAGACCAGTACGGCGGGCACTCGAGAGCTAGTCCTTGTCGTCGACGGCGTCGACGAAGCCAGCTGCGGGGAAAAAGCCCTGTTGCGCCGACTCCAGGAGACGGCATCCAAGGCACCTAGTGTGAAGCTGATCATACTCGCATCCCAGGCAATGGACTCGGTCATATCCCAGACGGTGCTGCGTGTCACGCTGGGCCTCCTCTTCGACGACATTGCCGCGGTTGTCCGCAAAGTCCTTCATCAAAGCCATGCATACAACAGCATGTCTAGCGAGGACAAGGAGGTAACCGTTGATCGGCTCACGGAAGCATCCGATGGGTCCTTCCTTTGGGCAAAGCTGGCTGCCAAGCGTGTGCGCGATGAGCACTTGCCAAACGAGGCCGCGCTTTCCAAGTCTGTGGAAGGTATCGTCCGAGCAGGATACAAAATCTCCGATCTTATCTCCTACACCTTACAGTCTAAGCTGGCCGATGATCCGAAGAAGATCCTGGTTTGGCTGGCCACCGCGAACCGCCCTCTCACCCGGGGGGAACTGGCTGCTCTTCTGACCACTCAGCCTGACAAGGCCATGGTCACCGAGCATCGCAACGTTGACCTCCCTCACCTATTGAAACCGGTCGCCTCGCTCGTCTTCTTCCACAACAACTTAGTCTATCTTAGGCATGCACAGGTCCGCACCGCTATCATCGATGTCTTCTTCAAAGGCAAATTCCTGCCAGAGATCAAGGACAGGTGTGTGGATTTTGCACAGAGACTCCTACTGTACACAAAACAAACCGTGACCGACAACAATGAGCTCTCCTTGGATCCGCTGAATGGTCGGGCGACGGAACACCTGTTCGAGAAACATCCCCTGTTGGACTTCGCGCTTCGTTACTGGGCAGGCTATGTTAAGATTGCATTTGGGTGCACCAACAACCAAGAGCTTACTACTGCAAGCAAGAGTTTGCGATCTGTATTCCCTACAAGCTCCTCCGTGCCACTCCTGGAGATGACTCTGTGGGCAAGCAAGGCAACACCGTTGCTTCGGTCCATTTATGGGATTCAGACAGCCCTGTACCGCCAAATATTGAATAACAACCACCAGGCTACTCTGCAAGCCATCATCTGCCAGGTGCTATTTAACCGACAGATCTGTAACAGCGTGCCTGCCGAGAGCAGTCGGATCTTCTACGAGGCGGCAAAAATCAGCGAGAAGGTCTTATCTGTACGGCATCTCATCACTATGCAGATGACCCGATTCTTCCTGGAAGCTACGGTTGATCAAATCACCGAGTCCAAGACGGAAGTTATGACCCGGCGCATCGAAATGCTCCAGCTAATGGTGGAATGCCAGAAGGTCCACCATGGAGCGACAAGTGATATGGTCAAGTCCACGCTGAGACAGCTATCTGGGCATTACACCCTCATCAAGGAGGATCACAAAGCCCAGGAGATCAATGCCTCTCTGGATGGATCCTTCGTCGACAGTAGGATCCGGCGGAGTGGATCTCGGCAGATAGAGGAGTCATTGTTGGTCCACCTCCACGGCCGGAAGCACACTACGCCAGAGACAAGCACTGTCCTGGATTTGGATGGGATAGAAGCGGACGAACTGATCACATTGACTTTTGACCTGAAGACTCTCCTGGCCAAAGCCGAGCGACAGAGAGCGGAGGGTCATTTAGCGGCCGCCGAATGCACTTATGCTGAGTTATGGCAGCAAACTAGCCAGGCATATCGGCTCGATCACTCCACTGAGCACAAGGTCTCAATGCTGCAGACAGTTCTCGAGTATGCTCAATACCTCAAAGGCCGGAAGAGAGACAACGAAGCAGCCGCTATCCTTGCCGGGTTTTGGGAAGAGTACGAGACGACCACCCCCAGCGCCGAATCCTTGGTGCCCCACTTGCTTGAGCTTGCTCAGGTCATGAAATCCGTGGGACTGTCTGTGTTGGCCCTCGAAACCTTCAAACACTGCGCACAAAGTACTAGCAGCCAGAGTGCCACCCGCAAAGAAGTGGAAAAGCACATCCAGTCCACCTCCCAGGAGGTGATGCACTCATCGTCTACGAATTCCCTGTTGACGGAGTCAACCCTCAAAGAAATAGTTTATAGTAGCACATCTAGTGACCAGGATTCCACCTCAGCAACCACAACGCTGGTCGAAATGTACCTGTCTCAACACCGGTGGCATGACGCCACAAGGTTGTTGAAACGAGTGCTGAGAGATGTGTGGCCAGCCATGTTTGCGCCCTCGATCGACAACGTCGTCCTTCCATCAATCCATGTTGAATACTGCGTTGAACTTGCAGGGCGTCTCGCTAGCTGCTACCGCTACCGCCGTCGCCCGATCAAGGAAGAGGATATCCGGAGCCGGCTTTATAGTGCAGTTCGGCGTGATCGGCCAGCGTGCGGCGATCAGATTCTGGAGCGAGTCACGGTGAATCTCCTTCGTCTATACGAGCGTACATCCCAGACAGACAAAGCCGTCAAAATCCACCAGGATATACTGCATGATTATACCAAGCGGTTCGGGCAGGAGCATCCCACTGTCATACAAAAGCTCTGGACACTAGCCGAGCTCACCAGCCCACAGCCGATTGCAGTGGATTACTATCGCCAGATCGTCCAGTTCCTGTGCAAGGGCTCGGAAATCTGTCACCCGGATGCCTTCGAGCCACTTTTGATCGTGGCGATGGAGCTCTTGAAGCAAAATCGATACGCGGACGCGCTAAAGCCCTGCCGAATGTTGTTCGCCACCCTGCAGAGCCCCCAGGTCAGCCAGAAATTGCGCGATCCGGGATTTGTCCAGACCATCTACAGACGGTATGTCCATTGTCTGCGTGAGACTCACAGTGACATCACTGTCATTCATGATGTGACGGTGCAATATCGCAAATCGTGCATTAGCCTCTTCGGCACGAGCGCGTCGATCACCATACAGGCAACAAACACGCTGGCGAACATCTGCCAAGAGCACAAGCAATTCGAAGCGGAAGCGGTGCAACTCTACGAAGAACTCTTGCAGATCACGTCCAGTGAAGTTGAAATCGACCGTCAGGATATCCGCACCACCTTAGATACTATCTACGAGCAGCAGGCTGCCTCTGTGACTGCTTCGAAAGTGGATAGCATGTCGGAACAGGAGCTACAGAAGGCGTTGTCCATCCGCACCCAACGGCTGACGTCCATCCGGTCCAAATACGGATGGGCCCATGAGGAATCCCTATCGCAGATGGAAGAGATTGTCTCACTCTATACCAAACAAGGGAAGTCACAGACAGCTGCTTCGTTGCTACATGAAGCAGCAATGCATGTGTTATCGACCGAGACATTCTCTATCAAACTGAGTGCTGCGGCCAAGAGCATTGCATCTGGGTACATCGCAGCCGGTCAAATCCAAAAGGCCAAGGAGCTCTCAAACGACATCTACCTTCAGATTATCACTAAAGCTACCAGTGCCTCTGGCTTCGACCAGAGTTCAAAAGGGCGGTTAAGCCTTGTTTTCCTGGCTCAGCTCGAATACAGCATCCAGGAGTCTGAAGACAACTCTACTATTTTGAATGAAATCTACGCCGCCCTCACCACTGAGTACATATACTTCGAACAGTTCCAAGAAGTCCTCGGCTCCAAAACTAGCAAGATCAAGGACACGACGACAACGGTGGCCCGCCTGCACGCGTTCCTACTTAGCCGAGGCCGTCAATCCGCTGCCACTCAGGTGGCGGAACGGTATACCAGCTTCTTCCTAGCGAGCGAGGGCTCCCGCCTGGATGTCGATCCTAACCAGGCCAAGGTCTTTATTGAGGCAGTTCTAGAATATTTTGGCACCCATACCTCACATGACTTTGTCCGTTCAGTGGCTATCGCTAGTTACAACCGCGTAACGCAGCTTCTTCACTCAGGAGACTACCAGCCTGCCTGCCACCTCACATTGGCGGCGACGAAATACATTGGTGCCAACGACGGCTACTCGTCCCAGGCGATAGTCAAGCTGGTGTTCAAGCTGGGCCTTCTCATCGCCGGCCGAGAGAAAGATGTACGTTCAGCAGTCTCGGCCAAGAAGTACATGGCGAGCGTATCGGCGACTATTCTGCGTGATACTTTGAAGTATTTCAAAGACCACAATGTTGAGCTCGCACAACTGGATGTGAAAAACGTCAATAGCTTGATCAAGGTTCTCGATGAGCAACGTGACTACCACACCTTGGCCTGGGTTCTCACCTCCCTCTGGAACAGCCGGCAGGCCCGCGCTTTTTCACAGCCACAGCATGCATATACGCTTGCCCTCGGGCGCATGCTGGTCATTACCCACTATCTCATCAGCGATTACACCGCAGCCGTCCGACTCGCGGAGGATCTTGTCTACAACTGTGCCCGTGTCCATGGACCCCGCCACCTGAGTACTGTCGAGATGACCGTGCTCCTATCACAGATGTATACCAGCGTGGCTCAAGGCTATCAAAGCCAGAAGGGTCGGCGCGAGCTGGCCTACCGTTACTACCGGAAAGCAGCCGCGCTGCACGAGAATGCACTGCGTGCGTTCATTGACCCGTCCTCGGAATCTGCCAGCGATGTGGATATAGAGGTGATCTCGGGCATGTCGTCCCCTGCGTCCGCCTCCAGCCCAGGCGAAAATGCGGAAGAAGGGAAGCATGTTCGACAACATTTGCATATGCTCAAACTTGCCGTTGAGCGTCTTGGAGATTGGCCCAAGGAGTATAGCGAGTATGAACGGCTTAATCATGATCTCTTCAGCACATTCACGAATGATCTGGAGGGAGTGGATGGTGTCGACAAATGGAAAGTGCAGTCGTTTGGGTCCGGGAAGGCTGAGGCCAGTGATGACCTTATCTCCTTTAGTCACGAGCACCTGGCAATTCCTGTTTGAACATGAACTGATCTACCCCCAAAAGTTGGTGCCTTTGTTACTTTTTTTGTGCTAGTACTGTTTATCTATTTTTGTAATTGTTAGTCGCGCCAATCTGCCCCTTAGGTACGAAGGAAGTACTACTTGATTTTTAATGATCCCTCAATATCGGTCAACAGAATTTGCAAATTTACCCATATTTTTACCGGTTTTACTGGTTTTACCATTCGGAGCCTGTAAATGAGCATTATATAAAGTGACGTTAAGAGCGATAAAACCGGAGGGGAAAAAGGACGATTGCAGCCTTCTCAGTCAAATTTGCAACGCTCACATTACGGGCCTCATTCCCCACTAAACAGATTCGTGTTTCATGAAAGTTACCAACGCAACTACAGGCCCGGTAAGATTAGCACGGAAACAAATGATACCGAAACAGCCTCCGCACATGGCAAATCACAGTCCTAGAGTATCAACAAGCTTTTTCACATCGTTGACGATAAGAAGACAAGTCGGAACTCGATCAGGAAGCTGACAGGTTGTTCGGTAAGAAGGTGGACAATCAGGCGCAGGCAGGTTTTGGTGCCAGCGTGTCTGGCGCTCTTCTAAGAGCTGGACACTAATTTCATGAAATGGACAATGTTGTTTTCGGTTTGCCCAAATATCTCTGCTTTGACAACACTACGCATAATTCTTCTCCATTCTGTGGGTACAAGGTTCACCGAAAACAAGGAAGAGTCAAACAGTGGACTGGCATAATGTGGAATATCATCATCACAGTTCGAAATCCTCACTCGTTTATGTTCGCCGTTCCTCTTGAGACTTGTAACCTCCAAGTTGATGTTGTCGAGTATTCTTGCATAACACTCGCCAATGCACAAACAGACGGTCCCCATGATGACAGAGTTCGGAAGGATCGAAAAATAGCGTAATGGACAATGTTGACAATTCAAGACGTCAATTGCTTTTTGTATGGTTCCACGCAGCATGTGTAGATCATCTGGAACTACGAGCTGGGTCTTCAATCGAAGTTGTTCCAACAATAAATATTGTTCAGAAAGACATGCACAGGTGTTGACTATTGGTTGAGTAACCGCACTCGAGGGCAAATGTCTACCTGATTCAGGATACACGTGATCATTGACGCCCCTCAGATTTATGGATGAATAGCATGGCAAAGCACTATCGGTAATTGTTTCGGATTGGTCCGAGAAAGTGAGTTGATTTGTCTACTCTGTTGTGATAAACGACTGCAAGGTCACGTGGTGACTACTTTGTGACGTGGAGCGAGTACATACATGAACGTGAACGTGGACGTGCACCTGCGAAAGGGTTGCAGTGACGGCGACGACTCGATTTCTGATGGTCTTTTCGGGCCTTGGGCCGCCCCAATTGCTTCCGCGATGAATAACAAAAGCTTGTGTTCGTGGAAATACATCTGGTACAGGTGGGACGCTCGCCAGGGCATCGGACCTGTTTTGGTTCCTTGAAATTTTGAATCGGTCAGCTTCGATCGAACGGGTTGGGTAGAGGAAACCATACTACAGGAGTCACATGAATCTCGGGATGGGCGACTGCTCGGTTCCACTTCTACTTGAGTCGGCTCACTTTGGGAGACGCCACGTTGAGAGTCCATGTCGTCTGAAGGAGCATTATGCGGAATTCAAGAAAGTATCCGTGGTCCACCTTGCCTTAAGAAAGGTCCGAGCCTCCCCGCCTACGCCCTATCATCAATCGAAATATTCGTCGAGCGAATCAACATCAGGATATGAATATAGTAGGAATAAGCTAGATGGTACGCCAAAATCCCGGAGAGGGTTGAAATAGAGTTTCAGTCAAATTGTGCATGTTGCACAAGCTTCTGGTATGTTCATACAATCTTTCCCGGCTGCCTCAAATCCAACATCGCAGCTATATAGTTCTACATGCTGACGAGGTGTCTATTATAGGGACGCTTGCAGGTGTTGGTGTTGTGAAAGAGTTAGCTCACGATGACGCCGCTGAAAGGATTGGGAAGACAGAAGAAAGTCAACAGAAATTGTAAAATCAAATCTCCAAAAAGAAAAATGAACGAGGCTGGAAGATAACTTCAAAATTGAATCATCATGAGCAAAAGCAATCGTCTTGCCGTTAAAAGTAAGGGGGGTAGCATGAGGGAAACCACAAGGCTTTAGCGTCAGCCCCGGGCATCCGTAATCTCGATTCCCATGAAAACTTCAATGTTCTTTCAGACCGGACATCAGACGAGACAATAGGAGAGGACCTGTTCTTCCTGGCCTGGGTTGCAACAGCCTTGGGGAATCTACTAAAACGTCACAGTAATTAACATAAGGGGTTTTGGACCAGTCAAAAAATACCTGCGCGCAGGCGGGACATTGACAAAGGCTGTGAGTATAGGTGTTTGTATGACCTCGTTTGATAATACCGTCTATGCTTATGAGGTAACTTCGGCGGATTCCTAACCCGATATGCCTAGACAGTACCGATCCAAATCTTGACCGTGATAGTGACAAAGCGAAGATTGTTCTAGTGCCCTCGGTACCCCCGACGAAGAGCTCTAGCTCGACGTCACTTCATTCCTAGATTACAAGGCCACTTTCCCTATGTGGAAGCACACCGATGGGTCTATTGTCTTCGCATAGAGCCGGCTGATCTCGAGCAGCTGGAGGCCCTACTCTAATATGACCCCGCCCACCGGCTTTCGGTGAAGTAGGCCTGCATCCACCGGTACTTTGGGAATGGAAGCTCATACTACCCGGGCCGTTTCAGGCGCAACAGTTATAAATAAAACCAACTCGTAAATTCTCCGATTAAACTCATCCAAATCACATCGTAGGACTGCATATATGCCAATGCCCTGAGATTATTTTTATTGTTTTTATTATATATTTTTCCGTTTCCACGCAGGCATTCTTCGGGGGGGATGATGGGATATACTGGAGGAATAACAGTTTACGCCGCTCACCAAGTAATTATTGAAGATATTTAAGATCTGAATCTGCTGATTCGAGATCGTATTTGTAGATTATGGCTGACGCTGAGTCCTCCTACGCAGTTGAGCAGGTCTTATGCAAAAACAGGAACGAGTACAAATTAAGAATACGAAGCACTATTGTTGGTGCATTCTATCAATAAATACACCATGGAGCTCAAATTGGCCATAACCTGTGGATCACAATATAATGTAAAACTAGTATCACTATTCGTGTTTCGGCTCATTTTTTATGATGTCAATTGACATAATCATACTTAGGGTATCTACATACGGAGACTTACAGGTTCTGTATCTCGTAATAAATATAGATCGTCTTAGGGAAGTGTCCGGGGAGGAAAAGCGTGTATTCTTATCATAGGTGGCAATAGCAATATAAAACAAGTAATCGGGTCGTCGAACGCGGCCACCTGGCGGTGTCCGGGTTCCCGGGTCTAATTGCCACCCGGGTCTAATTGCCAATTTACCAATTCCATCATTGAATTCATTGAATTTAAATAGCATCGCCTTCTGTATCAACACAATAAAGATCATCAATCCAATCCTGGGCCATTTCTGCACTAGTATCATTCTCAATTTCTCCTGGATTTTCAATGTCGCCGTCCTCAATTGCTTTTAAAATAGCTGCATCCCGCCATGATTTCTTAGATCGGTTGAACATCTGCAGCCTTTCTCGGTCGGCGCGGTCAGATATGTGTTTTTTACAGTCCTTAACTAAGCGAGGGCCTAGTTCAGGAAGCCTGCGCTTTGTTTTAGCAGCATTGGACTGTTTTTTCCGTCGTAAAATGCGAACATTGTCCTCCGCGAATTGAGCACCAACTTCGGCAAGAGCGAGTCCACCTGCTAAAATGCGAGAAAGACTATCCCGCACCTTCGGGGAAATTGTAGCATCATTCTGTATATGCTTCACAGCCTTATTGCTCGCTTTTCGTAGCTTTTGGACAGTTGTAGGTGGTGAATTTGGTAGTGAACTTGATAGTAGTGGGGGTGTAGTTCCGGCAATATCATGAACTATAAACCCGGGCATTTCGGGGAGATCATTGTCTACCAACTTCAATTTTTCAAGACCTTTGTCTGAATTAACAGGCCAAATTCCAGTTTCTCGGAACCCGTGTCGAATTGTCCGCTCGGTTAATGATCGTGTGCGTATATCATGAATACCCGCGAAGAAATTGGCTTTATGTTTCGTATCACCACCCCAAAAAGCAGTCTCGTTGTTGTATTGTTTATAGTAATGCTTTAAGACCGAGAAAGGTGTATCATCGAGAGGTTGGCAACCATGTGTTGTATGTGGAATAAAGCAGTAAGGAATAATGCGTTTTGTCTAACAAAATTCAATGAAATCATAGGTCAAATGTGAACTATGATTATCCATTAAAAGAAGACGATATTCCCCCTTCTTAATGCGCAATGATGTAAATTCATCGAATACCTGGAGCCATGCAAAACTAATGATTTCATCAGTCCAGCCATTTGGGGTTGGACAAATTGTGTAGTTATCTGGCAAATTGGTGTCGATAAACCAACTTTCTATATGGTATTGTCCCTTCACTAAAAACCATGGCGGTATAACCCAACCCGTAGCTGAGACACATTCAATACCGGTAAGCGATTCGGCTTGACCACCGGTACTATTGTATGAATTGCCCCGGGCTGAAACAACCTTTTGAGCCTTCCCTTCGCTAATTCGAAACCCGGTTTCGTCGAAATTATATAGGTTTCTCGGGCTAATGTTGTAGTTTTTGAGCGTAATTTGTAGACGAACGTACCAAGAGACAACATAACCAGGATCTGCGGCCTGAAACCGTGCTTTCTCCATTGGTTTTTGGGTAAGATGCTCAAAGCGTGGTGGTAGACGAGCGATAAAATCGTAAGCCCAATTCTTTCCAAGCGTGCGAGCGGGGTTATGACGCCGAACAATTTGTAAAGCAGCACCTTGAATTTGGGCTGTAGATGGTGGAGAATAAGCCTGATCTAAGGTATCAATCCATAGAATTAATGCCTTTTCTTGCTCATAATGTAGTGCTTTATTAGGTCCGTCACGGTTGTTTCGAGATGTGCGACCGTGGATGCGTCCTTTCAAGATGCCGCGCGAGATGTTGAATTGCTTAGCGGTAGCTGTGATGTTGGGTTTCTTACTAGCATGGTATGCTAATAAGGCATTGGCAATGCGATTCTCCCATTCTGAAGACATAATATAAAGAATTGGGGATGTAGTGAATTATTGAAGAAGATGGAATTGGTAAATTGGCAATTAGACCCGGGTGGCAATTAGACCCGGGAACCCGGACACCGCCAGGTGGCCGCGTTCGACGACCCGATTATCACTATTTGGATTTCGGCTCATTTCTTTTTAGCGCCAATTAAGATGATCATGCTTGAGATATCTGCGTACGGAGACTTATATCTCGGAATGAACGCAGATCATCTTAGGGAAGTCTCCGAGGAGGAAAAGCCGAGCATTCTTATCATAGGTGGAAAATCTCAATTGTGAAATTAGTTTTCCTTAACTACTCACTTAGTCTACCCAAAAGCATACCGCTGAAAAGGCAACAATGTACTTCGCTTTGTTGTACAAGACGGCTTTGTCGATGTCTTTGCTTGTTACTGGAGAAAAAGATATGTTCTGATAGTACAAATTTTTGAGAAATTCCGCTTCACATCACTGTCCGTTGGAGCCGTGATCTTGCTGTTATGGTACGTGTCCAGCATTCTGTCCTTTTGAACATCCTAGACCACCTGGGAAGTGTGATGAGGGATGCTGTAGACCATAACGGTCTAATATCCCTCCACTATGGCACTCTCGGCCAATCTCCGTTAGATCTTGCAAGATTAACGCGAACGAGAGAGTGATACACGTGCTAGTACAAGCTAGTGCTTATAACCCTTTGCTACTCTCTGGATAATAGTCCGACATACGCAAGCTAGATAAAATTGAGATGAAGATATTCTAGAAATGAGAAACTTCGATCAACCGTGTTGAAAACAAATAAGGCAATGGATCACAAAGGTTGAAATACCACTATTCTGTCTCTCTAAAAAGTGAGAACCCGCACGCTAATAAAATTTAGAAATCGAGCATCGGCTGGATTCTTCCACTAGAACTTTAGTTCTTGTATCAGGGTAAGTGGACTTGCAGAGACTTAAACTAGCTGGAGTCTTCTAGTTGTTCATTATTGCATTACCTTTGTTATGTGCAAGTAGTAACGTGTTAGACCATATGCTCTTGCTTTATAATAGCCATGGGCAGATAAGCTATCTAATGTGCTAAAGTAAGTTCAGAAGAGGGCCGGTCTGCTTTGATGCTGGAAGGCGCAACTGGAAAACCCAGCTTGGTGTCTATAGACTTTTCATTTTCTAGAGGAATGAAAATATCCGAAGGCCTAGGCCGGGAAATAATTCCCTATCAATATTGTCAAATTAGAAACCCACCAATTATGGTCCCGAACCTGAAAATCAACAAATTGATGATACGAGGGATGATAAGGTGTGTTTACTTATTCTTTTAATAAGTCTCCGGCCCTCAACAGATATAGTTAAATAACGGAGCAAGCCCGCTGCTTTAGTGTATCTTTACCCCTCAACCGCTTAACTGGTGAAAGTGAGTAGGATATGGAGCCCAATAATGCCTTACAGTGATTCCTGAAGGCCATCAAAAGCGTTAAGGCGAAAGTATGATGCGGAGCTCAAGAAGATTAACCATCTGGTACGTTTTTTGATCCTGTGTGCAACAAGAAAGTTTTCTCTGGCTATGGGATAGACCTCCAATTTATATCTGAGCTTTTAGTATGGGTAGCTCTAGATAAACAATCTACTATTTTGCTGCCACACCACCTGACGTGTAAGCCCATACCTTACCTTTTTGCGTCATCTCATTCTACAAGTAATTTGAGGGTGGGGTAAAGTTGGAGGATAGAGCTCTTTCAGAAAGGGGCATGGTCAGGGCCATCAAAAACTACTTCACAAAATAAACTGCATTGTGGGGGCCGAGTGCTCTTTTGAGATGGACTTGGCGTGAACTGAGTGCACAATAGATGCCTTTGACAAATCTCTTGAGTAATCAAACACACTCCCTGAGCGCTCACCTGGGCACTGAGCTTGAGCCCGGACTGAGATTTACTCACTGAGTCGGACTCTGAGCGCCCTCATAAAAGCGGTGGCAGCCAAGATAGGAAAGCCCCACCCGGCAGAGGAAAAACACTACGTAGAGTAACCTAGGTATGTACGGGAGTAGGTGTGTCATATTCATTCCATCATCAAGTGCATTGGCGTTAAAAAAAAAAAAAAAAAAAAAGTATCAGGGCCTCTCATCATTTGCAGGTCTTGCATTGTTCACATTACTATGCAATCTTTGTTCCGTTCTGTCTCCGCTACATTGTGATCCCCTGTACGCCCGGACGGGCGCGTCCGGTGAGAATACTGTGATGTTTGATTCCGTGAATTCCGGTTGCCATGGTACTGGTTTCCTGCAGCACCGCCGTATGATCTTCTGTCAGGGGGCGAATAGCGCGGCCCGCTAGCAGCCTGCTCATAGGGAGGAGGAGGGGCGTTTGGGTCCTCGAGCTCAGGCCCATGTTGTGGCTGAGGTCTAGGCTGAGGATTAATCGTATTGGCAACGCTCGAAGATCGGTTAGGCACATTGCTCATGCGAGGTGAAGGCGATGGTCGAGGCGAAGGAGATGGCCGAGAGGAAGAATTACTCAGGGCAGACGTGCGATGATCGCGAGCCTGCTCATTCCTAGCATTTTCGCGTTGCTCTTCTTCTTGGAATTGAAGTGAGAGCGCATATGCATAGTCCGCATCACTCTGTTCTTGAGTTGGCTCGGGGGAATTCGATGCTTCGTTGGCATTTGGAGAATGAGTGACTGGCTCATTCGATATTCGTGGGCTGACCGGATCGGGGCCAGATGGGGCCGAAGGACCAGCGCCCACGGGGCGAAAGTCGCCAGAGTAATATTCTGTGTTAAACCCTGTCACATCGACTAGAGATTCCCAAACTACCTCGGCATGGCCCGCATAGCCAGCATCGGTAACCAAAGTGTAGAGTTGGTGGGATTGTGGGTGTTTATATAGAGTCGAGAAATGGTCGTTGCGGAAAAGAATTGAGACAGATCCGGGCGTAAGCTTAGTCGAAAGTTGTGTCAAGCCAAATGGGCTTAATTGTGTCGCATTCTCAATTTCCACAAATCGTTGAATGGTTTGGATGTCCGCCATGGCATTCTCTTCCTCGGGTTTAAGTGTCTCGCCTCGCGCCACCCGTTCCTCAAACTCTTGTCTGCGAAAGGGCAGCATTTGAATATCCTCATAATACTGAGCAGTGCGGGACATTGCGGCATGAGTGGGACTGGACCAAGAGGCTAGCCAGCCATGGATCAATGGTATACCAAATGTGCTGTACAGTCGAAGGTCACCGGTTTCGAGGAAAGTGCCAAATCCTTCAGTAGAATCCTACCACTAGGTTAGTATAAGTGACCCTTGACGGATACATCACATGTACTCACCATTGTCAAACGTGGGTTAACATTCATGCCCGTATGCAGCATTGTCAAGAATTGGGTGAGTGCTTCGATATCTGGAAACTCCTCATCAGGGCCCAGGCATGTTGTTAACTCTTCAAACATCGCCTCGATTAGCAGACCCAGAGAAATTTGCTCGCGGGTTGACAGAGCTCTAACGATTGGTGGGTGAGCGTTGGGGTTCGCTCGCAGCACCAATGCATTTATAAGGGCCAGCAGTGGACAGGGTCCGTTTTGATTTTGGACCAAAATTGGGGACTCGAGCAGTTGACCACTTTGATCGGTCCATCGGATGTGTCGAATGGTATAGGTTTCTGATCTCTGCTCCTTTTGTCGTGCAGCTTCTGCAGCAGACAATATCGGGATTACTTGGGGTTGCTGTGGCTGTTGCACCACGGAAGCTGCGAGATCTTGTTTTTCTGGCAATGATCTTGCTCCGTTCGCCACTGGTTCTGAGTACACTGAAGACGCGGCATGAGACCCGGTCTCAACCCCCGAATTGCTAGTGGCGCCCAACAGACCCAAATCAATTAGTTCATGGGATGTGGCAGAGGTTCGACTAGAGAGAGTAATAGATGGAGTATTGATTCCAGCATCCGATCCGAGCCTCCCTGCATTGAATGAAGGTTTATATTGTGCATGGGCGTTGTATTCCTCATCATATAGGCCAGACGGCTGCACAGCAACCGCCGGGACATATGGATTAGACTGCACTTCGTGTAAGTAGATCTCTTGGGGGGCTGAGACCTTGATGGACTGTTGAGACCCCCACGGTGAGTTATCATCGAAGTGATGTCCGTCTAACAACGGGCGTTGCTGGGAATGAGAATGAGGACCAGGAGGCTCGGCCCATGGTGATTCTTGTTGAGGCTCATCTAAAAGAGAGAGCCTTGCAGTCATTGGAATATACCCTTCGGCTGTAAGTTGTTAGCAACAAATATGATTTTGAGAGAACTTTCAGAGGCAAACAATGTCATACATTGGCTCAATGCGTCACTGTTTGACGTCGCATGTGAATCACGCGCCCATTCATTGCGATCTAAAAGATCTTGAGTATGCTCTGCCGACCTAGTCTTCAAGAATGGGTTATTCGACTGTAGTTGTACTGGTAGCTCTCCAGTTGAAGCCTGACCGGCATCGGACGTTGGCCGCCAGACATTCTCGGCCACTCCTGGTTGTTGACCTGCCACCAGAGTAGGTTGAATCCAGTTCCCGTTGGTATTTGCATGTTCCTTGTATGCTCCCTCATACTGATTATACTGGCCGGAGCGGCCATCATCCGGCCTTCCGTTATTGTCTGGCCATGAGTTCGGTGGTTGGCTGGCGGGAGACCCCACCGGCGACCGCTGTGCCTCCTCAAGTGGCATCAGGTCAAACGCAGGTGAAGTGTTAAGGTCGGGGGAGTAGATAGAGTCCTCAGAAGGAAATCGGTTCAAACGAGTCGGGCGGTGGGAGGATGTAGAGTTGGGCGATTTGGGTGAGCGTGCGTCCGATCGAGGATTTGACTTGCTAATGTTTTCCAGACGCGGTGGGGGCTGTTTGCGCAGGCCCATGAAGACGTCCGTTGACCTTGTTGGGGGGCGGAGGGGGCGAAGGTTTGAGTTCACGTATAGTTCTATATGTAGAAATGGGAGGGCTTATAAAGCACTCAACGTCAATGAAGAATACACTCAGAAGAGTTTGTATTTTCGATCTGAGAGTGAATTCAGGATGTAACCTCGAAATAATAACAATAAGGCATTAGGTATAAGGAAAACGCCTTGCGCCGGGGCGGTAGGGGCTGAAATGTCCGTATACGCGTATACGTCAGTGATGGGCAACAGCCTAGCCTTTAGCTTGAGCTCAGAAATAATATCATGCCCCAAATGGAGAGAAAGCTATGTTGAACAAGGCAATGACGGAGGTGGATTGATGATCTCAGAGTCTCGACGGAGTACTCTCGCAAGGCACCCGGATTCTGCAGATCCACTACGATCGCGGGTTGACCTGGGGGAAGCTCCGACGCCAGTATGTGTATTTACTGTATTATTCACTCGCATGAGTGAGCCTAGGGTGGAGTAGTGGCTTTATTACGGTATGGAGCGGTATTCTGGAGACTTATGACGAAAAGATCTGGAGCCAGTAATTTAAGGCAGGAAGTTCAGGCATCAACATCACGGACTATCTATCCACCCGGCTGTGAGTATCCTCACCCTCTGATTGGCTGTAATTCTATCGACCATAAAAGTCCCCAGAATAATTTTGTGGAAGAGCTCGAGGCACAGCTGTTCCATCGCCATCATGCATTCCTATATTCGCCCGGGCCAGTTCGTGGCTATCCGGCTCCAGTCGGATCAGTTAAGACTCATCCAGATCATTCCCGATACGTAAGTACTCTCTGCTCTATGCGGGGAAAGATTCCATCGCAAGAACTAACATTGGACTAGAATCGTCAATTTGGGTAGATTCGGTAATTTTGCCGCCAATCAGATTATTGGACGACCGTTCTATTTCACCTTTGAAATCCTCGATGCATGCGACGACGCTGGCCACCAACTACGTGTCGTTTCAGCAACCGAGTTGCATGCGGAGACCCTCCTCGCGGACGGGGAGGGAGATGGGGAGGGTGACGACGTGGATACTGGCGAAAATGGAATGCCGATGCGAACAAATCGTCAAATCAATGACGAGAACTCTTCCCAAAAGTTGACTTTGGAAGAAATTGAAGAATTGAAGAAAGAGGCCGGTGGCGCGGGGAAAGACATTGTCGCAAAGCTCCTGGAATCGCACAGCGCAATAGACCAGAAGACTGCATTTTCCCTTGCCAAATACACGCTGCGGAAACGCAAGAAGTATCTGAAGCGGTTTACCATTCTCCCTCTGGACGTTGGCCTTCTCGCCAATTACTTGATCGAGGAACGGGATGCGCAAAAGTCCATGGAGCTACGGGACGAACACATCGGTCTCATCGGGTGCTGGGGTAATGTACATCACAGCGGAAATGTCGAGGTGGGTGAGGGGATGAAACCACATGGACGTTATGCCATCGTTGATGAGACTGGTGGACTTGTTGTTGCCGCGATGGCTGAGCGCATGGGAATTTTATATCCTCACGATGCCGACGAAGACCCGGCAGAGGAGCAGAGTGCTCCAACCCCCAATGTCAAAGAATCCGAACATACCACTGGCCCCTCAAAGCCCCGGCGCATACGTCCCCAGCTAATGTCCGCTACTACCAACACCATCACCGTTTTCCACCCATACTCACAACCGAACTTGTCACTCTTGAAATTCTTTGGCTATGACACCAATAACCCCGATGAATCCCACCCACTCCACACCCATCTCAAATCAATTTCCTGGATGCAGTTGGCTGACCCCAATTCCGATCCACTCTACGCCAACGAACCACCCGTCATACCCGCAGAAGAATTGGCAGAGCTTAAACAAAGCAAGCGCACGGCGTATTACCACAAGCGCAATCGATGGGCGCGAGTTAAAGCAGTTGTGGATGAGGGCCGGGCCGGTAACTTTGACGGTCTGATCGTGTCCACTTTGCTGGAGCCAGCAAGCGTCCTGAAGACAATGGTCCCTCTCCTTGCGGGGTCTGCCCCTGTCGTCGTGTATTCTCCGACGGTCGAGTCTCTGGTTGAATTGACAGACATGTACTCCACTGCTCGAAGGACCGCATTTATCAACAAAAAGCGAGAATTAGAATCGCAGAGTTCCGAAGGAGAGGCCGTTGATTTGTCCTCACTTTATGAAGAATTTGTGGTTGATCCGACAATTCTCCTGCCACCTACCTTACAAACGTCGCGTGTGCGCCCTTGGCAAGTTCTGCCTGGTCGAACACACCCCCTCATGACTGGACGCGGTGGCGCAGAGGGATATCTCTTCCATGGCATTCGCGTGTTTCCCACCACACAAAATATCCAGGCAGCTGGCAACGTGCGCAAGAGACGGAAGGTGGAAACGACATCTACCCCGATCAGTGATCGAGATGTGGAGATGACGTCCTAGGTTTCACGAATAAACGACCTCAAAAAATAGATCGAATAGCATTTCAATGTACAATTACAACAACTTGCTTCTCATTTTTCGTATGATCCGACTTACTCTATGTTTGGTTATACTGGGCATCTATTTAGGGCTAGGTGAGCACGAGGTTAACTCCCAGATATGCAAGTATACACAACCAAGCCTCTCTGGTCGTTACGCAAAACGCTCGGTGAGGTTTTGAATCAAGTATCAAATTCATTCATGCGCTGAATTTCATCAAACAATATACAGCAACGCTCGTCGTCTAGAGACTCTTTCCCATGAACTTTCTCTTCGTGAAACTCAGCCAGAACTAAAACTGGTCAGTATTTGGGGTAGATCAAGTGTTTATTCTTCGTTCCCTCTTACCTTTGATGGTCCGACTCCACCGGGGTATAATCTAGCATGTAGGCGGATGGCGATCTCCTGTCGCACCTGCGAGATGAACCTAGAATCGCAAACCCCCGTTAGCTAAAATTGTTCTGCAATGTATAGCAGCGAGAATCTCACTGGCGAAGAGTCTCGGCATCCTGGCGGTCGCGCGGGGGCTCAAAGGCCTGGTTAAGCGGGAACGACACATCACCGGGAATAGCAAAGCTGTCGAGGGCGGCGTTGGTCAGGGCCTGGAAATACGATTGTCAGTGATAGTTCTGCTATATCGGGCTTTTAATATATCATGTCAAAAATCACCTTCTCCGCATCACGGGCATTCATAGTTGGCTTGACCTTTCCGAGGCAGTCGCTAATAAACAGAGTTCCATAAATGAGCATGCGGTCCGCGGGGCCGTTGATCTCAAAGTTGCGGAACAAGACATTGGCACGAAAGAGCGATAGGATTTCATCGACACAATCATATGATTCACTCTCTGGCGAGACATCGAGGTCGTCGGTGTTGGGAAGCGGGGGCAATGTGTATGCGGGGCCACGAGTACGGGTGCGGAGGGGAAGAATAGGGAAGTTTCCTAGTCAGGAGACATTCTATGGTCAATTTTGGTCCCTGAAATGTCGATTTATAGCTCAGGAAGTGCTGCGCTAGACTTGAGAGGAGTCACCTACCTATCACGGGGACATCGCGGTCCTCTAGGAAGATGGAGTGGTATGCCTGCATTGAGGGTTAATAAGGGGCTTTAGGGCACATGCGACGGTATCAAAACATACAGGCATTCTGAATATGTCAAAAAAAAAATTTAATTGTAGGAAGTTCAATCAAAGGGACCGTGGAGGGGACAAGTTGACCTCGTTGGACGTTTAGGCAGTTGAGGGATGTCATCTGTGGAGTCCACTCCCCCAAGCTCCATGATTTTCCGCCCCGAGCCTCTTTACGCGCTCCACGCGTCAAACCCATTTGGGCACTTTTCACGGTTTACCTCCTCTTCTTGATACAGCTGTTGATATTGATTATTTACCTCTATTCAAGAAACCTTCGTCATGTCAGACTACGAGGATGAAATGGATGTGGATGCGCCCAAGGACGTGCAATTTAGCTCCGACAACGCGAGTGGAAAAAAGAGAACTGTCGCCGATCTACCAGTCGAAGCTCAAGATAATTTGCCATGGTGAGTTTGAGAATGGTATCAATTGTGTTCTCTATCACTAAGGAAACCTTTCAGGGTCGAGAAATACCGACCAAGCAGCCTAGATGATGTTTCTGGCCATCAAGACATTCTCGCGACTATCAACCGATTCGTGGAGACAAATGTAACAAATCCCTATGATGATAGATGTACGATCGGCTCTGGTTAACACGTTCATACAGCGACTTCCCCATCTCCTCCTCTACGGACCTCCAGGAACCGGAAAGACCTCCACCATCCTAGCCCTGGCGCGGCGGATCTACGGCACCAAAAACATGCGACAGATGGTGTTGGAGCTGAATGCCAGTGATGATCGTGGTATTGATGTTGTTCGAGAACAAATCAAGACTTTTGCAAGTTCGTGGCCTAGGATTTTCTCGGTTTGGACTACAAGCTTACCGTGAACACCAATAGGCACCAAGCAGATCTTCAATATGGCCCCCCAAGGCACTGCTGGCTCCCCTCTGGCAGGTTTCAAGCTTATTATTCTGGACGAAGCCGATGCGATGACTTCGACCGCACAAATGGCCCTTCGCCGTATCATGGAGCGCTACACGGCCAATACCCGATTCTGCGTTATTGCCAACTACACACATAAGCTGTCCCCGGCACTCCTGTCCCGGTGTACTCGATTCCGGTTTAGTCCATTGAAGGAAGTCGATATTCGGACTTTGGTTGACAAGGTCATCGAGAACGAGGGTGTCCGGATACAGCCCGATGCGGTTGATAGTTTAGTGACGCTGAGCAAAGGTGACATGCGACGGGCCCTCAACGTGCTTCAGGCATGCTTTGCCAGCAGTGAGTTCATCTCCTTTTTCTCTCACATCTGGCCCAATTGACCATTGGTATCTTTTTTAGGTATCCCCCTGCCGATGAGAGACGCCCCTAAAGCCCCTCGTCCTGAGCCCGAGACTGTCACTAATGCGACGATCTATGACTGCATTGCCGCCCCACACCCGTCCGATATTCAAGAAATCATGACCACCATCCTCTCCACCAGCGATGTCACTTCCTGTCTGAACACCGTGCAAACCCTTAAGACCACCAAGGGTTTGGCTTTGGCGGACATCCTCTCCGCACTAGCAGACCAACTCCAACAGCTCGAAGTTCCCGCTCAAACACGTATCACATGGCTTGAGGGACTGGCCGAGATTGAATGGCGACTTGCCGGAGGCGGTTCGGAAGCTATTCAAACTGGAGGGCTGGTCGGGGTGATGCGAAATGGATGTGAGCTAATGAGTGACAAGGGTGTTACGGTGGCATAAAGGACAAACGATACGATTCCAACCTTCTCTGGTTTTTTTTTTTTTTTTTTCTTCATCACGATATAAATGTAGTAATATAGGTTGGAGTCTGGAGGCGAAAAGGAACAAGAATCTCATTTTTGAATACCTTAGGATCCGGTTATCAATAAACACAGCACTTATATTAACTGCCAAGGTTGTTCTAGGTCTAACTAGGTCTAACTAAGTACCATAGGTCAATTTCGTATTCCAAGATTGGTCTCGACCGGATGTTATCCCGCTCTCCGCTATCGCAACTCCGTGGGCTACCGCGGAGATGTCTCCAATCTAGTCAATTAGCTAATTAGTTGACTTTTCAAATATCCTTGAACTTGATATTGACCAATCATTTACCTATGTATCCCTCCAGGGCTGGATAATCCACTTATCCGGGTTTCCCCGCTAAGCTGACAAGGTTATTGTACTCCGTAGGGTTTGAAGAAGACCCTGAGGGGAAGAGTCAATGGGTCTTGCCCGCAACCTTGGAACTTGGACATTTTTGACATTTTGACATTTTGACAGATAAGAAGAGGCTTGCACCCGGAGATTTTGCTGCTTCCAAGGTTGTCTTTTTTTCCCCACCTCTGCTTGCTTACTTACATTTCTTATTTCACAATGCGGTACTCTATCCAGTCCGGCCTTTTGCTGGCTGCATCTTTGTCTCCCCTTGTTGATGCTGAGCGTGTGCTCGGTGCGTACATCTTCGCCCGTCATGGAGATCGCACGCCAAAGATCTTTGGTAATACCCAACTGACCGACCTGGGCTACCGGGAGGTCTTTGATCGGGATCTTTTTACAACGACCGATACATCTCGTCGAGCTCTTCCAAGCAGATTGAGGGCATTAGTACCGATGTGGTCAAGCCAAAGCAGATCAGTGCCTCTGCTCCCTCGGATACCGTCCTACAAAACTCCGCCACTGGCTTCCTACAGGGCGTATATCCCCCCGTGGGAAAAGTGGCTTCCCAGACCCTAGGCAATGGAACCTCGGTCGAGGCACCATTGAACGGCTATCAACTCATTCAGCTGATCCCGGCCACTACAAGCAAGAACGCCGAGGATTCTACCTGGTTGCAGGGCTCCAGTGGATGTCAGAAAGCCACCGTGAGCAGCAACAATTACTTTTCCTCCGAAATGTACACCTCGCTGCTATCCTCAACCAAAGAGTTCTACCAATCGCTTTCGCCCATGCTAGACGGTGCATTTGCCTCGTCCGATATGACTTTCAAGAACGCCTATACTATCTTCGACTACTTGAACGTCGGCAAAATCCATAACTCTACCAGTCAATTCCCTCACAAGTCAGACCTGACTGACGAGGTTTACCACCAGCTGATTTCTCTAGCTGGAAGCCATGAATTCAACCTGGCTTACAACTCCTCCGATAAAGTGCGCGCCATCGACGGTGCCGTTCTGGCAGGCGAAATCCTAGCCGGACTCAACGAGACCATCGCCACCAAGGGCAGTACCAAGCTGAACGTCGGATTCGGCTCCTATGGCACCATCTTCGCTCTCTTCGGTCTTTTGCAGATGCCTGCTGCATCCGTGAACTTCACCGGAATCCCGGACTACGCCTCGTCAATGGTCTTCGAACTGGTGACGAACGCCAGTGGCACCGACTTCCCAACTGACAAGTCCGACCTCAGCGTGCGCTTCATGTTCCACAACGGTACCATCACGGGTTCCTCTGAGCCTACTGCATACCCGCTGTACGGGCAGTCGAGCGAGCTTCTCTCCTGGGACGACTTTTCCTCAAAGACCAAAGCTATCGCCGTTACTTCCGATGACGAGTGGTGCACCATGTGCGGCAACACGGACGGCAAGTGCGCCAGTTCGGCCAGCACCAGCAGCGACTCCGGATCTGCTAGCACTTCTAGCACTAGTGGCTCGGGAATGTCACTTGCTGTGGCAGGTGTCATTGGTGCTATGGTTACCCTCGCAGTGATTCTTGGTCTACAGGCTATTTTCTTCCTGCTGGGTGGATTCCGCATTGCGAAGCGGAACAAGGCTAGCCCTGGAATAATGAGCGCGGCTGCCGCTGTGGAGGCGGAGAAAAAGGTTTAAACTGTTTGGTTTCTCCAGATGAATCAGACAAATGGGTGAATCCCGAGAGTCTGTGACTTGCTTGGTATGTTGCTTGGTATAATTCACCATGCGTAATGAATGTATGAAGATGCAATAATAACTTGAATCTGATTTTGGAACTATATAATCCCATATGGATGATATCTGGGAGGCTTTATTAGCATCTTGCATGTACTTGTATCGGGATCTTTGCATCCTATATGATTCGGCTTAGTTCAATTTGGTTCAATTTCCAAGTTCAACTCCTGTCCAATTCAATGACCATAGTATTTTCCAATAATATCCATCTCTTCATCCAATGTGGAAAAACATCACGACATCCATATCAAAACAACCTCGGAAGTGACCATCCCGCAGATTCACCGCCTTGAGCCAACAACACCTCGAAGCTCCTCAACTCTCTTCTCTTCACTCTCTACTCAACCCCAAAATGCCTCGCCAACAAATCAATTTAGAACCCTACCGGGATGATATCATCACTCTCTACCACCATGGCATCAGTAGCGATGCTATCAGCCGTACCCTCGAAACTTGTCATAATATCCAGGTCAAGGAACGAACCATCCAGTCCCGCCTTCGCAAGTGGGGCATCCGCAAGCGACATCGGACAACGACAGGCGACGAGGCTTTACATGCACGCATTAAGATGCTTTTCATACAGGATAAGCTGACCGATAAGGCTATGCTGAACATGTTGCAACAAGAAGGTTATGGTATCTCTGAACGCACTTTGCGCCGTCTGCGGTTTAAGTTGGGACTCCATGTCAGGCCCTCGGAGCAGGAGAAGCACCAGGAGCAGGTCCAGATGCAGGAGGACATGATTGTTTTACAGCCTCGGCCAGAGGGGCAACCGGTGTGAACCTGGCTTGCTGGAACTGAAGCTTGATCTTCCGCTGGGTTCCATCCAGCAATACCCCATGTGCGACACATCATGACGATTATCAGTAATCTCACCCTACGCGACACCACTGGACTACTTCCCATGCGACTCACCGGCGACTGTGCATATTTGCTCCCGCAGTGATGATCTCAAGACTCCATTTTCTTGGATCGTCTCCAGCCGAAATATGCTTCCAGGGTTGGCCTCCCAATGGCTGACTCAAGTCTCGAATCTGCAACCGACAAAATCTTTGTCAATGCCAAATATCTCCTCGCAAAATAAGATCTCGCAGTGACGATTCCGTGGGCCGGGGGAGTTGATCTTCCTTGAATTATCCAACCACCTCCCAGCATTCACTGCCACCAAACACCAAGCCCGATGAGAATTCTCAGAATATGCTCAACGTACCCACCAGAAGATTTATTGGCTCTCGCTGCTATTGATCATCCCCAAATGCAACAAAATTACATGCCCGACGCTCAACCTCCTATCTCATGTTGCCAGGCTAGTCACAGATGCTTTGGGTCTCATTCTGACACTGCGAGAAATATGCAAAATGGGTCATGTAGTGTTGGATTCAAAAGAAATGATGCTCATTTTTGTTTTCAATTAATTTTATTTTCCTAAACAACTAAACAATGTCCAAGTAAATAAGGGCTAGGTCAACGTCACGTGACATGACGTTTCTTTCGAGCTTTGATCGGAGAAACCAATTCATTGAATCGCAACACTCAAGAGGGGTGTCCGTATCCCCGAATACACTCCAACTCCTCCCTCTACCCTCACTTGTGGCACGCGCCGTAAGCCGGTAGCTTACTTGTCCATCATGTCCTCCCAATACGCCAGCGAGCCCAATCCCACTGCGTCGGCCACGCTCAACACGACGGTTGGCCCTATCCAGATCGCGCTCTTCGCAAACCAGGCCCCTCTCACCTGCAAGAACTTCCTCCAACACTGCAAGGACAACTACTATGCCGACACAATCTTCCATCGGGTGGCCCCCGATTTTGTGATCCAGGGTGGTGATCCCACCGGGACTGGCTCCGGCGGAACTTCTATTTACGAATACCCGGAATTCGAGTTTGACCCTGAAGCTCGGGACCCGGACGAGCGCGTGGTCCTACGCGATGAGCTGCACAGTCGGCTACGGTTCAATCGACGTGGCTTGCTAGGAATGGCCAAGAGCGAGGACGGGACATATGGCAGTCAATTTTTTATCACGCTAGCCAACACGGAGCGTGAGTTGAATGGACAATGTACAATTTTCGGGAGACTGGAAGGGGACAGCATCTACAATGTGTTGAAAATTGCAGACGCGGAGCGCATTCCCGGCACTGAGCGCCCTGTTTATCCCATCAAGGTGACATCCTGCGAAGTAGGAGAACTGGGGCCATTGGAGGGCAAGTTAAAGGACAGAAAGACAGTTTCAACTGCCGAGAAGGCAGAGAAGGGTGCACCCAAGAAAAAGAAGAAGGCCCCTAAAGGCGGGAAGACGCTTCTGAGCTTTGGAGACGATGGAGACGAAGAAATGCCCATGCGCCCAGCGAAGCCAAAATTCAACACCAAGTTGGTTGTGGATGCGCCAGGTGCAAAGCCCGAAATATCAAAACCCAAACCCCGAGCAGAAGCTCCATCACAGCCGCGCAAACGGCCCCGATCACCATCTCTAGATCGATCACCGTCTACAGAGCGTAAAAAGCGCCCAAAGTCACCAGAGCCAGAAGCACAACTCCCGCTACCTGACCCTGAGTCGCCTACTCGGTCTCCGACCCCAGATGCGCCACCCGCAAAAGAGTCTAAGCTGTCGCGGACCAACGCTCAGATTGCGGCTCTGATGGCATCAATGCGCCGCGACGTCGACGTCGGTCCTAAGGACACAGGCCGAAAGAAATCCGCCCTCGAAGCCATGATCCCCGAGACCTCAATCCGGGGACGGAAACGGCCACCTCCAGGGACTGCAAATGGCTCGAGTCGCAACGGTACAGGGCCCAGTAGCGTCGCCGAGCGAGAAGCATTGCAGCTCTTCAACGCCTTCAAGGCCAAGCTCGAAGGTGGTAAACCCGAACCAACTACCACAGCATCACATAACAAAAGCAACACCGACAAAGACACCGAAAATCAAAACGACGAAGAAGACGAAGAGGCCCAGCTCTGCGATCTGCACTTCATTGCAAACTGCCAATCCTGCCAGGCATGGGACGACCCGGAGGCAGAGGCGGAAGACCCCGAACAACAAGACGGAGGTTGGCTCTCGCACGAACTCCGCTTTGGGAAAGATACCCTAGGCAAAGACTTGAATTGGAAGCGCGAGCACGGAGGCGAGGCAGACTCACTTATGGTGATTGATCCTCGTGAGCGAGAGAAAGAGGTGGTTGGACGCAAGCGGGGATTCCAGCGCGATAGAGAGCGAGAGCGTAAACGGGAGCGAGTGGGTGACTTGGAATGGGATAAAGGGCGCTAAAGGGCGCTGAATATTCTTATTCTTCTAATGTCATTTGTTTCAATAATCCCATACAAATACATATGTACCCTCCTAGCTACCGGACTCTCACTGGTCGGATATTTTTAGCCAGGCGCTACATGTCCTGGGAGGTAAAAGCCGGCGTCTTCCAGGGTTACAAAAGCACCTGGGCAGTTTTAGGACAGGCGCATCTCCCGAGACTCCTAGGATTGGTTATTCTGCTCGCCTTGTTCTTTTGTGCCAGCCTCATTCCATCGCTATATCCAATGATGGTCGAAACCAACACACCATAAATGATGGAGTACGCGGGGGTTCCTTGGAAGCTTCCTGTCTATTAAATCTCATCTCGAGTCGATTTTTCAATGTGATCTTTTAACCCCCCAGAACCCCTCCTTTCAGCGAAAAACGGACGTGAGGCTGAAATCATGACTGAACGAAAAAGATTTCTCGATTCAAAGGATTTCAAAGAGGGTAAGGTGCCCTCAAAACGTATACTACACAGAAATTGTCTTTGGCGCTAATTATACCCAAAAAAAGGCCTTCTAGCACTCGATAATGAAATGGGTCGCGACGACTGGCTCATTGCATTCGCACCCATCCGACTGATCAGTGCAGGTGGTTTCCTTGCGGTGTCGTACCTCAAGAATCGCGAGAGCACAGGTGATGTCGACTATCTGATTGATCCGGAGTTTGCCGAGGACAAGGAGATACAAAATGCTTTCCATGAGGCTGTGATTTCCGTGGCAGATAAACTACACTTTACCAATGACTGGATCAATGAAGCCATGGCTATCTTCGTGACGAAGAAGACTCGACAGACCTTGTTTGAACTAGCCGAGAAACAGAACATTACGCTGTTTAAAGGAGAGAACCTCGAGATCCTGGCCGCTCCGATCGAATGGGCGCTGGAGCGTAAATTGAGACGGATCTATGCTGCGCAGCGGGAGAGAAAGGCGGATCTAGACCTGGCCGACGCAGTTGCACTTCTGAAACAATTGAGAACCCGAAATGATGGCCCGCTGGATTTGGAGACCATCCGGTCAATGAATGTGAACGGGTACGACGTGATTCCCGATCATCGGACAATGCATCAAGTGGCTGACGCCTATCGTCGCGAATACAACGCGGATATCTTCAAGTAGGTTGTCACGGTTTCGAGGGCTAGCTGGCTCAATTGGACTTGGCCAACGAAGTTGATGGTTGATATGACAATTGTCCAAGTGCATCGCTCTTAGATCGTATAGAGCCAACCCGTGTTGGTGATGATATTGCGCCGAGCAAAATTACGGCCCTTCCCATTCTTTTCCAGCACCAGGTTCCCCTTGGTATCCAGTGACTCTGGTGGCACTGAGCGTCTCAATAGATCTTTATCCATAGGCGCCACATTTTTCGTCCAGTCTGGCAGTTCTTCCGGGTTGAAAGGAGGCCACGGGTCTCCATCCTCCTCACGATAGACGTGCTCCCGATTTCTCCGCAGACCGAGGCTCAATCTCCAGTTAACTGCCTCGTGTAGTTCTTCCGTGATAGAAGCAACCATCGCATAACGAAGCGGATCAGGATCTCTCGGGTCTGGTATATCTCCGAGCTTCCAGTTTTGCTGGAAAAAGAAATACTCCGTTTCATAGCCCATCAGCTCATAACGATCCGCGAGGTGGAGCTCGTAGAGGCGGTAAATAGACCGCAGTGGCGTGTCCCGCATTCGCCAGATCGGAACGCAGCGAAGATTATGTATAGCGCCAAAATGGGACCGGATTATCCCGGTCCCATTTTTCTCATCTTCAATCAATTCGCGGAGAGAAAATCGTTCTGGGATCTGGAAGTACCAGGACGGATAGGGAATGAACAAGCGAAGGAGCGTCAGTATGGGATACTTGTGTTGGTGTTTGAGTCGAATGAGACTACCACGTAGCCGGAGAGGTGAGCTCCAGTAGCGAAGCCATCTGCGAAAACGGACCCAGAGAGACAACTTCGGTCGAGGGCGACGGGGAGGCATTGTCAGCAAGGTCGGTGTTGGAGATTTGGAGATTTGGAGAGTTGGATAACAAGGGAGGGGCGGTGATGCCTTGGATGTCTTGGATGCCTTGGATGCCTCAGGCCTACATTTTACAACCACGCCTGCAATATGACCACTGCATAACACCTCCTACTGAACTGGTATTCGGCTCATTTGGCTGAAGCGTTGGAATAATACAGACTTCTCCACGGTTCCTAGCAAGATACACTACGAGAGATGTTCTCTTAACCCCCCATACAAGGAATCTTCCTCCTCCCCCCATCCCCCCGGGCCTCCGCCCGCCAATTACATATAACAAAATGGAAAATCGCCTTGGACTTGAGGCTTAGTGTTAGTAGACCATTTTACGTCTCCATTGACTCCCTGCTTCTCCATTGACCTTCCCTTTGTTGTGTTTCAGTCAACCAGACAACCTAAGCAGGTCTAAGTAGCAGAAATGAACAATCTTCAAAGTTTTCCTATCGATATTCTGCTTGCAATTGCAGGTAAGTCAAATACAAGTCTCTTTCAGACAACGCATTGTGTAGGGCTCGTAGACAGCCTTGGAAAGGGTTGAGAATGCCGGGCCGTAGATCTCGGATCTCGGGTGATCTGCGGGTAACCGTAGACTCCAGTATCCACTTATCCCGAGACATTTGGTATCAGTTCAAGATTAAGAAAAGGTAAAGCAGAGGTATCTCATTAAAGTTCCAGTAATTGGATCATTCATGGATCATAATAGGTTTTTACAGCCTAGTCAAATTTCCCCAGGCACGTGAATAAACCCCATATCAACAGGAAAACGCCTAATTGTACGCCGAGAAGTTTTGTTTCCATCCAAGCCCTAACCCATGCTTGCCAATCTTCTCCATCTGGTATTCCTTGCGCCGTCGACAGAATTACACTTTTCTGCGCCGTTTCGTCGCACTGCCTCCATCATTTACACCTTCGCCTGGATTCTCCGTGGCTGCGGGACTGGTGGTTTCGCTATCCGTTAGCTGTTCGATGACACGCCCAGATTCATCGTAGCCGACACCGTCGAAACCATAGCTGTAGGCGGAATCTCCTTGCCCATTATGGGGGGTCTCAAAGAGATCAGGCTCGGCAGGGATATGATCAAAATCGAACAGGTCGTTGGTGTCTCCGTCATCGCCTTGGGTGGCCCCCACAGGATCGTGGGTATTTTGACCTGTCCCCAGGTGGCTCATTGGATTCTCGGCCTGTTTCTTGATATCGGACCCTGCATCTCCAATGTCGGTGAAGTAGTCGTTGTTGAAGATTTGATCGAGATCAAGCGGCGGGGGAGGTACATTGCCCTCACTGTCAATACCGGGGATGGTACCATTCGGGCTCAGCGGCTGGAGAAGACTAGTCAAGTTCTGGACGGAACGATCCTGTTCGGCTTGCATCTTGACTAGGTTGTCGATTTCTTGTCGTGTGCTGGCTAGCCTACCCGAGTAGTTGTGCGGCATAGGTGGTGGATTCGGCGAGATGAGCGCATTGTTGGGCGATACGCCAGCGTTGGGTTCTGATGAATTTGTTTCGTTGGCCATGAGTCGAAGCATATCGGCGCGTTGATTTGCAGTGAGGGGAACATTACCACCATGGTTTTCGAGGGAGGAGAGCACATTGGGGAATTCGGAGAAGTTTGTCGAAAGCCCATTGCGTGCATTGGAGTTTTGGATTACAGACATAATGTCCCGCTGAGGGGAATTCTCGTCTGTCGGCTGTCCCGGAGAAACATTTGGAGCACTTGGGCGAGGACTGTGGTCAAAAACCTCCTCCACATGGCCGTGCTGGTTGGCGCTGGGTTGCCGAGCATGACCACGAGACCGCGTGTCATAGGAGCCACTGGCTGATGGTGAAATTGTGGAGGATCGAGTATTGTACGCATCCGCTGCGGGCGGGGCCTTCAAAAGTAATGGCGGCTTCTTCATTGTTCTCTGGGCACTTGGGCTAGTCATTGATCCTAGAGCATTGGTAAGGTAGTCATCATCAACATCCACAATGTTTCCTTGGTCCTGAGAAATGGCTCCCGCAAAAGAATTTGCGAGGTTTTGTGGGCCGCCCTCTCCCTGCAAACTGCGGTTGTATACAGTTGCAAGGAATGTGAGAATAGCATTGATGGAGTTCTCATGGCGAGTATGTTGCTCTTGGAAGTTGGCTGCCTGGGCATAGAGCTGCTCATGTTCTTTCCGCAGCCTGGTGATTGTAGTTGAAATGATCGACTGTTGTTGACGAATCGCCTGAAGTTCGCGATATACCCCAGAAAGTTGATCACTGGGTACCGAGGTATCCGTGACTAATGACAATTGCTGTGGTCGGGGGGCACGGTTATCGCGAGGAGCCGGTGCACCCTCTTCGACATACTCCTCCATGTCGTTATCATCAATATCCTCCGTCTTCACGCGTGTGCCGCCCTTGCTAGGTTTGCTCGCATGTCCGCCACCTCCGGCGTTCTTTGGCTTCTGAATGAGCCATAGCAAATCTGGGTGACCTCGTTTGAAATAAGGGTTCGCGTATTCGCTGGGACTCTTGTTTTTCCGTTCGCTGGCGCGCATTGAATTATCGGAAAGTCCGACCTTCTTATGAAAGCCGTACATGTTCAGTTGTCGAACGAATGAGGCGTAGTTATTGTGTTTGAAGAGCTCGGGGATCAGTGTTCTCGCAAACTCATCTTCGTCTAGGACGACGAAAGAATTGCCATCGTCAGACCATCGAATCAATTCCGTATTCTTAGATTCGTCCAGGAAGCTGTGGTTCTCGGTTAGTCCTATAATTTATCACAAAATGATAGATTTATCATACCTGCTCAATTTCTGTACAAATGGCGGGATTTGCTTTCGTTTTGCCTGTGAATCTCTCTTCGCAGTCAAGGCTCGCCGGTAGAGCTCCTCTAGAGACTCCCCCCATGCGCCGCTCTCTCCATTTCCAGTGTTTCCTCCGTTTTCCACATATGAAGCAGGAGGTTGCTCGTAGCCACGGTTTCGGCTGACCACCTGGTTCGCTTGTCGGCGGGCGAGCTGGTTAGATGCTGTCGCAGCCGGTGCAGACACATCTTGGGGTGGCGCAAAGCCTACGGGGTTGTAGGAGGGGTCGGAGAAGGCGGCGGTATTGATGGCATTGACGGGGGGGTTCTGGCCCCATTGTAAGAATTGATCGTTCGAAAGTTGAGAGCCGGGGTTCGCAGTGGTCGGAAAGTTGGGAACGGGGTTCATCTGAGGATGGACAGGCGGTACTGTTCCCGGTGCAGGTCTCTTGCGGGTCATTCCTTGCGAGCTCATTGTGAATAAGCTGGCGTATAGGCGTCGAGTTGAATCTTATCGCGGTGGGGTTTGATATAGAATTGTATCCCGATTTTCTTTGGTCTCTGGATAGGAGACTGAGTTGACCGCAGGAATTTTGCCTAGGAGACAAAGGAACCAGATGCGAACTCAGTATGCAGGAAGTTGTTCATCCAAGTCGCTTTCTAATTTTGAGTCGAAGGCTTTGACCACTGAACCAAGAGAGAGAAAAAAAAAATGGGGATGACGCTGATCAGGGCGTGAAATCTAGTGTATCAACACCGAAGCAGACAAAAGATCACCGAAATCGACAACAGGCGGCAGATCAAGGACTAGCAGTTGATCAATACTAGGCAGATGACGCTCAATGGGGCGCGTGAATTGTCCAACATCCAGATTAAGGCGGGAGGCTGCAGCAGAAAGCGCCCACTGGGCGGTGAATGAGTTTGAGTTGATATGCCAAGTATTATATCTCGAGGGCACCAACGTCGGAAGACCTGGAGATAAAATCAAACGAATGTATTATTCTGTCAATAAGATGAATATGAACCCCCATAATACTCAGCGGCGAGACCCAGTTGCCCCGGTTCCGTGGAGGCGTTGACTGAGTCAGCAGTGGTGACGAGTATGAGTACCTCATATTGCCATGTGATCACGCATGCTTATCAGGTATCAATACCTACACCTGGGCATCCCGTCCACGAGTGATCTTATGTAGAATTCTCAAGTTTATTTTATTTTTTCTTTCTTTTTTGCAGTAATCACTACTATTAAGCAGTACGCGACTGTCCCTCGTAGAAGCATTAACACAGCTCGCTCAACATGTTATGTGTAGCTAGATTCTAGATTCCCCTATCAAACCCCGGAAGTCTGTCAGAATCTGTTGCCATAACTCAGGTTGCTTCAGCGTGAAATTCTCGACCTGTTTAGGAGCAGACAAATCTTCCTTCATGCGGGACTCGTCCTTGGTCCCATTCAGCACCGCCACATCCTTCAAGCCCATAACTAAAGTATAAAAAGCAGCAGCCGGAGTTATGTTAACATGGTGGGCAAGTTGCTGCACTGGCTCGGAGCGCACGAGGTCTGGATTCGCTGTCAAAGTCCAGAAGCTTTGGTATATGATCTGATTTTCGCGGCAGAACGCGCGCAGGGGGACATCAAAAAGGGTGTCCTCGTAGAATCTGTTCTGGACCACTGATGGCTTCACAGTTGTTTGGGACGACGTACACAATTCTCGGAGTATAGGCAATGTACAATTGGAGATACCTAAATTCCGAATGTGGCGGGGCACATAAGTTTCAAGGGCGTGCCAGGCCTCTAGGGTCTGGGCCAAAGTTGACAGTGGTGAAT
This sequence comes from Penicillium solitum, assembly GCF_028829755.1. Classification (NCBI taxonomy): domain Eukaryota; kingdom Fungi; phylum Ascomycota; class Eurotiomycetes; order Eurotiales; family Aspergillaceae; genus Penicillium; species Penicillium solitum. Next base: position 93,845 of record NW_027072122.1, read on the forward strand.
GAATGATCACTGTGTCAATGTAGGACTCATCCACGGAGTCGGGGTCAATATTTGAGCGCAGATTGTGCAATGATGATTTGATAGATGCATGGACCTGATCCGTCACCGTCGCTGAAGGATCATAGGGCATGTTGGCCAGATCCTGTGCCGAGACAGGACTATATTTGGTTTGCACCTAGTTATAGTTAGCTAGAAGACCCCAAAATACATATAAATTAAAAATAGCAACTGCCCACTCACGTATAAGTCTGCTCGACCGACGATCCCATCGGCAATTGCTCTGCGGATGCCATCACCAACGAGATGCTCTTGGTAATGGCGGGGCTGGGCCGCTGTGTCCACAGCTCGAAAACCAGCTTTGATTGCATTATAAACCAGATCAGCACTGCGTTCTTTCTTCCAGGCTGTGCCGTAGACGAAAACTGGGATGGTGGTGGAGACAGGGCCCTGAGTTGGACGCAGGCAGTACTTTTCCCACATCTTGCCAACAGTTCGAGTCATCCGTTCTTTTTAGAGATGAACGGGATAAAAGGTACGTAATTGACTAGCTTTGATTAAGTGTAGGGAGCAGAGCAGAAGTACGGTCAAGTTGGGAATGTTCCAAATGATGTTATGATTGCGGGGTCCACTTCAACGCTTTCTTACTAAGTAGAAGCCCTCCCCGGGGCCAGGTCTAGGCGATGGAAGTAACTAATGGAAGTAATACTTTATCGAGTATCACATACTGATGAGACTAGAATAAGTCCACTAGTTTTACTCAAAATTGGGCAAAAATATCGATAGTCGCGTTAGTCTGGACTAGCGGTCTACTAAGTCACTTTAGGCGATTTCAAGGGTATACCTAATATTAAAATCAATGAACAACGTATTCGGTAAGCGAGCTGGCCACCCCAACCAAAACGCGTCCATCAATTAGCACTTAGTTAAATCGACCCCCCACCATGCCACCAATTCGCTCTCAATCCTCTAGCAATTTAGTAGAGCAAGAGGGTAGAATATTATTAGCTATATAGGCTTTTAAAAATAAAGAAATATCTTCACTTCGTGAAGTGGCGCGCCGTTTTAACGTTCTAAGATCCACCCTTTCTACCCGTCTTAATAGTATACAAAATCGCGCGATTTCTCGCGCTAATTTATGTAAATTGACTGGAATTGAGGACGTCCTCTCCTGTCCTTCCAATTCTTCCAATTCTTAAAACGATGTAATTACGAGCGCGCGGAATATAAAGATCCTAAAATTATTAGGGAGTAGTTCAATTTAGAATCTACCCCGACGATATTTATAACTTTAATAAGACTGGCTTTATAATAGGATTAACTAACTATAACTATAAGTTAAAGGTTATTATACGAAGCGAATACTACAGTTAGCGATTATTTTTATAACCTAGAAATTGTGAATAGGTAATGTGATCCCACAACAATGTGTGGGACACCTATATATATATACCACTGCAGTTAAACTGAGTTCCATAACTCAGTTTGGCTATGCCTTTTGGCTTAATGGGAAAATACTCGGAGCAGTGGCCGCTGTGATCTCAGTAATAGTAGTTAAATATATAAATACTTCTAGATAGGTACTTCTACTATATATAATTTTTAAGGTAAAGTCTTTATTAAATTATAGTTTAATAGCCTTCCGGAGGATTAGCGCTTCGAAGTTAGGCCTAATAGTTAGACTTCGGATAAAATAGGCTTTCGATAGCTTAAGAAGCTTTTTATTCCTAGTACTTCGCGTATAAAGAGGATATACCGGCGTTTAATACTTAATAGTTACGGAAGTTATTTAATATTATTACGCCGGTGGAAGTAGGTGATACACCCCCCCCCCCCCCCCCAGGGCGTAGGGCTGTATCGCCGGGTTTAAATCTATCTGTACGGGGCCTATAACGTAGTAGTGGGTGTAGGAATACAGGATATAAAATCAATAGATGTCTAGAAAGATGATGTATTTTACTAGATTTAATTTAATAGAGTTTTGGTTGAGATAAATGCATTTAAATTAATATGTTATGTTGGGGTGGCCAGCTCGCTTACCGAATACGTTATCGAAAGTTGTGGAGAGATTAACGAGCAATACCCCAAAAATTTCAAGAATCCTGAAGCCTGGAGATTAACCCACATAACATTTAGGCTCGGCTGTACGGAGTATACCCCAAAGCTATCTATATATAGCAGAATGATGAGCTCGGCTATCGGCAACCCGCATAGCTTCTTTCACTTGATATAGATTCAAACATTATTTTTTATATTCGAGAGTTGTGTATGGAGTAGGGACCAATAAAGAAAGTCGATTAACCTATCCTCAAGGCTGCAGAATTTCCTGACTGATATGCACCGATTGGCCCCACAGCGTGGCTTAGACCATGGACTTGTATAGGATCTCCATTGAATAGGACCCTTGCTTGGCAAATGAAGAGGGGTATGGAGTAACTGAAGGATGTATGTCCATATGTCCAAAGGTAGCCCGTACACAGTTCAGGGATACAGCATAGCCACAGTGCCTGCATATTGATAGAAAAATATGTAGAATACAAAAGCCAAATGCACGATATTATTAGCACTCTCATGTTGGGACTGCCATTCAGACTCTTGGCATAGTCTTGGCTGGTGGCATAAACCAGGCAGCTGCTTTTGCACAATCAACATTGGCGGTTCTACGCTGATCGGTGCATCCAAATTGTATTCTTTCAAGTTGATCTTGCTGTTGACAAGGGTGGACACACTTGGGGGCTCAGTTCACTTTCTACTTCAGAACCCACTATACGCGGGGAGTGCCGACAAAGAAGATCATATCCTACATGTAGAGCCAAAAAAAAAAAGAAAAAAGGCAAATACCGGGTTGCTTGGAATGGGCTTAGCGAACAGAGTTATACCAACTTCAACATAAATATGTCCTGAATCCCCGCCATTAGTTTGGGTTAGAAATAGAAAAACAACCAAACCCATCTACACTCTACTATCATCAACATCAATAATCATGCGTATCCAGCAGCTCCTCCCTCTTTGTGGCCTCCTACTTGGCAGCGTTGCTATCGCATCCAAATTGGACCACGACGACGTCCCCAATCGCTGCTGGCCTGCCTGTAGCTCCGTCGTCGGAGTCGCCAAGAGTTGTGATGCCCAGCACGAACGGGATTCGGCTGAGATCCAATGCATTTGCGATTGGGACGCCGCCAAAACTCAGATTCCGCTCTGCTCCGCCTGCATCACCCAGTATCAAACTGACAGGCGCAACCACAACATCAGCCATAACGACGATGACGACGATGACGATGATGACAATGATGATGATGACGACGACGACGATAACGGTATGTATAATGTGAATACTTCACTAAGATACAAATGAATCTAATGCATTGAACAGAGGCCCTTGACCTTGTTCACTCTTGCTCCCTCACCACGACTACCTACAACGCTGCCGCCACTACTGTGACTGGCACATCTACCACCACTGCTGGTTCAAACACAGCAACCACCACAGACACTTCTAGTGCTACTACCTCAAATGGAGCCGCCGGGACAGACTCTTCTAGCACAGGCGGAACCAACAGCCAGGATTCGACTACGTCTGTCTCCTCGGACTCTGCGTCCTCTTCCACACCTACTCCTGGTGCTGCAGCTGGTATTTCTGCCCCCGGTGCTGCATCAATGGCAGGTGTCATGGGACTGATGGCTTTGGCTTGGCTGTGAGAAGTCCGCCAAAGCCGAGCAAGTGAAGAGATATACGATGGTTTGATGAATATGTCCAATGTCTTTCTTTATATTTGCAGATGATATCGATGAGTTATGTCTAGTTCGAGATAGTCTATAGTATATGCAATTGACGATTTCGGATTTTTGGAAAAGACACGAGCGAGAGAAGGTATATAGTTATGGTCGAGTTCATTTGGCGAAGATATGTCGGTGACTGGCTGACCTCGGGAGTAGGCAGAAAGTGGAGAATATACAGCAACAGAGAAGCAATCACATTGAACATTAAGGCAAGTCCAGGTATGGATACATCCCAGAAGCTTTATATAAGTTAGATAAATACAATCATGTCTCATTCACAGGCGTTTCCTTCACGGGCGTCCCCTTCGCAGGTGTCGCATGCACAGGTGGTTCATCTACGGGCGTTTCATCGTCCCAATCGTCCCAATTGCCCCAGAAGTCATCATCAAAGAAATCATCAGCTGGTTCCACGTAATCCATAGCATATACATCCTTGTAACACTGTGCCTTTGCAGGACAACTATTCACGCTCGAGGGTTAGCAACAATTTCCCTAGACATCTTTTTGTGTTATAACTTACAACACGGGATCCTGCCCGAAAATAATGTGCCATATGTATTCAAAGACACGACCGCTCGTTTCGTCATCCAATTCGGTTGTCATGAGCCAATCATGATACGACTCATAGGCGCTCCGTGGGCGTTGGAGGACCTGCTCCCTGGTTACAGCAAACTGAGCACAGCAAGGCGTCGCAACCATCTCAGGCACATCCGTGTTATTAAAGATACGGATCCAAGCACCCGCAAAGGCAAGCTCGGTAGTGCGACCAGCCATTTGCCGGAATGGCTGGACCTCGTCGGGACATCCAGGATTCCAGTCGCAGCGTAGATTGAGATATCCAACTTGTCGCAGGTAGTCGAGTTGTAGTCTTTGGACGGTCAACACATTGTCCTGCTCCCAGAATTCGACGTGGCCGCTATATTGATGAGCGTGGAGGAAGACCATGTACTCGGGCAATTTGTCGTAGTTGTCGAGAATGTATTGCAGGTAGATATTGCTTTCTTTGCCTTTATTTTGTTCGACTTGCAAAGATGCTTCGGGGTCATCGACAAGGTAGACTGCGTGTTGCCATCTAGAATTCGAGTTCTGGGTTAGCATTTGCGCCGTTTGTGGTCGATTAGTGATTTTGGTCTATGGAGACATACTCTGGTAGCTCATCCTCAAGCCAATTGGTATTTTCGTACGACATCTTCCCCAGAATAATGACGCGATCCGATTTCGGAGTGACCTTTGGGCGAGAAGGAGCAGTAGACGAAGGTGCCGCCGCATCATTATGCTCTGCTGGAGCAATTATTTGGGCATTGTCGAGTACGCTTTCTAAATCATAGAAGTTGGGCGCCCCTCTAGATCCGAAGAATAATTCTCCCGCCCATTCAGCGCCGGGGACATCAACGGGGATGCGCTTCGGTTCCGGGTTGGCTATCACTAGACGAGACGTTGGTCGGGCCGTAGGAATCCATTTCCTTCGGGTTTGGGTCTGTGAAGCGGGCGTCGCAGTATGCGAGACCAGCTCGATATATGAATCGCCATCTAAGACATAGACGTCGGAAGTGATTCCATCAGTTTGCCATTGCAAGATGGAATCAAGGTGAAATTTGACCAAAAACAGGGTTATAATTAACCCAATGGCTATCACCGCTCGTAATGGGGTTCGCATTGTCCAGCATGCGAGTTGAAGACCCAAAATCGAAATCAAATAAATCGAAATCTAATCGAGATCCCAAGAAGCGAAAAGCCCGCACTTTTAAACGTACGTTAGTCTCCACTTCAACGTCTTGGCCTTCAGCCCGTCAGCTTGGCCGCGTGGTTGCTGCACAAAATATACGTACCTTGTCTAGACAGTATATCCTATCTGCTTTTTTCCCTATTTCTTTCTTTTAAAAAGAAAAACATGTTCAGACTTGATTTATTACTAGTTTCCGAGCACTTTTTTATTCGCCTCAAGTGAAATAATCATCACTGTCCACGGAGGCAAGTCGCAATCCTGGCGAGTGCAACCTCTTTCCATGTGGGTCTGACACTCGTCACTCATTCGTGACGAATAATCCGATCTTGTCATGAAACTGTCGATCTCTTGATTTTTAGAATGATTTCACAGTGTATGGAATATCCATACCTAGCATCTTGTATGTTGTGTTATAATATAACTAAAATATATAGGTAGAAAAATTGTATATATATGTTGTATATTTAAGGACTGCATAAGCTGCATGCAATTAACCGAGTAGTTTAAAATGTAACCTTGGAGCGTTTCAAATGGGTCAAACGGGCCAGGTATTAAACATTATGTCGATTTACATTAATCCCATATCTATAACCATGTAGATATGTAGGTGACTAACTATGTTGTATATATAATGTACGTCAGACTTCGAGATCCAACCCTGCAAGGTTGGTTCATCGCCTGATTTCTCAGGCCTCAAGACATGGACACTGCCCAGGCTTGTCCATTTGGGCCTTTCTGGTTTCTTGAAACTGACGGCCTGTCATTTCAAGTATATCTCTTAGTATCTCTGATTATCTCTTATTAACCTTGCAACTGTGACTCCGGCTTATGTCAGATCATTTATGGCTGATCCAGAATGGCTCACATGGACACAAGTTCGACTCAGTTTGAAGATCAAATATGGGTCTATTGGTAGAAATATGTCTCATTTTCCAGGGGGGGGGGGGGGGCGGGAGCCTCGTTTGATCAGCCGTGAGATGCCAATATTGCTTTTTCCTGGCGCAGCGGTCTCTGTGCGGGTAGATCCTACCTAGGTAGCATCTCGGAGACTTCCTTTTTCCTTTTTTGGGTGATATTCTAGAGTATACAACATACACAGTCGGTTGCAATTCAATATCTGTGAATTCTTGGGTTTTCGCATTTTGACAGTGATCAAGTCGGATGCCCAAGTGTGTGGCCTTGTCCCTTCCAGTTGTGTACAAAGTAGATATGAAGGTTACTTGTTCCCTTCACCTCAGGGGCTAATAGCCTCTTTGGGGTGTCCCCAAGGACGGCTACTCGTTAGGATTACTGGGACAATCTTTCCGTCCATCCATGGATGAATACTCCGTAGAGCTAGTCAGGGAGTCCCTAGCTGCCCAAGTCACAAATTTCTCCTGAAACGTGGATGTGCTTGCGACCCGACCCGACGCTCTGTAGATCAATCCACTACCATAAATTCTTCCCCTGGTTTGGGGTTGATCGCAAACTCTCATCTTAGTATAGAGTACTCCGTAGGTTGCGTAGGTTAAGTAGAGAGCAAGATCAAAAGTGCACCTGAGCAATGTCATGTGCACTATATAATTCGTCTTTCTAGCGACACCTCCTATCAGAGACTACGGGGCCTATTACGGGAACGACACCCGAAGCGAATTAGGCTAAGTCAGAGAAGCGGGAAAAAAAGTTCCGTCTTTTCTAGCGTCAATCTGAATCCAGATACTCCGGAATACGGAGGAGTCAATGCCGAGTACGATTATCGTAATACATGACGAGCCGGAGAGCTCCAGAGCTCCACCCGGGATCTGACACTGCCACTAAATGTTCTAACCAGCGTCTAGCGGGTTCTAGCTGGACCACATGAGCCTCTGAGGAGCTTCGGCGCATGCGCTAGAAACGGGGGATGCGCGGATCGTGGAGACCAGGCGAAAGGTCCAATTTCGTGGAGTGGGACTGACACCAATATACTAGCTTGCATGTACTCCGTGCTCCGTACTCCGTAGTATCGGCCGCAGTAGCTGGTGGGAATAAGGTGGCCTATCCGACTGGGCCGAACCATTAGGGAAAATTGTTAAAATAACTTGGTGGCTTCATAAGGTGGCGAGTCATGAATTCGCCTTGAGTGGGAAGGATGGGGCGAAGTGAAATTAGGGGGTGGAACTAACTTTGGGAGTAATAATAGTATCCCGGAAGAAAATAGTAATAAGTAATTATAGGGAAAAAAAAACCCCCCCCAACCCCTGAAGCAGATGAAATATGAAATATTCAGAAGAATCCAGTAATTAAAATGGAGCGGAGTCCATGATAAATACTCCATATGCATGTTCAAGTTGTGTCAAATATAGAGAAATCACATACAGTGTGCAGGAATGAACCCCCTTGCAACGCACGAGGCAGGGCGCGAACCCGTCTACACGTCAAACAAAGACAACCCGTGGGACTCGTCCACGGGTGCATGCAAATAATAATTTGAAGACGGAGTAATACTCCGTACACCGTGAAATGGAAATAATATACGGAGTACTTCCCCCCAAATCTGTTCAGGGATGAGAAGTTCGCAGTGTGTCCACTACGGGGTCCTCTAAATTGCCTAGTGAGGAGTCTAACGAGGCACCGGCGTCTTGGTAAAAGGCTAAGGAGCATCAGGAACTGACAGGAGAGAGACAGGGGAGCCGAGAGACTGGAGCTGTTGACCTCTCCCAAGGCACCTCTGAGTTGGTGATGAGTGGTAGGGGGTACCTTCCAAGGTTCCCAATTCCAAGGAAAATGGGAATACATGGTGTATATGTATACAAATACGGAGTACATATAATATAACAAAAGTTCAAGGGAAACCTTCCCAGGTTGGAAGTGTATACCGTTACAAATTATACAATTATACAGATATACAAATTAAAAGAACCAAGCAATTCTCTTGTACTAGGGCTGTGCTGGGTGTACTCTGTCATGCAGTCACAGATTAAATAGTATAATCTTATTGGTATATGGCGAGTCCACCTTCAGATCCAGGGGGAGGAATAAAAGTTGAAGATCTAATATAAACTCGAAGTACGGAGTACTATAAGGGTGCTCTCTATATTAGTGCTATAAGTATGGCTTTTTCTCCTTTTGATCCTTTTTTCTTACTGGTTTAATTTCTGATTTCCTGCATATCTCACTGATCACCTGCTTTTCGACCTAACTTCGTTTCATCTTCTCATCTCATTCTCTTTTTCTCCCTATTCATCTCTCTTCAACTTAATCACCTCCTTACTCCCTCCGTTCTTGGCGGATTTGTGGACCGCTTTTCCTGTTGAATTCTTCTTTTTTTTTATTAATTTTTTTTCTCTCTCTCTTCTCTTTTCCCCCGCTCTCTGATCTTTTTATTTTATCTTGAGAGATCTGTCCAGTTTTGGTTGGGGTTTTAGTTCTTATATACCTGGGAACATTGAAAAAGTCCAGTTCCACCCAGTTCTAAAGGAAATCCCCTCCCCCGGGACCACAATACCACAACACCCACGCACATCCAACCAACTTCGCGGGCAAAAAAAAAAGGAACCGAAAAGAAAACGAAGAAAAGCCAAAAAAGAACTTGAATGAAAAAGAATCTTTGGTGATCTTCGGTGATATTTCGCATTTCTATTCTGCTTCTCTCTTATTTTTCTTATTTTTCTATTTTTCTATTTTTTTTTTCCTTCTCCGCCCCAGACTCCTCTCCCTCCGATCGGCTTTTAGTCCAAAGTTTTCCTCCTCCCCCAAAACATCCGCACAATCCCGTCCCTCGACGGTTTCTTTACTTCCAAGCCTTGCGTCGCTCTCATGGTGGAGTAGTGACAATTATTACTTAAACCGGTTTGGATTTTCACATTCCTCGTGGAATTCTCGATGAGTTATCAAGACATGTATCACGATCATTCTGCGCGTTCCCCTGGGTCTCAGAGACATCAACAACCCCTACACCGTCAACCTTCTCGACAGTTTGACGCATACGGTCCGATGCCGACCAACATGTACGAGCAGGATCAGATGCGTTACGAGTCCGCTCGCCTCGAACGCTTGAACCCGTCCCTGCAGAACAATTACGGATATGATATCTCCGGCTCGCAGACTTGGAACCCCAACGGGTTTGCCAATGCACAAACACTCGGAGGAATTCGCTCAGCTTCCGCCAGTTTGAAGCCGAATGCCCGTGGACGTGCAGGCCTTCCCACGGTATGTTTCATCTCATTTAACAATGACTCCCCCTATCTTCATGAGGGGGAAGAGGAAGAAAAAAAGAGAGGAAAATACTAACAGGCTTTATAAGACATGGTTGGATCAGCAGCCGAATATGCCTCAAGCATTCTCGAACCTGGGCCCTGGTCCCATTCAGAGCAGCGCCATGCGACCGGAAGCCTCCGCTTCATCTGCCGACGACGACGAATTGATCCCAACCGCGATTGTCATCAAGAATATTCCTTTTGCCGTAAAGAAGGAGCAGTTGGTGCAGTTGATGACAGAGCTCAACCTTCCCCTGCCCTACGCATTTAACTATCACTTTGACAATGGTGTCTTCCGTGGGTTGGCATTTGCCAACTTCACTTCCGCCGAGGAGACAGCAACCGTGATCGAGGTGCTCAACCACTTTGAGCTACAGGGTCGGAAATTGCGAGTCGAGTACAAGAAGATGCTTCCCCTGCAGGAGCGGGAACGGATCGAACGCGAGAAGCGGGAACGCCGTGGCCAGCTGGAAGAACAGCACCGCCCGATGGGAGGAGGCCCTCAGCTCCAGACGCAAAGCTCCATGTCTTCGCTCACCTCGCACATCCCGGCAACCTCCCCATCGCCCGTGTCCCAGCGTGGCCAAAAGATTGGTAGGTTACACATTCGTAAAGTTATCGGAAATTTCGACCTGTCGCTAACCAAATTCTTTTTTCATGTGTACAGATGTGGACTTGAACGACACCCAGACCCTTTCTTATTACTCCCAACTACTCCTGTTCAAGGAAGATACTGTTCGCGATTCCGTGATCTTCCCCCACAACCTCACTCCCTCCCAGCGTCGTACAGTCCACACCCTGGCCCACAACATGGGCTTGGGTCATGCTTCACGTGGCAGCGGCGAACAGCGCCAGGTGCAAGTCTTCAAGATCGCCGCAGGTGCCAATGTCAGCCCCCCGACGTCCTCAATCCCCCCTTCTGGCCAGTCGGACAGTGGTCGTCGTGGCCTTAACCGGGCGGCAACCATCGACTTCAGTGAGGCTCGTCAAGAGGGCCCTGGGGCTTTCAACACCTTGCGTGGACAGAACTCGGGCTTTCTGGGCGTAATGGACTCTCCGGGCAACTTTGCCAATGGCCAGAACCTGCGGGCTGCCAAGTCCTTTGCCGACCTGCGATCTTACACTCCGTCGCCCGTGCCTTCCTCCGCTAGCTTCCCCGCCGCGTTGCAGTCCAACGGTACCCGCCTCCAGTATGAGGGCGCGCCCACTGCTACTTCCAACACCCCGACCCTCACCCCTGCGCAGTCTGGTTCCTCTCTTGGCATGCAGCGTGACGACAACCTGCTGGTCAACAGCCTGGGTGGTCTTTCCCTCGGCACCGGTATTGGTGGCCCCAACTCCAGCCCCCGTCGGCTGAGAGGCATGTTCTCTTGGGAACAGGACAGCCAACAATCTAACGCTGGCGCCATTGGTAGCAACCGCGGCATGGGTATGGGATATGATGGCCAGCAGGAGCGCATGCCCGTCCGCCAACCCCGTGGCCCGACCCCCGACAAGGGCACCGGATTTCGCCGCCAGAATGGCCACCAAGCCCGTGGAAGCGATGAGCTCCGCACCAACTCCGGAGTAGAGATCATCGTGGAGTAGAACATTGGACGAATTTATTGAAGATGGCGACTCCCCTTTTTATTGCCAGCATCCGACTGATTTGCCGCGAGACGAATACGACTTGTATTACGAGTCCCTGTTCTGCGAATTACCGGCTTACGATTCGATGAGGGATGACGAGATGACAACAACACAAAAAAAAGACCAGAAAATCCTTTGTTTCGCTGATCTAGCCAAGTTTTAGACGTTTCCTTTTCTTTTGGGGCAGCCCAACACGCGGTTTGGATGAATGCTTTTGAAATTTCCCCGACTCACAGTTTCATGAAGACTCTGGACTTGTTTCTGGACTGATACTTTTTTTTATTTCCAACACTTTCTGATAATTGCGGGCGCCTTGCAAATCCATGGATTTCTATTTATGCTGTGTCGGAACGAACTCCACGACCCCGAACGCCTCCTGGTGATATGGGACGCATACGAAGAATGACACAAGACCTTCTGCCCACGGCAGAAGAAACGACAATACCAGCATTTTGCATATTCTTGTCTGTTTTAGTTTGTACATGGGGTGACTCGCATCTGTTTTAATGTTTCTGGCCCGTCTTATCCCGACAACTGCTTTCTCCTACATGGGGGAAATTCATGTTCGGTTTGTCCGGGTAAGATGGTTGTGACATGCCTGTTTCTTCTTTTTTACTTCTTTTCTTTTTGCTTTCTTTTTCCGCGTGCTTTGACTGCTTTCCCCTTTGACTGAACGTCGCTCGTCTCGCGAAATGGTGATCAGGGTGAATCCACAACTCTGTTCTGTTGTTTTTTTCCCCTTCCAAAAATGAAACAGCTATATTGATTGTGATTCCGCTACCTTCGATTGTACCGATTCTACAGATCTACCTTCCACGGTGTGAATGCATCTTTTGCATTCCTGTGTCAGTGATGTTGATATATTTCCCAATTTCCCATTCTGGAGGGTTCTATTCCTCTTCGTGCTTGGTATCTTGCAGTCTAGGGATCCTTTTTTTTTTCTCTTGCCTTTGCCCTTGTACTCAGATTCTCACAGTTCAATCCATGTACCTTCTACCTTACTTCTATCCTACTAGTAAGTGAGTCGATATCATAGTTGTATGTAAATATTCTGATAGAATCTCCGCTCCGTACTTCTAACCTGAATTTCTGGGTCTCACCACTATGACGATTTCCAACAGTAAAAAAGTACCTCATTTTACCTTCATTCCATCTCAGGGATAAACCCAAAATCCAGATGCCAAGAACGAATGACGCGGTCCCATATTGTTTATCTCTCGGAGTTATGCATGTTTGTCCCTGTCGATCCCCCGTGGAGCTAGTAAAGTTCCTGATTTTGTATGCAAGGTCTTTTAAAGTATTCATACAATGTAAATGTTTGACCCCTCAGGAATGTGATGTGGATAATCAGTCCAATCACAGAAGCACAACCTTGGAAGTTCCGGGATTCTATACTCAAGAGACTTCTGCTGTGTGCTCGTACTTAGGTAAAAGTCTACCAAATATATAATCGTACAATTACTACATATACATAGTAAAATGAATCGTGAAGCACATCGAATCAGTAAAATTCCCACTACCAGGATATCCCCATTTCCCATTACAGCGCCCTATGAACTCGAAATGAAAAGAAACACGATTGAAAGCAAAGACCGGGGAATATCAGAAAAAAAAAAAAAACATCAAAGTAGAGCGCCGTGAAGAACAAAGACGAGAGGACCGAACAAAAGGGCCGCCGGGATTAGTCGTAGGGTTAGGAGTCAAGGTGTTGAGGTCTCGACGGTACCTCCCGCGGTGGCAGCCCAACTTTTCGGAACTTTTTTCAGATGTTGATTTAGAGCTCGATCTTGCCACCCTTCTTCTTCTGCTCAACCTTCAGGAGCAGTGCACGGTTGATGCGGGGCAGGACACCACCGAAGGCGATAGTTGCGCGAATAAGGGTGTCCAATTCTTCATCACCACGGATGGCGAGCTGGAGGTGGCGAGGCGTGATACGCTTGACCTTAAGATCCTTGGCGGCGTTACCCGCCAGTTCGAGAACTTCAGCAGTGAGGTACTCAAGAACAGCGGTCACGTAGACGGCAGCTATAGGAGGAAAAGTGTTAGCGACGGCTTTGGGGTATCAGTTGAAGCGGAATAGCATACCCTTAGCACCGACACGCATCTTGTTCTGAGTGTTGTTCTTCAAGAAACGCTTGACACGGCCACAGGGGAACTGGAGGGTAAATTTGAGTTAGCAGTCGCGTCATATTAGACAGCTGGCGATTAGAAGAAAACATGGTCGAAAGAGAGGGTATGCGACGACATGGTATGAGTTCCATAGATATCGAAAGAAAATGCCCCTTATCGAGCAACAACGAGGGACCGAGTCGACGCGTCTTCGAGGGGCAGTTTTCATCGAGTAACTCATCGCTCGTATCGCATGACCACTCTCGGACGAGTCGAATCCTAAGCCGGCAATGAGAGGAGTCATGATCCCACTAACCTGCAGACCAGCCTTTGCGCTGTGAGACTTTTGGGCCTTCCCCGCAGCATCACCCTTTCCGCCCTTTCCACCAATAGACTTTCCCTTTCCGCCAGGCATTGCGAAATAAATGTGCGAAGACGGTCGCAGAGGTAGGTATGGCAGATAGAAACAGAAACCAAGACGATTTGGCAGTGGTGTGGATGTGGAGACGATTCAGGGTGCGGAAGATGGGCGCGTTGTTGATGGATGGAGAAGTCAGAATGTGCCTGGCGCCGGGTGTGCCAAAAAGACACTTGGCGCTAGTCCCAAAATGGAAGCATCCTTTCTCACAGCGTTGGGGTTCTTGGCTGTATATATGGCCACCTGCAGGGCCATTTGGATCATCTAGAAATCAGCTGCTGTAGAGGTTATCAATTTCTTTCTTTTTTTTGTTTCTTTCTCTTTTTGAAAAAACGTAGACAGAAGACATGGTTAGTTGTGGCATGCGAGGAGACCATGATGGAAGCCAGTGCGCCTTCAGCTGGCTGGAGGGAATGGATGCCTCCGGCATCTATGGCTAGGATTCATATATGAAATTCCTGTAGTTGCCATAATCCATACCATTGTGCAACTTCAAGTTAAAATGCAAGTCCACTGATGTGGTGGTTGCTGACCTTTTGCACAATAAGCTGGTCTGGTTTGAAGCTGGACCATCACAGTTCCCAGCTATGACCAGCGGGGGAGGTCACATGATCTCCAGCCTCATAAATCAGGCGACAAACCCTAACGCCTCAGGCGACCAGATGCGAATAGATAGCGCCGGAATATAATTTCTTCCGGATCCCTGACCTTCCAGAAATGCCAGGTGGCCCGCGACTTTCAAGTTTCGTTCGCGTTGTACTCCCCTATACTCAACGATTTCTCCATATCGAACAGTATCCGGCAAAATGGTGTCTCCTCAAATGTATGCTTGATGGAAAATTTCATGATTTAAATACAAACTCTATCGTTTACGGAAACTGACAATGGTCGCACAGTACCAACCTCGCCATCATCTTGGTGATGATGCAGCTGGCCAAGAAGGTTCCCTTTGAGGATCCTCAAGTCCTGATGTTGGTGCGCGGATGCTACATCTTGTCCAATGTCCTCATCCTGGCTGTCCACCTATACACCCAGTTGAAGATCAACCAAAAGAAGGGTATGTCGATCGCGTGCTCTCCCCACAATGACCAAAACTAAATGCGATATCCTTTAGACATGACGACCCTCAAGTACGTTGAGCCCGCCGCGATGGGTAGCACCGAGGAGCCCAAGCCCGTGACCACCACCAACATGGACTACGACAAGGCTCAGCTGCGCCAGCTGCTCCGCAGCCAGCTTATGGGTGTCGGCATGATGGGTGTGATGCACCTGTACTTCCAGTACACCAACCCCCTCCTCATCCAGTCGATCATCCCCCTCAAGGGCGCCTTCGAGTCCAACCTGGCCAAGATCCACGTCTTCGGCAAGCCCGCTACTGGTGATCTCGCTCGTCCCTTCAAGGCCGCCGGTGGCTTCATGTCCCAGGGTGGACCCAAGAGCGACAAGGCCTCCATTGAGGCTGCCGAGAAGAACTGGCGTGGTGGTGTCAAGGAGGAATAAATGCAAATGCTGGGTTGCTCTAGGCCATCAATTGATTTCCCCCTATTGGGTTGTCGGTGGCCGATTTGAATGATAGCACGCTGTTCATTTCTTCCCATTGTACCATAATCCATAATTCATCCTAACAAGTCCAGGCCGTCCGTCCTTTCTGGGTAAGGTCTGGACTATATTGTTAATCTGTGTGAATTCCCTTCTGGTCATGCCATTTCCCGTATATTGTATGATCTAACTCCTGTACAAAAGGACGTTCAGTCATGGCACCTCTGAGATTGCGCCACTGATCTGTCGGCTCCGAGATGCATGCTGATATGGCCTGATGAGAGAGGTCTCATAGATAACATAGCTCAGGGATTATCAGTGAGGTTCATGTCGGGGGTTCGTGATTCGTCCACGAGCGCCGTTGAGGCAAAACAAGGATTGATAATCCAGTCCTCGACGGCTTCCAAGGTTGGAATATTGGGGACCCCAGTAGTTTAAACCCCTCAAAAGCTCCAAATAATAATTCGATTAATTCGAATAATTCCCAAACAGAAAAATCCAATAAAAAAAAAAGTCTGCCAGGTCCCGTGGCCCCATGTTGTTGAGATACCGGTGACTCCTTTGAGGGCGGGAGCCACCAAGCTATATCACCCATACTCAATCCGTCCACCGCAGGGGTTTGAACCACACGGTTGGCCCGCATAAGTGGAGGAATACAGCATGTTATGTACAAAGTAGTTAGAAGGTTAATAAATCAAATAATGATTTATCTTAATTCTATCAGTTTTAACTGGATGATTCTCTGTATGCACATACCTCTCCATAATACCCAAGGTAGCCCTGGTATGTTTTGCCCCTCCATTGCCCCTCCAAAACTACAGCGTCATAGTTCATAGTTCCTTTAGTCAACCACCTCGGGAATCATTTCAATTCCGTACCTAAGATTATCGTGATCATCTCCGTTGTACCCGAGTAGACACCGAATAGGCAAAATATTCAAGAGAAAGCTCCGAAGAATAGTAACAACCCGAGCAGTTGGGGTTTAGTGGATTCCTATTGGTAGACGGGAGCTACCGAGGGGCAGAGGAAGGCCCCAATATCGTGACTCTTCCTGATTTCCCCGGTGTATGAAACCGGAAATGCGTTGCTGGGCAGATGTACAAGCGGCAACAGTCGGGAAATCTAGTTCGGTCTGCTGTTTCTGCTGTAGGTAGAGTGCACCAGGAGAGAATGTGTGAGAGTCCCCGTCCGTCTCTTCGGTGAGGGGGTGATCTGTCCATTGCGTCAGTCATCCATTCATTAATCCTCCCCCTCCCCCAGATCTTCTTTTTTTTTCTTCTTCTTTTCTTCTCCATCCCAATTCTCCCCTTCCCATCAATTACTTCACTATTACAGTAAGTTGGTCATCCTCTTATCATCTATCACTCTTTACACAAGCTAACAGCTTCCAGTAAACCGCAATCATGGTTGTCCAAGTCGGTATCAACGGTTTCGGTCGTATTGGCCGCATTGTAAGTGGTTCTCTTCACTGTCACCTTTCTGCTTCAGATACTAACAACGTCACAGGTCTTCCGCAATGCGTAAGTTGCACACTGAAAGAATAAAAAGAAAGAAAGAAAAAATCCCGAGAAGCATTCTAACTCATACTTTTAGTATCAACAACCCCGATGTTGAGGTTGTCGCTGTCAACGACCCCTTCATTGAGACTCACTACGCTGTATGTTTCTTCCCCAAATCAGCCACTTCCTAGTAGCCTAGTATTAACCTCCCATCTGCGGCATAGGCCTACATGCTCAAGTACGACTCCACCCACGGTCAGTTCAAGGGTGAGATCGAGCACGTTGAGGACGGTCTCATCGTCAACGGCAAGAAGGTCACCTTCTTCACCGAGCGTGACCCCGCTGCCATCCCCTGGGGCAAGGCCGGTGCCGCCTACATTGTCGAGTCCACCGGTGTCTTCACCACTCAGGAGAAGGCCTCTGCTCACTTGAAGGGTGGTGCCAAGAAGGTCATCATCTCCGCTCCCTCCGCCGATGCCCCCATGTTCGTCATGGGTGTCAACAACAAGTCTTACACCAAGGATGTCAACGTTCTCTCCAACGCCTCTTGCACCACCAACTGCTTGGCTCCTCTCGCCAAGGTCATCAACGACAACTTCGGTATCGTTGAGGGTCTCATGACCACCGTCCACTCCTACACCGCCACCCAGAAGACCGTCGATGCTCCTTCCTCCAAGGACTGGCGTGGTGGCCGTACTGCGGCCCAGAACATTATCCCCTCCTCCACCGGTGCCGCCAAGGCTGTCGGCAAGGTTATCCCCGAGCTCAACGGCAAGCTCACTGGTATGGCCATGCGTGTCCCCACCGCCAACGTCTCCGTTGTCGACCTTACCTGCCGCATCGAGAAGGGTGCTTCCTACGAGGAGATCAAGGCCGTCATCAAGGCCGCTTCCGAGAACGGCGAGCTCAAGGGTGAGTTGCATTTTTTTTTCCAACCGTGTTCACTACGCAACATACTGACAAACTATTTTAGGTATCCTTGGCTACACTGAGGACCAGGTTGTCTCCACCGATCTTAACGGTGATGAGCGCTCCTCCATCTTCGATGCCGCCGCCGGTATCGCCCTTAACGCCAACTTCATCAAGCTTGTCTCCTGGTACGACAACGAGTGGGGTTACTCCCGCCGTGTTGTTGACCTCATCTCCTACATTGCCGGTGTCGATTCCCAGTAGGAATCAGGACAGCGTCCTGGGGTCAGAAGTGTTCTTTAAGGTGCTGGGTACCTTGTCGCACAACCTACAAATATGGGTGCATAAGGGCTCCGCCTTGTAGACAAAAGCAAGATGATAACGTCATTTAATGAAACAAACCATTTCCAATTCATTCTTCTCCATCAATCTGCCGTAGGCCATATGTCTTCCTGAATAGAATGACTTGACATCTATCTCCATGTACAGCCAATGTATTAATCTCAAGGTATTTTCATACTTGCCAAAATTGAGATTTTGCATCTACTGATCGAAAGACCATTGAGGGTGAGTACTCCGTACTGTATGTCTCCAAAGGAACTACATACATATATCCACCTGCATATGTAGGTACACCACATGTCATACATGTTGTGCTTTCCATCAGATTCTACAGTCTGTAGTCAATCATTATCTTTCTGGCTATATAACAAGAAAAATAAATTGTCCAAAAATATAGAATTGACATATAAAAACCTCGTAACACGTAGCATGTAGCACGTCTCATGATATCATTCATCTAGAGCCAACTGTATGTAAATATCTATGATCGTCAAGTATAGAGGCCGCATGCGGCTGACTGTTTCTATAGATATTATTAAACGCAACCCGACACTATCTATCGATAGACTTTTCTCCATAAGTTACTTCAATCTGACAATCAAACCGTTCATCCTACTTCGTACTTTGGAAACCTTTCAAGACAGAAACGATAAGCCCTCTAAACCGCAGAGGTTGATCAGTCAACAAATGTTAAATGCTCACCGCCAATTATAATGCATCACGCTAATCCATTCCTAGTGGCGGTCGGGCGGGCGGTGAGTATAATAATATCTGGCAATAAGAAAGACTGGCCCAAAAGGGATCCAACATGCACATTGATCCATTCCCATTGTCACTCAGTGGACTTGGCTATTCTGTTTTTCATTTCTACCCACTACATAAAAGTCTGGATTGAATTTCTCTCTGGAAATTATTCATTGGAAGATTACTCTTGCTTCATTACACTGCTGGTGAATTACAGTGTCAGTCCAATCTACGGCAGGAGACGATTGTATACCACCGTATGCTTGGACAAATCACATCGCACCTTGAGACATCCTGCAATCTTTGGCGAACATCAAATCATTGGCCAACAACTGGAACATTTGACCGATTGCTCTATTTCACACTTTGCTATCCAAGGTGCATTTGACGGCGTGGACCAGAAGCATCAACCGAATCATCATTAGTCCGATATTAAGCTCTAAGATTGCCACACAAGCTCAAAACCTCTGATGTGGTAGTGCTTGGTAATGAACCAATAGGAGCCAAGTTTGAATTAAATCATAGGGCTTCCCGTGGCTTCCCCTTTCGTGATGGAGGAGGACGGGGATACAGTTATGGGTGATTCCCATACCCTTTCCACCTTGACTGCAAACCCATCTTTCACTGGAGTCCCGCTTCCCACACATATCAGCAATCACCCCACCCCCAATCTTGCTCCTTCCCTCCCCCAATCGGTTCCCACGTCACTATCACCCGGCTCTGAGCAGTCTCAACCTCGGGAGACCACTGCCTCCACTGGAATGGCCCCTCCTGAACGTTTGACTAAGACGAGTGACGGTGATAGTTCTGCTGCTGAACAGTTAAAACGTGATAGCCTAGTTGAGCCTGACTCTGACTGGTCTGACGACGAAGTTATGGCTAAATCGGGCCTCCCACTGGCATCGCTTGCCACAGGACTTTGTTATGATCATCGCATGCGCTACCACTGTGAGGTTCGTCCACAGAGTGATGTCCACCCAGAGGATCCCAGACGCATCTACTACATTTACAAGGAGTTATGTCGCGCCGGTCTCGTCGACGACCCAGAGTCGTCTCGACCTTTGGCGCCCCATACCTTGCAACGAATCCACGCCCGTGATGCAACCGAGGAGGAAGTTACCCTCATCCATAAAGATGCCCACTATGCATTTGTTCGAAGCACGACAGGTGTGTCATTCCCACCACCGGAAAAGCTGGCCTTGATAGATTCGCTGACCCAATGAATAGATATGCCTAACGAGGTGCTTATTCAGTTGGAGAAAGATCGTGACTCCATCTATTTTAATAATCTGACCTTCGCTTCGGCCATTTTGTCTACTGGTGGCGCAATCGAGACGTGCTTGGCCGTCGCCCAGCGTCAGGTGAGAAATGCCATAGCCGTCATTCGTCCACCCGGTCACCATGCTGAGGATGATGCCGCGATGGGATTCTGTCTATTTAACAATGTATGTGTTGCAGCACGCGTTTGTCAAAATAGACTAGGAGACGCGTGCCGGAAGATTATGATTCTTGACTGGTCAGTACCATCCATCGCCATTTGGCCACTGCAGCAGTACTGACTTGTATTAGGGATGTTCACCATGGTATGCTTAACCCTCAGCGCGGCATTTGGAAATAATTCAAGCTCACATATCATAGGCAACGGCATCCAGAAAGCATTTTACGACGACCCTAATGTTCTTTACATTTCCCTGCATGTTTACCAGGACGGTGGCTTCTACCCCGGAGGCCCTGCAGGAGACTGGGATCACTGTGGCTCAGGCGCCGGAGTCGGAAAGTGAGTTTTGTCTTCAAGCACACGAAATGACTAAATTCTCACCCTTCCTAGAAATGTCAACATTCCATGGCCCACTCAGGGTATGGGCGATGGTGACTACATGTTCGCCTTCCAGGAAGTGGTGATGCCCATCGCCCAAGAATTCGATCCCGACTTGGTGATTGGTGAGAATACCCCCGTCTCTTTATTTGGTATAGATTTACTGACCATAACAGTCGCTGCTGGGTTTGATGCTGCCGCTGGTGATGTACTGGGTGGCTGCTTTGTCTCGCCAGCTTGCTATGCCCAAATGACCCACTTGCTCATGACTTTGGCCAATGGAAAGGTCGCTGTTTGCTTGGAGGTACGTGGATTGTCTCTTTAGATTGTTGCTTGCTTGATCTGACCTTGAAACAGGGTGGATACAACTTCAAGTCTATCTCGAAGTCGGCTCTGGCTGTGACCAAGACCCTTATGGGGGAACCTCCGGACCGTTTGCTTAGCAGCTCTCCGACTGATTCTGCAGTCGCAGCGGTCCGTCGGGTGAGGAGCATCCAATCCCATTATTGGAGTCGCCTGTACCCCAAGACATCTACTCACCCGATCTACGCGAATCGTCTTCACGGTAAGAACGACAGATTACTCCCACTCAACAGAGCTGATGGATTATCTAGATATCCTCCGCATTCACCAGTCGAACGAGCTGTATGAAAGCTGCAAGCTCACCCCGCTACACATTTACCGCACCGCTATTTCTAAATCATTTGACAAACAAGTTCTTGCAAGGTAAGTTGCACCACTGGATCTCGATATTCTAAGCTAGGGCTCATCATCTGGCAGCAAAAACTATCACGAACGTGTGCCGCTTATTGTCATCTTCCACGATCCGTAAGTGTTTGAATACTACGCCGCGAAATGTATAGCTGACAATAGGTAGACCTGAGATTGTGGGACAGCCTCATCCCGTGACCAATAAGCTGGAAGCGCATAATGTTTGGATGGTACGTGATTCGAGATGGTTGGTTGGGATTGTCTGCTAACATAACGTAAGGCTGATTCACTTACGGAGTATGTCAAATGGATCGTGGGTAAGGGCTACGCGGTGATCGATGTCAACGTTCCCAAGCACGTATCTCGGGAAGGGGTAAGTCTAGCTGTGCACTTCTTTGTACAGGCCATCGACTGATTTGAATGGTTTTAGGCTGCGGGTCGATACGAGGCAGATGACGAGGACCGCCCGTCTGCCACCGAAGAGCTTGCCGGGTACTTGTGGGACAACTACATTGAGTAAGCTACGGCTAATCGAGAACATTGGTTATTATTGAGCTGACAAGTTATCAAAAGTGCGAACCAGGCAACCGACATCTTCCTGCTCGGCGTTGGCAACGCTTTCCTCGGCGTGGCGAACTTGTTGATCAATAGGGGTACGTTCAGGCCAACCGGGTATCAGGCTGGGTAACTTTGCTAATAACCGAGTAGAAAACCTATACAAGCGTGTCAACGGCGTGGTCTCCTTCGTGTCTGAGAACCCAGTCCGCGCGATCGCATCTCACACGCAGACCTGGCTATCGAAGTGGTACCGCGAGGTAAGCCACCCACAAATTATTTGTCAATGATATCCTTTTACTCACACTATTCCTCTTATTTTAGAACTCCATCGTGTTTGTTTCCAACTCACACGGCATTTGGGATATCCAAGACCGACGGCCTTCTAAGCGCTACGGAAAGCTGGTTCATTCCCCGAAATTTGATCTGAACGAGATGCTTGACGAGCATAAGGAGGAAGTGTACAAGTGGATCTCCGAGCGCGCTGACCGGGTGGAGGAGGAATCAGATGAAGATTCTTGATTTCTTTGCTGATTCCTGATTGAGGGCCGGCGAATCCGTAGACCTCATTCCCAAGGTTGTGCATGGAGTTATGCGGTCTATTATCGAAGA
The DNA here is from genome assembly GCF_028829755.1 of Penicillium solitum. Classification (NCBI taxonomy): domain Eukaryota; kingdom Fungi; phylum Ascomycota; class Eurotiomycetes; order Eurotiales; family Aspergillaceae; genus Penicillium; species Penicillium solitum. Next base: position 116,445 of record NW_027072122.1, read on the forward strand.
ATTTCTCTTTTTCATACCCTAGTAATGACATGAAATTATCTTGCCAGTTACTATTTTGGTTATATTTGCTTAATTGCTTAACCGTGAGGGAAATTCCCGAAGTCCCCCGCAGATAAAAATAGACCAAGGAAACTATTATAGTAACATGTCTCTGTTCGATCTTTGTTCCAATAACTTCTCGTCCACTGCCACCAGAGATGGAAGATGTCAAGAAGATATCAGATGCAAGACCCCACCTCTCGAGGAGTGATACCAGCATAGTTTTTGAATTTAGGATTTAAGACATTTGTGACTTCACTGCTGTGACACATCACCAACCATAGCACGGGGTATTAGCGGTCTACATGACAAAGAAGCGAGTATGGCCTGATTTGAGACGACTCTCTACGTACATACATCGTATAATTAATTTCCTAGTGTGGCGTTGATCTGCATACCGTGGGATGTAACGGTGTCTCACTTTTTACCCCAGAAACCCCAGCGCGGCACCACACGGCTTTAGCCACTTCCATCGTTATGCAAGAAGAACCCTTGGGTTGTTCTATTTCTCTCCACACTTGACATGCATAATCGGAAAGATCATGTTCATCCACCATGGTTTGCGTTCGCCTATAAGTGAATACATCCAATGATCGGGTCGGAGCACTCTGAGACATCGTATTCTTTTCCTACATCCATGGATTCTTTTCATTTCTCGTATCTCCACTAACATCAACCTTAGAAAACTCTTTGACCGTGCAATGTCGGGATTTTGTAAGATTCTACGAACTATATCCTGCTTTTGGTCCTGTGATGGATGGCCTGACCGCTGCCTCTGTGGACAGGGCTTCAATAGGTTGATTTGGGATGAGATGTCTTGGATTTTGTGAGTGAAATCGTCATACTTTCCATTGCCAACACTACTTTAGGATTCAAATCTATACTCGGATCAAAGGGGGACTAGGTATAGGGTGGAAATGCATCGTTCAACCCACCAGGAGAGAAACTATATAAGAGGCCTCGAATCCTACCCAAGAGAGATATTCTCATCATTTCAAACAGACTCCATTACTTGATACCAAACCAACTCAATCTGCCTCCGGAATGCACTTCTCTACTGCAGTTATTGCCTCTGTTGCCGCTCTGGCACCTCTTGCCAGCGCCGCTGGCAACGCTATCGTGACCAATCAGTGTGACTTCCCAGTCTACCTATGGTCCGTTGGTGGCAGCGTTGGCCCCAAGCAAACCATACCGGCAGGTGGCAGCTACACTGAAGCACTGCACCACGACAGTGCCTCCGGTGGCATCTCGCTGAAGATCACCACCGTCGACGACGGTTTGTACAACGGCAGCCCTCAGACCAACTTTGCCTACACTCTGGACCCAGGCACAGTGTGGTACGACCTGTCAGATGTCTTCGGTGACCCATTCTCCGGCAAGTCGATTGTCGTGCGGCCCACAGACACGACTTGCTCGAACATCTGCTGGGCACAGGGTGTCAACCCCGGTGGCAGCCAGACTAAGAACTGCAACTCGGACACTAGCATCGACCTGAACCTCTGTTCAGCCGAGTGTTAAGCGCCTGGCTCTATATTTATGTGATAGTTCGATATCATGGTGGGGGCAGTGTCCACTCGCACGTGTGAATTGACCAGCCGAGCTGCGGGGAAGAGGACGAGCTTCGACGTGGAACCAGTTAGGACCCTGACATGTTATGTAGCTAATATGATAATGCGGAAAGAATCTTATATTTGGTATATATCTAGCATATATATATTTTTTTTTTAAAAAAAAAGATTCAATGGTAGACATGAATAGACAGGAGTCTGCCTTGGTAAGAAATACGCCACCGGTAGGTAGTAAGGCGCTTAATATTAGGGCTACATCACCGCCTCGGTAGAGCAGCTGGGCAGTATTTCCACCAGGCCCAGCTTGATCAACATCGCCTTGTCCCTCAGTTGACTTTACAATATCCTCAACCCCCCACCTCCATTTGGTGTATAATCCCACACATATCTCGGAACATATATAAGCGCGTCTCATTTTTGGCCTCCCTGGAATTCCCAAGTACATTGACCTTATCAGTCACGTCATTGGCCTCTCTCCCCTTGGCAACTGAATGCCTCCAAGGTCCCCTACAGCACACCTGTGTCACAAAGGTCTCATTCGCAGCTCAACCCGCCCTTATCCCGATTTGTTGTCACGCATCACTGTGACCAGTCCTCGTTCAGTACGGCCCGTACTTTTACCGATTCTTTCTTCCGTGCATTGGACCCGCCGTTCATCCTCCCATTCAACCCTTAACTTCACCGCCACACCCCCGATCATGTCTCAAATCGAGCGTATTACAGAGAACTTGGAAAAGCCGGAGCTTGATGATCGTTCTTACCGGGTGATTCGTTTGCCAAACAAGCTTGAGGCCCTCCTAGTCCATGACCCGGACACCGATAAGGCCAGTGCGGCCGTGAATGTCAATGTGGGCAATTTCTCCGATGAAGATGATATGCCAGGAATGGCTCATGCAGTAGAGCATTTGTTGTTCATGGGCACAAAAAAGGTAAATGAACAACCCTGCCACCCTCTTCCTAGCTGAGGTCAAATGCTAACCGGGTCTGTGTTGTTTAGTACCCGAAGGAAAATGCATACAACCAATACCTAGCGTCCCACTCCGGTTCGTCAAATGCCTACACAGCCGCCACCGAAACGAACTACTTCTTTGAAGTGTCTGCCACAGGTGACTCCAGTGCACCGAAATCCAGTGGAGACAGCACCCCTGCCGAGACAAATGATAACAATGGCGTCATGGCGAATGGGAATGGCTCAGATGGAAAGTCGCCCCTCTATGGTGCATTGGATCGGTTTGCCCAATTCTTTGTCGCTCCGCTTTTCCTGGAGTCAACCCTAGAACGGGAGTTGCAGGCGGTGGATTCGGAAAATAAAAAGAACCTTCAAAGTGACCTGTGGCGTTTGATGCAACTGAACAAGTCGCTCTCGAACCCTAAACATCCTTACAGCCACTTCTCGACCGGTAATCTGCAAACTTTGAAAGAAGATCCGCAGAAACGTGGTCTGGAAGTCCGCAGTGAATTCATCCGGTTTTACCAGAAGCACTACTCAGCCAACCGCGCGAAGTTGGTTGTTCTAGGACGGGAGTCTCTGGACACGCTGGAGCAGTGGGTCTCCGAGCTCTTTTCTGATGTCGAGAACAAGAACCTTGCTCAGAACCGCTGGGATGATGTTCAACCCTTCACTGAGAAGGACATGTGCACCCAGGTGTTCGTGAAGCCGGTCATGGATACTCGATCCATGGATATGTACTTCCCCTTCATTGATGAGGAGGATTTGCATGACACTCAGCCTAGCCGGTATATCAGCCATCTCATTGGCCATGAGGGCCCGGGCAGTGTTCTTTCTTACCTCAAGGCCAAGGGGTGGGCCAATGGCCTATCTGCAGGCGCCATGCCTGTCTGCGCTGGGTCGGCCTTTTTCACTATCTCGGTGCGCCTGACCCCCGAGGGTCTGAAGCAATACCAGGAGGTTGCAAACGTTGTTTTCGAATATATCGCTATGATCAAGCAACGCGAGCCCGAGCAATGGATCTTCGACGAGATGAAGAATCTTGCCGAGGTCGATTTCCGGTTCAAGCAGAAGACCCCGGCTAGTCGGTTCACCAGCCGTTTGAGCAGCGTTATGCAGAAGTCACTGCCTAGTGAATGGCTGCTGAGCGGGTCTTTGTTGCGACGATTTGACTCTGACCTGATCAAGAAGGCGCTGAGCTATCTGCGGGCCGACAACTTCCGCCTGGTCGTTGTGTCCCAGGATTTCCCGGGTACATGGGACCAGAAGGAGAAGTGGTACGGTACCGAATACAAGGTCGAGAAGATCCCACAGGAATTCTTGGGCGGTCTTCAGAAGGCTCTCGAGTCGACTGAGGCTACCCGTACTTCCGATGTGCACATGCCTCACAAGAACGAGTTTGTGCCGACCAGACTCTCGGTGGAAAAGAAGGAGGTTGCCGAGCCAGCCAACACCCCTACACTGATTCGTCATGACGACCGGGTGCGCCTTTGGTTCAAGAAGGATGACCGCTTCTGGGTGCCCAAGGCCACAGTCGAGGTAACGCTCCGTAATCCTTTGGTGTGGGCTACACCCGCCAATCTCATCAAAACAAAGCTGTACAGCGAGTTGGTGCGAGATTCGTTAGATGAATACTCCTACGACGCCGAGCTTGCTGGTTTGGACTACCATCTCTCGGCGAACATCTTGGGCTTGGATATTTCCGTTAGCGGTTACAACGACAAGATGTCCGTTCTGTTGGATAAAGTACTCAATACCATGCGGGAACTAGTTATCAACCAGGATCGCTTCCACATTATCAAAGAGCGCTTGACGCGCGCATTCCGCAATGCCGAGTACCAGCAGCCTTACTACCAGGTCGGAGATTATACTCGCTATCTTCTTGCCGAGCGCAGCTGGGTCAACGAGCAGTATCTTGAGGAGCTGGAGCATGTTGAGTGCGATGACGTGGTCAACTTCTTCCCCCAATTGCTGGAGCAGACCCACATCGAAGTCCTGGCCCATGGAAACCTGTACAAGGAGGATGCCCTGCGTATGACGGACTCTATTGAGAAGATCTTGGGAGGCCGTCCTCTGCCTCCGTCGCAGTGGTACTTGCGCCGCAACATGACCTTGCCGCCCGGCGCCAACTATGTCTACCCCCGATCTCTGAAGGATCCAGCCAACGTCAACCACTGCATTGAGTATTACCTCTATATTGGACTCTTCTCCGATGACGTTCTGCGGTCGAAGCTTCAGTTGTTCGCACAGCTGACTGACGAACCTGCATTCGACCAACTGCGCAGCAAGGAACAGCTCGGATATGTGGTGTGGAGTGGCGCACGCTACAACGCCACCACCCTGGGCTACCGGGTCATTATCCAAAGTGAGCGCACGGCACAGTACCTCGAATCGCGCATTGAGACTTTCCTCCGCGAGTTCGGCCCCATCCTCGAGAAAATGCCCGAGGAAGAATTCGAGGGTCACAAGCGCAGTGTCGTGAACAAGCGCCTGGAGAAACTCAAGAACCTAAGCTCTGAGACTGGCCGGTACTGGTCGCATGTCGGATCTGAGTACTTTGATTTCCTGCAGCACGAGACCGACGCGGCCAATGTGCGCACCTTGACCAAGGCGGATCTTGTTGCATTCTACCAGCAATACATCGACCCCTCTTCGGCAACACGTGCCAAGCTCGCCATTCACATGAACGCTCAGTCCGGCGCGCAGGTTGAGGCACCCAAACCGGCCGAACAGAGAACACGCCTTGTCGAAGTAGTTACTAAGCACCTCGAAGCTGCCGACTTCACCGTGGATTCTCCCCGCCTCGCAACAGCCTTCGATGAGGTTGACGCGACAACGGCAGACAAGTCCCAGGTTATCTTTGCTGTGAAGAACTTCCTGGCGAGTGAGAACGGTCTGTCACAGCAGAAGATCGAGCCTGTCCTCGAGACACTGGAGGAGAAACTCAGTTCTCAGTTGAAGGAGCTGGGCCTTGGCTCTAGCAGTGACACCCAGGGTGCGGCTAATGGCAATGGCGAGGCCCCCAAAGCTGTCGTTATCACCGATGTGCCGACCTTCAAGGCACGTTTGCCTGTTAGCACCGGCCCTGTTCCCGTCACGGATTTGAGCGAGTATGAGGATTTTGATGCCAAGCTATAAATGGTTTAGTATACATGTGGAGCGGGTCTGGTGTTGGGCTGGATGGTTGCATGAATCCGAGAGTTGAGGTGTTTGTCAATTGGATGACATAGTGAAGTTCCAGAGATGGACAATAATCAAACAAATTACGCTCAAACAAGTTTTGATATAGTATTCCCAGCTTGGGGAGTCTCGAAAGAAAGAAAAGAAAATGAAGTTCCCCAATCAGGAAGAAGACACCTGTTCGATGCCTGTTTGATGACGCCTGTTTGATGACGCCTGTTTGATGACGCCTGTTTGATATTACCTCTACAGCGGTGCATTCTCTCTCTATCAAGGCCCTATATTAGGATTAGGGTTTCTAGTTTCTATAGTTCTATGCAATGATGCTTATTGTTTGGTTCTCTCTAAGCTCAAGTGTTTCGAGTGTATTCGGGCTGCTAACCATGTAACATTATATTAAACGTTATAGTAGAAGATTGCCCAGGTGTAGATCAAAGTGTTCAGATCATTATTATCCCTCCATATGGAGTACTCCGTACATACAGATACGGTAGAAGGCGGTCAACACCGATAAGCGATAAGCGATATAGGAGCTTAGAGCTGCCGTCCACGGATTCCTGGCCACAATAACAACTAACGCCCTGTCAACATGGCTACTACTACGCAGGATATCCCTGTCAGTGGACTTCCGTAAGTATTTATCTGAAATGCTTCATTTGACAATTCGATTTTCGAAGAGAGCGACCTGACCCGATGACTTCTAGGCCCATTGTCCCGAAGGACTTCACGGCACAGCAGCCGGAGACTATTCGCCTGTACCCCCTGTCGAACTACACCTTTGGCACCAAGGAGACACAACCAGAAGAGGATCCTTCGGTTCTGGCACGGTTGAAGCGCCTCGAAGAACACTATGGTCTCCATGGAATGCGACGCACTTGCGAGGGAATCCTGGTGTGCCACGAGCACAACCATCCCCATGTGCTGATGCTGCAGATTGCCAATGCATTCTTTAAGCTGTAAGTTCTCTATGGTTTATTTGCGCCGATTCACAATCCACGGCTAATAAGTTTTCAGGCCCGGCGATTATCTGCACCACGAGGATGATGAAATTGAAGGTTTCAAGAAACGACTGAATGAGCGCCTCGCACCTGTGGGATCTCAGTTCTCCGGCGAAGGTGTTAACGATGACTGGGAAATCAGCGACACACTTGCGCAATGGTGGCGACCCAACTTTGAGACTTTTATGTACCCTTTCCTTCCTGGGCATGTCACGCGCCCCAAGGAGTGCAAGAAGTTGTACTTCATTCGCCTCCCGAAGAAGAGTGAGTTCTACCCCAACTATGAGGTCTTTCTAATTCACATTGCTGACATATTACCCGATCTTTATAGAGGTTCTCTCGGTCCCGAAGAACATGAAACTTCTCGCCGTGCCGCTGTTCGAGCTGTATGATAACACTGCTCGCTATGGCCCTCAACTTTCTGCCATCCCGCATCTCCTATCTCGATACAACTTCGAGATGGTCGATGAGAACGACAACATTGTTGCTGTGACTCCTGGCACCCCGCTGCCTCCTGGTTACACTATCCCTACCCGGGTTCTTGTTAATGGTGGTGCAGATGATGGACAGGACACCGGTATGACTGGCGTTGAGGAGGGAATGAAGATCGAATCTCATCAGTAGTGGGGAGTGATTCCAAGAACAATGAAACGCTGACCAGGGCTACTTTGAGTCCGATCAAGGTTCCTTACTGGCAGCGATGATGAACAAGATACGGTTTCTGACTGGCATTGAGGACGAGATTCACCAATAATGGGATTCTTTTCGAGGCCTCGAGAGAGAAAAAAAGGAAAAAAAAGCCACAAAAAAAAACCTCCCCATTGAAAATGGAATGGATCCAGCCAGTCAAATCAATTTTACGCTTCTAATGATCACATCATGTTTAATACTGCCGTAGTTCGATATTGCCCATATTGCTTATATTGGCCCCTTGAAACATTCATATAGATACGGAGTACATACGGAGTACATGTTCACGAGTGAAAGTGAGTGGCTGGGGTTTCTTCGGGCAATCAGCAGCAATCAGCAATCAGCATGATCTCGGGAGATGAGATAAGATCATCATCGAATGACACCTGACCACCATGCAATGTGCCAATGCGAAAGCCAATCAACAACATCAACAACCGTTACAATCTACTTGGTACCTTTTTTCGACATGCAGAGAGTCCACAATATTCCTCTTCACGGAAACTTACATCGCAAGAGGAAACGATCACCGTTGAATTAACCCTACAAGGTACAAATTAAGCGCTCCTTCTGGCACTAACTCTGGCACTAACCCCCAAGAATACTATGCTGTCTTACTATGCAGATTAACTATCCTCCATTCAATGTATTACCAGGGGTTGCATTCCCGGTGAGGAACGAATGAACCAAACTTTTACATGAATTCCATGCCGATCCCACCGGAATTCCACCGGTCACGCGTGGCACATGCGCCATGAAACCGGAGCTATAGCTGAGTCCGGAAAAGATTGAATTCTAGGAGAGAATGGGCGCTATACCCCGCTCCTTGAAGATGCCGCTATTTGTGAAAGATTTTGATCTATACGGATTTGCATGGATTCGTCGAGCATACATAAGGCAGCCGTGTCTGCGTGGCTCCAGATGTGTTCGCAGATGTGTGTGCACACTCGTTGAGACAGCCCTATTCCAAAGATCTCCACAATGCTCCGTTTCGGTCGGATTTGGGGTATCGCTGCTCTTGCGGCAGTGACAGTTGCTGCCCCCTCTCGTTCGGTCCCTCGAGGTATGGATACGCGCGTTCGCTTTTTTTTTCCTTCACATGTCAGTAACTAACTAACCCAACGAACAGATGTGTCAAGTAGTGTGCTTGATCAGTTGACCCTATTTTCTCAATGGTCTGCGGCATCATACTGCACGAACAATGACAACTCAACCGGCGATGCGGTATCTTGCGAGGCCGGAAACTGTCCATTGGTGGAGTCCGCTGACACGACCACTCTATACGAGTTTAATGAGTATGAGACCAACTTCCAAAGCCAAGTCAAAAAAAAAACGCTAACACAGTGACACCTATCAGATCATGCAGCTATGGCGATGTCGCCGGCTTCTTCGCAGTCGACAACACAAACAAGCTACTCGTCGTCTCATTCCGAGGTACCCGCACACTAACGACTTGGATCGCGAACATCAACTTTGGCTTCACCGATGCCAGTAGTATCTGCAGTGATTGCGAAGCCCACAGCGGGTTCCTGGAATCCTGGGAGGTTGTCGCGGATGGTCTGACATCCAAGATCGAGGCCGCACAGACAACATACCCGGGCTACACTCTTGTCGTAACAGGCCACAGCTTTGGCGGAGCTCTTGCCGCCTTGGGAGGCACTATACTTCGAAATGCGGGATATGAACCGAACGTGGTAAGTACCATTCACTATTATTTTCGCAATCCGTGATATAATAGTACATGCTCACAAATTATAGTATACCTATGGCCAGCCCCGGGTGGGCAATGAGGCTCTGGCTGAATATATCACCAACCAGGGCAGTTTCTGGCGAGTGACGCATGAATCTGATTTGGTGCCTAAGGTGCCACCTTCCCATATTGGTTTTAGCCACGCCAGTCCCGAGTACTGGATTACCGTTGGTAACGACGTGACAGTGACCTCGTCTGATATTGATATCATTGAAGGCGTAGGCTCGAAGGCTGGAAATGCGGGGACGTTGGATCCCAGCATTGATGAGCATAGATGGTATTTGGGATATATTAGTCAATGTCAATAGGCAGGATGTCTAGACACCTACCAGATGTATATATATTTTGGTCATATTAATCCAATTTATATATCTCATATCATTATATTAACATATCTACTTTTGATTACTTTATAAATAAGCTTTATTTTATATATTTATAGCTTTTATAGCTTTTATAACTGTTATAATTGTGAGATGGCAAGCTATGAAGCTATTAAGCTGTTATATGTACACGGAGTACCAAAACATAGAGCTTGGCTGTTGTGGAGAACTTCAACTTGCGACACGTCAACCTCCAGATGTCTCTGACAAGTGCAGGATTTATTACGGTTACCTACACAGATACTACATGAATTAGTATCTGAGTACTATTCTAAGTATATTCTATTTGTCCCCGAATTTCTCAAGCTCCCCCCCCCGGGGCCTTGATTTCCCGTTGATCGTCAACCTCTCCCCCTCAATGACTTGACCACTCGGGCAGAGTGCCCTCCCATCCAACATGTTGTTCGCTCCTAGTGGGCCTCAAGGTCCCCGACGTCGCAGTCGGATGAAGGCTATCTTCCTTACCATTTTCATCGTTATCGCCTTGTACCTTTTATTCTTTTCCACAACGGAGTCTCCCGTGAAGACCGAAACAAGCAGCTATGCGGAGAAACATGGATCAACAAAACAACCAGACGAGCTGGCTCGACCTGCTGTACCGAGACGCAAGGATATGGTAGTGGCCAGCATGAAGAGTGATGACACGTCATGGCTGTCAGAATACTTTCCCGACTGGACAAAAAGTATCTACGTGGTGGATGACAAGGATGCGCCGTTGACGGTGACACGCAACAAAGGTCGGGAGTCGATGGTGTATTTGACGTGAGTCTAGATCCAACATGCAAATTGTGTTACCCCTCGTACCCTATACTGACTCGAGCTGTTGAACCAGATACATAATCGACAATTACGATAATCTACCAGACACAATGCTCTTCATCCACTCGAAACGCTACCAGTGGCACAACGACGACCCATACTACGACGGCATCCCACCACTCCGAAACGTCCAGATTCCATACATACAAGAGCAAGGATACGTCAACCTACGATGTGTTTGGACCCTCGGATGCCCGATTGAAATCCGTCCTCACACCGACACACATCGCAGCAACGTACACGCCGGTGAATACTTCAAGAATGGATTCATGGAGCTATTCCCTGGGATCCCAGTCCCGGAGGAGGTAGGTGTGTCATGCTGCGCCCAATTTGGTGTGTCCCGCGCCAAGGTGCTGGAACGGCCGCGCAGTGACTACGAGCGCTTCCGCACCTGGCTGGCGGACACGCCGCTAGAGGATGATTTGAGTGGACGAATTATGGAATATTCATGGCATAGTATGTATTTTTCTTGTAACCCTCTGAGTTCCGATCGAAAGCTGACATATTTCCCCAGTGATATTTGGAAAGGACCCTGTGCATTGCCCCAATGCGAAGGAATGCTACTGCAAATTGTTTGGACTGTGCGATTTGACCTGCCCATGGGAAGGTGGCTGTGATGACCGTTATTCCCTGCCACCATTCTCCTCGCTGCCCAAGGGATGGCCAGAGATTGGATGGAAGGGCCAAGCACAAGACACCTCACATGGATTGCCGGAAACTTGAATTGATGGATTGAAGAAATCAGTCACATAAGCCGACTTCCCTTTTTACTGCCTTGGGGTTGGGCATCTTTCTCTGCGTATATGCGCTCTCCAATTGGAGTGCTATAGGATGCATCTATAAGTGCACGAGGGATATCCGTCCGTCGCAACTGGGATTGCAAGGATTTCCCCCCAAAATGATATAATCGAATATATAGCAAATTAGTTACCGAAAGCAACTTGATTGGAATATGAAGAATCTATAATTTTCCTACTTGCATAATACAGTATGTATGTAACTAACTATGTAACTAACGTACATAAAGACGTGCTTTATGCGGAGCCGAGGCTAATTTCATCTCCCCGCATTCGTAACTTCAACTTCTTACTTGACATCTCTGCTCTCTGTCTTCTCTCTTACAAAGCCAAAATGTTGATCATCGGGCTCACCGGCTCAATAGCAACGGGCAAGTCAACTGTCTCATCCATCCTCTCCACACCACCCTACTCCCTCCCGATAATCGATGCCGATCTCCTCGCCCGCAAAGTAGTCGAACCCGGCACCCCAGGCTACAAAGCAATCGTCAACTACTTCGGCCCCAGCACACCAGACTTATTATTGGACGATGCGCCCGCAAATACAAATGGGAAACCACTGAATCGGCCAGCGTTGGGGCGGCGCGTCTTCGGTAGCACGGAAGAGCGCAAACGCGACCGACAAGTCCTCAACGGCATCGTCCACCCCGCCGTCCGGTGGGAAGTCTACAAAGCCCTAATTTACCACTACCTACGTGGCCAATGGGCAGTCGTCCTGGATGTACCTCTCCTCTTCGAGAGCGGGATGGATCTTATCTGCGGAACAGTGATTGTGGTCGGTGTTCACGATCCTGAGATCCAAACCGCGCGGTTGCGCGCCCGTGATGCGCATCTTACAGCCGAGGATGCAGAAAACCGGGTCCGGAGTCAGGGGGATGTGCGGACGAAAGCGACGCAGGCGGAGTTCCGGGGGACGACGACGGGGCGCGGGGTGGTAGTGTGGAATGATGCCGATAAGGCCGAGCTGGAGGTTGCTGTGAAGGGGGCTATGACTAGTATTGCGGCGTCAAGTCCTAGATGGTGGGCCTGGACGTTGCTGGTTGTGCCGCCGGTTGGGTTTGGGGTTGCTGCTTGGAACTTGATTGTGAATTTTGCGACGCAGAAGGGGTGGGAGAAGAAGAAGCAGGAGGAGAAGGCGAAGCTTTGAGGGGGGTTTTTCTTGCTTCTTTTCGAGAAGAACTAGTCGCTACTTAGGTATCTCTATGTAGTGCCTTTTACTGTGTCTTTATATCTTTAGTCTTTATCGGGGCAGTGTCAGTTTAGACTTAGTGAGGTCCTTAGCAGAGCTTAGGGCCTAGTATATACAATGTACATCGATTATTATTATGAGAACAAGTTCAAATTTTCACACATGACCCAAGGACAGATAATGCCATCAAAGACAGGTTCCACGAACCTTTGCTCATTGGACAGTGAGGTTATGCCAGACCAGAGGCAGCTATGAACGGTTTCTGCATAGTGCGTGCCACTTCCATAGTGCACATTAGAGCTCTACTTACACACTCGACGTATACGCGAGGGAAAAGTTGTCGTCCAAACATCCAACTCCACCGAACTGAAGGCCAATGACCATAACCAGGGAGATACATTAGGGGTTCGGAGGAAGAGCCCCGTAAAAGCTAGGCATTTATTACCAGGTGATAGTGAAAAGGAATCGATTAATGGAACCCTAATACGCCATACATGCTATGCTAAAACGCCAATCAAAAGATCTGAGTTGGATATGTCGTGGAAGATCATCCGTTTAGTAGCTCTTGCGCTTCTTCTTCTTGTCAGAGGATGGGGCTCCCAACAAAGAACCCCGGCCAGAACCAGATATACTAGTGAGTTCAGACAGTTTCGTTTGTCGTGTGTTTGCTCTGGTTTTGGCCTCTGCCTTGAGTCTGGCCTTTTCCATCATTTTGCTGACTTCTTGTGGATTCGACGGGTTGATTATGTCTTCATCTTCATCGTAGTCGTCCTCATCATCATCATTACCCTCCTTTCGCGGTGTAGTTTGTGGCTATGAATAATGAGTATAAAATATGAAGTGTGAGAGATGAAAGGAAACCGACCTTGCGCTCTTTGCGCTTGAAATTGCCATACGCACGCCGACCACCGGAGTAGGTATCGTCATCTGCATCCAGCGAGTCTGCCGCCAATACCATAGGCTGCTGAGTGGATTGGGGCGTAGCAGGAACATCCAGAACCCAGTGTGTCTCACCGGCCTCTGCAGCTGCTCGTGCGACAGCTTGCTGTCGCTTTTCTTCTTCAGCGGCAAGTGCAGCGGCGATCGCATCCATATCCGAGGTGCGAGGGCTCTCAGCCTCGGTAGAGAGACGGGGGCGCTTTGAATTGTGTGGGCTGGCATCGGAAGATGGGCTTTGGGTTTCTTTCGCAGCTGCAGCGCGTCGCATAAACTGGGATATAGGGTTAGTTTGCATGGCTGTTAATTAGAAAACTGTCATTCATACCTTCATGGTCAATAGATTTGACGACATGGTCTTCTCAGGCTTTCCAGCCGGGGAGGAAGAGCCAGCCATGATGGGTTGAAAGTAAAATCTCAATGGATATGAAACCCAATTTGAAAATAAGAGACAGGAAGATGTCAAACCACTTGGACTGAGGCGCAAAATAAAATGATGCGGCAGAAAATCCAAAGTGCAGGGTGGAGCTATCTCGAACCAGCAAGCGGTGAGAACCCACCAAACCACACCTCGCGGATTATTCAGTGCCGACTTGCACCTGGTCCCTTGCCAAACGCTCTTTTTGTCCTCTGTCATAACCAACCACCCCCGGGGAAATTCTGCCCAATATGATGTCCTGTGGCCGCAGACTTGTGACCTTTGCGTCGGTCCGCCCGCGCTTCGTTGTCCGCGCATACTCCTCGACCGTGCCCCGTCTGAACGAGAACCCTATCCAAGTCAATGACCCGACCCCGCGGAAGCCCGCCCCGAACGTCTCCGCAACCAATGCCGTGCCTACCGAGGAGTTTGGACGTCAGCGTAACGACGGCACTCTCCAGGAGGCCCCCGAGGTTGGCGAGCGCATCCGGAGCATGCAGGCTCCCAACCGCGCTACCACCTGGGCCGCCAGCCAGCAGCCGCGCGAGAAGGCCATGGTCGGACCTCGCTTTGAGCAGACAATTATGGAGACCCAGGTGCGAATCCATTGAAAAATAGCAGTGGTTATGCAATTGCTGTTGGCAATGTATATATCAAGGACTGAGAACTAACTTGCTACTCTTTAGCCGCAACCATATGCCGCTATCGACCTCATTCACAGACAGCCCGTCCGCTGGACAAAGTCCAAGGTTGTCAGCTGTGATGGTGGCGGTGGTCCTCTCGGCCACCCCAAGGTCTTCATCAACACCGACAAGCCCGATATCGCTACCTGCGGATACTGCGGTGTTCCCTTTGTATGTGCACTTATATCTACCGTCTTTCCACCGGCTACCATTGGATCATTGCTAACACCTCTCTCTAGGCCCACGAACAGCACCGCGCTTACTTGAAGTCCCTGCCCGCCACCAGCTACCCCCTCGAGCCCACCGGTGACGCCGCCGAGGTCAACGAGTCTCAGCGTGTGACAGAGGGTAGCTTGGAGCAGCGATAGATGGCTAGCATGAGATTTCCTTTTATCGGCGTTGCACAATTTGCGTTTTTCCAGTTTGTTTTGGGCCTGAGGCCGTGTACAGAATATCGATGAATGGATGTACTGCCCTTCGATCGTGTGTGATGATGGTATTGTCCTCAAAATGTGTGTACTACTTCGACTACCATATGATGATCTCATATAATCTGGGTCATTTGTCGATTCTCTCGCCAACCCAAGTCCCTGTCTTTTTTCTTTATCTTGCATCACTCGTAGCCGGGACTTCCTAGATAAATCACAATTGCCCGCGCTCAGCCCCATCCAGTCAAGCCTTCTGGCCCTGGATCGTCGCGACAACCTTGCGACTGTGCCGACTGGTCCGGAATTCCAGGTACCAAATGCCCTGCCATGTTCCTGTTGCCAATCGACCGTTCGTGATAGGGATATTGATCGAAGCGCCAATGAGCGCAGATTTGATGTGCGCCTGTGGTGCATTAGTGGCTGATTTCGAAAAGAGAGTATAAAAAGAATCGCGGAAGCTAGTCAGAGCTGGAGTCTCGAAGCGAGAGTATAGCGATCTAACTAAAAAATCCCTGATTCTCTGCTATTTCCAAAGACATACCGGCATATCATCCTCGCCCTCGGCAGAGTGACGATACAGATTTCCCTTCTTATCCATAGGCGCAATGCGATCTAGCGCATCGCTCATATCGGCGCGAACATCGTCATCCCAGTTCTCGTTCAGCGAAAGCGCACAGCTGGTGTGTTGCACGAACAGATTCAGCATGCCGACTTTGTAGTCGCGGATCTCGGGGACCTCTTGGAGGACATGGTCGGTGATAAGGTAGGAGCCGCGGCTGCGAGAGGGGAGACTAAAAGTCTTCTGGGACCAAGACATAGTATATAGAAATTGAGAGGGAGATGTGCTGAGAGTAAGAATAAGTGAGCTCTGGAGAATATCGAGGGGCAGCAGAAATTAAGAGTGTTGTGATTGGGTGGGTTCGGTGATGTCATTGGATCTACTACCTCTCTTACTCTTTCTTTCTCTTACATAGTTGTATGTACTATGTACTTTGTATACATTGGGCAGGAATATCTTCACTTCGTTGCTTATATGACTACCCTCAAGGCGTGACAATATTAAATGAAGGATTGGGCCCAGTAATCAACAACGTGAAGGTACCGGCTTGGGTTGCGATCTCACTGATTGCCTGGGCACCACGAAAAATGGTCTACATGGCAATACGTGTACAAAAGAGACTTGATCCCCGGGTCTTGGACAATTTTGGACAACATCGAGGTTTTTCTTCCAATAGAATCTAGTGAACAGCTCCCGGGTTATCTCTGATTCAAATGGTGCATCTCTCGCCAGCCTCCGCACGGAGTGGTGTGACAGCTAAGAATGGGAGTCTGGGCTGATATAGCTAGTTTGCCTATGTCGTCAATCATAGGACAATTCCTCACTACAGTATAGAAATTATATCTCAAGCATCACCCGCAATCGAGTCATTATACCATTTATGCTATACATTATTAGGACATAAAGAAGAGAAAATGTCGTTTCTTTGGTAGCAATATGGCTCCCTAAACACTATGCATCCTCATTATAAGGTGGCAAATATTGCTCATCCGCAAACAACTCCACTAGATGATATCGACGATGCGCCGTGAAGAGCATAATCATTCCCTGGGTGAAATTCCTAACTAAAGCGAGCAGCGATGAACTATCCCGAAGCTGTTCATAAGCCGACTTTGTCACCTACAGTCAATTGTTAGCAGTCCAGGCCCTTACAAGGCCAATAACATGAAACTTACAGCAGGGGTATAGCTCGTGAGGTACCGCAAGACATCCAAATGCTGGACATGATGCGCGTCGGCGAAATTCGCCACAAAATTGCCTGTTTCATCGTTGAGACAGAACTCCTTGTAATACGACAAGATATCATTGGTAAAGTCAATGAAGAGCACAAGTTCCAGGGTGATGGGGAAATATTGCATAACATATTCCTCTTCGGGAAAGACAGAATTGGGGTAAAGAAAATGAATCATGATCTCTGCACCCCCGACCTTTGTTCTCAAGCACATAGGCATGAGACGGGACTCGGAGGAGAACTTGAAATTGGACTGTTTGATCCTATGTTCGACGACACGTCCATTGATATAATCAAGCATGCCTTTAATCATGACCGAGTGGCAGTATGGGCCGTGATAATTCGATAGGTTGCGAAGGTGAGAATCCAACCCAGTCAGGATAGGATGCTTGTGATGTTGGGTTAGGTAGTAGTCCATATGTAAGCCGAATGCCTCCTTGTATCCTCTTTACAAAATATTATCCCGTCTGTTGTATGCTATATAGTTTGATCTATACTATTTTCGCATTCCCAAGTGTGAGAAGTCGATTTACTTGAACTGTGGGAATTCACTCTCAGTCCAGACCTTCCACACCAATCTCTCGCCACTAACTTGTCCACTTCTAAGAGTATCCAATGCCGTGGTAGCCCTCTCCAAGAGCGAGTCACCTTCAATTTCCCGATACTTGTTAGGTTCAATTGCACTTAACGCGATAAGCCCGGGGATAATATCCGGCAGTATATGATATTTGAGGAAAGGGTTCTGGTATAACATTAGTTTTGCCAACGCAAAGCAAAGTGGACATGAGGGAACTAAACGTACCGCTTCAAAGGCGTAGCTTACAATGCCGTGAGTTTCCACTCCGGGCATCCAAGATGCTTCTCCGGTCACAGTCACATCAAGCGAAACTTGCACACCACCTTTCTCGGAAGGAGAGCGAACCACCACCGGAAGAACAGCAGCAACGATCGATCCCGGTGGAGTCGCAATTTTGGCGATGTGCTGCAGAGAACCGAACTTCGAGTCCACACGGTCAAACACGCGAAGGGGAATGGAAGGACTCTCCGTGCTCAATATATTGAGAATGGAAGTCACAGCATCTGGATCTTTATAATCAATGAAGTGTTTGGCGTTATAGCCCTTGATCTTTGAGTGATGCCTAGGGGATGCAGTTGCGATGATGTTTGTGTACCCCCAATACTTGAGGATTTGAACCGCGAATTGGCCAACAGAAGAGGCCGCACCCCAGATGAGAATGGGGATGTTCTGATCCTTAGAGGAGAATCCAGATGGACGCGGCCAAGGCAGCTCGAACCCCAGCTTGTCTGAAATAGTGAGAAATGCGGTGATGACATTTGTCGGAAGCGTAGCCGCCGCGGCCAGAGATAAACCTGGTGGAACCTGTTTCCATTAGTATAAGCGGGGAATAATTGAGGTGAAGTCTTCATGCCTTTCCGAATAGATGATCAGGCGCAGTCACATAGACTTGTTGACCCTTTTCTTTCTCGTTGTGGAAAAAGAACCCGAATACTTGGTCCCCAATGTGGCGCTCAACACCAGGACCAACTGCCACAACGGTACCGACACCGCTGTCACCGATGGATTGAGGAAATTGAGCCATCAATCCAGCATCAACTTGGTAGACATCTAGGGGCGCAGAAGGCACCTATTCAATGCGAACCTGGACTTCATGTTGCTTGGGTTGAGGAGTTGGTATTTGCACTAGGGTCAACGGCTGTTTGACCCCGGTTGCTGTGATGACAGGATGAGTGGGCATGTTTTCGGGCATGTTGTACTTGCAGAACTAGTGGTAACGATGAAGGACTCAGATGATGGGATTTGAATGCCTTAAGTACCCATGCTTGGACGCAAACTACATTATTCAGATGATTCATGATGATTAATAAAATGCTTACATATAACCTTGGAAGCTGTCCACGGCTCCAGGGCTGTCTGTTTCAACCTTCAAATTAGACTGCTTACATCTAACATTGGGAACCGTGTCTGTCTCTGAATTAGACTGCTTACAGGCACTACCATGTACTAGTAGTATACAGTAGTATACTACTAGTAACATTATTTTGCGGGAATTTTTTGAACAACGATTACCACTGACGGCACGAGTCTTGGAAGGCATGTTATCAATTTACATTCTAATCCTTCTGTACAGCAGGATCCCAAGTGGAAGGTACATAATTGTCGGTACCTAAGGTTCCTTGGAGGGTTAGTCAACCTTGGAAGCTACCTAGGTACCTACTCAGGTAGATATTCCTTGGAAGTGTGTCATGCCGATTTAAGCGTCCGACCTGAAGTACATACCTAGGTACATAGGTAGTATGTAGTCAAGACCATATGTTATTTACATAGTCCTAATAGAATCACACTGAAAAATACGCACCCGTCCGGTAAGATGTAACGATCCCACTTGGGGGCAACTTTATTTTAAACTATTCACTCGTTGCTTCTCATTGGACGAATACCAGAGAAGCTTCCAAGGTTCCAACCTTCGAAGTATACAACATCAAAGACACTCTCTGTGCCTGGTATAATATACATACATATGTACTTAAAATAGCAAGATTCTCTCTATTATTTAATTACTATATATCACGTCTTCCATTTACTCTTTTTGATCAGGGGCTTCTGGCCCAAAGTGGCTGTCCCGAAAAGGCACCCTCTTCGGACCTTGCAGGTATGGGGAATGTTTACCTACTTTGTAGGTACTATAATATATGTGCCGATCCCTTGGAGATCAGGGAAATCCCGAGTTGGAGTCCGGAGTTTCCCTTGGAGTATATTCTATCCAAGTCAAAGAATCATAATTATCATATTACCCCTTCTTGAGACAAATAAAAAGCAAACACGTCCAAACCGGACTTCGGGATTCATAATAGCCCAAATCCGTGATCGATATATAAACATTGTAGTTTATGGGATTCCTTTTGAGGTGTTATAATCCTCTTATTTCCCCTGGGATGATATAGCCCATTTGATTTTCCCAAACAATCTGTGTTTGCCAACGCGACTTGAAATCGGTACAATATGGACCATGACAACAATATCCCACTCGCAGTCTCCATTAGACAAGAATCAATCAAACCAGAACCCAAAACCAACAACCTCGCACATCAAGGAGACCTCAATGGAGATCAAAAAGACGTGGAAGCACCTGCTAATCCTCCTGGGTCTGAGGTGACTGCCGCAGTGCCTGATTACCCATCAGGAATCAAGTCTCACCTGGCCGTCGTGACTTTATGTCTAGCAATCTTTCTCATCACATTGGTAGGCCATTCCCTGTCTCCTGCCTAGGTGCAATACCCCCGATTCTGGTCATACCAGCTAAACTCAAATAGGACAATACCATCATTGCCATCGCTACACCATATATCACCGACGAGTTCCATTCACTCAAAGATGTCGGCTGGTATGGAAGCGTTTATACCATGGTAGTCTGTGTTACCTAGTTCCTTTTCGGCAAGTTAAACGCCCGATACTCAATCCCATGGCTCTACAGCATCTCCATGGTTCTCTTCCTCGTCGGTTCTGCCGTCTGTGGTGCTGCGCCCAACTCTCCAGCCCTGATCGTGGGTCGTGCGATTGCTGGCCTGGGATGTGCGGGTCTGTTGGTCGGTGCCTTTTCCCTCGTTCCATTCATCGCTCCGCCAGCAAAGCGCCCTATCATGATCGGCCTTATCTCAGCTTCCCGTGGACTTGCAACAACATTTGGTCCTTTGATTGGAGGAGCTCTGACCGAGAGGGTCTCCTGGCGTTGGAACTTCTATATCAACCTCCCGCTTGGTGTCGCTATTCAAGTCGCCTTTTTCGCCTTCGTTCGCCCACCGAAGCGTGAGAGCGAGGCGTTTACCTCCTGGACGGACCTGGTGCAGAACCTTGGTCTTTTTGGCCTGGCATCGTTGATTCCGTCGGTTGTTTGCCTTCTCCTTGCGCTGCAGTGGGGTGGAATCATATATCCGTGGTCAGATCCTCGCGTTATTGTGTTGCTGGTTCTCTGCGGTGGCTTGGCTATAGCCTTTGCCTTGACGGAGATGTGGGAAGGTCCCAAAGCACTCCTACCGTCTCGTGTCTCCACTCAGCGAACGGTCTCAGCTGCGTCCTTCTACGGATTTTGCACCACCGGTGCCATTTTTGTGCTAACTTACTATCTCCCTATGTATGTGATTTCCGTTGTTCTCCTTTCCCTCCCATATTATCATGTAAGTGCTGACCACGACTCGATAGATGGTTCCAAGGAGTTCGGGGTGCTAGTCCAATCCAATCCGGGCTGTACACGCTTCCCTGGGTTATCACTAGTACCATCATGTCGCTTACAGTGGGAATTCTCATTGCCAAAGTGGGTCATCCTGATGCATTTATGGTCATTGCAACGGTTTTCGGTGCAGTTGGGTCAGGTCTCTTTACCACATTTACTCTTGAGACGAGCAACGGGAAATGGATCGGCTACCAGATCATCTTCGCGGTATCGTCGAGTATCTCTAGTCTCACCCCCTTGATGATGACACAGGCTGCCCTTCCCCTCAGGGATATTCCCATCGGTTCTGCCATGGTCATGTTCTTCCAAACCATTGGCGCGTGAGTCTTAACCTCTTTCCCTTATAACAGTAGGGTTGGAACTAATATGTTATTGCCCA
The DNA here is from genome assembly GCF_028829755.1 of Penicillium solitum. Classification (NCBI taxonomy): domain Eukaryota; kingdom Fungi; phylum Ascomycota; class Eurotiomycetes; order Eurotiales; family Aspergillaceae; genus Penicillium; species Penicillium solitum. The sequence goes on from NW_027072122.1 coordinate 137,691, forward strand.
GTTCAATCTTCGTCTCTGTGGCACAAGCACTGTTTACAAACGGTCTTGTCAATGGCCTCGAACGCACTGGCATGACTGGCTTCGATGCGGGCACTGTGGCGTCACAAGGTATCACCAACCTTACCAAAGACTTGTCCGGTGATATCAAGAGGAGGGTCCTTGTCGTTATTAATGACGCTCTCACACAGTCATGGCACCTCGTCGTTCTAAGCTGCATCACTCTTCTTGGAGCGTTAGCGGTGGAACATGGCAAGATGAAAAAGAAGACTTGATTTCGAGCAGTTTCTACAATGGAAGTTCTATAAAGTCACCGGACATCTCCCCGAAGTGGGTCCCCGAAGGTAAACAGAAACTCATAGCCTTCATGAGATGGGCACACATCCATAAAGTGGGTACTTTAGCAAAGTGAGATTCTTTGAGTGAATTCCTCAAATGTACAAAAATAGTCACGAAAGGAGTAGAGCTTTCCTGTTCATGATCAGACCCTGATAAACCCGGAAAATTTTAAATCCGAGGTATGTTATTCAGTGCTATTGGTTGTGACCTTGTATAGTTTTCATAGTTGCAGATTGTACTTAAAAGGTTGACGGACAATAAACAGGGATTCTATAAGATACACGAGAAGTGCCCTCATTAATACTGTAAAACCCGGATATAACGAACCCTGGTTATAACGAATACCCTGATATAACGAACGAAATTCGGTGCTTGATTTAATCCGCCATACAAAATTCGTTATATCCAGGTATTACTAATCAATTTCAACCTCCCCGCTCTCCGAGAGTATCGTCGAAAAAAACCCTTACTTCCCTATATGCAGCTTAAAAATTGGTTTTATGAAGAGTATTGATACTATTGATGATATTGTACTTAGTGAGTTTTGTGACGAGGTTGATGAGGATGAGATAGAGGTTATACGGCCCCAGGTCTTATACCATGAGGCTATTCAGGCTTTGAAAACCCTTCAGTTATATGAAGAGCAGCAAGAACAGGGTGAAACCCAGTTAATTAGTGCTCTATCTAAACATGAGAGGTTAATTAAAGCAAGGAGAATTGGAGGACAGAAGCGGAGGGATATAAGGAGCTTTTTTGGGGCCTGAATTTGTATGTAAACCAGAAATATATATTTAATGTATGGTACCTGGATTTAACGAATACCTGGGTATAACGTAATTTTTCCCGTGTCTCAATTGATTCGTTATATCCGGGTTTTACAGTATTGCCATGTCTCCGAGGCTAGTCAATGCCAAGTCGGTTATTGTCCCGATCTCCATGTTTCCCGGGGTTATTATTCGTCAATCCCCTCTTTTTCCCCTTGGGGAATTTGTGGATATGCCCCGGGGAGAGAAACCTTGGAAGTCTTCGCACCGATACACAGAGTAAATGGACTCGGAATTCCTAACCTGGAGTGTCCTATGCATATGTATAGATCTTATCACTTCTCAGAACTTGAGATCTATTGCAAAACCATGACTGAAACCCCCATAATTAGTACTTCTGTCATACAAGATACATACACGGAGTAATAGATCAGCATTGCACTAATCGGTCCCCCTCGGTACCCAACATGCGGGGAAGGCTCCGTTATGACTTCATCGGCTCTTCCGGAATACCCTGGGTGATGATAATCGCATTTTGAAATCATTTCCTCCATTGAATATCTTTCATCTGAAATATGAGTTCCTTCGATCCCGCCTCTCTACTGGTATCTGCCGGGGTCCCGGCATTCAAGTGTCCCGCTGGGACCAAGATGCACATTCTAAACTTGGGCAGCCTCCAAGCAGATGAATCATGGTTTGTGTTTGCCAATGGAGATCAAGTAGTAACCTTCGTACTAAGTTGAATAGGATCTTTCGAGGCGGTAATGCAAGCTCCTTGAGCAACCTTAATCCGGTAAACAAACGCCGAGATTTAGTTCTCCTTTCCGCTCTCATTGAGTATCCGGGAGTGGGCCTCATTCTTTATGAGACGGGCTGTGCTGAGGATCTAGACGTGGTAGGTTCAGATTGTCTCGCAATGTTAGTTATGTATGAATTAACAAAATACAGAAATGGCCAGCACCAGTCACGGATGTCTTCCCGCGAGTGGAATACTCGGAGAACCATAAACTCCCAAATGCTATCAAAGCCACTGGGAACGACATCAAAGATGTGAAAGCCGTCATCATTGGTCACCTGCACCTTGATCATGCCGGAGGACTTGAACATTTTGCGAACACAGATGTCCCAATCTATGTCCACGAAGAAGAGTTCAAGCACGCTTGCTGGGCGGTAGCAACCGGGGCAGACCTGGGTGTCTATCTAGGACATTATATGCTCCTGGAAGAGCTGAAGTGGAATACCTTCAACGAGTCACAACTTGACCTTTTCCAGGGCATAATCCTCCACCATTCACCTGGTCACACACCTGGACTATGCATTATGCAAATAAACCTTGCCAATGATGGACCATTTATTTGGACCACGGACCAGTTTCATGTCGCAGAAAATTATGAGCTGGGTCATCCCCATGGAGGATTGGCTAGGGATCACAATGCGTGGTATCGCAGTCTCAACATGATCCGCAGACTTCAAAGACTGTATAACGCGACGTTGATTTTCGGTCATGACAAGGAGGTTGCTTTCAAGCTCATTGATGCGAAGCCATACTATGAGTGAAGGTCTGCACTCTCAGCTTGCTGTTAGACTGCCACTTAATCAAATGAAGTTCTCTTTCCTTTCCGAGCCGATATTGTTGAATGCCAGGTTGTAGCTTTAGTTTGACCCGGAGTAGAGTGGAGGAAGTTAACCCAAGGGTAGGACAGGCATTGATTGAGCCTCCTAGGTCGTCAATGACAAGAATTCGACCGAAATATGGAAACTTTGGAAGTGAACCTTCCCGAATAGGAAGGTGAGTCCAACAAACAGCTTTGACTACCATCTATGGATCCTTGACTTTATAATAGAGCAATTTAGAGATGGTTGACACGACTCTGCTTTGGTCTTGTTGAGGAAAATATATTTTGTTAAGACAATTCTTGTTGGTTGCATATAGTTCGTCCGAGACATACATACATATTAATCCCTCTCTCCTTGCTTCCTCTCCAAGACAAGAATTTATTGGTGTCAGAGTATTGCAAGGCAGGAGACTTCCTGTATGTCTTGCAATCGCGTTACGCCAAGTAAGTACGGTCAAGTTCGGACTTCTAATCTCATGGGAACTGGCTTGGCAGATATCATTTGGCCTCATACATGCCAAGCTTGTAGAATCTATAGCAAGCGGACCAGGCATCTAATGTGATCAAAGGGGAAATCGCCGGAGTTGCTCGGATGATAGAAATCCCTCATTTGATTCTACTTCATTTGCTGTCAGCGATACTTTGTACTCTATAGTCCCTTCATGACATCACAATTTACCTTCAGGACCGCACACGCCCCTCCGATATGTGCGGGGTGAGAACTCTACGGCCCGAATAAGACATAGTATGTCTGGAACTCCGAGGCTACTTCCCGAGTTTCAGCGACTTAGCTCCGGGCGTGCCGATTGCTGAAGTGTTTCCCCAAGAATGTGGGGTGAGAGTTTGTATTTCCCCGAAGATTTGCAGAGTGGGATGCCCAAAGAGGCATGCCAAGAGGTACAGAATGTGGGATGGTAGATTTTCCCAGATATAAAATTTGTATGAATTTCCTCCTAATAGAATAAAATAGCTTCTCTTTGCATAGAGACTTTCAAATTCCAAGATGGGCATTTTCCTCATGGCCCTGGGTCTCCTCGCCGGGACGGCATCCTGCCTGAACTATACCGAACCATACCGTCCTCAATATCATTTCTCTCCTGCCGAAAACTGGATGAACGATCCTGCCGGACTGGTATATTACAATGAGACCTACCATCTCTTTTTCCAATATAACCCCGCTGGTATTGAATGGGGGAATATGTCATGGGGTCATGCAACGAGTAAAGATTTGACCCACTGGGAAGAGCACCCTGTTGCTCTACTTGCTCGTGGATATCCCGAGAATGTCACCGAGATGTACTTCACGGGAGGTGCAGTAGCAGATGTGAATAACACGAGTGGCTTCGGGGTTGAGGGAAAGATTCCTTTGGTCGCCATGTATACTTCCATGGTACGATCACATAACTATGTCACTTGATTACTCCTGGAGACTGACATCTATTTTTTTCCACAAAGTATCCCGTCTCACAAGAGCTTCCAAGCGGAAAACACGTTCTGGCAGAGCAGCAATCTCAGTCAATCGCTTATAGTCTCGACGAGGGCGAGACCTGGACAACATATGATGCCGAGAACCCTGTGATTCACAACCCACCCTCTCCTTATGGAGCAGAATTCGAAAACTTCCGAGATCCATTCGTGTTCTGGCATGACGATACACAGAAATGGGTCGCCGTCACAGTTCTGGCATCACTCCACAAAGTTGTAATATGGAGTTCGGACAACCTCAAAGAGTGGTCTTTGGCCAGCGAATTCGGACCTTACAATGCTGTCGGCGGCGTATGGGAATGTCCTAATCTGTTTCAAATGCCCATCAAGGGAAACCCATCAATCAAGAAATGGGTATTGGTTTTGGGACTCAATCCTGGTGGCCCACCTGGCACCGTCGGATCAGGCACGCAATACTTTATTGGCGACTTCAACGGAACGGATTTCAAAGCTGATCCTGCTAGCATCCATCCAGACAACAAGTCTGCCAACTGGATGGACTGGGGTCCAGACTTTTATGCTGCGGCCAGTTATAACGGACTTCCCGAGGGAGACGATGTGGTCCAAATCGCGTGGATGAATAACTGGCAGTATGGTGCGACGATCCCGACAAGCCCTTGGCGAAGCGCCATGTCTGTTCCCCGTCAGTTGTCTTTGAAGAAGGTTAATGGGAAGGTGACCCTCCTTCAACAACCCCAGTACAGCTGGCGGAGTGTTGCCAATCACCAGACCTTGAAGCATTCCTGGAAATCTGTATCAAAAGGATCAACCAGCCTGGAATCCCCCGGCAAGGCATTCAAGATCGACTTGAGCTTTGCCGATCATGACTCCGACAAGTCTCTGGCATCGACTTTTGCGATAGCCGTCCATGCTAGCTCTGACTTCAAGCAAGAAACACTCATCGGGTACAACTTTACCAGCAAAGAGGTCTTCGTGGATCGGAGAAATTCAGGAGATGTATCTTTTGACAAGACGTTTGCAAGCTTATATCACGCGCCACTATCAGCGAACGCGGATAAACGGATCAACTTGCAGGTCTTCGTGGATTGGTCTAGTGTTGAGGTCTTGGGGGGTCAAGGAGAGGTCTCTTTGACGGCTCAGATATTCCCAGACGGAAATTCAACTGAATCCCGGCTTGTGTCGACGGATGGAGTGACCCAGGATGTCAGACTTCAGATTAGCGGAATGGATTCAGCGTGGCACTAGAATAGTGGGAGACAACAAGAAACCAGAAATGAGATGAAATAAGGCCACTGATATTTTCCAAGCCGACGTGCACGATATGATCGTCCTCGGCCATCAGCGTAGTGACACGAAAGTGAGATAGAAGTGGGAGAGAAGTCAGAGAGAAGTCAGAGAGAAGTGACAAGTAATGTATAGACGATGCTGTCTGGCCGTCGAAAATCTTGCTCTTCCCAGATGTCCCTGGCAATTTCATTCAAAATCGTGCTGTCAAAGCTGATATCTGTTTCTTTCGGGATGGTCGGTGGGCGAAGAAAGAGCTTGTCGAAACTGATTACAGATACCTTCTGATCGGGGGTCCTAGGTCACCGAGAAAGCTGTTGCTAGAGGTTTCGGTGTCTAGCTCCAACGTTGTGTTCGAGGACATGATGGCGGTAATCACACTCGTGTTATTGTGAATGAAGTTGATGTGAAAGAAACATTCCCATATTGATTGTATTAAGAACCATCGACGACCACCTGTCAATGTGACGTAGCCTTATTACGATCTTCGGCGGAATGGACATCTACGGGGCCAATAAAACCATGCTTCACCAAAGCCAACTAGTCGAAGTCTTAGAGAGAACAAGATTTAACCTGATAAAGAGCAAGTATTAATAACTTGCCGCTTATATGAGACAGTCACATAGTAGTTAGATATCATCCGAACCGACCTGTTCTCCAGGTCTGAAATGCAGGGCACGGGTGCCGGTAGTTGAGCGTAGAGGGCACAAAGCTAGTGGCATGAACTTGGCCAGTGTCGTCTGCACTATCATCCTGCGGCAACTGCTGGAGTCTGCCGTAGGTCTGCTTGACGTTTTCAAAGATTGATCCCATCATTGAGAATAGGTCTCCATTCTCCAGTGCGGTATGGTCACAACGCGATACATTGTCGAAGCGACTGCACAATGCATCTAGAATAGAATCAAAGTCAATGGTCGTTCGCGCAACACGAACATCCCAGTCACGAAGCTGGGGAATACCAACTGTCAGTCTATAAATGATGCTGATAGCATATATGATGCAAGACCACTGCATGTAAGAGAGACTGCCGTATTCGGATACTGGGATGGAGAGAAAATTCTGTGCAAGCTGCCCCGCCGATTTCAAGCAGAGAAAGAGCACCTCTAGGGGAATTCGAGAGGTAGAAGATGATCTTGTTGAATGTTTCAGAGAATCCGTCGTTCGTTGCGTTCTCGATGCGAAGACATTGACGAGATCCATCTCATACACATGCATTACAGCAATCTCACAAGCCAGGTCCATCCAGTCTGCGGCAGATTAGCATCGATTCTATTGGATTTTCGATCGTTCGAACTTACTCGCTTGCTGAGATACGAGTGGAAGCGAGTGCTTCCACTGCTTAAGTTCGGCTTGAAATGATTGAACCTTCATTTCAAGATCTTGGCCATTCATGTGGTCAACGGTTGAAAGACTGCTGTGATTCACCTCGGCCATGTTTTGAAGCTGGACTAGTGGTAAAAGCAATGCGTCCGTTGGATGTTCCAGTTCTTGACCCAACGATGTCGCACATTCAATCATATAGCTTTGAAATTGAATACCATTTGGCTTCAATTTAACCCAGCCGGTGCTAACAACAGCTTTAATTAGTCACACACTCCATTTTTGAGCGATGATGATACATTCATCAGGAAAATGTGATCCGACAGTCAAAGGGCTTTGTTTGGGGAAAATACTCACAGAGTCGAAAGATAAAAGCATCCTAGGTATGCTCGACGGGCTTCTCGGCTAAAAAATTCATCGTGATTCGCTGAAGGTGTAGAAACTTTGCGATAATGTGTCAACCGAAGTCCCACCTTTCTACTCATTGCCTCGGCAGGTGTGAGGTTCAAGCCTATGTCGCCAACCATGCCGATTGCGATATGGAGTAGTTGATTGAACTGTTCTTTCTTGGGAATGTAATAAAAGTGATACCTAAAGTAAGCGTTGGTTAGTAGAGTTGAACCAAGAGTGATATATAAGCACAGTCTACCCACCAGGCCAAGTATACTAGCATTCCATTCAGGAGATCTAGGCTCCTTTCATTGTGAACCATAATAGCATGGAGAGCGCCGGTTCTAAATTTCTCACCGAGGGTGCTTTGCAATTTCCTGTCTGAAGAGGTCGCCGCCGCCAATGCTGCCACGAGGACAAAAGGTCGTTCTTTACACATTGTAAAAATATTGGTATGAGTGGGAACAACAAAAAATGGAAAGTAAGAAGTCATGGTGCGAAACCGGTTGAGGAATCCATTAGCAGCATGCATAGACAGGCCACACTCAAGTAGTAGGTCAGGGCAGGATATGCCATTGATTTTAGGATAGCCAGCCCACTTATCGAAAGGCCAACCGAGGGGCGTTGAACTTGTGTTGCTGTTATGGCTGCTGCTTGGGGTGGAATCTTGTTCCCCGCTAGATGAACTATAGGTAGACAAGCCATTTTCCAGAAGCCCCACCTCTCGCTGTGAAGGTCCTTTCCCGTGACTCAGTTTGGACTGACTAGCGATAGCAAGCAGGTTATCAACCTTCGACTCCAGCGCACGAATTCGGGCTTTTGAGCTATGCTTTGGCTGGCGTTGCCGCGGTTGCCGTGGTTGCCGCTCCAAAAATACACAGGTTTTTTTGGAATTCACACACTTCAGGCATGTATCAGGTTGGGAGCTAGGGAGACAGCGGACCTTCAGCGAGCGGCATATTTCGCACGCTTGGGAGGCCTTGTTCTTGGACCCTTCACCCATTGAGTTTAGTTCCTAATTGGTCTTGAGAAAGGCAGGGAATCCCAAGGTTGTACGAGAGCTGAGCTTAGCTCGGAGAGAAATACCCAGGTGACACGACTGAGAATAAAGTACGGAGTACGAGAAAATAGAAAAAAAAAAAAAAAAATCGTATACTCATCTGTTGGGAGATGAAGGACGGAACGGAATGTTCAGTTTCTGTCTCCGATCCGCGATTTCGGTGACTAAGCCATAATTAAGGCGGCTAGGCTCTCCAGGGCTGATCCGTGGACCCGTGGGCCTGTCACCTGTGGATCCATGGATTTTTATAAATGGATCCATGGATCGGAACAAAAACAGCACAACTCTACTTCCGTCCCGCGATATGGGAGACATCAAAGACTCCTGTCACAGAAGTTGGAGAAAGTGAGGAATGTTTTGTTGATCTTTTCGATGCATATAAATAGTTGGATTTGCTCTTCCCCTAGGACTGCTTCATCTCTACCACCATCCTCTTGTCTCTACTACCATCGTCTATAAATCCACTAGTCATGGCTCCCATCCAGTTCGGTATTATCATGATACCGTTCCAAATGCTGGACGTCGCAGGACCTGTTGATGTCCTATCCAGCTCCTCGATTCCTTACCTGAGGGGATTCAACAATCCCGACATAGCTGACCGCGGTATTGATATCGAATTCCACTATATCGGCGATGGACTGCACCCTGTGACCCTTCCTGGAAGTTTCAAATTACAGCCTACGACCACCCTGTCTGCTTGTCCCAAGCTTGACTATCTCCTAATCGGCGGGCCTTCGCCAGATTATACCAAAAGCATCCCGCCAGCGATAGCAAGCTTTGTGCGCGAACGTGCCAACGAAGTCAAGACCGTATTTACCACTTGCACCGGTGGATTGTTTGTATCCATGTTGGGTCTCCTAGATGGCCTCAATGCCACGACGAACCACGAAGCCATCGCTATTGCAAGGGAATTTGCTCCTAATGTCAAGTGGACGGCCGAAAAGAATTGGATCGTTGACGGCAAATTTTGGACTGCTAGTGGTGCTTGCGCTGGCATGGACATGATGGCTCATTGGGTCATGGAGAATTACGACAAGGACATTGCCGAAGCTGGATTTGCAGCTCTTGCTTACGAGCCGCGTGATGTGAATGGAAAGCAGGTTGTCTTAAAAAGACACGCTTTGAAGTGATCGGGAGGCAATTATCCGGAGAGCAAGCAACATCACAGTTGTGAAGAACACATTGGGGGGTTCATAATGCCAAGAAATCTGTACCTACTGCACAAATTGATCAAACTGTATTAAGCGGAAACGAGCCGGGCCTACGTAGCAATTCATCCTTAGCCACATACTCTGTACGTATAAATCGCTTAAAATAAACCCGAGTTAAATAATCTAGTGAAATTAGTATTTTTAATAGTTTGCACAGTTAGAGAGTTATATGTCGGTTGAGCCATACCATACAATGTCGTTTAGGGCAGATTTTTCATCTAGCCCTATAACTCCACGATTTACCCCCGGCGGACGAGCTTAAATCAACTAGGGCTTAAGGGGGAAGAAAGAACGAGGACGGGAACAGAATTTCATGTCAAAGAAGATAGCCTTATTTTCTAATATCTCTTTTCTATCAAAATGTCTCTACGTCAGGAGACACGAGCTGCGGTATAGCGTAAGATCGAGTCATGTAAGCGGAAGAAAGAGCCTTCAAAACCGTCTACGGGAAAGAAATGCTCCATTCTCAGTCGTACCAAACAGCATTCGCACAGCAGCCTCCATCCCGAAGATCCAACGTAGCTACTACCTCAGTCCAGCGACCGGTAAACCTCCAGATCTGTATGAACCCTTTCTCACTATCGGTAAGAGCAACAAATTCATCGCTGGAAGTAGACGGCGCGACTGCGTTAGCCATACCCCCTGATGTGGTCGTCGGAGTCAGAAATAGCTGGGATAAGATGCCACCTGTCTCCGAAATGGAAAATGCGCTGATATATCCCGAGCGGCTCGAGCGATGAGATCGGGAGGTGGCCCAGATGTATGAGTGGGAGTATGATAATTGAACTTCGTCTGACCAGTACTCGCTATTTGGGTACCCTATAACCGGACGAAGTGCCCAGATTAGATTGTGGAAGAGAAGCAATGAACAATCTCGTTACGCAAACTTACCTGGAGGTATCAAAGGAAATGATCTGGTATATGCCAGTGTTTTGGTTTTTGGGTCAATGATGTAGAGGGCGAGCTTGTTCGTACCTTCGAATATCACGTATGCAAACTTGCCTTTCGGATGAACGGTAATATGTCGAGGATCGGAACCCCGAGTCGGAGCAGCAATACGATCTAGGAACTCAACTTTACCAGTGTCGGAGTTAATTGAGTGTGTCCAAAGGGAATTTCCTGAATCATCTGCGGAGTAGAGAACATCATTATTGGAACCAATTGCCAATCCATGAACCCCAGACCCTGCCTGATAATCAAAAGACTGAGTGGTGCGGGAAAGTGAGCCTTGATGGTCGACCGATATCACATTTCCACATGATTTGTTGCCGCCGAATGTCACCCCATAGACTGTATATGGAGACCTGGGTAAACTTTGGAGAAAGATGGCCTGAGAACCGGCACCTAGGTCATGCAGAAGCCTTCTTAGTATATTGAAATTGCTCAGGGGTGATATTCACTACGCACAACTACCCTCAAGGGGTAATGTCTTCTGGTGCCGAAGAGAGTCGGAGGTCTCGATTGCATAGCTTGACCACGAGTTCACTGAGGTAGTGTACAGATTCCTTTTTTGGTGCTGTAGATGGTATTGGTTGCATTAGTTCTTATTCCCTAGCAGGTTAACTTGAAGCCTGAACAAGAATTACAACTTACATCGAGTGTAATCCAGAAATGACTGTCTTGGGTCGTGATGTTGTTTAGAAGTGCGAGAGTCAAGCTCTGATCATCAAATTCTACAGCATAAAGATAAGGGTTGCTGAAGGCCCCGACAAATAAGTGGTGCAGGGTGGCAGTCACAGGGCTGCTATAACATAAAAGTGCAATCAAGAAACTCATGGTAAACATATCTATTTCCAAAGTATGTTATGCCGAGCAGCCCTCACCTCCAGGGTTAGTCTGAATAAAAGAAATAATATGGCTCCTTTTTATATGCATTGGTCCTTCCAAAGAATTCGAAAGGGCCACTATCTGTGCCGAGTGCGTCATGCTGCCAACCTGTCTGATCCTGCCGCTATATCCGAAAGGCTTTAGACTTCGTGCTGTGGAGTGATCCGGATGAAAAACGCCGGCTTTTAGGAAGTATACCACAGGGGCCCTAGCAAAGTCGGCATATCGTCCGGTATGAGAGTCTGTGGGACCAGAGACCACTCGTCCGGACTAATACCGAGGGAATCAATGAAGGCGAATTGATTGAAGAAGTAATATCCTGTCTGGTTGACATATAAGTAGGCGGTGGATCGAGTACACGCTGAACCACGATGCCCCGAAGGGTGCTAGTTGTATTTGTCCACTCTCATAGTTCGACGGCATTTTGTGAGAGACCCCGTGTGTCATTGATGATAGCTGGGGTTTGAGGTACACGCTGGTTCCGATACAAAGGGGACCAGAGGGTTGAAGCAACAATATCCAAGTCGAAGTTTGGGGAAGCAAGGTAATAAAATGACAGAATAAAATATTACGAATGCAAAATATAGGAATTTGAAGTTCTCGGACATAAGTTAGATAGATGATAGGGGAGCTATTTCGACATATTCTCGAGAAGATTAAGAATAAAAGACTCAAGTAAATGCATCTGAATGTGGGCGACCCTCGAGTACACTGATAATTTCAAATTCCTCACTGGCCAACCATGTGTCCTTGATTTGCTGTCTTGGCCCACAAATCCAAATTTACCGATCGGCAGTCATCCTTTCTTCAAGTGCATATTCAGTGCATATTCAGTGGATGTGAAGTGGATGTTAAGTGGACTGGATTCTCCCTTTCTCGGCATTCTGTCCAATCATGAACCTGTATTCTGTATCTGGAAAGACACCTGGCGCAGTTGCTCCTCGTTCTACTCCATACTTACACTGTCTATTAGATGCAGCTCGTGTACTTTCCCGGCCCAACTAGTCGTAGAGGCCCACTTAAGCATGTTTGTTATGTACTGTTTATGAAATATCCTACGAGGGAAAATGACTTTCACGTTTGTCAGAAATCCGTATATCCGGGACACATAACTCGAGTCAGTGGTATCACAAAGTATATAACTGTTGAACTGCGTTGTAGAAGATCGAAACAGTTTTACATCGACCTAAACCTTTTATTTTTATTTTTTGGGATTTTTTGGATAATCCACAAACATGGCATTGGGATGGGTGTTTCTCTCTCTTGTATGCTTTTGGACCTTTGCTGCCTGTACAAGTTTATCCCCCCCCCCCCCCCCCCCTCCTTGGATGTTGACAATTACTGATCTATGATTTACAGCTCACCCTCATACGGCCCCTGATGCTGCCTCGTTGGCTACCCATAACCACGTGGCCAGAAAATGCGGTCATAAAGTTGGTGAGGTGAAAGAGAAACGCCGCGCACTCCGTCGCCGAGACTTCTCTATCGATCCGGGTACCAAGGAGACTATCTACGAAATTCACGCCTTGGCCCCAAAGTACAACTTCGTGAAGAACTCCACCAGCATCCTTACTCCCGAGACTAGTAATGGGCCGTATTTCTACCCTCAAAGCCAGATCCTACGCCAAGATATCCGTGAAGGCCAGCCCGGTCTGCCATTGTCCTTGGAGATTGGTGTAATTGACATTGACACCTGCGAGCCATTGGAGGATGTCCTGGTTGATATCTGGGTGAGTAAAAGCCGATCGAACCAAAGGCCGTTTGGAAGGCTCAAAAGCTGGACTAACTTGTGAATTCACCTTAGCATTGCAACGCTACCGGTTCCTATAGCTCCTTCACCGGCCTTTCGCCCAACACGCCCTTCTTGGACCTATACGCAAACAAAACTGATGGAAAGACTATCAATCTCCACGATGGACTTCCCGATCTTAGCGTATGTTCCTATTTCCAGGATTGATTCAGTTTAATGTTAGGAGATAACCTGATTCCAGAGAACAGTGGCTTGCAACAGATAATTCGACCTGGCTCCGGGGCATGTGGCCTACCGACAAGCATGGTGTCACATCATTCACCACTATTTTCCCTGGATTCTATGTATGAATGAATTATTGTGCTGTGGAAATGATATGTTTGAAGAGGAAGCTAACCTTTGCTCTTTCTAGATTGAACGTGCCATCCACATCCATGCGCAAGTCCATACTAACTGGACTGTGGGGTCCAACGGTACTGTCATCCATGGCCCGATTGTGAGCACTGGCCAGATCTTTATAGATGAGGCACTTGAGAAACAGATCATGGCCCTCGAACCTTATGTTAACCACACTGAAATCGAGCGAGTCAAGAACGATGCGGACGGAATATATACCACAGAGTCAGACAGTCAGTTCTCACCCCTAATCACAAAAGAGGAGTCGGTGTAAAACTAATCTGACCCAATGGGGTTCGCAGCTGGAGCAATGACTATCCTTGATACTGAGCCCCTCGATGGCGTCAACTACGAGAACGGTGTTTTTGGATATATCACCTTGGTACATTCTATCGATCTTTTAAGCTATGAACATGTGGCCCTGACTGGTTTTATAGGGAATTCAAACATCACAGATCCGGAATGGGTCTGGCATCGACGCCCGTACGTGTTACAGTCTAAACTCTTTGCTTTCCCCTATAGTGGATTGGAGATTATTAACGATTCAATAGTACCTAACGTCAACTAAGCATTGGCTAGGGCTATGGCAATACAAGCTACCACGGGAATTTCGAGCCAAAAACATACCGCCAGCGATAGCAAGCTTTGTCCGCGAACGTGCCCACGAAGTCAAGACCGTATTTACCACTTGCACCGGTGGATTGTTTGTATCCATGTTGGGTCTCCTAGATGGCCTCAATGCCACGACGAACCACGAAGCCATCGCTATTGCAAGGGAATTTGCTCCCAATGTCAAGTGGACGGCCGAAAAGAATTGGGTTGTTGACGGCAAATTTTGGACTGCTAGTGGTGCTTGCGCTGGCATGGACATGATGGCTCATTGGGTCATGGAGAATTACGACAAGGACATTGCCGAAGCTGGATTTGCAGCTCTTGCTTACGAGCCGTGTGATGTGAATGGAAAGCAGGTTGTCTTAACAAAACATGCTTCGAAGTGATCGAGAGGCAATTATCTGGAGAGCAAGCAACATCAGAGTTGTGACGAACACATTGGGGGGCTCATAATGCCAAGAAATCTGTAGTTACCTACTGCACAAATTGACCAAACTGTATTAGGCGGAAGCGAGCCGAGCCTCTGTAGCCATACTCCGTACATCTAAGTAAATTGCTTTGATTGTGTTCCAAAGTTGTGTCATATCATCAGTCGAGTCCTGGGATAAATAACCAACATGGTTCCTGTGCAGCTTAGCGACTGATACACTCTACAGCACACACGTGCGGGATAACTCGGGGTACTCCGAGGCTAATGCAGGTCTGCATGCCGCGATGTCACCCTCAGCAGCTCATAACCCCATTTGGAAATAGGTGGTCTGGTGAGATTTCCGGCTATAAGGTCTCCAAGTCTATATTTAATTAGCGAGATATTCCACTTCAAATATCGAAACACTGTCACAATATCATAACACAAGTCCAACCATGCGCTTGAAACTAGAAGCTAGCCTGGCAGTCCTGGTCGCTAGCCATGTGGCAGCTCTCTCCCAAATAACAGATGACGAGATGGGCTCACTGCTCGATGCAGGTGGCGTAGATCTAGCACACCGATACGCGCCCATGTGGTTCTTTGGCCAAGCCCTGAATCAACCGCCCTGCTATCCAACCTGGACGTATGGCGGCTCGCCAAATACACCAGATGTCTATGATGACGCCCACAGGACACCGGGCGCGCCGCAGTGTGATTACCCAGATGTCGGGTGCAATTGCCGCAACCCTGGCGTTGGCATCGGCAATCCGGGCCCTGCATTTCCCGTTTATTATACATACCAGAGATGCAGCGACACCGAAGTGCGCGTTGTCTATAATCTCTTTTACGAGAAAGATGGCGCAGAGTTTATCGGCATCGACACTGGACATGACTAGTAGGTAGCCCATTATGTGCCATAGTGAAATGCCGCTTGTCCAGCCTACCTCTGACATCTGTTCTAGCGACTGGGAGCGAGTAGTAATCATCCACTCTCGAGATGACAGCAACTTGTGGGTGCCATCGCGTGTCCTACTCTCTGCACATAGCGGGTACCACAACCTGGCCTGGGGCGATATCCAAAACACCCTAACGACGGATGAGGTCAACGCGGGAAACGCCAAAACCCCGAACGGCGTAAAGAACAATGACC
Organism: Penicillium solitum; assembly: GCF_028829755.1. Classification (NCBI taxonomy): domain Eukaryota; kingdom Fungi; phylum Ascomycota; class Eurotiomycetes; order Eurotiales; family Aspergillaceae; genus Penicillium; species Penicillium solitum. The sequence goes on from NW_027072122.1 coordinate 153,262, forward strand.
ATCCCAAGGTGTATGTGTCGTGGTCGAAGCATGCCCACTTCGATACTCGCAATACCGGGTGGAATGACCCAGCAAGTCAGTCACTGGATAATGCATTCCGGAGCGATGATTGGTGGTACTTTGTCGAGCCACAGTACTATGTAAGTTTCTTAATTTGCAAGCGGAGGAAATACTCATAGCTTTTTAGATCCGAGCCGATGATAGTACAGAGGCAGGTAAGGTTATTGAGGCTGCTGATTGGGGTAGCGCAACCAGTGACCCGGTATCGGTGCAGTCTGGTGTGTGCGAGGCCTCCTAATGGTGACTACTATGTACATATGTTCGGCTTCTATACCCCATGCCCAATTGTTACCTATTTATACAATCATCAAATCTTGGGTTTATTTGGCTACTCCCTTTGACCCCATAACCCATACATACCTCTTGCTCATTGGAGTATCTCGCAACTATTTCTCGATTCCGATCCGATTACCGTGGTCATCCACTCGTTCACTGGAATTCTCCATTCCGCTCCACTTGGGGAGACCATCGGGAAGGTCTAGCGCGCGTGACTTATAGAAGATATGACATCTAGCGTGAGCGTTAGTTTGCACTTATAGAGTAAGTAGTAGGACATGCATATACGCTGGCTTAAATATCTCCCTCTTCTCCCTTTTCTCCTGGCTAGATCCCTCGAGTTCAATCAATCCAGGGAAGATCAAACACATATTCCGGCCTTCATCCATGATAGGTGTCCGGCAATTGCCACAGGACACCTTGGTAGGCAACACATGATCCTGACTTTCATGTGTAGAAGAATAAAATACCAGACCGCTCGTGCCACTGGTAAATGATATATCGTCCTTATGGAAAATAGCCGCCCATTGAAGAGGAGCTCCGTGGGTAACCTGGCACACCCGACAATGGCAGTATTTGGCATTGATTGGTTTCTCTCGCTTTAAGAGATACGTGATATTTCCACAGAAACACTTTCCACGCCACTTGATTGGGCCAAACTGTTCCTCAGATTGTACTTCATACGGTGGAAGATGCTTCCAGTGTCCTTCGGGTGTGGATTCTGGGAGTGTGTTGGTATGTGCTGGCCAGGGAAGAGGATCGATGAAGTTTCGACTTATTTCTGTCATGATGTGTGTGGTTTTGGTATGTGAATTGAGTATATAAGGTAATTGAAAGTCTGCGTTTTGCTTTTCCCAGTCTTTGCTGAGGTTTATATGGACGATAACCACAATGATGTCAGTCAATAGCCAATGACCAAGATAAATTAAATCAATTCAATAATTGTATGTCCCTCATTTTGTTCCACTGAATTTCAGAAATTTCTTAAAAATGACGCTGTTGAGTGATGTCATGTGAATTCTCCTCGGGATCTCCTTGGGAGGTCGCTTGAATCGTCTTTCCCCATAATATTTGACCTATGAGAAGTCATTATATGTCACTTGTCTTCAAAGTCTTTCATATGGAGGATCTTCAGGATCTAACAGATATGATGAAACCCCCTTAGACTGAAACGCCCGTGTTTCATGTTCCGGGGGGGCTGAAAGGGGGGGGAACATGGTTAACGGACCCTGCATTAACGCGCTTTGTCCCTGTCACCTCCCCTCTTTTAATATTCACCTTCTTCCACCTCCCAGTCAGAATGGGCTTTTTTGACAAGCTGCGGCGAAGCTCACGAAGAAGCTCAAGGCGAAGTGACCGAGAAACGACCGACCCGCCATCGCCCCGCGTTAACGTGCCCGCCCGAGATTACACCAAACAGTTACCTCGGCCAGTATTGACACGCATTTTCTCCTTTGTTTGTCCTCACACCGTCGACAACACATATGGCACCTCCGAGGAATCTGCCAGCGATGGCTGTATGTTATGCGACATGCGCGATCTGGCACACTGTAGCCTCGTGAGCAAGAGATGGTTTTTGGATGCGCGGGCGCTTCTGTAGGAGATCCTCGGGCCTTTTGACAAGTGCGAAACTAATACCGGTCTTGCCACTAGTTATACCAACGTCCGAATCGACCCCGTCCATTACTGCGAACTTGAAATCGAATTAGCCGCCAAGCGAAAACGCCGCTCGTTCTTTGACCGCAATGGCGATCCTATCGATGCCCCGCAAGTTCGCCTAGAAATGTTCATGCGAACGGTGAGAGAGTCCCAGGGGCTAGGGAATATGGTGCTGTCGCTCCGAATGCCATACATGACCCGCGAGGCTAACAAAGCCAACGTGGCCCGGACTATCTCGGTCCTTCCTAATCTCCGCTTTGTGGATCTGCCGGTGGGTTTGTACAGCGACGAGGCATCATGTCTACCCTTGAAACAGGAGTTGATGGCCCGATGCCCCGAGTTGCGTCGGATGGCCTATCGCCAAGGCGCCGAGGGCAGTTTTGCACGTCTGCCTGGGTCTCAGCTATGGATGAATTTGGAGGTGCTGGAGCTATCTGGAGTTCACATGGAGGCTAGTACTTTACGCGCCGGACTGGGTTCATTCCCCCATCTTCGTGAGCTCACGCTCGAAGATCTCGATTGGCTTGATGATTCCGCATTTGCAGTGAACGTGCCTCTTCCGCCATTCCCGTCAGTTCAGTCTCTTACACTTCGCAATACCCCTAATGTCACGGCAAGCGGGCTTGCCGCGTTCCTTTCCTTGCCAGCGAACCGAGCGACTTTGGGATCTTTGATATTATCTTCTACCGGCATTGCTCCGTCACAACTACATTATATTCTTTCCGCCGCTCCGCGACTCCAGAGTCTTTCTGTCATCCAGGAGGTCTCTCGCTCGTTCCCCATGGAGCAGATTCCTCCCATGGCATCGAGGTCGCTGAATCTCCTGCACTACGAGCTCACATCCGAAACCGATAATCATGGAATGCCACCAGTGGTATCCTCATATTATACCTATCTTATTTCGTCATTGGTGTCCCGAGCCTTACCAGCCCTTCGAGATTTATATGTTCGTGATTCCTCATTCCCAGATACATTGTTGCTCATGCCCCCACCACGACTCTTCGGCGGTGGTGAAAACGGCCCGCAGATGCGGGGCGGTCTTTCGCAACCCCTGAATGTGTACAGCAAGGGTCTGGATGAGTTTGAGTGGAACTTTACACCGTACGACCCCAGCCCGGCACCCGGACGCCGCCGCGACTCAAGCACGCGCCCCGTGAGCTTCCACGAGGCCCAGCTAAACCGGTCTTGGGGCGGCGATGCTCGCAAGAGCGTGCTTGTGGGGAACGGGTTTGGTGGGTTCCTGGCTGTTCCGGCTGATGAAGAGCGACCAATGAGTAGCCAGGGACACCAAGTGCGGTTAAGCAAACAGGATATATGGCGATGAGGTTCTTATATATGGATGGATTCCACTGTGTGGAATGACCAGTATTTTGAGATATTTGGCCCAAGGGCAAAAGTGCGTCTAGCGGGATGAGGATCGCGATTCATGAAATGATGATTTGAGTATATAGGTCAGGTCTCTAAGGGAAATGTTCAGTTTCATTCAAGCATAATTGGGCGATATACATGCGTGGCTATTCCGCGGATTCGCTCTGTTCTGGCCATCCTTCTGGCAGCTGTAAACCGCGCCATACCCACTGGTTCTGGATATCGCTGTCCGTCATATTACAATAACCGTATGTCTGGCAATAACATTCACGTTGGTCGAGACAATACTGAGCCGGTTTTCCAAAGATCACTGTAACAAACGGCAGAGGTTAGCAAGAGATCATCAAGAGATCAGTGCGAACAAGAGTGACCCACTATGCCATGAATACTCCAGAATACGTCCACTGATGCCCGCCTCCAAATCCGTGTCCATCAACCACCGCTGCAAACGAACATAATGCTCAAGACTTTGCTCATGAATCTTCGTCTTGGATAAAGCAAATTGACTACAACACGGCGTCCCGACAACCTCCGGGACCTCCGCGCGCGGAAACAACTCCATGAACCGATCGGGATACTCGACCGCGGTGGGATGTCCTTCATCGTTTGGTCTCTCGCGGAGATAGCGAGCGGGTTCAAGCTCCCTGGGACAGCCGACGCTCCAAGCGCAGCGCAGATTCACATAACCAGCCTCCTGGACAAAGTCGAGGTTGAGATGGGAGATGGAGATGACCGAGTCATAGAGCGGGTTATCGACATGCCATTGGTAGCGGCCGGCGTGCAGGAAGACCGATACTTCAGGAAGGGACCAATAACGATCAATAATATAGCTGTCATGAAAAGGGCGATTAGTATGACACCAAGCTTGGGATTGAAGAAGTCGAAATATCAAAGACATACGTCAGATATACCATAGCCTCATTGCCCTTATTTACGGGAACGGTCAAGCCAACCTCGTCGTGTTTCGCATCAGCACGATAGATATTCACCTGCCAGTCCGACAGATGCTCCTCAACCCAGGACATATTGCTAGCCTGCATAGCGGCGAGAACCAACTCCTTCTCCACTGGTTGTAGAGTATCGGGAACGAAGCGGTCCTCATCGCCGGCCACAATGATACCTTGAATGGCCGTCCAGCTTGTACCTAGAACCGGTCCTCGGTCGAGAATGAGTTGATATGATAGAAGCAGTAAAGTCACAGCTAGACCGAGGTAAATGAAGACCCGCGACCGTGAAACACTGAGATCGCGGGGGAACGCGCAATCCCGAAGCGGGGAAGAGAACGACCTCATTGCATTGCATTTATATTTATATAAAGGGACAAAAGAGGTACAAGGGGTTAATGGACAAAATAGACAATGGACGATAGACAAAGTTCAGGACAGAAAGACGAATATAACAGGGCAGGCATTCTGACGTAGTGAACTGGGTGGATGTTCCATGGTTACATGTGTCGACTTGGGGAAGTAACTCCATATGTAACTAGCAGATGCATCTTACAAAAGTACCAATATATCATGAATATCACGAATAACAATGGTTTAATCTTGTATCCACAGCTATTTAAAGGGTTGGCAAACTCAGGGCTGAAGGGGACTAAGACCGCAAACGGACATGCCGGGGGTACGTTGATAGTACATCGATGTATACATTAGTACTACATATGCATACTGTAGTACTGAGTGTATCATCACCCATTCAATTGGTTTATCTCAGGGTAGTAGATACATATATGTATTTCAAATTAGTCAATTGGATCAACTCACACCTTATCGATGAGCTCTCTAGGGCTCATTGACGATAAATCGCCGAAAATGGCTGCCTTCCGGTTTGGGCTCTCAGGGCATCTAATCCTTAGTCAGCATCATTTCACGTGCGCGGAATATACACCCGTGGACCCGCTTTTAGGGCAGATCATGTATGGATGTTGGGGGCACACGAGCTGTCACGTTTGGATGGCTATTTCGGTCTATAATAGATCATACTTGTCTAGATATACGCTTGATATATTTACTAACAGCCTTTTCGATATAGTTCAAGACTATAGGTATATAATATAACCCTCGAAACCTATAAGTAAGTTAATATTTATAATTTCTTACAAGAGATTATTTCCTACTATCTTTTATAGGAATAGAATAAAAGAAAGAAAGAGATGGATGATGATGATGCTGTTACAACCTGCCCCTAGACTGGCCGAGTTACACACTGGGCCAAAAAGACCACTATATCTGAACATTACGCTCAGATAGTCCAGGCTCCGTTATATATAGTGCGTGTCATGACAGATGCTGTGATTACTATGATGTGATTGTTCCTTGTTTATATGTCTCTTTTTGATCTTTTATGACAATCTTATTTTAAAGCAGCACTTCAAATAACAGTTCTATATGCGTAGAAATACAGACAAAAGAAAAAGGAGTAAAAAGAACGAATAATGCTCAAAAGCAATGTTAGTAGATGACTTCACCTGAGTTCATCATTTCCAAGGTCAACTCTAAAGTCCCTCTATCACATCAGCCATGCTCGGGCGGGTCCTCAAATTGTACCGGGTTTGGGTAGACGAAGACGATGCACGAGATTTGTCTCCAGCAGAAAGGAACGTGGACCGGGCCGCCTGTTGTTGAGCTGAGGTCGGTGCAGAAAGGGCCGCTCTCAGGCCGGAAGCAGTAAAGTCTACGACCATCTCTGAGTTCATTGACTCTGGAAGAAAATCAATCTCCTGAGGAATAGTCACATAGTTATCCATTCCGGGGAAGATCGAGTCCATGTACTGGGGTTGAGTAAAGAATGCACTGTCCATAGAATCCTGTGAAGTCAGTCCAGAGAAGTCGATATCGGGCAGACCCGCCATATCAAAAGAGTTGAGGTCTGTTAGGTCTAAATCCATATCCATGGGTAAGTCCAGGCAGGATGGATCGAAGGACTCCAAGTCCAAAGTGTCATCATTCAAAAACTGAGTGAAATCCACATTGGCCAGGTCCTCTCCCGTCCAGTTCATTACCTGTGTCAAGTCCAATGCATTCGCAGTTGGTTCACCCATAGCATCATCATTCAAAAGCGAGCTGAAGTCAATATCGGGTACATCCGCTCCGCTCCAGTCCATGGTGTTTGTCCAGTCAATATCATTCAAATCGGCTAGGCCTGTGGAATATTCCTCTGGTAGTTGCGCAGCGATCTGATCCATAGTGTTATCAAGTAGAGCCTCGCTAAGGAAGTTAAACTCCTCTGTCTGTTCTAGGGTCAACTGGGGGATAACTGGGGTCTGCTTCACTGAAGCCTGACTGCTCGAGTTGAACGATGAGCGTGCCTGGCTGCGTTGCAATGAGGTCCGCGGGGTAGCAAAAGTTCCAGTGGAGGTACGCTGAGGGGATGGGGTCCATGTAGGTGTGTTAGAAGGTCGCTGGTCATTGAAATCCTTGAAGGGCAATGGCTGCAAGTAAGTAACATACTGATAGTTTGAGCGTTTGGGGTCTACCACCTGTGGAGCCAGTGGAGTCTGCATATAGGGATGAAGGGACCGCATGGGCTCTGAGTTACCCGGGAACTGAATAGTTGGAACTGTGATATCAATAGTGTCCAACCACAGTCCCAGGGCCAAGTCCCCATTAAACTTGGGGCTTTTTCGGCGTAGCTCAGCAAACTCCGACTCGCCAAAAACTCTCACCTTCTTTCCGTTTCGTGTGATCTGCTGGGGGTTCAGTCGGTAATATCCGCAATACCTAAGAACTGCAGGAAGCACCAGCTCAGGGCGGTAGTCCTTGACAGATTTCAAACCAGTAATCTGGAAGTTTTTGCTCCCGTCAGGAATAGGTTCCCTACTATATACTGCTTGAACGGCATACTGCAAAACGAAAGCCGGAGCAGTATCCATGAGATCACGGAATCTGCGGAAGGCAAGAGCCTGGAGGTCAGTAATTCTAAGAAGAAGGGCAGTTTGAAACATGGCCAAGTGAATGCGCAAGAGCTGACAGATCTGAGGACAAGTCACACAGCCACCAGGGCAGAGCCGAATCGAGTAATCTCTCAAGTCGACTTCTTCCACTGAATAGTCACCAGTATAAAAGAAATTAAGAAGGCTATCAATCTGCTCAACACGTACCAAATCAGGAAGAACCAGCTTCTGTTTATCTCCAGTCTTGTGAATTCGCCAGTCAATCCAACGGGTCGACTTACGAATGACATCCAGGTGCACATTCCAACTGCGTCTGCCGGTGTTTGGGTGTCGCAGCTTGAAATCGGGTTTGTGGGTCTCAAAGTAGCTATGGAAATGTTAGTACATATCCTTTTTTTTTTATTAGGAGGGATGTTCTTTGTCACTTACTCCTGCTGCTCCTCTTGGAGTTGAGCCTTGCGGTTGCCCAACTCACCCCAACCCAGCCAAACGCGGGGCAGACCGGAATGAGCGTTGCAATGGTGATGGGCAGGCATGGTTACGGTAAGAGACTCTCTGAATAAACTGTGTCAGTTGGCTTGAATGAGTTTTGGTAGTAAATACTGAGAATGCGATTGTAGATGTGAAGTGTGATGAAGAATGAGGATTGTGCCGGGACAACGAGGCTCTTAAATACTCGAGAGAACACTTGCTGTTTCACAAAGGTATTGATTCCTTGGAATCTAAACAATGCCAATAAAGTCATCAAAGCCAATAAAGAGTCTATAAATACTCGGGTGAATATTAAACGCTAACGTTCTTTGTTCTTCGACTATCCTGCGACACACGACCCTTGGACTCAGATCAAATACCGATTTCTGATTGAATAGATACTATTTCTGTTCTTGTTATAGTTATATCTAAACATGGCCATTGTGTTTCTATGCCTCTATTGTCGCTTGAGTCCGTTCCTGAACAACCATGAACAATACTCTTTGTGCTCTCTATTCCGAGTGCGTGATGGGTTCACCCAGAACAGAGATATTGTTCTTTGGCGATCTCTGTCTAGTATCGTCCCTTGACCACCAACACAGCCGCATCATGACTCTTCAAGGAAGCCTTGTACGTATTCTTCACGCAGCCCAAATCCTTGCCAGTCCAAGCATCAATAACCTGATGGGCATTATGGCTCTTAAGCTCCGGGATCTCGCTCCATCTTGCAGTGCGAGTAGAAGTAGCATCCTCAGAGTTCAGCATAAGAACCAAAGTGCCCTCTAATTTAGAGGATGCACCAGACCAATACTCTGCTGGATGGACCAGGTCAAAAGTCCTGTCGGGGTTGTATCCCCACTTATAAGGATGGGCAGGACTGCCAATAACAGGGTCTTGGTTGAAGTCAAGAAGGTACTTGTTCTTCAGAATGGCCACGTGGTCGTCTTTAATGGAATCGAGCTTTATATTTGTCAGTATATCTCGCCATAAGGGTTAGACCTTGAAAAATATCACGTACCGCCGTGCCAATTATCAGAGGGGACTTCATGGTAGCCCAAAGTGTAAAGTGCGCCCTGTTTTTCTTTGATGGTAAGATCTCCATTACCAATCTGCAACATGTCCGGGTCTGGGTAACTCCAGAAATTGGCGTAGTCCATCAAGAAGCTGTTCTCATTGGCAATTTGCACAATCCGGGCCCAATCCGCTGAATACAGAGTCAGTCACCAATCCTCCCACACCAGTGTCAGTCAAACAACTTACCGGTGATATCGCCAGACATGCGCCACGAGTTCGCAGTTTCATTGCCCCAGGTCTTGACGTCAGCCTGCCCCCATTCAGAAAGTGAATAGAGGATCGTGCGGTCAATGTTGAGCAAGGCATCGCGCATTACACTAAACCGCTGATATGTCTTGGACGTTTTCCAGTCATATCCTTCTGGGGCTGGATTGGTGATGTCAGGACAGGTGCCATTAGGATGGTCGCCGTCACTATCAGGGACACAGTATGCATATGTATCTGTCCAGTTACTGGAGACATCGCAACTGTCATATTTGAGGTCTGCAGGGGTTCAGTATCGTAGAGACAGATTAACTAGAATAGGAACAACATACAGTCAATCTCCCACTCAGCAAACGACTGCGCATCGACTGTCTCGTATCCCAGACTGACGGGATATCCAGCACAGGTAACCTCGCTAGCACCTATCACATATCAGATATGAGTTTCTACCAGCACATATGGAAGTATGGGGTACTAACTGCTTTAGATCCCGAATTTGAGTCCCAAATCATGAACTTGCTCTGCAACATCAGAAATACCATCGGGGAACTTGGATGAATCAGGAATGAGACGATTTGTGCTCTTGTTGCGGGTATTCTTGATGCTCCAGCAGTCATCAACTTGAAATGGTTAGTTATTCGGACCATTTCCATATGATAGTTCAATCCCTACTATTTATATATTCATAGCCCAGATCCTTCAACTCAAGATTGATGACCTCATTAGCTGCGGTGATGGCCTTGGTAGAATTAATATCACATCCGAATGCATTCCAAGAATTCCATCCTAGAGCAGGCAATCTACCCTATTTTGAGTCAGTATTTCCGTTCAGAATCACTAAAAGAAATAGAAGAGAACATACAACATCATTTTTCCTAACTAGAGCATTTGCTGCTGGCAGCAAAGGCAATGCAACAGCAAGAGCCAATGGCCCTAGCATATCTTTGAGTTGTATTTCGGTTCTTTTTCGATACTAACTAAATCTTCTAAACCTGCAGACCTTTATAGCCCCTGTCTCGTGCGGGGGACGGTTAATGTCACCCTGGTTAAATTGACAATATACTAGCAGTGTTGATCACTATACACTAGACAGTAGTCTCGCTTACATGCATAAATAGAGAAGATTGTTAATATGCACTACGACGGATAAACGTACCTCTGAGATAGTTTCCCCGAGGTTACAGTGCCGCCTTCAAATGTTCCTAAGTGGGGTAGACAAGGACGGTGACGGGGACGGAGACGGAGACTGGGTTCGGGGAAAGGGAATAGAAGTCAAAATAACAGGAAAGGCCCAATCAAACAATAGTCCGATCCTTGCATGCTGTCACATCAGGTCACTTCGCTTCTTCGATATAGATCAATGCTAGAAAAGGGGATATAGCCCGAAAGGATGTGTTGTACTACAATAGCATAGAAGAAAAGCAAACTTTTATCTCTAACAACCATCATGATACATATTTATTCAAAGTCCGTTGTTAGTTCTATCGGAAAACGCTGTTGATCTCATCCTATTCCGTGATCATGACATTGAAGAATGTATGTTTATCAACGGATCCATTGTGGTAGTGCAGTGACACTGTGTGAAGATTCAGACCAACGGGACAAGCTTCGAGGACATATTTCGACAATGAAGTTGGAGTAAGACATTGCCATTTGTGTTTAGGGGCCGGTCTTTCAGGAGTCTAGTATGAAAGGTTAATGCATGCACGGCTTTGAAAGTAGGTGTTTCAGGGATCTCACTGTGGCCGAGGGTGCCTTGACGGAAAGTTTTCCTTTTGAAATGGAGCTCTGTATGAACAGAGGGCGAAATCAAGGATATGGCAAGAGATGAAATCACAAAGGACTAATGGCTCAAGTGAGAGCAGCGTAAGACCTTAAGTGAGGGCAATACCAGCATCGACAATGCGCACAGCAACTTGTCGAAGGGCGTTAATTCAATTGAGGCACTGGGACTTGATATATCCTCGCTCAACTTCGTTGAGTGTATGCCAGATATCACTAAGTCATGCCCTGTCCCATACTGGAGAACAGTCAACTCCCCGACCAGACAAACATTGTCAGGTGTACGCTCGTTCTTGACTAGACCCAAAGAAACATCCGGAACAATACCATTTGCATGACATATAGCTTGGATATCAGCGAATCTCATGGGACGCATGTTTGGAAGCAGCTTGGGTGCTTTCATAACTTGGTCACATAGATTTCGGATGAATCTGCCAGAGAGACCTAGTTCATTGTCAACGACATATAATTCCACTTCATCGTGGAAATTACCTCGCGGGTAATAGGTTTTCGCTGGAAAAGGTCGAAAGCATCATGAACAAATAAATGCATCCCACTGTTGCATATAGGTTAGGGAGACTCGATCGCTGTGGATTGATGGATTTGCTGTTCTGAAATTCAAGTTCAAAGTGGCAAGGCACGAGCTAGCTGGGTTTGCGCAGGTTTTATTGCGAGATTTGAAGTGTAAGAGTGTGAGAGGGAGAGTTGTTGGTGCCAAGCTCCAAAGAGAAGTTGGGGCTCGACCATAAGAGGTCACGTCCCATATAGGAAACGACGTCCCAAAGAGGCAAAGGAGTAAAGGTATATATACTACAATATCAAAGGTTATATAGTTATAGAAAACTCTCTTGTACACAGTATGTTTTCTTCACTCCTTTCGTATACACCTAAAAAGACATCCAAAAATACATCCAAAAAGAATCTTTAAGACATCACAAGACCGACTATTCTTGAAAAAGAACCTTTTTATTTCTAACAACCATCATGATACATATCTATCGTAAAATCATTAGTCGTACAATATACACCGCCATGCTTCCACCCAAATGCATATTAAAAAGAAGTACGCTTCACTTGGAAAGAAGAAAGAGAGGGAGGGACGATCATGCAAGCGGCTATTGCTTTCCCAAGATCAAGGAACGGGCCTGACGGGGATCTGTTCCGAGGACAGTAATGAGATACTCAATGCTAGCTTCAGAAGCCAACCGACGCTTCTCATCCTGGAACTCCTTGTTGCACGCATCCCACGTCGCGTTCCGTTCTTGAGTTAGGACTGTCTTAGCACGGATTTTAAACGCCGCACTGACCGGCCGGTGGTCGGATGCGCGGACCTCGTGTCGACGGTAATCGAGTTGCTTGACGCGGCCCAGACCACGGTAAAGAATGCGGTCGCACCAGGCGGGAGAGCGTTTCTTGTCACTGGTGTCATACTCATCCGTGCCGACATCGTACTTGTAAGTCGGAGCGAAGGTGATGGGTGACTCGGTGAAGGAGCGTAGGCGGAAACCGGGGTTCTTCCGCCGAGAAGCAAGTAACTGGTCTCGATCCAGGAGCTTTGGTAGGTTGTTCTGGCGAACGGCGTCGATGATCACATTGCGAGGAATTGCGTCGATTCGGTAGTTCAGATCTCCGTTCAGAATGCACACTTCATGGTCCATGATCATGGAGCCATCACCACCACTGGCAAACTGATCGGTCCGCAGGGTCATGCTATTCTCCGCAGGCAGGGACTCAGCTTCTAAGATCGCAGCAATATCGTTGTTTCGGTTCGCGGTCTGGGTTTGGCCGGCCGCCAAATGGCAGTTCACAAAGCACATCGAGCTGTCATCCAGGACGAAGCGCAAAACAAGGGCACCCTAGTACGATTAGATAAGAGTCATAGAAAACGCCGAGGACATCACAAACCTTGTTTCCATGTAAACCGCCCATCCCGCGCTTAATCTCCGAAGCATTAATGTTTTTGATATTATGGCGTTCCTTGTGTTTGACAAAAACGCAAGTAAACAGCCCCACCATATTCGCAGTATGCAAAAGAACGTAGGATTCTTCGAGAGGCATGCATTCGTGAAGAGTGCGAGTAAGATGCTCAATCCACACTCGATACTGACGACTCATGTGTTCCTTCTCGCCGTTCTCTTTCTTCTTACTGCCAAGCAGCAAGCTCTCTGTGGCGATGTTAGTCGACATTCACATAGAAGAAGAAGAAAAAGAAAAAGAATATATGACTTACTAGCTGTGATCTTCTTATTCTCGAGATCAACCAACTCCTGGAACCCGAATATCACGATCTCAGGCGGGTCTTCGGGGGTGACCGCATCACGGATGAAATCCGACGTTCGCACACTACCGGGGGTAGAAGCTCCCGCATTCCAAGTCAACACGACAGCCTTGATTTCTCGGAAGTTACAGAACTCCACATCTCTGGCCTGCATCCGCGCATCTACTAGTATGTTAGTGGAAGCCATCAACAGATGAAAACAATATTTCACTTACCCAACCAATCGTCCTCCAGCATTCCATCCCAGAGACGAATGCAATTATCAGTGCCGAGCGAGGTCACCTGTAGGCGGTTCATGGTCCATACGCTGCTCATGTCTAACACAAAGCTGGATACGGGACTGTCGTGGGCACGCCAGTCTTTCTTCACGGTCCAGGGGTTGGTGGACACATCGTAGACGTAAATCATGCCGGTCTTATACGCAGCCCAAAGATAGTCTCCGACGAATCCAAGGCAGTTGATTTTGTACACACTGACGTTGACCACCGCCAAGCAACTAAAATCGGTAGAGGAATACACAGTAACCTTGCCGTCTGCGTGTCCCAAATATACCCGACCTCCGTCCCGCGTGGTATAGGATCCGGAAGTCACATCGCCAGAGTGCTGAAGACCGAGAGGTCGTTTGAAGACCTTGAATGGGACGTCATCCCGCGCGTTAGGGCGATATACATGGACGTCTTTCCCTGCTGCTAGCCACAGCTTGTCATCAACTACCATGGAGAATGTGTGGCCTCGGGCTACACGTTCGGAAGGGCTATGGTAACTGTATTGCAGGTTGGGTGCACCTGTTTCGTCTGGCAACCAAACAAGCAGCCGGCCTTCGTCATCAAACGTCCACATTTCTTTCTTGTGTCGCAGGATTTGAATGACTTCTCGGCGGGAGGGGTATGCGCGAGTAGCGACGATGGATTGACTCGGGATATCAACTTCGTGAAGATCTCCAGCGCTGGTACCGAGCCAGATACGCTCGCCCTCGTCTTCAAGACCTTTCCCTGGCTTGAAAGCAAGAGATAAACTTTTCACGGTCTCGCCATGACTAAGACTCATCACTTGGTCACCAGTTGTAAGATCCCACACCCGGGTCAAATACCCAGTCGTGCACACATACTTGCCGCACACAGCCAGCAGACGGGTATCATACTTCGTCAGAATATCTTGCGGTCCAGATTTAAAACGTGGAGGTCGACGGTTAGCTTTTGAGGCATCGGGATAGTCGGTCCGTGAGATAGCTGGCTCTTCGGTTGGCTCTTCCTCCTCCGTGTCTGTACGCACAACGCGCCGCTCAGGGAGAGAAGAAGACAGGTGAGATTCACGGGGTAGAGAGGGTTGCCGCTGGATTGGCTTCGGGGCTGAAGATTCGCTAGCACGCGGGAAAGAAGGTGCAGATCTAGCACTCGGCCCCAGCTGCGCAGAGCCGCTTATTTTTCCGGGAGGCTCTCGTACTGGGGATACTCCAGATCGACGGGGAGCCCCAGAAGGTCGAGGAGGAAGACCTGGGCGGTCGTAGGGGATATCACTGGCTCGGAATCTCTGCGCTGAAAGAGGGGGAGCAGTGGCAGCAGACATCGGAGCATCTACGGGAGCAGATGGAATCTGCACCATTAAGGGCTTGGAGGACCGTGAGGGCTCTGGACCGGGACGGATCCTTGAGAATCCCATCTCTCTGGTGTCATGTCTGGCGGTCGCAGACGGAACAGGTGATCGATCGTCGAACGAACGCCGAGTCGGTGGTTCCGTCGTTGGCCGAGCTGGTGCTGGCCTAGCACTGCTCTTCTCAGTAGATTGCGGCTTAACCATGTGCTTCTCTGGGCTACCAGGAGGGGTGCTAAAAGGTGAAATACTTCGATCGGGTGACGCTCGTCCTGGTCTAGGAGTCAACGAGCTCGTGTCCGGGTGAGAAAACATAGCCGGTTTCGCCGGGATTTTGGGCTTTGATGCGCGGTTAGCTGGAGGTGGTAACGAAGCGCTTTTTAATTTCCGGTCCGTCGGGCTCCCAGTGAGATTGACGCGGAGAGACCCAGGCGACGCCCGAGGCATTGTATCCCCTGCATTAGCGGACGGTCCAAACTTCGGTATCGGAGAGAGCGGGCGAGGTGGTGCCGGCGAGACAGACATCGATTCTCGCGGGCGATGGCTTGGACTCCGAGCCTTGCGGCTTTCACCAGACGGAGTCCAAACTTCATCACGATGCTGTCCGCGCGGCGGCGATTGGGGCGAGTGTACTGTCAAGGTTGGCGGTAGCTGTGGCGATGAACGGTGGAAGTTCATAGAGATGGGTCGGCCATATCGTCTGCCGGAGAACCCACGATCCCGGGAGTTCTCACCATTCGATGGTTGAAGCGGGTTTGGCCTATCCTCAGCTGGGGTCCATGGGGAATGTGGCCGGGGCAAATCGAGCGAAGCACGGCTGGAGGATCGAAGGTCATCGCCAGGCTCTGGAGTTGCCAGTAAATGTGTTGTGGAAGTGCGCGGGCTGGCAGCTACAGCAGCAGAGGGAGATCTGCGGTGAGAAAGATTCTCAAAATGAGACAGCAAGGAGGACACCGGTCTCTGTGGCTGCGGTTCATGTTAGTTCATTGTGTGCAACGAAACAGTTACGTATGCATACAGTGGGAGGAGCATCATCATTGTTGCCCGGCTGTTTTCCTGTGCCCGCCATGGCCATTATCACGGATCCGTCGCCGAGTCGAGCTGGATGAATGGATCATAGACTTGAAGATATCTCTTGGGGGGTCGAGTAGTGGTGCGGGAGCAGTAGAGTAGGTGTTCGTGGGTACGTAACTAAGGCTACAGGGATATCGTGGGGCTCGGAGTATGGAGAGAGGCGACGACGTAAGCGGCGCAAAGGCCCAGTAAGAGAAGACGGAGCTTGGCCTTCAAGAGTTCGAGGAATTCTGAGAGATATCCAGGGGGTAAAAGGGGGTGAAAGGTGAAAGTCGATGAAATGGAGTGGCGGGGAGGAAAGTGGAGGGAATCACGGGAGTTGGCGATCACTTTGTGTCTGCATTTCTTCGGACTTGAGCATCGACATCTCGCACTTGGCCGTCACTTTTCTTTCGCATTTCATAGCCATGTGGTAAGTCTGCTCCTTGCAGTATTCTGGAGCATGTTCATGCTCGAGATCCCCATCAATTTCCTTCGTCCAACTTCGTCCAAAATTCTGATAGCTAATCCAATCTCCCCGCTTTGCAGTAAACACATTTTGAACGCCCAGGTGGCCATCCGCTCGCACTGCTGTACGCTCGAATCGACCTCGCATTTTATCACAGGGGATTGACCGAAGAGATCTAGGCCGAAAATGGTTTGATTGCGCCGAATGCCACCAAGAGAGCGAGTCACACAATCTCGAGAAGAGCGCCGAGATGGTACGCCCCTATTCTCCGGTTAGCGCAAGTCTAGCAGGCTGACATTCCATGGGGTAGATCTTTGCATGCAAGAAGTGCAAGAAGTGTTTCCGCAAGGACGCAGCTGAGTTCGATGAGACGTATGCAAGGAACGGTTCAAAATCCAAGTGGCAGCGGGCTAATTTTTTGATTTCAGTGACGAATACTGCCCTCACTGCGATAATCACTTTGTCATTGAGGCACGCGAGCCCGAGGCACGACTCCACGTGGAGGGTGAGGATGCTCGTATGGACAACCGGTATGTTGAGCACACACGATCTTCTAATTGGCAGGGTGCTGACCATATCAAGTATGCTCAAGGACGAGCGTGTTGCGCGCGACAAGGAGCGCTCCCTCTTCAATATTAGAGATGTGTCGGACCGCATGGGCTAAGCTATGCACTTTGGGGGAGAAAAAAGACAATTGGCTGGCGCAATTTCATGATGTTGACGATTTGATGGTTACTGTTTCTGGCAATAGTTCAAGGCAGATGGAGATTCCCTTTGCATCAATACCCTTTTCTGCGTTGGTGTACAATATACAATACGAAAGAAACCGGGAGATGTGTTTTAAACTTCATGATTTTGGATTCTCGTCCAGGAAGAGACCCAACGCTACTGTAAATTGAAACACATCAACGATCCAGTCACCTCTCAGGCTCTGAATCCTTCCAAGTCTAGCACTTATTCGGTCGACTCGCCGCCACCCGGCCGGGTGAGGATAGCCGCCGTGGTGGTCCCTGTCCGAGTCTTCTTCTTGGCTGCTTCCTCCTGCTTCTCGGTCTCGATGCTCTTCACGTACGACTCAATCTGGTCATCTGGGAGCATCTCAAGGGTCTTACCGGGCGCCATGATGGCGACCTCGATGTTCTTGGCACCCGTCTGCACAACCTCAAGCAGAGACTTGATGGTCAGCTGGATTGTCTGCTCACGGTCCATGTCCTCCTGGTGGTTGCGCTCAAGGAATTCACGGACGGTCTTGCTGGAACGACCGATAGCGTTGGCTTTCCTGCAGCGAGAGAAAAAAATATTAGTACACATCCAATATGAAAACATAAGCTCGGGAAACACCTACCAGGCTGAGTAGATTCCAGATGGCTCGGTCTGGTAGAGTCGCGGGGTGGAGTCGTTCTTGTCAAATCCAACCACCAGCGTACTGATACCAAATGGACGCACACCACCACTCTGTGTGTATCTCTGCTGAACACCAGCAATATATTTCGTAATATACTCGATGCTGGAGGGGTCCTCGACGGTCAGACGGTGGGACTGAGCCTCTAAGCGGGCCTTGTCGATAAGAATGCGGGCATCGGCGTTCAATCCAGCGAAGGCGAGACAGGCGTGGTCATCCACCAGGGCGATCTTGGAGGGAGTAATGCGGGTATCTTGGAGCTTGAGGGCGGAACGCTTTTCGCAACCGAGGACGACGATATCCTTGCCTTTGACACCAACAGCGCAAGTTCCTAGAAATCACCTGCCATCAGCAAATGTGTCTTTTGATGAATGAAATGGGAGCAACGGCAAAAAAATGGAGCAGAGGAAGCAGCTTGGAAAGCAAATAACGGCGATCTTACCTCGCTTCACAGCCTCCATGGCATATTCAACCTGGAAGACGTGTCCATCGGGACTTGGGGGAGGGTTAGAAAACAAACGCTGGAGCTGAAGTGTAGCTTGAAGGCCTCATACCTGAATACTGCGATAAGTTAGCATGATACAGCTTTCGTCCTGGTCAGGAGCAAAGGGAGCTGGAGACGTGGGGAGCTAGCTTACCTGAAAGAGCTCGGTCGTATCCGGACATTGTGAATCAAGGGCGAGTGGATGAGTGGTTATTAAAGGTTGCTGTAAATAACAAGTTTAAAGGAAGCAATGAGGTAGAATAAGGGCAATGCAGAGTGTCAAGTAGCTGAGGTCAATTGGGTTGGAGCAATGACGGGTTCCGGGCGGTGGACGCGAAAGCCTACGGCTGCCTCAAACGCCAACCCTCACGGTACTTGTGTTAAGTATGGACTCACCATACTAATTTCATGTACCTAGCTGTCGACCTATTTTTCCAACAGTCTTCTACTTGAAAGTGAATTATATACTTAATAGTATATATACCCCTGGAAGAAAAATACTTAAATCATCCTTGAATTTATTAGAATACTATATACTTATATAGTCCTATAGTCCTAGAGTACACCTATATACACCCACCAGATCCATAGATATATATATAACAAATCTCCTAGAATTTTATATAGTCAAACCACCTAAATAACGAGACAGAAAATATAGACACAATGATTTTTTTGCATTCACAGTGCTTTGACCCCGAAGAGATCCTCGCGATGCCCAAGCTTCAAAGTAAATCCCCAACACCCCAAACGGAGTCCCAGTATATCCCCACCCAGATCAAGACCGTGAATTCTCCGACGCTTCCCATGACCAAAGAGTGCAGAAAGGGAGCCCACAAAATATCTAAAATGCAATGCCGAAAGCAGGGCAAACCCAACGCAAATGTGTCCATGCCTGCAGACAATAAAGAGATGGCCGGAACATTCAAAAATACATGCACCACACACCCCTAGGGGGTTTATTCCCATCGAGAAAGATAACAAAACCATATAGCGCAAGATGAAAATCACAAATATGGAGGAAAAAAAAGACAGATCCCACAACCAGAAGTGAGAACAAATGACAACAAAAACACAAACACAAAAACAAAAACAAAAAAACAGACCAAAACCCAACGATAAAAAAGCATCACGCAAAAAAGCACAGGGCGGCGAAGGCGAGAGAAAGAAATCCGAAATCTTCGACAACGCTAACCCGCCTGCTCCTTCCAACCCGATGCACCAAAACCGCAGAATCCCTTATACAAATGCGTATCAACGAATATCAACCAACGCAGAAACCCGCCACAATGCAGGGTTGCAATATGGACAACATAAGTGTGAGCGCCCAGTTCGTGAGTGGGGCGTGAAGTAGGTATAACCAGACCCATATTTAAGCGGGCGACTTGTTGGCACCGGAGCCGTTGCGACGAGAGTGGGGGTCATCAGACACCGTCAGACCACCGAGGCCACTCGACAAGAAGGCGAAGGGGTCACTGGCACCATCGGTGCCGTAGAAGGCACCGTTGGAAGCACTGGTGGAGGGCGCACCGTGGTCGGCACCAGTGAAAGCGGCCTGAGTGGCCGGGTTGGCGAAGGATGCGGCCGAGTGCGAGGCGGTGGAAGAACCGTAGCCCGAGTTCATCTGACCCATGGGAGGGTACGCACCGGGGGTGTTGTTACCCAGACCAGCCGAAGGCAGAGCGTAGTTGTTGGGCGGGCCACCGAACTGCTGGCTGAAACCACCGAATCCGCCGGCGGTGGAGGGGAACGGAGCAGGGGCAGGTGTGCTAGTCATCGAGTTGGGCCCCATATTGAATTGCGACGGTGGATCCATCGGTGACGGGAATGCCGAGTCTGCCACGACGGCAGCGCCCGAACGAGGGGCACCACATCGTAGGCAGTTGATGTTCTTCGCAAAGTTGTGGTAGCCACAACCCTCTGAACCACACTTCCAGTCACCAGCGCGGAAGGGGACAACACCACCGTTACCACCCATACCACGCGAGTGACCACCACCCATGCCGTGACCGCCGCCGTGGCCCATGTGAGGGGGCATCATTGATGGCGGACCATAGCCGTAGTTTCCGTAGTTCATTGGGTCGGGTGCGGCCGCCATGGCGGGGAACGAGCAGCGGAAGCATGCTGTGCGGCGCTGGAAGTTAGAGAAGCCGCAAGAGGGGCAAGTCCAGTCACCAGGACGGGGACGGTTCTTGGAGGGCGGGAAAGGAGTGAGGATCTCGGCGGCCCGGTCCAGAACCCGGCTGGAAGAGGGAGAGACCTCAATCGCCTTTTCGTTGAGCGCACGACCGTTCATGCACAGGCTCTCAGCAGCCTAGTAAACAGTTAGCAGGCGGAACATGCGGATAAAATACAAGAAGTTCCATATAATAGAACAACAAGACGAATAACTCACCTCCTCGTGCGAAGAGAAGACGGCAAAGCCAGTGCCAGTGGGCTTGTGCTGGTCTGGCGTCCGCAGAGTCCAGAAGGCGATGGGACGACCGCCGAACTGGGTGAACCAGCTCTCCAACTCAGACTGAGTGGTATCGTGGGGCAGGCCACTAAGGTGCAGGACCTTGCTCCGTTCCGCCAAAAAGGCCCGAACATCGGCATGAGCATCCATGGGACGAGTGAGGATCTCAGGGTGTTCCTGGGGCGGCTGCGACTTGCGAATCAAGCCACGAAGCACACGGGCGAGAGTAACAGACTCCTCCATAGCACGGCGGGGCGAAGCGGGTGCCAAAGCTTGCAAGTGGAAAGGCAGGTTGTGCTTAATCGGGGCGGACGACTGAACGGGCTCGACCTCGAGGGCAGCGCAGATGTTGGAAAGCGAGCTGGGACCGAAAGGCAGCGACTCCGGGTGATGGGTCTGCCAGCGTTGATATTCAGTTCGCAGGTCGAAAGTGCGGGAATGCTGCAGGTATGCGGGCAGCACGACGGCCTTGTCGCGGGCCTCGCGGGGCAGCTGCACCCGCAGATCCCACGAGTCCAACGTCACAAAAGCAAACTCGAGGTGTTTGCTAGTGAGGTGTTCCTGGGCGAAGGCGTCGAATCGAGAGATGGCGTCCCGGAAAGTACCTGCGGAGCGAACGTGTTCCCATGTCAAAGTGGTCAAGCTCGCTTTAAAAAGAATTGTCAGCCACAAATTGATTCCTGGCAAACCTCCATGTTATCCAAGGCTGGTTTCAAGACGATCTTACTGCAAAGCGGGGTGATTGGAGTATTGACGGGCTTGACGAGAACGCTTTCACGGTGCAACTAAACAATTGGGAAAAAAAGGTGTCAGCTTTCGGGTTGGCCTCGGGAGTAAATTGAATATTGGGCATAAGGACGTCGGGGGGGAACGGACTTCCTCGCAGGTCTTAGTGTCCAACAGAATCCATCCTAACTCAATGACCTCAGCCGAATCCTTAGTGACATATACGCCATGTTCGTCGCAGGTGGTTGCAACGTGGATGACGATGTATCGATCCAGCTTGGGGGTTGGTGCTGAAACGGCCGCCATCGCTGACTTGTCCGGTGCCAACGGAGCGGCAAGGGAATCCCGGGGGAAGATGGGGAGAAAATGTCTCTGCGGGAAAAGCAGAAGACAAAGACAAGGCCGGAGAAGAGGGTGGTAAGAATAGAAGAGAAAGCCCGGGGGAGGAGAGAAGGGAAAGGGGGGGGGGGGGAAGAAGAAAAGAGCCAACTCGGTGGAGTTTTGAGAGAAAATGAAAAGTTTCGGGGCTCACGGGGAGGGACGGTAATTATACAATTACAAAATGAATTATATAGATGTTATTCTTAAGAGATTAAGAAATTTAATCTGTCTTTATTCTCTGTCACTTTCATCGAATCTTCTATCCTGCAAATTCCCCTGGAAATTGTGTGTTCGGACTGGTCTTGACCGTGCAACCCCAACCGGGCCCAGATCCCTGTCTTAGTACGGCTTTTCGGATTTAGGGGAACGAGTCGAGGATAAATATAGTAGATAAATTTAGATAGAGAGAGAGAGAGATACTAACAGACGTGTCGTCTTTCGAATGGTTAATACTGTTGTTGATGGGAGGCTTCCAGAACTATCAGATAAATTATGTAGGATATCATATGAGTACACAAAAGGCCAAAGCAAGTACTAGGTAGGACACATATAGCGGAGTATACAGTGAAACATAGCTATCACTGAGACAAATATAGACCAGATGAACAAGATAAAACAACACAGACAAAATAGACATTCCAAATATCAACCTTGGAAGCCACTCTGCCGCTGTCAAAAATATATCATCACGTGGCATATCACGTGGATATATATATATATTGAAGCATGAATGTATGAAGAACTCGAATAATGGCATTCATGCAAAAGGTATTCGAAGAAAAATCAGACACTGAAAATATGTACAGAAACCTAACCCTAAACCCCTAACTTCAACCAACGCCAACCAAACTTCGGAACTTCGGAACAATCATCACTCATCACCCGTCTCTTCCTTGATTATTGTCCCCCGACTAGTATCATTGTCATCTTCTTCATCTTCTTCCATAATACTGGGTTCAATGGAGACAATGGGCCGATTAGCGGTGGCAGAAGTAAGACGGCTATCACCCTCACCCTCATCTTCCTCCATGATACTTGGCTCAACGGAGAAATGACGACGGCTGTAGCCACCGGTAGGGTCCACAGAGTGACGAACACTACTAGAGCGTACACTGGCTCCATCGTTGTCAGGGTCTTCAGTGCCTTCACGGGGACGAGCACTGGCAGCGCGACTATCCTGTGCAACGGCAAGAATCTTGAGGATCGCGTTCTTGGCCTTGACGAGAGCATTTCGGCTAGAGGCTTCGGCGGCGAGACCCTCTTCAATGGTTTGATCCAACAGCTCCTTGACCTCGGTCGCGAGGGCAGTGTTTTCTGGATCGATTTCGACACCCGTGGCACTGCGAATGCTACTCCGGAATTGATCATCGCCTTCGGGGGCTCGAGAGCTAGCTCGTGCGGGCACTGTAGGAGCGGCAAAGTAAAGCTTGCTCATGAGGGAGAAGAGAAGTTTGCGTTCCTCGCGTGAGCAGCGATTGGCGGCAGCGCTGACACCGAGAACACGCTCGAGGATCTCCTTAACTAGGGCGAGGTGAACCCATCCACAAACATTGGAGCTGGCAGCACCGCCAGCCAGAATTCGTTCACCACCAAGGCCAACGACCCGGCGTTCATCAGTCCACTCAGAAAGCATACCAACAACACCAGTCATAAGAGCCTTGACCTCGCGCTCGCCGACGCTTGGATCGATTTCTCCATCACTGTCTTCCTCGGCTTCGAGTGAGTAGTGCTCCTCCGCGGCATTCATTACAGCACGGATCACGGGTACGGCCACGCGGCGCATGTGTTGTGTATTTTCCACACGGGAGTGGCAGTATACAGGGAAGAAATAAGCCAATGACTGTCGCAGTGCTGGATTTTCACGAGTGCGTGGGTGGTAGAAGGAGACCACGAGGGACAACAACAGAGACTCAACAGCATTCTGATTGTGTTCCTGGATCGCGGGTGGGACATTTGGCCCAGAGGGAGTGAAGGTGTTGGTGAGTAGCAGCTTGCAGAGAGCGGCGGCGGCTCCGGACTGCACGCTGTTGGGAGAGTTGGCACGCAGAGCTCGGGCGAAAACCTTGAGTAGAGGCTTCTGCATGGGGGGTGGCGTCACAGTCTCGCCATCAGCCTGGGTAACAGGAGCAAGCAGGGATGGGTGAGTCGTGATCATATCACAGAGGATTTGTAAAGCAGTGACCTGCAATGCCTCGTGACCCTTGCTATAGCAGTGAATGAAGAGGGTCATGTTCTCTTCGGCCAAATTCTGTGGAAACCAATCGTTAGCGAAGCTCATCTTCGACCGAAGGAGAATATACTAACCTTGTCAAGGAGACAGCAGAGACCCAAGCACAACAGACCACGCTCTCTGATTGGAGCTTCGTGGCTGCGAACAGCGGGCACCACAAGGTTATTTAACATAGTAACCAGGTTCATGTTCTGCTGCAAGTGGCCTTGGACATTTTGTAACATGCACTGAGCAATATACAGACACTTCATGTTAACAACAATCTCGCGGACGATCTTGGCCTTGGCTTCTTCCTTATTGAAGGGAGTGACTTCTTCATCGCCCGGAGTTTCGGATCGTCTGCTAGTATCGTCACTGATCTCAGACCTAGCAGAAACAAAGCTATCCTCGGTGGTGATGGTGTCGTGAACTTCGGCGATGGCTTCGAGAACAACACTGCAAAATTCGGCCTCAGCTGCAGTATCAGGCCCGCAGACACAGCGGAGTGTTTCAACGACGAGTTTTGTGCTCTCTTCCGGGAGTTCTGGCACGGCCAAAGTTTCTCGAAGGAGCGAGAACATCTTTCGTCGACCGACCTCGTCGCTGTAATCTAGAGTGATGGCGATGTGGAGCAATTGTTCCACAACAAATTCGTGCTCGACTGCGTCATCATCGTTCGCTTCACCAGACTCTTTAGAAATCTTCTTCCGCTCCAAAAGATTAGTGATGTATTTGCCCAGGAAGTAGGCCATCGCAGTGACCTCGGGCATCTTGTCTTCTGCTAGGCTGTCGTATTTGCCTTCGTTCTCCACGCGGCAGAAGTCGTTGAATGACCGGAGCAAGAACGCGGATTCACCGGTAAGATTCTCCCAGAAAGGCTCGTCAAAAACAACAGCTTCACGATAGTCCGCACGGCCCTCCCAGAACCCGCGCATTGCCTCATGTGCAATTCCGCTTTCCATTCCAGAGTTAACAACGTCAATTCTCTCCAAAAGTTCAAGCAGCGCGTTGATGTCGGGCGCAGACCGCTGGCCAGTTGGTCCCTGATTCGGGTCATTGTTTGTGCCAGCACAGTCCTCGACCCATCTGTCGTAGAACAATTTCGCCGTAGCCTTGCGGACACTCTCGTCACGATCACGTAGACCCCATCGGAGGAGCTTTTCTCTCATTGAGAGAGACAAGTGGCGGAAGTCACCCAAGGTAGGCAGAAGACGCGAGTACAGTGCGCGTCTGGTAGGGGCATCCAGATCACGGGCACGTTCAAGAAGATAAGGAAGCGTCATTGGAGCGAGGGGAAGATTTGTGAGCAGCGTTTTGCGAACGTCGGAACTTGTATCGTTTTGCATAATTTCGATCAGCTTTTCAAGAAGCGCAGAGTTGTCGTCGTTGCCCTCTTCTCCATCGTCTCCCGCCAGACGTCCTAATCCTAGAACCGCCTGTACACGGACAGAGGCCTCCTTATCACGGAGACGCCTCAGAAGGCCCTGTCTTATTGTATGGTATAGCTCGTCGTCGATCGATTCCAGCGAGTTCACAATGTGGGCGGTAATCTGGGTTGCGCGGAATCGTACCATCTTATCCTTGGCACTCATGACGGGTCCCATGAGCGCAATAAGACTAGATGTGAGGCGGGCGGTTGGTGTCTCGGGATTGTGGTCCTCATCTTCACCCGGAGCAAAAATCTCATTATCCTTCTCTGCGGCATGACCGAGGAAAGTACCCAAGAAGCGCAAAATCCGGTCTCCAACAGGCTCACTCTTTTTAATTGTGAGAATGCGAAGCATGCAGCGGCCGACTTCCACGTTGAATTCCTTCTCGGCTTCCGTTTCCTCACCAGGAATCAATGCCTCTTCAGGTTCTTGGTCCTTTCCCTTGTTATTCTTCTTTGGTGAGATACCACAGCAAAACTCTTGGAGCTTGCGCAAGCGCACAACGAGCTTTCGGTGACCGGTAGTCGAGCGCTGAGCATCCGCAAAGAGCAAGCACACATCTCGACGCAAAGTGGGGGATGATGCTGGTTCTGTTGGTTCTTCGGGGATCGCAAACGATGGAGTAACGGAGCCAGCACGCCCAGACGCAGAGGGCTGTGCTGACGACCTGCGTGTCGTCGCAGATGTCGAACGGGCGGCGACTCTGCCAGGCATTGTTGCGTTGTTGTTAAGCGTTGATTATTCAGAGGCGAAAAGCATCGCAGACTGCGGGACCGATCAAAGGAGTGGAGGCCTTGGCGGTAAACAAACAGCCCAAAACGGGTGACTGATAGCCGATAAGGGTAGTAGACGCACGTGAGCTGACTAATGCCGACCATCGGAGGTGCGGGAGCTCGTCATTCCCCGAAGGTCGATGGGATCATTTGTTCCTGCATTGCAAGTCAATTTAGGATGTTTCGTCAAAGTGTCCGGCGATTCGCCACTACGGCGGCTCGTGCTGCTGGCGAGGGGTCCACTGCCTACTGCACCCGGGTGTCAACTGCCCAGGGCGTTGTCAATGGATTGACCGAGGGTATGTCTAGCTCCGAGCACCCTTGCATACACTTTTAAGCTGACTTGGATCCTGCAGCGATTGGCAATACCCCGCTTATCCGATTGAAGAAGCTCTCTGAGCAGACAGGCTGCAATGTTCTTGGAAAGGCAGAATTCCAAAACCCCGGAGGTAGCGTGAAGGACCGAGCAGCGCTCTTCGTGGTTAAAGACGCAGAGGAGAAAGGACTCCTGAAACCCGGTGGTACCGTGGTTGAGGGAACGGCCGGAAACACTGGCATTGGGTTGGCGCATGTGTGCCGGTCAAAGGGCTACAAGCTAGTGATCTATATGCCCAACACCCAGTCGCAGGGCAAGATTGATTTGCTCCGTCTGCTCGGCGCCGAGGTATACCCTGTCCCCGCAGTGGCCTTCGACAACCCCCAAAACTACAACCACCAAGCGCGCCGACACGCCGAGTCATTGGACAACGCAGTCTGGACCAACCAGTTCGACAACATTGCCAACCGTCAAGCACACATCGACACTACTGGGCCGGAGATCTGGGCGCAGACCGAGGGCAAGATCGACGCATTTACCTGTGCTACCGGAACCGGAGGTACCCTGGCTGGTACCACCCGCTATCTGAAGACTGCCAGTGACGGACGTGTCAAGAGTTTCCTCGCCGATCCTCCGGGCAGTGTTCTCCACAGCTACATCCAAAGTGGTGGTACTCTGATCGACCGTTCTGGCAGCAGTATCACTGAGGGTATCGGCCAGGGCCGTGTGACAGACAACCTTCAGCCCGATATCGACTTGCTGGATGGCTCGGTGAGCATCAGTGACGAGAAGACCATCGAGATGGTGTACCGCTGTCTGGATGAGGAGGGTCTGTACCTCGGTGCCAGTTCCGCGATGAACGTGGTCGCCGCCAAGGAGGTTGCCGAGAAGTTGGGCAAGGGCAACACCGTTGTCACCATTCTTTGTGACGGTGCTTACCGTTACGCGGATCGCTTGTTCTCCAGCACCTGGCTCGAGAGCAAGAACCTGCGTTCTTCCATTCCCAAGCACCTCGAGAAGTATATTGTGTTGCCTTAGACTATGTACATATAAATTGAACAAACTATTCTCGTCCAGGTTTTGGAACTTCAAAGGAGTACGGAGTAGATTGAGAGTGTAGTAATTGAGTGGTGATCCTGTTTAAGTTTGCATTTGGGATGGACCTAGCATATCGTCTGCTGGAGAAGGGGGCGTGGATTCGACAAAAGTCGGTTATTTGAATATTAGCGGAGGTGAATATTAGTGGAGGGATTTTATGGAGGTTCTTCAAAAGTTAGCTGATAATACATATATGAGCATAAAATAAGTTGGTATCAATTGTGAGATGTGAGTCTCAAAAGGCCAGTGGTGTATGTATGTCCACGCTTGGTATTGTACAAAGAGTAAAGAGTCAGACCCAAAATGATCTAATATGGAGTAAACCACCATGCCGAGGCCGTTCAATGCAGGCATCAAACAAGACATGCAACGCAAGGGAAACAGGCCAGAAGAACCATGCTCCCAGCAAAATAGACAAGAACAACCGAAACGCCCGCAATGCTTCCGTTCTATCCAGAACGCCAGATGCCGTAGAAATGTACAGGTTGAAAAGCGCAACAAGTTAACACCGCCGGCCACAGAAGAGCCAAACGACGGAACAAGCTTATGCTTTCAAGTCAGATCCGAATGGACCGTTTACTCATCACCGGGCATTCTCATGTAGGCATCAATAGCCGCACTGAACGCCGCGAAACCAGCGCAACCGAAGGCAGCAGCCTGGGGACCCGCCTTTGCGCCGAGAATACCACCAGTGACACAACCAGCGGCAACGCTGTTGGTAAGATCGTTCTTTGCGCGGAGGCCTTCGATACAGCACTCGGTGCCGGAGTAGAGCGCACCGACGATACCGAAGTTCT
Organism: Penicillium solitum; assembly: GCF_028829755.1. Classification (NCBI taxonomy): domain Eukaryota; kingdom Fungi; phylum Ascomycota; class Eurotiomycetes; order Eurotiales; family Aspergillaceae; genus Penicillium; species Penicillium solitum. Next base: position 181,512 of record NW_027072122.1, read on the forward strand.
TAGCAGAGGACCAGGAGCGGGCGCCCATGTCCTTGAAACCGCGGCGGACTTGTTCGCGCCAGGGGAGGTCGGCGATGGCGCGGCCCTGGGGTGTGAAGGTTGAGTCGTAGGACATCTAGAGTGGGTAGATGTTAGATATGGAATCTTGAGAGTCAAGTATTCAATTGCCAACTTACACTGGCCATGAAGAGACCGAAAGCACCACCAAGACCGAAACCCATGGTACCTGAGATGACTGTCTTGATAGGGCAGGACTCCATACCACGTTGCATCTATACCGAGGTCTATTAGAATTGGACGAAATGTATGTCATAATGGAGGACGAACCATCTTGACCATAGCCTGTTCTTGTTCATTCATTCCCTGAGTGCCCGAGTTACCTCCCAGGGAGGTCATGGGGATCGCAGTCCCCGTGGTACCTGGAAAGGCCATTTTGAAAGTTGGCGTGGGTAAGGGTTGGATTTTATATGGTCGTATATCGTACTCGCTGGATTATATCCAAGCTGGCCTGAATGATCAATCCACTGGACCTCAGCGAGAAAAGAAATCGCGTGATCAGGTAAAATATAGAACGCGGAGATCTTGCGGAGGCGAGTAACTGAACCGCAAATTTATTTTACGGGAAACCAGATAAGCCCAAAACGCAGTCTTGCACGTGATATCCCGGCTCCGCGAAATCATCGTGCCGTTATCGGTACAAACGTTTTGTGTACATCCATGGATGCATTCAATGTTATTATTGAACCTGGGAAGAACTGTTGTGTACGTTGAACCCCAAAGAAAAATAAAGGCACAAAGACATAATGGAAACTCGTTGTATTCGTGAAGCTAAAGAACCAAAAATCGCATTTATCGTGATCAAGTCAAACTGGTATTTAAACAAATCTTGAAAGTAAATGGAAGCCTGCACAAACTTCAAATTCAAAAATAGCAAAGGGAAGGCAATGTATCGACAAGAGAAGAAGCAACGCTCTCGTATGGTATAGTTCGAAGGTCGTAGCCCTACGTAATCCCGTAGATAGGGCCGAAGAAGAGGTAGCAAGTATATACATGAAAAGGAAAGAAAGAACCCCATTAGTCCTTCTTGCTGTCCTTGCGAGTGAGCGAAGGAGAGGCAGTTCGCTCAGGAGTAGGCGACAGCGAGCGCTCCCATTCTGCCATCAGATTTGATGCAGTACGTTGAAGCTTCGAGGGAGCCAGCTTGGTAATTGCAGGCCAGGGAATGCTCTCAGAGACACTGGGATCAAGTGCAGAGGGAGCCGGGTTCAAATCACCAAAGCTAGGAGCGTGGTCAGCGCATAACGAGGTTGTCATAGATGAAATCAGAAAAGGTCGAACGGTACCTAGCGCTGGTTCGAGGGCTGCTACCCTGTGTGGTGGGTGATTGATCATGTTTGGATGCAACTGTTGATCGGCTCGACGAGGGCGTATGCGTCTTCTGCGCGGATAGGGGCGTGTCCCAGCTATCCCAGTTGTCGAGATCTTCATCCTGCGCATCGATTGAATTACTGGAGCGGTGGTCGCGGTGTTCGGTTTCGGTCGCCACGTTTCGGTTGGCGGCTTTGTTGTCGGAGGGGGTGCGCGGGGCGTTCGGAGACTTCTGAGCGGGTGTATCAATGCCGAATTCATTCCAGAAAGATGTGGAAATTTCCGCCGGCTTGGTGTCTTTACCAGTTTTTGTCTCGGCCGCTGGCCCCCTCCCCCGCGAAGACGATGACGACGATGATCGTGATAGCTTGCCGTCCGCCAACAACCGCTCCCGACTCCGGGATCCTGCCAACGAATCCCGCTTGCGGCCATTTGGTGGTGCCAATGAGTTGGATGGTGAGGTTCGTGTCTGTGTGCCGCTGATTCCTTCCTCGCCCACCGTAGCTTGTCGGATATCTTCCAAAAATGTCCACAGACCCTCGCGGAGATCAGACGCCATTTGCTTGCCTGTGCGCATCAAGGCCTCCCGCGAAGGGGGAGGAAGGGTATTCTGCCATTGTGCGAGTAGATGTTCTGGTACCTGACTCTCGTCGAGTTGTGCACTCATCAGAGCTGCATTATTGCGGTCGACAGATGGTAATGTCGCAGACCGCGGAGTGCGACCCACACGCTCGCTGGCAGCATCTGAGAATCCTAGTTCTCCGCGGGAAGAAATGCTGGGGCCTGAGACTGGCGATAAGAGAGACAAAGTCCGTGTATGTGTGCCGTGAAACACTCGCCGACCATTACTCCCAATTTTGGTTCCTGGCGCAGCAGCGGCAGCACGCACGCTAGACCGTCGGTCTAGATCCCGGCTCATCCGTTCCTGTGACACTGTGGAGCTCGTAACTGAGCTCATACTCTGTTCCCGGCCATGTGAACTCGAAACCTCCGGTGCTGAGAAATCGGGCGAGCGGAGGGGTACAAGTGGCTCGGCGTGGTTGATCTCCGCCCGCTTCCTAGACTTCTCAGACAGTGCCCATTGTTTCTTAATTGTCACTAGGTCTGCTTCGGCCCGAGTGAGCTCCTCGCGAAGCTCCATGACCTTCCGCTCCTGCGAGGCGATCGCCCGCAGAAAGTCATAGCCATCGTCCGGGATGTCAAATGCCATAGGTGTTCCCGGAGGCTGAGCGGGGGAGGGGCGGGTTGAGGACTGTGTGACTGGGGTTATGGGGCCGGGTGAGGTGACGTTATCAGGTGTCCCCGTTTCGTTCAGATTGATGGGGAAGTTCAAGGTGAGTCGTTTGGCATGACGGGCCGTCTTGACACGAGGTAGTGAAGATATTCTTTTCTGAGCGAGAGAGGATGAGCGTGAGAGATTGGAGAACTCGGAAGCCGAGTCCGGTTGTGGCACAGTGGAATTCGTGGAATTCTGGTTATCCGGAAATGGACCTTGGAGAAGGTTCTCCGGTCCCGGAAGACTCTCCATTATGGGCCAGCCAGTAGGAGAGATCACAATATTTCAAAAAGTCATAGAAACAACAAAACAAAAACAGGAAGAACAATAACAGAGGAGAGTTGAGAAAGGGAGAAAATTAATAGCTCCGGGTCTCCTGAGTCCAGCCCACAGCGGGTCCCACACGAGTCCACGGGCTGTGTGTTTCAGGGGGGAATTTAATATTAGTGTATTCATCTTGGCATCTGTCGGTATAGTTTGGGTATAGATCTACATCGGAACATTTTCTATGTAGAATGTACACCATTTCAAGATGATGGAGGGCCGTGCTTCAAATAGTGGTTTTAAGCACAGAGTACATACGCATAACAGTAATTCCACTGGCGATAAAGTGCGAGTTCATGAATGAGCTGGCTATGAGACTAATATTGAAGTTATATTGAGCTTATATTGCGGTCATATCGAGGTTACATACATAGTACATATAAGGAACATTCCTTGGGAGTCCATAAAATTGGAAAGAACTACAGAGCCCTTTGTTTTAGTTTAAAGAAGGTGCAATCGAGTCACAAGATGGACAGAATAGGAGGGTACGTGTTGCTGAGGGCATAAAAAGGCACCCAAGGTTCTTCCTCTTCTCTTCTCTTCTTCTTCTTCTTCCTCTCAACCCTCTCCATCACCATCTCCCCATATCCCCCATGAGACAGCGCAGGTGAAGGGTCCCGTAGCAACCCGGGTGCCTATGCATGAGACATCAACATCGTTGAGGCCCATGCAGGTCCACACCCATATCAAACCGGGCTTTCTCGCGTGTGTTCTTTGACAAGTGGCTAAGCGTTTGGGCACCATAGCCACTTACAAGTCCCACGGAATACATTGGGGTGTTTAATCGCATCCTCTTTCATTGTACATCTAGTCACCAAAATAAATTCCGACTTCTACCTAGATAGTCCGATATCTAGATTAGTGTACAGCTGGTGGGTTCATGTGACAGATCGAGCCTGAATTCAGCCTATGGAGGCATGTCGCTGTGAGATCTCGAATCTTGTGGGGTTTCGGGGCAGAAGGCGACCTCGGGAGGCCCTGATAGCCAATGTCGTTTAAGCTTATTTTTAGCGGCTGCATACTAATAATTGGCGCAACGATTATTGATTTCTCCAGTTACTGCGAATGGTACTCTTTGCTTCTAAAAAGTGAAGTCAATACCCAACTAGTGTTAAGGAAGTGATAAAAATAAAATAAAATAAAAACCGAGATATAAATAGATCTCGCAGGGGTGACCCGTCATCCGTCATTCAACCGCACCTACTCCGCCAAGCGCGCATTCGCCAACAACCGCGTCCTCGTCATGAACTGGAGAGTGGGTGCTCTACGTATTCGCTCCAATGTCGGAATTATTCAAAGATGGGGGGTTTATTCCCAACTGCCCATTTCCGCGTACCGATTGATCTCCCCCTTTGACCAAAAAACAGTCTGGTCGCGTCGATGCTCATCACAATGGACGTCCAACCCGAGAGTCTTCCCAGTCTTTGACCTCGGGCTACTGGATTCATCTATCAAGATTGAAGAAGAGCTTGCGGTGGGATATGAGCCTAACGAGACATACACGTATCCCGCCGAGGAGGAAGAAGCCCTGAACGACAGGTACCGAATTATGCACAAAATCGGCTATGGGCCCACGGCGACTGTTTGGTATGCCGTTGATCTACTGTGAGTATTTGATCCGAACTGGAACGATACTGCTCTAATTCTCTGTCAACAACAGGGAGCCCAGAATGGTTGTTTTGAAGATATATGTTGTGGACCATATACTCAAGACTTATGGGCGGGTCCACCCACCAAAAATATACCAGCAAAGCGAATGCCCTCTCCACGAAGTTAGCGACCGTTTTACCATCAAGGGTCCTCGTGGTCCTCATATTTGTGTTGTTCACGAGGCACCCTCACTAGACACAGAACAGATGCATGTGGGAAACAAGATGGATCTCGAGTCGATGAGGTCTACAATGAAACAAATGCTGATCATGATGGATTTCCTACATACTGATTGTTATCTAACTGCCCGTATCTGCTCCTGCAACCTCATTCTTTTTGAATGATGAATGACTGATTCCAGAGTAGGAATAATGCCAAACGAAACATTCAACGTTGATTCCGACGACAGACGAGTTGCTGGACCCAGCCACGACGAGATTATCACCCCAATGATACTCCCAGGGGATGGTGTTCCCCTTCGTCTGGGCTTCCCAGACGATGACATGTCCGGTATCGAGGAAAAACATTGCAGGCCTCCTGAACAGGTCCTGAAATCGAAATCGGATCATAGGGCGGATATTTGGGCTACTGCTGTAGTTGTTGGTACTTTCTTCTGAGTCCGCGGAACTATGCTTACACGATTTATCTAGGCATGGAATTACACCAGTTCCCAAGGGCTCATCGACGGACGAAACTCGGACGGGGCCTTTGATGACCGGGTCCATATCGCAGAGCTGGTTTCTCTACTTGGCCCGCCTCCACCAGAGTTCCGCGAGAAGATGCGACTAGGCTCCATGTTTTGGGATGAAGATGGGAATTGGACAGGCCAAGCTCCTGTGCCAGGTCGAAGCTTCGAGAGCCTAGCAGCTGGCAATGTCGACGGCGAGGATGTGGAATGCTTCTTGCAGTGGATGCGAAAAGCGCTACAATGGGATCCTGATCATCGGCCCACGGCTCTAGGGCTCTTGCGTCATGAGTGGATGTCCCGGGAGACGAGGCCTGTGGAGGGAGAGGGTAAGGATGTGTCCGATGAGGGTATCCAAGTCTAGGTAAAGTTTCCATCTTGTATGCCATCTGTGGCCCTGTATAAGTACATGTACATATTATAGAAGCTCCACTCAGTCAAACTCCACTCAATCAGAGGCCTGTTGGACTAAAAGTTGAAAATGAAAAAAAGGTGTTTGTTAGAATCCCATATTCAACACCAGAAACTAGCTTTCTAAGTAATTCATTGCTTTAAAACGTGCACTTCGGCGTATCCCACTCAGTAAACCCCCATTGACAGTACTCCCATGAACACGATGGCCTTTTTGGTGTAAAGGTGGGGAGCAGCAAGCCAATCTCGCTTTTTCAGAGCCAAGGTCGCACCCATCTCTCCAACAGACTGGGTTCTTCGATCTCCTCGCTAGATTCCTCCGCCAACAAATTCCTGACTCTGACAATGAAATTTTCCTTTGTTATGGCCTCGCATTCTAACCAATACCGGGTTTCTTGTACCGTCTCCAGTCTCTTGTTATACAACTTCAGCTCGCCCGGCTTCTTGTCTAGAAGTTCTCCCGGCTCTTTCTGGTCGAAAACCTTGACGATCTGTTCTTCCCATTTTTCGGCACCCACCCTTTGCTGAAGCTGAAAGCAAGGGAACATAGTCGATCCGAAGAACCCATTTGAAACAAGCATATGGAACCACATAGCACCCGAATCCTCGGACCATGCAACGAGCTTGGAAACTTCTTTCTGAGATTCTGGTAGCTTCCCCTCCTCTTCGTCCAAGATGCGCTTGAACATTTCAAAATGTCTGAAATAACGCTTTGCCATTTTGGGGGGCTCTCCGTTTATAACATCCCAATTGTCATCGATGGGTCGATTGAAAAGCAGCCACCAAGGTGCCGAAGCGAATAACTGGGCTGGACCCGCATAAACCCATTCAAGGTCCACTACTCCCACAATTGTGAGATCATCTTGACTCCTGACAATCATATTTGATGGGCTCAAGTCGTCACAGATAAGTTTGAATGGCCCTTGATCGTAGTCTTTGTTCACCATCTCGGGTATCATGGATTCCAGAATCTCCAGCGAGCCGAAATTTGTTTCCCCCTCTTCCTCCTCAGGGACCGAATTAAGCTGATCTCGAAGCTGTTGTTTGTCTTGGTTGATGGTATGGTGAAAGTACTCACTAGTCGTCAAAAACCCTTGGGTTCGGTCACCTAATATCGTTGGATTAGTAGGAGTTGTAATCACCAATGATCGATAAACCAACCAAATGTATTCACCCCTCCACCTTCTAGAATATTGTGCACTTTCTGCGTGAGCGGGCGTATAGGGACAGGAAACCCAGTCACTGGCGTAGGTAGACTTCCGATACGTGGGAAGTCGATGGCGAAGACTTGTAGCATGAAATTGGCTACCTGTCTGTAAATAAATTCGACATCGCGATCCGGAATGTCTTCCTGGAGACCCTCCGATCTATCCCCGCACAATTTGTTTGGAAGATAAACACCCGGAATGAATTCCATCAACATAAATGGGCCGAGTCCAAATGGATTGGCCTTGGCAAGACCCCAAGCATAGATTTTGGGAACTGGTATAGTGGTCTTCTTTCGGATCAAATCAATAGCCTCTATTTCCATGGCCACTTTTTCGTCGGCATAATCGGAAGAAACACCGCTAGCGAGAGGGAAACGAAGCATATATGCCTTTCCATCCTCGGCGTACAATTTTTGGCAGAGGTTGTAGGAGCCCTTAATTGACCGGGGATCGAGATGGCAAGATGGTCTCCCTGGAAGCAATGTTGTGACCCATGCAGAAAGCGTTCCATCATCGCGGACTTGTTCGATTCTTCCCATCCATACCTCCCGTTCAACCTCACCAAGCATGTCTAGACAGCTGTCACAGTTCATGATGATAGAAAGGGGATATTGAGCTGATGAGCACGAGTGACTATGAAACGTGGGAATTCAAAACAATCGCGGAAGGTGGATTTGAAAAAGAAACATTTTGAAACAACAGGTCCTCGAGTTCTGTCTTCAATTTATAGGTGCGGTAACTTGGTTACAGCTCAGATCGCCCAAAGTATGGAATCCTATATCAACTGTGTACGTATGCACTGGTATTATTGCATGGGTTCTTCCTTTGTAGTTTTCAAAAGCCAGGAAGCAGGCTGGCGCCAAAATATGAAATCTCATACCTACTACGTAGACATGGGCTGTTGTTCTTTTGTTTATTTCAAAAGCCACGTACCAGGTTGATGCCGCCCAAAGTATAAAATCCTATACCCACTACGTAGATATGCGCTAGTATTCTTTTATGGGTTGTTATTCTTTTGTTTCTTTCAAAATCCATGACCAAAGTGAAACACCTATACGCACTGCGATATTACAAACAGTGCAAGATATATCATCCTGTCGAATATAGTAAGGAGATAGCCTAGAGGGAGCAGCAAAAGAAAATTACTCAACGAGCAAAAGGCGACAAGGGGTGAGTATTAAAAATGAAAGAGATAGCCATATCGCACGGCCTGGAATCAGATGTATATGTACACAAAGCCAGTATGATTATTATGTGATAGGATATGCCAAGGGAAGCCGTTTGATTTCGAGGTCTCCACCGTTGGCCAACAAAGAACCTTTGAAGTCTTTCAGCTAGATTATAGATAGATGAATTTACATCGATCTTAGAGTATCCTCAATGTGCATGTAGTGTATAGATCTAGAGTCAGCGGAACAACAACCGAGTTGTAGGCTGGTATCGCCTATTACTCTAATATCATCCCTCTCAAATATCACCAGCGAATCAGCATTCAGATCCATCTGGTTTACTAGCATCATTGGTCTAGTGGTAGAATTCGTCGTTGCCATCGACGAGGCCCGTGTTCGATTCACGGATGATGCACTTCTTTTTTTTGGTTTTTGTATTCAATTTGGCCCTTATAAGATAGGAAATTTTAAATTTGGTGGTAATAAACCAGTATTAATATTTGACTGACTCATAGTATCACTCTTTGACTACAATCGAAAATCAACCATGTGCTACTCTTCCCAGATCCCAAATCTGCATCTTATATCAAGGCTGGTGAATGGGGCACAAGGCTAATTGGAGGGAAAGGCACGCCGGGGTGACCATATGTTATATGATTGAAGACAAGATTATAAGTAGAATCTCCAGGCCATATCTAAAAATATCAAGAGCATACCATCTTACAACTCGGACGTGGCCCCTACGATAATTGGGTTCTGTTGGGATAATAAGGGAACTTTTATCGAGAATTCTCAACCGCTGTTCGTGTGTTAATTGCTGTCAGAGACCAAATCATCCATGTATACGGGGGTGCACTGACTTGCTCGTTCCTTCTTTGAACTACCATTCTGGATGGAAATTCCGTTCCAGGGTTGCACTTGCGTCTTCTCCAAGGCTCATCGGCGGTGTCAAGCATTTGGCAAACCCCTGCGGCTCCCACCGTGCTAAGAATAACGTGGTAGAAAGCCGTAAGATCCTCGTTGCGCACGTAATTTGTGCTTGACATGGTGTTGGGGTGAAGGAATTTGATCAAAGAGTTATTACAAGTTCTAAGGGTTGAGCTGAACTTATTGTCCAAGCCCATCACTTAAATAGTAGCTGTAGATTCTAGATGTTGTATCACGATCGAGAACCCCATATTTTCCCTCCAGCTTTCAAGACTACTGCCCAAGAAGCTTCTTTTGACCGATCATCGTCATCTGATAGGAACTAGTGGTTTTAAATCCGGCCTGGTACTTTCCTTTCACTAGTCTGATCACGAGAGAAATATGAAGCCCGGGAGAGAAGGGGGATGAAAGGTAATAGATGTACGGTAAATAGATGAAAGAGCCGGTTATGTAATATCACATACCTTTTTTTTCGTTATAGAATATGAAACAATACTTTCCCAGTCCGATCTACATATGTAGTTAGCTAAATTCTCAAAGAACTCAACCATTATAGTGTCTCAAAGCAGTGGGACAGATCACTCTTTGTTGGATTGGATTGCATTGGACATGTTGGGCTAAATTGGAGAGAAACTGGCGCATGGCTTATTCACTAAGACCTACATACATCAGCCCATTCTAGAGAAATCTAACAGTATCCTATCTGTTTGATAATACATCAAGAATCAGAGGGAGAAGAGTTCAAGAAAGAATTTGAAGTTCTACAGAATAGGGCAAGTAAATGTCAGTGATATTCCAAGGTTTAAAGTGGAGACGATGCTCGGGAAGGACCCACCTTCTTATTTAGGCAATAGACACCTAAAAGGACATCTAAAAGAAACATACAAAAACACATCGGAGTATCCTTACATCTATGGGGCAAATAGACCATATTATTAGACTCTTACGCCGTCAAGGACAGAGGCCGCATGGGCCGCCGACTATGCTTGTTTCACGTAAACAGAAGCATTTCGAAGATACCACCGTATAGCCTAGTTAATCCCTCGAGGTGTCAACTACATATGCAGCTACCCTCAGGTTGATATGGATGGTTAGACTTAGATTTCCATGTGGTGTTTCACTCATCTTGGGTTTTGAAGCATAAATGTAATGAAGAAGAAGTACGAAGCGATACAAAAATCAAGACATTTATCACATTTCAGACATAGTATGTTCTTAGTACTCCTGGAAAATACCTAGAAAAAAAATCACACAAAAGACCAAGGGCCAATAGACAAAGACAGAAGCACAGGCAGCATTCCATCAAAAAAAAAAAAAGAGAGTACAGAAGAAAGCGCAAAAAGATTACACCAGATCATTAGTAACTCCGGGACCAGTCCCACCAGAGTAAGTGACAGTAAACAGAACGGACGAACGGACACCAAGGATGCAGCCAATGGCAAAGAGTTGTACAAGAGTCAGAACGCCAAATTGGGTCTATACAGCGAATGGAAGAAAGAGTAGCAGGATGTGTTGAGGTTGACGTTGGAAGCGTGAGGATGGTTGACGGGGGAGACTAGATGCCGCCCCAGCGGTTGCGGAGACCCTCTGACCATCGCTGGTAGAGGACGTCGGAGAGTTGTTTGGTGTGTTCCATACCAGGTGCGGCTTGAGCGGGGACGGATGGGGGCGACTGGGGTTGGGGCTCGGGGACGTAGGATTGGCGACGGCGGTGGCTTTTGAGGTGTGGGTTGTTTTGGGCCAGCACGAGGCGTGGTCGCGAGGGGGAATCGGGTTGTGTGGACGGGAGAAGAGTGGAGAGGCGGGAGTCTGCTTGGAGCTTCTCGTTCATGATCCTGACGATGTGGTAGAGACCTTCCGGGTCGACCATTTCCAGGTCGCTCCAGGCTTCGGCAAGTCTGGAGATTGCCTCCCGTTTATCGCCATCTCCTGTTGTTGATAGGACTTCCTGGCAGGACATTCCCACTGCCTTGCTATATGCACGGCGTCCAATTTGAGCCTCCTTGCTTGAAGTGTCGGTGGATACCGTCTTCGGGCTTTGATTTTCATCAAATCCCTGCTTGACTGGGTTGAGATCGGTGGGGACCTTGTCCGACACCCGGCGGAACTGTCGGACTGTGGACGGGCTGTTGCCATAGCTCAAGTCTAGACCAAGGGGTTGTTTGACGCCACTCGAACGACGCTTGGTGTTAGCCCGTCTGACAGATGGAGATCGATCGGTAGGGATTCGGCGGACGGTGGAGTTGGCCTGGTGCTTAGGCGGCGGCGGTGGTGCGCTTATATGCATGTCTTCGAGCATCTGAGCGGGATCAGGCGTGTTGTTTTCGTCCTCCTCGTCGAATGTCATCCAATCGGTGCCCTTTGGTTTCCACATTGGAGGAGCCTTGACTGTGTCAAAGACCCAATCGTCATCATCGAGGTCCTCGGGCCTGGTCATGGTGTTGAGAGACTCGGCATAGTATTTCACGTCTCTCCCTTCACCACGGCCACAATCCCAGTCCTGCTTGCGAAGGATCAGTTCTTGAAGTGACTCAACCTTGCCCGCATTCCGGATGAACTTGTGTCTCAGGAGCTCCTTTGCGCTCGGCCGCAGATCCGGATCCTTTGTCAGACACTGTGCAATGAAGTCCTTGAATGTGTTGCTGTACTCGTTGCCTTCGAGGCGAGGGGCGGGGTTCTTCGGAATCAGGAACAGCACTTTCATCGGGTGTGTGCTGGCATGTGGGGGTTCTCCGTTGATCATCTCGATTGCCGTAATACCCAAGGACCAGATGTCTGCCTTGAAGTCGTATCCAGCCTGCTGGATAACCTCCGGTGCCATCCAGAATGGAGTTCCGACGAAAGTATTGCGTTGCGACTTGATGTTGACCAGCTGTGCGGCGACACCAAAGTCTGCCAGCTTCACCTTTCCACCTTGAGAAAGGAGAACATTGGCGGCCTTGACATCACGGTGGATTTTGCCTTCGTTGTGTAAGTAATCCAAGCCTAGGAGGAGTTCTCTGCAGACGATGGCCACATGGGCTTCGTTAAAACATCCAGGTTTTAACTGGGACGATTAGCGATAAACCTCACGATGGAAATAGCCGCAAGGAACATACCAAATCCAAACAGGAGCCACCTCCGAGGTATTCCATAACAATCCATAGTTTGTGCCCCTTAAGGAAACTGGCCTTGTATTGTGTAACGTAGGGGCTAGCGCAGGTAGCCAAAACAGAAATTTCCTGCTGGATTTCTTGAATATCGTCCTCGCTGGACTCGAGATCGATCTGAAAAGAGGGTCAACAAAATCGAACGAAAGGCGGGAAATTGAAACTCGAAGATCGAATATCATGAAAGCGTACGTGTTTAATGGCAACAATCTCGCCGTCGGTCCTGTCAATGGCCTTGTAAACCACTCCGAAACTACCACCTGCAAACGGAGAATACAGTTAGCCGACGGAAATGCAAAAAATAAAAATAAAAAAATAAACAGCGCTTTGGTCAACTCACTCCCTAGCTCCTCCATCACCTGGTAATGACTTGCCATGTCGTCCATTGTGCAATAATTCAGCCCAGCTAGCTACTCCGGTCAGACAGGGAAAGTCGACAGGGCTCATCCAAGTAATGAATGAATAGCTTGGGACTTTCGAGAGGTCAAGACGAGAGTAAAGAGGCCATCGGGGTTGGCGGGCAAGGGGTGGAGCATAAATCTCCAAACAAGCTCCGTCTCACATGGCAACGGATGGCCTCAGGCTCCAACTGGGGTATATCTGCAAGGGGTCCACTCAGCTGATCGGATTTGCCTCGAATATAGCTATTTAGTCCTGAAAGGATTATCATTTACTTCTTTTACTTGAAGACTCTGCATTGTACATGCTTGTACATGCTTGTGCATAATGTGATTATTACTCGATCTCGGTAAACGGCTTTTGTTATGCTCCAACGATCCATATACAACACGCATGCAACATGCTCTAAATATACTTGTACGGGTTCATGATCCCATTCTAAGAATAAAAAGGTTAGCAATTGCTCACACATAGCAGCGACACTCCACTTACCGGGTCATAAAGGTTCTTCAGCTGCTTCATCAGCTTCACCATCGTCTCGTTCTGGCTGTAACCAATGAACTCGCGCTTAGCAACGCCAAGCCCATGCTCAGCACTGATGCTGCCCTGGCGCTTCTGAATCCACTCATACACCCACGGCTCGATCGCCTTCTCCACTTCCTTGCTGTACTGTCGCACGGCAACGTTCAAGTGCAGGTTGGAGTCGCCCATGTGACCGTAACCAACAACAGCACGAACAGGGAAAGAGTCATCGTCACCGACCAGACCCTTCTCCGTGAGGCGGGCCTTGCAGTCCTCCACAAGCAGGTACAGATCCGCCAACGGGATCGACACATCGTACTTGTAGGTGCCACCCAAGTGGCTCAGGGACTCGGTGATACCCTCACGCCAGCGCCACAGGGCCTGGAACTGGGTCTCGTCCTGGGCCAGTACACCGTCGGCGACAATGCCGTCGCCCATGACGCTCTCCAAGAACGACTCCAGCTTAGCCATGTCGTGCTCAGCGTTGGAACCGCTGGTCTCCACCAGACAGTAGAAAGGATACTCACCCTCGAGAGGGTGCTTGTTACCCGTAGATTCAATGACCAATTTCTGGCTGCGACCGTCCATCAGCTCGAAAGCGGAGAGAATCTCCGAGAGCTGGCCCTTGGCAGCGAGGTAAGCCTGCTGGACCTGCTCGAAGCTCTCAAGACCGAAGTAAGCCACATTAACGGCCTTGGGGCGCGGGGGACACTGGATAGAGACAGCAGTCACGAGGCCAATGGTACCCTCAGAGCCGATGAACAGCTGCTTGAGATCGTAACCAGTGTTGTTCTTGCGTAGAGTCGACAGCGCATCCACGATAGTCCCGTCCGGCAGGACCGCCTCGAGGCCGAGCACACTACCGTGGAGACTTCCGTAGCGGAGGAGACGCAGGCCACCGGCATTGGTGGAGACATTTCCACCGATGTGGCAGGAACCCTTGGCACCCAGGTCCAGAGGGAAGAGGTGCTCCCGCTCAGCGAGATACTGGTCAGCAGTCTCAAGGATGACACCGGCATCGGCAACCAGGACACCGGAGGCAGCATCGAAAGAGCGGATCTGATTCATGCGCGAAGTGTTGATGACGATCTCATCGAAGACCGGCACCGAGCCACCGACAAGACCAGTGTTTCCACCCTGCGGCACGACGGCCAATTTGCGCTCGTTGCAGTATTTCAGCACCTTGCTAACCTCCTGTGCATTCTGGGGCTTCAGAACAAGCCGGGTGTGGCCACGGTACTTGCGCATCCAGTCGCTGTTGAAGGGTTCGATATCGTCCGTCGCGTCGGTGGTCACGCCATCGATGACGGCCGACTGGGAGCCCAGGAGTTCCTTGAAGTGTGCGACATCTTCAGCGGAGATCTCGGCGAAGTTGGGGTTGCGCTTGAGGTTGGGGTAGGCGTCGCTGGTGAACTTGATCTGGCGGGAATCGGAGTTGCGGGTGGAGCTGGCGCTGAAGGTGCGCGTAGTCAAGGGTGTGATAGATTGGACGGTGCGAATGGCAAAACGAGGACGAGGCACTCGGGCCCGCCGCAAAGCAGCTGTGATATTCCTGGCACCAGACATGGCTGAGGAATTACAATGAACAATTTTTAGAAATGTCAAGTGGAGATGCTCCGATGCTCCGATCTGCCTCCGAGAGCTCCCAGGTCCTCGCCGATTCTGATTCGACCTCGGGGATTTTCGGCTTTCTCTATTCAACGCTTATATAGTCTTTAGAACAGGTTTATATTATTTAGTAAGGTAGGTTAAATTCATATTTTTATACTGATTTAGTAAACATTTTGTCAATATAGTGTAAAGATCAAATTTACACGTATATATATCCTGTACCTTCTTGCGCTAATCAACCTTCAAGTGCACGCTGATCATGATATCATTAGGTATATCTCAACACCATGCACAAAACACAAAAACGAGTGCAATTGATCGAATTGATCGAATTCATATGGACTTAACGGCCTAGATATGTGGGTTATCACTGTGTCTCAACTGTTATATCCACTCCAGGGCTGGGAGAAGTCAGTTACGTCACAGTTGGCCCCGCGTCATTAAAAAAAAAAGAAGAGCATCCCACCATCTTCCTGACTTAACCCATATAACTACATAACTACATCGAAAATGACATCGACAGTTCTAGTTACTGGAGCCAGTGGCTTCCTTGGCCGTGCTGTTTTCAACACTTTCCAGCACTCGGGTGTGTTGGTTGTTGGCCAGGGATTCTCCCGTCCTGCCCCGCCTACTATCTTGAAGGCCGATTTGGAGAAGGAGGAAGACATTCGCATGCTCTTCGATGAAGTCAAGTATGTATTTTCCATCTAGATCCTGAGTATAGACATTAATCAGCTTTGAACAATCGCCAGGCCTCAGATTGTCATCCATTGTAAGCTAATTAGCCGACTCGATCCCCCCCCCCCCCCCAATTCATAGCCTAACAACTCACAGGTGCTGCAAACAAGTCCCCAGACCTCTGTGACAAGAACCCAGATCAAGCCCGCAAGGTCAATGTCGACGCTACTCGCACACTGGCCAAAGAATGCCAAGCTCGCGGTGCCTTCCTCATCTACATCTCGACCGACTACGTCTTCCCCGGCACCGAAGGCGACGCACCTTACGAGGCCGATTCTGAAACCAAGCCACCGAACCTGTACGGGCAATTGAAGCGTGATGGCGAGGTGGCCGTACTAGAAGCAACCAAGGAGTCAGGCATGGGAATTGTGCTGCGCGTGCCAGTGCTGTACGGCAGCGCCAAGGAGAACTCGGAGAGCGCGGTCAACACGCTCGTCGACGCGGTCCAGAAGGCCACTGATGAAAATGCCGGTGTAAAGATGGACGATTGGGCTATACGGTACCCAACCAACACCGAGGACGTTGCGCGCGTGTGTCGGGACATTGTCATCAAGTACCTGCGTGAGAAGGAGAAGCGCAAGGACTTCCCTCGTATCCTGCAATTCTCATCCGAGGACCGTATGACCAAGTATGAGATTTGCCAGAAGTTGGCTGAGGTGTTGGGTGTCGCTATTCCCGGAATGATCCCCAATAAGCAAGGCAATGATCCTAATGGGGGTGTTGTGCGACCTTATGATACACATCTCTCCACCAAGGCACTGACTGAGCTTGGGATTGATGTGCGGACAGTGGATTTCGTGGCGTGGTGGTAAGTTCCCTGCATGGGGGTGTACTATATACTTTGCTTTTAGGTCCGTGCTAACGACTCGCAGGCGCCGGGAAGTGGGTGCTTATAGGAAATAGGCTCTAACTTATTCAATTTGTAAGAATGATTCAAATATAGAAGGATAAAGGTCCAATTGAAAACCAGAAAGAAGGAGATTTAAGCCTATTAAGGAGATCTGCTAAGCCAAATCAGTAATAACCCTGGAACTATATAAGCCTACAGAAATCGTATATTCTGTGTACTTCTCGTGTACAGAATATCATCGGAAGGACTTCCACGAGACTTGAAGCTTTATGATATCCTCATTTGCGAAGAATCCCCTTGGAAGTATGTACATTTGGAGTGAGACACTTAGATCTGATCGCCCTGTGGACCCTTGGAGATCCTCCAATAATACTTCGCAGTCACACCTTTTTTTCATTGAACAATTTAATAGTGCGAATAAAGTCAATAGTACCTGTCGATCATATATCACACGCTCTATCAGGTCAACCATATACTCCGTAACCAATGTTGTATACACATCGTTGCCCCAGCGTTGCGTGAAACCGCATGCGGCGCGGCCGATCCGGAAATGTTTAGCCGCCACGAAATTGCCAGGGCACTGGGGAAATTGCGTTTCATCTGTTTTTTTTTTCTTTTTTCTTTTCTCTTCTAATTTCACATTTGATTATTTGTTATGCCAAGTACTTCGGTGAGTTCAAATCCATAACATCTATCCAATATGGTCTATCCAACCCAGCAAACCCCATGCAACCCCAGCCTAGGCCGGCCCAATTGACGATCGGTGCGGGTCGCTTTTTTGCCCCCAAGGCACGAATGGTCGATTGAAAACAGGCCGGTTTGATCGTGAGGACTAGGTGGGATTCTATTTAGTCTACACCTTTTTCCCACATTTGTGTGTTTTCCACTGCACCAAACTCTGTCAAGAGGCTGAGTCGCTGAGTCGCAGAGTCGCAGCACTGCCCGATCTGAACGGGAAATTGCCGGTGTCAAGGCGACGCTAACCTTATTGCGATAGAACTCGACGCAAATTACGAAACTTACGCGCCTCGGCCTCCCGGGGGCGAATGTCAAGTGAGAAAACTTTAGCATGAGTGAGAACAGTGCGACAGCGCAGGCTGTACCCCAAAAGTTGTCTCGATATCGTAGCATGCGAGGTGGGACAACCGACGTCGAAATGGCCACACCACCTGCGCCTGTGAATAGTGTCGAGCAGAACCCCTCGCTCGCTCGAAGCAGATCTCGATATCGTCGCAATCGGCCATCGTCAACTGGACATATCGTACCTCCTACTCCCGCGATCCCGGGCCACGCGCGAATTCAGCCGATACGAGAAAATGAACGGCCCGCAACCAGTCACCCTTTGGCAACACAAAATGAAGAAGAAGCGCACATCCGCGAGCTGCACCGACAAGGTGCGATGGAACAATTGACTGGAGGGGATAACTCTGCGCAACACACTGAGCGGCCTCGTGTGTCCGCCTCGCCAAAACAGGCTGCGCAACAACCCCGATCGCAACCTGCGCCGGCGCATCCCGCGCGCAGTTCCAACCCAGGAAACGATGGGAACCGCAAGTCTTTCTTTCAGAAGGTCAAACTTTCAAGATCCGCCAAGAAAAACGAGCCCCTCCCGAACTACATTGGGGTGGGCGGAACCGGAATCGTTCCAGGAGTTGATGCTCCCGTCAGCGCTGTCAACGCCGGAGAGCGACATGCGTTCGTCAAATATGGAGATGCCACTGCGGATCTCACTGTCACCCCGTCAACTCAAGTCCAGGATATATTGGCAGATGCCACCAAGCACTTATCGCGGGATATTGATGCGGAGAGATTCATTCTCATGGAGTCTTACTCTCAAGTTGGTCTAGAGCGCCCTCTGCGCCGCTATGAGCATGTCCGGGAAGTCATGAATTCCTGGTCACATGATGCGGACAACCAGTTCATTGTTATTCCTCCCTCCAGCGTGGAAGCCCTAACTCAGCTTGATGCTGGACATGCCCCCAGTGGACAACCACCCCCAGTGACTGTCCATATTTACCATTCCCAGCAGCGTCGCAAGTGGGATAAGCGATATGTTACCTTGCGTGCGGACGGACAAGTGACAATCTCAAAAAAAGAGAACGCTGAGGAACAGATCAATATCTGCCATATATCCGACTATGACATCTACTTCCCCAGCGCTCGAGCGCTAAACAAAGATATCAAACCGCCTAAAAAGCTATGCTTCGCAATCAAGAGTCAGCAGAAGTCATCCATGTTTTTGTCCACCGAAAACTTCTTGCACTTTTTCTCGACCAGCGACAAGTCTACTGCAGACACATGGTACCGGGCAGTACAGAAGTGGAGAAGTTGGTATCTTGTCAATAAGAAGGGCGCAGGCCCGAAACCAGAGACCGAGACACCCCCGAAGCGTGCTGGGACGAAGAAGTCGACTAATCAGCCGAGAAATGTGCACAACGAAGTCCCACTCCTAGAAAGGGAGACTTCGACCGAAAGCTCTGACCAACGGAGGCCCACAAGCTCCAAAGATGTCTTTGCGCGGAAGAAAACGCTTCGTGGACACGTGGCCCCTCCACCATCATATCCCCATACCCTCACGCTCGATATCGATACAGAAGGGCCTTTCTCCGACAACCAGGCATTACTCTCGGGAATTTCATCCGAAGGAGAAACTGCTACGTTTGCACCATCCGGACTCCTAGGTCGAACCTACACCCAGCGACAAACCGCTATGCGGGAACGGGATGATCGCGACAAGAAAGCTAAACAGGAAGCCTTTTCAGGCACTGGCTTTATGAGCGGAGGATCCATACACAGCCACGACTCAAATCCCAACAGCCGGAGCAACACAATGACCCGTGCTCCCGATACATCTGCTTTCACCCGAACTCTATCTCTTAAACAGAAGCCTCTGATTGACCTCACTCCAGTCTATGCCGAGCCTCCACAGCATAGCCGCAAGGGTAAGGGTCGCGGCGTCAAAGTCCAACCCGGCATGCAACTGATCGACGGCGCCACCGGTCCAGATCAGACACCAGGCGGAATCTCCATCCCACCTGCGACTTCATGGCGACGACCAGCCGCAGAAACCACACCTCAGCGGCGAAACACCACCCGCAGCGTGCGCCATCACTCAAACAAATACGCGGCCCCGGTTTCTGCCGAGGCAAGCCCGGCACCCCCCGCCAGCCAGTTCACCGCTAATAGCCTGTTGGCACATTCAGCCAGCACGGCTAGCCCTCGGAAACCGCGCACCGGACATGGTGTCGCAACGGGTGACCGCAATGCTACACGGCCGTTGTTGGATATGTCCCCGGAGAATCCCTTTGCAGATGGCAGTCTGCTTCGACAGCTATAGTTGTGTTTCATCTATTTTCATTTATTCTTTCATCTATTTTTATGTTTGTTGTTACGACGATTATGATTGTTATTTCACGAGATTCTCTTTTGGTATACCTAGGGTTTATTTACTTGGGCCACTGGCTCCCCATACTATGACACTGCAAGGTTGAGCCCACTCTCGTCAGTATTGATGCATTCCGTGTCTTTTGATCTGGAGATGAATTATCGATAGCCGATTGTGCTTGACGGACGATTCATCTTTGTTAGAGATACCCATTCTATGTTTATTTAGCAATGAAGTGAAACCGAAAATTTATCTCTGACACTTATTTCACATTATTTCTAAACTTGTTTCTCACTGCGATCCAACACTTTAAGATCTCTCTTATCTTCTACTGAAGTCCTGAAGAAGAGATCATCACATCATCTGACTTACTGTGATATTGCCGCGCCGAGAACTAGGTATCCATCCAATTAACCCTCTTCATCGTCTAACATATAAGACCATTGGACTGATAAACACCACAGACCATTCTACCATTCTAACTTTACTCATTACCACACAATTTTCCACAGAACGCAATCTTCCACAAAGATGAATGAACAATCTACTAGCCAAGCTCGCGAGGAGCATAAATCTCCAGGCAGTCTGACCTGCAGCAGAGGGAGGATACGTGCCCTGATCCAAACCCGTGATGGAGAAAGACACCATTTCTCCGGCACCGTCGACACTTTTCTATGTCTCATAGTCAACAATGCTCAAGTGGAGTACTTCGATCTCGCCGAGGATAAGCCATACTGCCAAGAGTTCACGGCATTGGTTGGTCCTGTTCACGCTGACTTCTGGTGGCAAGCAGGAATTATACACCTCTCTGGAAGATTAATGCACCCAATTGATGAAACAATCGAAGTCTCTGGTGAAGGGTGGTGGGGTGACATTGATAACAGGGAGTATGAGGAGAATGGCGATGAGCGCTACAGTGATGAGAGTGATGATCCGAGAGCATGAGCTCCAAGGTTAGTTTTATTCGAGAGGTCGTTGGATTCCTGCTAATAAAATGACCTACAGGTATATCCTAAAGATATGGTAGCGAGTATCTACCTACGGTACTAATGAGATGGACATGAATGCCTCGTGGGGAGTTTCAAGTGGATTTGGCTTAGTTTAGGGATGCAAATTGCCAGGATCTTGTAAACGCAGGGATGCCATGCAGTACTAACTGAATTATATGGCTTATTTTGACTGCTGCTTGCACCCAGACATCGGAGGGAATGTTCTATCCTTCGTGGCTCACAGATGTTTCTGATGTTTAGCCACGCTTGCCCCGTCGTGGGTTAAGCTCTATGACTCCACCAGCTCTGGATTTGCCCCTACTTTTTATGCAATAGCACTTCACTTCTGAGATTGAAAATACAAACAGTATGGAAAAAAAAAATAGGTCATTATTTGTCTATTCATACGCCCCCATGAATAACCAAGTCCCATAGCTTGAGCAAAGTCTACATCGACTTCCCCCGGGTATATCGCAGTACCAAACTCCCTTAGCAAAAGCCCATCAAACAACCAAAAAGGGACACACGCTTCAACGAGAAACATTCCTCTTGCCTCAGATCAATGTAGTGATACCACGTAGCAAATAGCAAAAGAAACAAAAAGAAAAATCCCCAGCTTTGAACCATCTCTTCAAGCTTAAGAAGCACGATAAACCTTGAAACTCTTAAACTCCCAATAAGCATCAGCAAAACTGCCAGGACTGCTAGCAACAAAGCCCGAACAAGTCGCCGGACAATGATACAAAGTGTCATAATACTGCTTCTGCCCAGCAAGCTCACCACAGAGATCAATATTAACAATGATACTCAAGTTCTTGAAATGCGACGCAATATCACAATTCGTACTCGGGAAATCCGCCAGCGCAATGCCCCAGCTACTCGGATCCGGATTCTCCGCGGTGATATCAGCCGGGATAGTTCCACTGGGGAAGAACCAAGCGCGAATACCAACATCACGGAGTTCAAGTGCATAAACACCTCCACCACGGTTATTCATCGCCTCTCCATAACTATTTTCATCACCGATGACAGCACAGCCAGAGTTTCCATCCGTGGCATTATTGCAATTGTTAAAGATACCATGACCGGTTTGTTTGCGCTTGACATCCATATGGCAACCCTGGGTAGTATGGATTGAGATTTCATTCCCATGACTTCCGACATTGGTAGTTTCAAGAACATCGATCTCGCCATTCATCGGCCAGTTATATCCATCTGTTAACCACAACGCAGGCCAGGTTGCACAGCCGAAGGGAGTATGAATGATATCGAAGACGAAGAGGCCTGAATCGTATGTATTTCTTGACTCGACGCGGACGGAGTTCCGACCGGAATTAGCGTTTGGTGTTGAAGCGTCGACGCGCAGGATGGCCGATGATTCGGATGCATAGGTGAGGTTTAGATGTCTGGCGGTTGATTTGTTGACATAGACGATGAAGCCCTTTGTTGGATCTTCGTCTGTGAAATAAGTGAATTGGTCGAAGAAGGTTGGGCCGGAGTATTCGTCTGCGAGGGTGTAGTTCAAAGGTGTGTAGTTTGGGTATTGGTTTTTGATTATTTCGACGGGGATCAGGATTGCGGCCAATATAATCACTATGGCTGTAGCGCTGGCGATGAGTTTCGTGCGCAGGGACCAGCCTTGTGGGCTATACCAGGGTTCTTGGGCTGGGGTGTCTCTGTCTCCTTCTGGTTGGCTGGAGATTGTGATTGGGGATTTGGTTTCGAGGGTGGGGAGACTCGGGTTGGTCCCGCTATATCGATTTAGATATGGTAGTTGTCGGTTGGCCATGGTGATAGTTGATATATTTGAGATACAAGATTAGTGTAGTTGGATTTGGAGATGAGTTTTGTTCTATGTTCTACGTAATTACAGTGTTGTGATGTTAAAAAAATAGCTATGTAGTTTGTCGTCATGGATATCTACTCTGCCCTAAAATGGAAAAGCGCCGATCCTTCCCGCTTGCGGACCCATGGATCACTTCGCTATAAATAACCTAGTTCTACTTCGTCGTTGCCGTATATAGACTAGTACCCGTGGACTACCATGCAAGGTTCAGGTACATATCAATAAATCTCTACTTTCCCTGCTTATTATACCATGATGATGTACTCCGTAGAGCAGTTACATTGGTTAAAAGACAAAATGTTGTCCCCACAATCAGTTAATATATGCAAGACAAGAACCCTCGAACTTGACGTATTTACTAAATCGGTGGTAGGATAGAAGTCCAATGTGTCTATAATTATGTGTGGTGAAATTAAAATTGAACCGCCAGGGCACGTATGTAGAACGCCAAGCCTCTATAGGTATAAACAAAAAGAAAAAAGGGTTCCGCCCATTTTTTTACCGATTGGATCGGACAGTTGAGGAACGATGCACCAGAGAGTCTGCATTGGGAGCAGGCTGGGTCTGCCAGTCGTGGGTTTCCATACCCGAAGACAGACCAGCATCGTTCCTTGCTTGAGATAAGGTACGCGATTGCGATTGGGCGATAGACCCACCACCACTGAGGTTGGATGCGCGGCGGCGCATGCGGCGCTCTCCCTCTTCGGCCTCATGTCGATTGAGGGCGTCGGAGGGGAGAAGGACGGCGCGATCAAGCGCGTAAGGTAGGCCACGGTGGCGACCACGGACTTGCATGGCAATAATTACCAACTTGGAGACCACATTGAACTGTCCCGAGAAGGAGGTGTTGACATCTGTGTACCCGAACGAAAGACCCACAGTACCGTATGCTGAGACAACTTCGAACAAAACAGTGAACAGCTGGAAGGAGTGGTCGTTCACTTTCTGCAATTTTGATCCTTCCGCAATGGCAATGATAAACAGACCTAAAAAGACATACCACAAATCGAAACTCAGTTGGCGTCGCAAGTGAGCTCCGATATAGGTGGGGGCATTGGAGTCTTCGTCGTGATCCTCGTCTGTGGCATCGTAAATTCCCAAACTCTTCTCTTCGTAGACGTTGGTTCGACGCATAGAGATAGCGATGGGAAATACTGAGATATACATCATGATCAAATAAGAAACTTGGATGGCTGGGTGAAGATCTGAGAGACTGATGATTCCAAAGCCAGCCGTTCGCGTCGCAGCAGCTTGAAAGAAGCCGTCCACAACTCGAATTCCGGCTGGAAGTGCAGTGACGGCGGAGTCGTTGAGCTACAAAATCATGGTCAGTGAAAATTGCATAAAAGGGAGAAAGTTAACAAACTCACATCCAGGATGACAAAGAAGATCAGATCAATGCCATTCAATAAGACGAGAATCGCAAACAGCCACCAAGTGGCATTGCGAGGGAACAATAGAGTGAAGCATCGACGGGGGTGATCCAGAAGAAACTTTAACTCTTCCCATAGCGCAGTGCCCTGGCGGGTGAATTTCGAAAGAACCCAGATCATCAAACGAAGCATGCATGGGAAGGCGGTATTGCCAATGATAATTAAAAATGCGAGCATCAGCAAAGGGAAAACGGCCCTTTGGAAGGAGTACATCGAGTCAGGTGTCAAGGTGAAACCCAAATCGTTGAAGGCGGACGCAGCGGTAAAGATTCCCCACCACGGCCGCCCAACCCCATCAGCCCGGACGACATCGCCCCATCTGTCCTCGGTCATGATCCAGCCGATCATGCTGACCATGCCGATGAGATGAAAACCGACGTAGTAGGTGATAAGAACGACGGCCAGCGTCTTAAGCGCACGGTATTCGATACCGCCCAACTCATCACGCTGCTCCTCGGTCAAATCAACGAAATTGGAGTTACGAGCCACTGTCGCATTCCAACTGAGGTATGGCTGAGTATTAAGGTCACGCTCTTGCGTCAGAGATCGGAACACCCCCCTGAAGGTGTTCCTCGTGTTAGTAGGGGCAAGAGTAGTAGTCTCATTCCCATCTTTAGTCTCCCGGAAAGTGGGTCGGGTTTCCAGATGAGGGAAGGTATTTCCGCGTGGACGAGTTCGTGAAATATCTGGCTCGTTGATGGTGATATGTGGTCCTTCAAGTGGACCAAGCTGATCAAGCTCCTCAGGGTGTGCACCGGGGCTCTGTTGTTCGTCTTGGTCGTCTTGGTCGTCGTGGTCGCTGGAGTGATGAGCCTGCTCACCATCCTGGTCCACGTCTTCTTCCAAGGCCTCCGGCGCACCACCACGGTCATATTCCCGTGGACTTGGAATCCGCAGAGCTCCTTTGTCCTTCCGCTGCTTCTCCAAGAAGGCAATGTGATGTTCGGGGTTCAAATGGGTTGGCACCTTCAAGCTACCGAGGCCAAAACGAGGCTCGTTGCTCGTGTCTGTTCCCTCGGAGCTGGAGTCCACACTGCTATCCCGAGCTTCTGGTGTGTTGATGCCCGAATTGATGTTCTTGCTAGGCGGATCCGTCAATCGACCGTCTCGGGCGTCCCCTGAATCGTCTCGTATCACCACAATGGGTCGACCACTGACTCCAAGCTCCGCGCGGTTTATATTGACATCCCCGCTGTCCCCATCATCGGTCACAGTTTCCATGCGGGATCGGGTCCGTCGCATCGCACGAGCGTCACGGACCACATGTTGGAAGCGCTTCTCGAACCAGTATAACCGAATAAACACCAGGGCGCTGTGGATGAAGATCGGGGTGCACAGACATGTGATCAGGTATAGGACGATCTGTTGATATAGCCGGAGACGATTCAGATCGACGGTGTTTAACCCGCTCTGTGTGGCGGCGCCGGCGGATTGGAAGAGCGCATCGATGTATTCGATGTTGCCACCGGGATAAAGGATGATGGAGCCGATGATAGCCCATGATATGATGTAGGCATAGTGGAGGAAGATGAAATTAAGGTGTAGTTCGTTTAGAAACGGGACCTTTTCCTTGTAGGACGTCACCCGGCGAAGAAAGGTCGAGAACATATTGAACGGACTGCGGCCAGATGACCGTTGCCGAGCGGAGACCACTGGCACTGGCCGCGGAGGGGAAGATGTCGAGACGGGTTGCTCTCGAAAGGAGGGGAATTTTTCAAACCTATTGTATTATTAGCTTGTTACATCTCGATTCTTGTTTTTTTTTTTTTCGCGCGGCATACATGCGGTCCCGTCGATCGCTACCGAGCGGAGAGTTTTGACTCGTGCAGGAAGAGACCACGGGGGGGACACCGCTCTTAGCCGCGTGGCATTGAGCCACAATTGTGCGTAGAAGAGATCGAGGGCATAACGGAGGGAAGAGAAGAAAGGAAATGGAAGACAAAAGGTCGAAAAATCTCAGTCAGAAAAAAAAAAGAAAAACCTGGTAATAGCTGCGATAGGTAAATCACGCATGCGGGAAGATTACATTACGGTATGGTATTGTCAACTGCCACAGAAAACGTGGTCTGTCGATCGCTTTTGGCCCGTTTCATCGGGTTTTGTGGCGAAGCAAAGTGTATTTCTTTTTAAGTTTGGATGTAAATATGCTTGGAAGTGTTAGATTGAGGTAATATCTATATCTATATGTATGTAAATGGAATAGAACAAAAGAAAAATAATAATACATAAACAGCTTCAGTGGATTCCAAAGTTCCCAAACTCCATTCTCGATAAGGTTTTTACTGGAAAGGATTCAAATCGGGTTTCACGACTCGGCCTTGCCGCATGTACTCCGTACGATCTAGGCACATCCCTGAGTTGCATATGCACCTAGACACTCTAGGGCACATTGGCATGTGAAGATGAGATACTCTATCTTGGCATCTTATACATCCCAAAAACCTGAAACTCGCCATCTTAAAATTAAAATGATTATAATTATATAGCTGCCTAACACTATTAAGGGATGTTCCAGATCGGCCCACTTTTCATTCCGGCTATGTCGTGGCCCGTTCCTAGCAGAATTACCCCCTATGCTGTTAGGGCTGCCGAAATATCACTCTGTGCTGCTTCTTATTGGCCTGTTGTAGCCTCGTGCATTCTCCATCTTCGATGGGACAGCCGCCCTATACTTGGCAGCGGAAGGGTATTGCGTTGTGTCCAATTATTTATCGACGTGTCTCACGCCTTTTGACTTGCATTCTTACCAAAACCTGCTGACGGCAGATTCAAGAAACCCAAGAGATCCACGAAATGCGAGGGGTCCCATATATACCTTTGAAATGGGAGAAATTAGGCGGCGCCGGCGGCCCGGCATTCTTTACTCGAAGGGATGATCTTTTCGAGATACTGAAGCATGTCCAGAGTATCTCTAGGCCATTCCTTACTCCATAGTGGAATATGGCACAATTGGCTGCCAAGATAGCAGCATAGCATTCTCTTTCATAAAGATCGGAACTTCTAAACTCCTAGGGCCAGCATTCTTGTCAGGCTATTCCAGAATTGTGCGAAGATCTCGCGGATCAGCAGTATGCAAGATCTAGTCGGATTTCAAATTCAACTGCACTCGAGACAAACTTATTTGTTCTGTGATTTTCGATTATTGAAACGTGTTTACTTTCTACACTGTGTGGCATTTACAGTGTCGCTCGGGTAGACCTACCTTCATACCTACTACGGACACTCCACTCTAAATATGTACGTATATATCGTCTCTACCCACCGATGTTGCCTCGCTTTACAGAGACTATTTTAACTACATAAATATGAGAAATCCCAGGGTTATTTTGTCTAGGATAAACCTTCAACCAATCAAAAGTGCTCTGATTTCCAAGCCTTCGGGGAACTATTCTCTTCAACGCCCTTTGATTGATAGTAATGTCGTAGGAGCGGCTAAAAGGTGCAGGCGGCGCAAGGGAGCCAGCCTCCACTAGTCTCTGACGCCCCACAGAAATTAGTTTCGCAAACAAGCTTTGAGATAAAGATAGGCTTTGAGCTGGTCAATCCGATATAATTCCGATATAGATAGCGTTATGCCAAGGCACTATGTTTCATGAGCTATCGAAATCGCTAAAGCAGAAAAAGAAATGGAAGGACTATTTATGTCAGACCCTGAGAATCTCTCGGGATTACTGACGGCTTATTCCTCCACGGCCCACGGCCCACGGTATTGGGCTTTTGGCCCGCGGCCCGTGGAAGCAGCCCAGCACTATCCCGAGGGGCACCAATCAGGTGAGGCGACATCATTACTACCTATATACTAGTATACCGTATGATATCTGAATCTAAACCTAGTTAAGGTGAGCGCCCTGACTATAAATTATGGGGTTAATCCGTAGCCCTGGCAGCTATTTTAACCACTTTTTGTTCTGTACCATTTATCGAATATATTTACACCATGTCCGCAAGGTATATAGCAGGATAATTATACTTGATAATCCTTGAACATTGTACTTACCTTCATGTTCTAGCGCCCCCAAGGATCAGTTTGCTGCCCTAGTTGCCAAGGGCGGCAAGTTGAATGAAGCCGACATCGAGGCTGTTTATAACAACCTTCCCGCTCTTCCCATCGATTTCCTCCGCGCAGAATGGAAGGGTGGAAGCTTCGACACCGGTCACCCTGGTCACACCCAGCTCTTGTCTATGAACTGGCTTGGAAAGACCTTCCACTCCACCGAAAGTGTGGATCCTATTGTTGTGTCAAAGGATGGAAAGCGTGTATGCGATGAGAGCTGGGGCCATGCTGTCGTAAGTTAACCCAACGTGGTTCTAAATGGAGTGAGTTCTTACACAGTGCAGCTCCGTGAGATTCGTTTCCGCGAACTTGTATCAACCGCTATGATATATGATAAGCACCCTATCATTGACCACTTCCGCTATGTCAACGACAACCTCGTTGCTGGCGCCATGGACACCAGCAGCTTTGGTGACGCTGGAACCTACTACTTCTACCTATACAAATAGGCTGCCAGGACTAAGGATTGGCCTCCATAATTTAAAGTCAGGCGCTCGCCTTAACTCCGTCTCAGAAATGTATTCCGCAATAGGGATCATAGAAATCCCCGTTGCAGTACTTCATGTTAAGAATCCAAGGAACTTGAGGGTTCGAAAGCGTGACTATTTCCACCTATCGGGGATAGCTCCTCCCGGGAGAAATGAATGCACAGCATCATTCTCTTTATGATATAGTCGTAGATATAGGCAAATAGCAGGACACTCCACTCTAGCCCTAAGTTCAATCCACCATATACTGCGACTTGTTTTGCGGTACCATAGATAGAGCAACAATAGCGCTATAGGGTCCCTTTTCCGGAGCAAGTCTTCGAAAGGACTATGAATACTCCGCATGAATAGTTGAGTTTGACCTGTTCCGACTTCGCTATCCGGGAGGTCTAGGATCTGGGATACCACATGGGCAGCACGGAAATATGGATTAGTTTCCGCCGTAGATGAGTCTTTGAGGCCACACACGGCAGCCAGGGCCCTTGGCATGCCACCTATGCCTCTTTCTGGCAATGGTGCACGCATCTGAGCAAAGGTCGTTGCCATGACGCGGAAAAGGCTGTCCGGTCGCAGTGGGTTGACTGTATTCCACAACGACATTTTACCCTTGCTCATACGCACCCAATCCAAGTCAGAGGAGCCAGAAGACTTTAGAGGCCACGCTTGCTCCGGTGTGCATGAATCAGGGGATGAGAAGATTAAGATAACCAGAGCAGCCGCAGTACCCCAGATTGGATCCTTATCTTTATTTTCAATCGGTTCCCTTAGCCGCTTGTTCAAGAGGACTGTGCTTTGAGACCAGTGATAGCACTCTTCTATAGTGCGACGACAGCCTAAGGAGCCATTGAGATGGCGGTCATATGTAAGCGCCACGGCCAGAGAGGCATGCATTAAAAAAGGGCACTGTAAATATATTAGCCGAGATCAGGCCCATGATGGATATTGTGGCTTCCATACTGTCATCAGACAGAATTGATATAATAAAACCTACAGTAAAGGCTAGTTTCAGGAGCTTGCGATTAACTTGTGTCATATTGGGGTCGTTCGGAGTAATGAGACTTCGTCCAAGATACCGGGTTATGAAATCTTGACACCTTGCGTTTAATTGATAGGATGTCGATGCGTCAGATGTCCAGATAGCATTTGTGAGAGGGGGCTGAAGCTCTACCTTTCCTCGAACCACCAATGGCCGCACCGTGTCAGCGGCGATGGGTTGGAGGTCGGGGATGTGAGACATGAAGTTGCATAATACCCCGAATGAACTACATCTCTTGCATTGTGGTTTGCCTTCGTCGCACTAGTAGGTCAAGGATATTCGGTCAGCCAAGCGCTAGATGGTTAAACGCCTAGGGCCCCCACCTTGAGTTTTCGAAGCTTGCAATTTCGGCAGCCAAATCTCGATCTCCGCTGAGTCCTACCCTCCCGCGCCTCTCCTTGGCCATTCGAAGCCATGTCTTGCGCAGCTTGGGTATGAGAGATTATCCCGAGTTCGGAAGCAATTCAACGCAGGTGGGGGTGGTTATGTTCCCCCAACGACACTAAGTAGGTACCCGATAGGCTAACCCTCTTTCGGATATTCCACATTTCACGCTAGCTGTTCTTCGGATGCAGGAATCTCTGATTGGCTGCAAGTTCATCTATAATCAACACAAAACCTCGTTGAACGGGTACGTCACTAGAAGAATAATTGATCTGTGATAATATCTTAATGTATAAGAAGAGGGGTATTCCTCGATATTCTACGAAGAAGACTTGAAAATCAGACTCGGTCAACATCAAATTCCACACCTCGAAAGCCTTTCATCACAAACAGTCCAGAATGGCCACCCACCTTGCCGCCGTCTCTGTCGCAAAAGGTGAGCCCCTCGAGCTTCAAACCCGCCCTACGCCAAAACCAGGGCCAGACGAGCTCCTCATCGAGGTCAAATCTGTAGCCCTTAACCCGGCAGACGGCCACATGCGTGAGAAAGGTCTTTTCATACCTACCTACCCCACGGTCATCGGCTTCGACCTCTCGGGGCTAGTACTCGAAGTCGGCGACAGTGTCCCCATCGGTGCAACCGATGAGGGTCCAGGTCCCTTTTTCCGACCGGGAGTCACCCGTGTCGCCGCATACGCCGCCTCCTTCTGGAAGTCCTACGACCCTAACTACGGTGTCTTTCAGGAGCGGTGCCTCGTTCCCTGGCAGCACGCCCTGCCTCTTCCGGATGAGGGTATTTCTTGGAACCAGGCGGCAACCTTGCCCGTCGCTGTTCAGGTGCCCCTTAGCGCGTGGGATGCGATGGGGATTCCACGTGTGGGAGAAGCCACTGGTTCTTCTTCCGTCTCCGTTGCCCCAACTGGCGCCAGAACTCAGGAAAATAAGAAACAAAAGAGAGAGGCCCTATTAATCTGGGGCGCTTCCTCTAGCGTGGGCACAATGGGTGTGCAAAGCGCCCGGCTGCTGCGGGAAGATCGCGATTCTTCTTTCGCTGCCGTGTACGCCACGGCTGGTGCGGCGAATCAGAAGTACGTAGGATCCCTAGGCGCGGATCGCGTCTTCGATTACAACGAACCACATGTTGTGGATGGGATTATTTCCGCGGCCAGGGAGGATGGCTTAGTGATTCGGCACTGCTTTCTTGCCACGGGGCAGCTGGCGTCGTGTCAGGCCGTGCTTAAGGCTTTCTTCGATGGCGATCGAGGCGGGGAGAACCAGAGGGCGAAGATAGGGTCGGCCCCAATTATTCCTCCGGATGCAGAAGAGGTAAATGGGGCGGAAACCATCTTTTTGATGCCGTCGATGGACGAAGGGGAGAGGTTGGCTCACTTCCGATATTGGATGGGGACGTGGTCGAGGGAGAACCTGGCCAACGGGGCTATTAGGCCGAGTCCGGAGCCGAGAATCGTGGGGAAGGGTTTGGGGGCTATCAATGCTGGGTTGGATGTGCTACTCCAGGGGGTGAGTTGTACGAAGTTGGTTGTTGAGGTTGCCGAGTGAGAATTTGGAGGGGGTTGAGACTAGGTACTTGATTCAAAGGGTTGGCACATGTGATTGCTATTGTATAAAGCCTCTCATATCAAAAAATGGTTTCTTCTAAAGTTGTACTAGATATCTTGATTCTTTGGACAGGTGATTTGGTCGGAGTCGGGTTGGGGTCAGTTCGTTGAAGTCATTGACCCCAATTTCTCCAACTTCATGTTGGGGTAACCGGTAGATAACCATTGATAGTAATTAATTCCTGGTGTTTCTTTCTTAACTTCTTCATAATCAGCTACTCGCACATTTACAATTGATATATCATGGCCTCTACGCATCGCATCGCCGTCATTCAATGGCAGATCAAGGTGGGTGCCCGTGCCCAAGCTTTGGACCATTGATGACGTGTAGTCCCATTCCAATCATTCTTACATTAGTCTAGGAGCTTGACATTGAGTACAATCATAAGACAGCATGCGCCTACATAAGTGAGGCTGCTGCTCAAGGCGCTGAGCTAGCTGTTCTTCCAGAGTAAGAAATGTGTCCAACGACACTCGATAACTCTCAAAATAAATCAACACTTGCTAATTCAAGACAACCAGATACCACCTCAGTGGCATGGTCCCCACGGACCCCCTTTGGGCAGTTCAAGCTGGCGAATCCGCCAAGTACCTAGTCAATTACCAAAACCTGGCCAAAGAACTGCAAATCTGCATCGTACCGGGTACAATCATCGAAAAGCACCCAGAGTCCGATCAACCAACCCTGTTCCACAACACAGCCTACTTTATCTCAAACGATGGCACTGTGCTCGGCTCTTACCGCAAAAAGAACATCTGGCACCCGGAACGACCCCACCTCACCTCCTCAGGCCCAGAGCCTCATGTGGCAATCGACACCCCGATCGGTCGCGTGGGAATGCTGATCTGCTGGGATCTAGCATTCCCCGAGGCATTCCGGGAACTGATCGCCGACGGCGCGCAGATTGTGATTGCGCCTACCTACTGTATATTGGATCCCTCCCCGCCTCTACTTGGATGTGGTATCTGATCTAACTGAAACTTCTATCAGGGACTCCCCACGATGCCTCCCCCGAAGCCCGGGCGTATAACCCGGATTCTGAAGCCCTGTTCCTCGAGTCGACGATTACCTCTCGCTGCTTTGAGAATACCTGTGGTGTTGTCTTTGCCAATGCTGCCGGGCCGTCGGAGGATTTCTTGGGCCTGTCACAGATTACACTCCCTCTTGTGGGACCAATTGCTAAGATGGGAACTGAGGAGGGATTCATCGTTGCTGATGTGGATATGGGGATTGTTGAAGCTGCGGAGAGGAATTACAAGGTGCGACAGGATTTGAAGAAGGAGGATTGGCACTATGTTTATCGGCATACCGGTCGAAAGTAGACATTGCTCTATTCTACTGGCTGTTCCTTGCCTTTTACAACCATTAAAACTATGTGAATTTGACCCACACTATTTCCCTTCATGAACTTTCCGATGTGCAATCTCGCCTCTTGCTTTGTGTCTGTTCTCCTCGCTCTGTTGGCCAGGATATGACAGGGGTAGGGAACGCATAATCAATAGTACCCCGAAAACTCCACAAGAAATGGTGCCTTGACAATGTCAACACCAAGGATACTAGACACGTACGTGTACCTACATATGATACTGGTGAGACCTGGGAGGCTAGGTAGCCGCATGAGGGCGGATGCGCTATTCCAGACACAGTCTAGCGTCAAAAGCTTATCTCCAACCCCGTGGCAGCTTTATAGATCTCGGAATACACCTGGCATTTACTTGAACATAATCTGTCGCGTAGTTCGAATTTCTTACAGCTTTATTCTGGTGTAATATTATTGTATTTGACCCGTAGGCAAGATCATGTCTCCTGTATATTAATTAGTAGCCTCTGCACTTTTTAAATCCTAGGAGTCTCGATGGTTTATGTAGATGATATGAGACCTTGGAGACACCATAACCATGGGTCTGGGGTATTAGATATAGCTACACAATAGTCATAGTACACGATTACGGTGATAGCTTCATTCCTGACTAAAGATCACTTTCACTTTGGTTCATCCTGAGTGCTGCTTCACAAGCTACAGTTGTTCATTCTTTCTACAAGGGTGCTCACTATATGATGACTTCGCACGTAGCTGAGAACATACCCACGCGTGATTCCCCTGTGTTATCCACTTAAAATGTAGAGACAGCCCACTGGAGGGGGTATCACCTGAAGTGACAATGAACAATGGGGTGAGTCCCATTGTCTCCCATCCAAACGGGAAGGAGGGCACCTTCCTCAATGGTAGATTTCCTACCTATATAAACCCCCCCCCCTCCCCCCACTTCCTCTTTTTTTTTCTCTTCCTTCTTCATCTCCCCATCCTTATCATCTCTCATTTCATCAAACCCCCATCTTCCATCTGGGGTTTCATCACTCCCAAGTACACCCCATCATCAGCTTGGGTTTCATCACTCCCAAGTACACCCCATCATCAGCTTGGGTTTCATCAATACCTTGTCCATCCCACCACACCCTCCATCAAGATTCATTGGAAGTGGACCCTGTCACCATATCTGACTGCGAGCAACACATCGTTGTGACATGTCACGTCTGTCACGTCAACACCCACACCCACGTGGTCCATCATGTCCACTCTGGTAAGTCTACCTACTATCTGTCACCACCTGTCACCACCCGCCACCATCCTTCAGTCACTAACATGCACTTGTCTCACAGACCCCACACCATGTGGGCTTCACCACTCTGACTTTTCATTTTGCATCTCTGCTGTACACTGTGAGTATCTTCTTTCATCCTCATCCCCCATCCACTTCAACCATCCCCTGCCTCTTCAACATGCTATCACCTCCTTGCCCTTTCATTAAGTTTGTTCCATCACCAATGATCACCTTCCATCATTCATCGTGATCATACCATCTCCTTCGTACACTCAGCTCTTCATGGCACGGAACTGACTATATCAGATATGTGAAAAGACCACTCATATGTTCCATCCTTTGGACAGCCTTTCTCCTCAGACCTTGAACCATGCACAAGGATTTGACAAAACTACTTGTTCTGTGAGTTTCTACTTCCTTTTGTCTCTTTTCCCATCCACCTTCCTCCCCCCTGACCACCTTGGTACTAATTGCAGCAGATATGGAATGAAAACAACACCCTGCTTGACACAGCCTCTTTACCTCGATGGTATTCAATTGCATTTTTATGCTTCCAGCCCAGCACAACGAGCAGCAACCCGGATTGCAGTTTGCAGCTATCCAGGTAAGAACTCCAGCATCAGAACTCTCCCACCTCTCTGTGCGTTCTGCTCTGCGATGATGAGTGGAAGATCTTACCAACCGGTTCCGTGGCTGACGCAGGTTCACCTCGGTGTCTTCTGTCACAGGAATCCCATCTCTCATCCTTTTCAATCTGCCTGCCTCGCAGCCTCTTGCTTGTGCCTGCTACCACCTCGACTTTCTGTGCATGGCCGCCACGCTTTACATCAAATACACACACCTCCGCATCTTTGAACAGCCACAACAACCTTGTGAGGCTACCTTTTTCATGGATGTGACATATGACAACTGTATGTCATTTCCACACCAACTTCATTATTTGAGTTGCTAAAGGAGACTTTCTTATCAGTCATCCACGCCAGCTTCCAAAAGTTTGGCCTCTGCTGTCATGTCCACAACAACCGAACTGGGCTTCCCCCACACCTCCATCGGCAAATGCCTCCTGGCTGCCATCGCAGCATCTCCAGCTCAAGGCCACCCATTGGCCTTGCTATCATTGACAACATACCTCTGCGTATCAAACCACCTTTGTCTACGAATCAAACCATACTCTGGCAACTGCCTGAAACTCAACCGAAAACAAAACAAAAAACATCAACACCACATTGACCCCACGCAACAGCTAACAAAACAAGGAAATAAAATGAAGGAGAAGGAACAAACAAAAAAAGGACGGATCTGGATTGGATGGAAGAACGAGAAGGAAAACGGAAGAAGGAGAAGGGAGAAGGGGAAGGAAAAGGGATGGAGAATTGGTTGCTTTTGACGATGGCAAGAAAACGAGATTTGGTGAGATCACTCACAAAAATTACCTCCAAAGCTTCAAGGCTGACTTCCAAAAGCACAGTTCCCTGATGACTCTCCACTGGAGTCTTTCGACACCTTCCAATTCCACCATGACCCAGCCAGCAGAGCTCATGATCCACCCTGAATCAAGAGGGATGCAATGACACGATGGTTTGTTCCTCAACCTGTGTTTCTCTTTTGCCAGAGCTAACAGTCCCAGTCACCACCGTCAACCCACGAGATCCTCGAAAATTCGAACAAGTTCCTGCTCAATTCGGTCCACTCTTTCGAAGAAATCCCATATCTCACACGGTCATTGCATCCCGCCACCCAGTCTAGTGCGGAAACCCACCAACCCGCTGCAATATTGGAGACCACCTCCTGCCGGCCCCTCACTACCTTACTCGACAGTAGCCAAGTGAGCCAGGAATACATCCTCTGACACCATGCTTCTAAGCACCAACAGGCGGTGTGTTGGGTTGTATGATCAGGCGGTCCCTGTTTCTGGTACTTGGCACTGCGGAAGCATGAAGAACCATTATCCTCGACAGTCACCACGAGACCGCTAGAAATACATCCTCTGACACCATACTTCTCGGCACCCACAAGCGGTGTGTCTGAGATGTATGATCAGGCGAACCATGTTTCTAGTACCTGGGACTGTGGCAGCATGAAGAACCATTATCCTCGACGGCCACCAAGTGCGCTAGAAATACATCCTTTTGACACCATACTTCTCAACACCAACAGGAGGTGTGTTGGGTTGTATGATCAGGGGATTATTGTTTCTAGTACTTGGGACCGTGACTGCACTGAATAACCATCGTCCTCGACAGTCACCACGAGACCGCTAGAAATACATCTTCTGACACCATACTTCTCGGCACCAACAGGCGGTGTGTCTGAGATGTATGATCATGAGATCCATGTTTCTAGTACCTGGGACTGTGACAGCAATGAAGAACCATTATCCTCGACGGTCACGAGTGGACTAGGAACATCATTCTCTGACACCATACTTCACAACACCAACAGGCGGTGTGTTGGGTTGTATGCTCAGGGAGTGCACTGTTCCTACTTCACTTGGGACTGTGAGTTGATTCTGGTATATCAGGGCCGTCCACTGCGAGTGACTTTCGTATATCAGTGCCGTCCACCGCGAGTTGATTCTGGTAAATCAATGCTGCCCACTGCGAATTGACTCTGGTATATCAATGCTGTCCACGTGAGTTACATGGTGGTGAAGCCTGACAGGAGTGACCTCTCAGGATTGCAGTATGGAAATTTCAGCGCACACCTCCCAGTCATTTCTCAGCACTCGACAACCACCAATCTCTCAGCACCCTCAGCTTTTGGTCACATCAAATCCCAACACTCAAGACCACATCAACTCTTCACGAAACGGTACCAACGATCCCACCCGCGAGACATAAACCTTGAACACTCGTCACCTTCATCGACATGACAACAATCAAAATCGACTTTTACCTTTGACTGCTGAGCACTTCCCACTGGACTGGGTTGACACACTGAAACATGGGGCACCAATCATCAAGCTCTTCTGTCCAAGCTACTCATGACCAACCACCAACTTTTTGACAACCTTGAGGCCTCACCAATGCATCAAATGAGATGTCTCTCTCACCTTATATCTTTCCTCATGCAGATGAGAAGGTTGTTTCAACACGAATTCATCATGACAAGACTCATGAGCATGGTAAGACTTCAAACCAGTTCCCCTGACAAAGACAATGAGAATGAAAATTCCAATCTTAAGGCACAGATCACAATAATGAAAAAAATCCACTCTGACCGCAACACTCTTCGCCACGGGGGACTTACAACTTTGCTCAACAAGCATGCAATAGGACTGCCACAACCCACAAACGCCAAAAAGCAAAACAAAACGCGCACACTCAAAGAAACAACAAAATTTCAAGGCGAAAAGGCAACAAGTCCAAGCATCATCCACACCCCTGAAGAGACCACTGGCAGACAGCCATGGAATCATTGAATGGAATCATTGAATGGAAGCACGTCACCTCGAAAGACAACCCGATCCAGCATGGACTTCACTTCACAACTGTCGCATCTCACAGCGCCACATTGGGCTTGGAAGGATGGATATGGAGAATATGGGAGGGGGATGGACATGGGAATGTATGAATGAACTTTGTTTTGATATCTTTGGCAGGATTTGGGATTTCATTTGCATTATCCAACACTTACACCTTGCACCGACTCTGCTGAGTCTTCAAATCTCAGCTCGAACTTTGCTTCCATGGACATCATCAACGTCCGTGTGACTGTCGACATTTGCTTGGGAGGTTGGATCAATTTGTTTTGTATTCACTGGAAAGTACCTCAGTACTTTCCAGTTTTATGTATTTAGAGTACTTCTGCCACATCAAACCTGCAGAAGTAAAATATGAAGGACATCATCATCTTCATAATCATCTGTTCATCTTGCCTAACATATAAAAGTAGTCCATCGTCTTGCTCTCCTAAGACCTTTTTTTTTCGTTTGGATATGTGGACATATATCTAACACCCCAAACGCTAATGCTACCATCTCCAAATCCCCTATATATATTACAGCCACCATCTGCTTTACACTGGAAGTGACCGGGAAACAAATTGAAAAGTCAAATGTGAATTCTAAGCTAAGTCATAAAGCAGAGACAAAATCATTAATTGATACAATCATCCGGGCGTCCAAGGCAGGAAGTCAGCGAACACAGACAACAGACCAAGCAATGAGAGAAAGGAAAACGGTATAGAGCTCTCAAATTGGGAAAAAAAACAAAAGAAAACACGTAGCAGGACGAAGCAAAGAACTCCCCCCTCTTATCGAAACCAAAGACGATCACCAAGGACGCAAATCCGAAATTTGATCCCCGAACCCGAACCACCCAGATCAACATCTAAATAAGGGACCAACGGGACAAGTCGCTAACCAACGGGGTACGAACAGCAAAGCAAGTACGGAGTATAGTCAAGATATTCGGAGCGTGTTGCAAAAATCACAAAGAGATGCGAGGAGCCCAACTCCGCCAATGCAGCGGTCAATGGGATGATTTTTTCCTCTGTGGATAAATCGTCTGGTGACCAAGTCCACTATTTCATCACTGGACTTGGCTGACGATCTCACTGGCGCGACCCAGGCTCTCGACCATCTGCTGGCATTCCTTTCGTCGGCGGGTCGTGTAATCGCTCTCCTTAAGGAGTTCGTCAAGTTCGTTGGTGCGGTACATGTTCTCCAGGAGTTCGCGTTGCATCTCATCCTTGGTGAATCTAGAGAAATCATTTGTTAGTATACTCGAGTATTGGGGTGGGGGTTTCGTATGGAGGTGACATACTGGACCAGGGTGTACATGACCGCCTTGGGGACCATGTCAATCATTGTGCGCTTGACAATGTTGAAGTAGGAGGTAATCAGGAGTTCTGCGCGAGTGTTAGTGAAGTGCCACAAGGAATTTGTATGATCTGGTTAACTCACTGATAACCTCGACCTCGGTGGCTTCACGCTCAGACAAGCTGGCTGAAGCCTTGAGAGTTGGGGGAGGAGCCTCCATGAGAGCCATCTTCTTCTTGTTCTTGGAAGCCCAGAAGCTGCCGAAGAACCCACTGTTGTTGGTAGCATCACCGGTGGTGTCGAGCGAGGGGCTCTGGGCACGGGCAGGGAGGAGAGGCTTGCCGGTCTTGGGGTCGACCTGCGTAGGCTTAGCCGCAGCTTGACGCTCGTTGACAAGAGTCATGGCGCGGTGTCCGTTCAGGAAATCGGGGTGGCCGGTGTTCACGTAGGTGGATTCCATGTTGATCAAGTCCTTGACCAGCTTGTTGGTGGGCTCGAGGCATTTCTTGAAGAAGGAGATGACGACAGCATGGAACTTCTCCTTGAGCATGGGGTAGCGGCGGAACAACTGCTTGGTCAGGAGCTGGCTCAGGATGCGGACCAGCTCGTCGTAAACCAGCGAGATACACTTCAAGCTGGGCTCTTCCAGGCGTCTGATCTGTTGTTTGACGATCAACTCGAAGGCGGTGGTGCCAACGAATAGTGCGGGTGAGGAACCGGACGAGTTGTAAAGGATAGTCCGGATGTCAATGTCCTTCACAAGGTCGAAGGGATCGACAGCCTTGACACCGTTCGAGTAGAGTTCGTGGAACACAAAGGAAATACGAGCACCACCGGACAGTTCGATGCTGGACAACTCCTGGTTATTTCCCTCCAAGACTGTACGGTACTCGTTGCTGAATTCGGTGATGATGTTCAGGATGATGTTGGCGCTGTTGCCGAGCATAGAGTCGCCTAGTTGACCTAGCTCTGCGGTGTATTTCTGGAGGGAGGTGGAAATGCGGGCCTTGATATCGGGTAGGGTTTGTTTGATGTGCA
Organism: Penicillium solitum; assembly: GCF_028829755.1. Taxonomy (NCBI): domain Eukaryota; kingdom Fungi; phylum Ascomycota; class Eurotiomycetes; order Eurotiales; family Aspergillaceae; genus Penicillium; species Penicillium solitum. The sequence goes on from NW_027072122.1 coordinate 221,437, forward strand.
TCATAAGGATCTAAAAAGAGGAAATCCGTTAGTTCAAAGGTCTCTGGGACAAGCTGGGATCAATTCGTACCAAGTTCAACTTCCGAGCCAGATATGGCGTACCGCAGTAGGAAGCCTTATTCCGGTATGCCTTGTGGTTCTCGAAGAAGTTCTTCTCGTTCTCTAGGGCTTGGGCAATGAGTTTCTTGTTCTCAATGTCACGCTGGCCACGGTTGACCACTGGAACGTAACCCAGGCGCAGGGGGATAATTCGTCCAGCGAGAATATCCACCACATCGGTTCCATCGTCCATCAGATCGACCTTACTCAACACACCAATGGTGCGCTGACCTTCTGGGTCCACCTCACGCGCCAGCTTCAAACCATCGGAGTTGGCAAGATCCTGGTTGGCCGAAGTGACTGCTAGGATGATTGCATTGGGCTTGCTGATATATTTGAGGACCATATCACGGATCTGCTTCTCAATATCCTTCGGTTGGTCTCCGACGGGGACCTTGGTCAAACCGGGAAGATCGACGAGGGTCAAGGTCAAGACGTTGGGAGAGTAAATGCGCAGGTTGATCGGGGAGGGCGAGATTCCGGCATTCTTTCCGACCTTGGTTTCCGTTTCGCGCACGATTTCATCCCGAATCTTGTTGAAGTCGAAGAACTTCTCCCCGGGGAGGTGGAGGAATTCACCATACTCGTTCACGTTGGACTCGCTGTCCGTTGTCTCCAACTTGGTCTCACCATTCGTGGTGGGGGATTTGTTAATCAGTTGCAGGATAAGAGGTCTCCGAGTGACGATTCCAGAGCCACGAGGCAAGCTGCAAGGCAAAAACTTAGTTAGCAATTATTGTTGACATTGTGTCGCATGCCCCGCCACCGGAGGTGTGGACGGGGGGCCGCGCAAGCTCCCAAAAACGAGCAACATACAAATCCCGGCCGACGATATTCTCTAGCACTGAACTCTTTCCACTGGATTGCGATCCAACGACGGCGATTTGGGGCAGATCGATCGGGTTTTGTACCTAAAGCGAGCAGGCGGTGTTAGCACACGTGGTGCCCCTGGAATCACAATTGAGCTGTGACCTCTGAGTAGGTATACATACACCGACTGTGGAGAAGACATCTTGAAGCTTGTTAACCAGCGAAATCAAGCTGGGGTCATTGACATTTATGCTGCACGGAGATTAGCCAGACCGCATCGGAAAGGGACAGGGGGTTTGCGCACGAGTAGCCGGACGTAGGGCTTGCCATGGCTGGCGATTTGAGATATGAAAGGTGCTTCTAGCAAGAACGATTGAAAAAGCAAGAAAAATGAGGCAACAGAGAAGTTGAAATTAGGTAGAACCGGGGGGAGGTGCACGATGCAAGTGGAGGGATTGTTTGGTTGACTCTCGAAGGCGGTGATGTAGTGGCGTCCAGAGCGGTCTCTCTGGGTCTCTTCTCTGTTTAGGCTGCAATCAAAATAGGTACTCCGATGGACGATGTTATAGTGTATTATTGGATATGCTGAAGAAATACAAATAATTCTACCTGTCAAATAACCTAATAGCTTTGATCTCCAGTCATGTGCGCAAGTCTTGTGCTGCCTGACGCGTACGGGCCACATGTACATCTGGAAGTTAACTATACAAACGTTCAAGGTCACCAAAATGGAAAAAAGCAAGTTGATTTGGACACAATAACTACAGGGGAATGTGCTTGAACAAACATCTAAAGGAAAATACATGCGAAGTCAAGATGTCACTTTCACTCATCCGAGACCGAGGCGAACCGCTCAGTCATAGACTGGAGGATCTTCTCGTACTTGGCCGAGACCTCCGCCTCATCCTCAGGAACCTCGAACTTCATGTTGCGAAGAGAACTCTGAATATCAGCAGTAGCTTCACGGACCTTATTCCAGTTCTGACCCTGAGCAATAGCCTTTTGGGCCTCGTTGTGGTAGCCCATGAAAGCCTTCATCATGTACTCGGTCTTCCACACGGGGGCAGAACTGATCGTAGTCACTGTATCCGTTCTGCTGGAGGAAGTCATCCTTGAGCAAGCTGGACACGTCGAGCGTGATCTTATCCGAATCACCCAGCGCGGCCTTACCGACCAGCTGGACGACCTGGTCCAGTTCCTCGGACTTGGCCAAAAGCTCACGAATCTGATCACGCAGACGAGGGAACTCGGGGTGATCCTTCTCGTAGTATTTATCCAAAATTGCGTTGTACTTGCTGTAAGAGATAGAGGTGTTGACCGAAGGGAAGTGCTTGCGCTGCGCCAGCTTCTTGTCAAGACCCCAGAAGACCTGGACAATACCCAGGGTACTGCTGGTGACGGGATCGGAGAAATCACCACCGGGCGGGCTGACAGCACCCACGATGCTGACACTACCCACACGCTCGGGGCTGCCAAGAGCACTGCTCTTTCCAGCACGCTCGTAGAAAGAGGCAAGCTTGGCTCCCAGGTACGCGGGGAAACCTTGGTCAGCAGGCATTTCACCCAGACGACCCGAGATCTCACGCAGAGCCTCAGCCCAACGGGAACTGGAGTCTGCCATCATAGCCACATCCTTGCCCTGGTCACGGAAGTATTCGGCGATAGTGATACCGGTATAAATAGAGGCCTCACGAGCGGCGACGGGCATGTTGGAGGTGTTGGCGATCAGGCAGGTACGCTTCATGATAGGCTCCTTGCGGCCGTCGACGTTAATAGAGAGCTGGAAAAGAAAAGGCAGTCAGTAAAACGTCATCGCGGTAATTCTGGGGAGGAAACGTACTTCGGGGAAATCCATCAACACTTCAGCCATCTCGTTACCACGCTCACCGCAGCCAACGTAGACGATGATATCACTGTTCGAGAACTTGGACACACTCTGGGAAATGACAGTCTTTCCACATCCGAAAGCACCAGGAATACAGACAGTACCACCCTGGACACTGGGGAAGAGAGCATCCAACACTCTCTGGCCGACAATGAAGGGCGCATCGGCGGACAGCCTGTCGCTAACCGGGCGGGGAACACGAACGGGCCAGGTCTGCATCATACCGAACTCGGTCTTCTTACCATCGAACTCCACCTCGAGCAGCTTCTCTTCAACGGTGTAGCTGCCAGCGGGAGCAATGCGGGTAATGGTACCCCGTGCACGAGGAGGCAGCAGGATCTTGTGGTCGTTCACCAGACTGTTCTCGAACACGCTACCCCAGATGTCACCACCAGTGATGTGGTCGCCGACCTTGAAGCTGGTAGGCTTGTATTCCCACTTGCGCTCGCGGTCCAAGGCATTCACCGAAATACCACGGGGAATGTAGATACCCTTCGATTGGTCGGCGATGGCTTTGAGGGGTCGCTGAATACCGTCGTAGATCGTCTCCATCAGACCGGGGCCAAGCTCGACTGAAAGGGGCTTGCCTGTTCTCGTCACCGGGTCGCCGACAGTCAAGCCGTCTGTTATTGAATGATCACAATGGTCAGCATAGCTCTTTGGGAGGGGATAGTGAAACCATGTGGGTTTGGGGGGCTGCGGAGCTCTACCTGTTTCCTCGTAGACCTGAATCGTGGCCTTATCTTGCTCGATACGAATGACCTCACCAACAAGTAGGTCATGACCGACACGACACTATGCGGTCAGTATCTGGGGTTCTCCACGGTCTTGGAGCTGGGGCTGCCTACCAACTCGTACATGGCACAACCGATCATGTTCTCGGCCACGACGACAGGGCCGGAGACCGAAAAGACCGAGCCATGGTTCTCAGAATCGTCTGAACTCATAATGGAAGAAGCCTGTGTGGAATGGGGGGACACGGAGTGGGTGAAGGTAGTTGAGGAGGGCGAGTCTGGAAGCGGTGGCAGCTCGGCGGGCGGTGATGGCTGTGTCAACGTATGCTTTGCGGTTACCAGATCCAACAACGATGCCCGCGCTTTCAATCGAGGACGTCCCAAGCCTAGCATTCGCTTTGGATTGCAGGTTACAGGTGTTGGAAACTGAATCTCGACTGAATCTCGATTGTCGGTCGTGGAGTCCCCCTGACCTACTCGTCCAATCCTCGGTCTCTTCCCCGCGCATCGAATTGTGGCCATGCAAGCCGATCTTTCAGCTTGGCTTGTACTACTGGTGGCTTTTTCTTATCATACGGACTTACAATGGTGTTCTAATTGGGTTTCCCCCCCTGCAGCTTTTGTGAACTACTCGATTCACTGAAATTACTTGAATCTTTGAACATCTGGTTCATCTTACAAGTTCGATGAGCTCTACTGGATCTACTCCACTATGACCTCCATGAAAATCAATCTAATAATGCTTGCGTTGCAGAAAAACATTTGAGATAGAAAACTGACAATCTAGAATAACCGATGATATCTCGTCCCGAGGGCTAACGATGATGATCTGTCTGTCGATCGCAAAGACGGTCAATAGCTGTCTTCAAGTTCCTCGATGGCCCCATAAACCATTTGGAGAAGATTTCGAAACTCGACCGCCAGATGCTCAGCATGTTCATTAACCAATGACCAGGGCGAAGCAGAGGGGAAGAAGGCCCGCAGCTTGATCTTGCAACCACTCTCGGTATCCATGAATTCGTTCATGATATAGTAGAACTTGCTTCCAGTTTCGAGTTTCGCGACCAAGTACTCCACCATCTCATACTCCTCCTCTCGCTGATCCGTCATCCACTTCGGAATCTCGCTGCCCATGAGATCAACAAATTGAATCTTGGCCATGTGCCCCCCAATGACCTCCACCCCGCAGTCCGGCCCATTTTCGGCTGGAGCTCCTGGCGAATGCATCACGACATAGTTTTCCGGGTGCGTTGGGAATATAAACATCCGTGCCATCTCGTCGATAGGCTGGGAGAGCTGCCAGCGGTGGCAGATTGTTCTCATCTCTGTTGCCGAGACCCCGGTCGCTTTCATATAAGTTCTGCATTCTCTGAATTCTCCCTGAGAGGCTCGAATCAGCGATTCAAAGTAGTGATTCCCTTCCTCGATTTGGTCTCTCAGAAGATCCAGCATCGGTGCTTGGAACAATAAGCTTCGCAGGTTGTCGAGAGCGCGATAGCAAGCTTGGAGTTCCAAGTTATCGATATCAGCCTCGGATTTTGATACCCCATTCAGCTTGAACTTGATTGTTGGTCTTGGCTCCATGGCAATTGGTATTCCGACTGGTATTCTCAGGGTCTGAAGATTCTGTGGAAAGCGTTGTCTGCGGGTGAAGCCGCAAGCATTTATAGTCTAGCCCAGAGCAACCCCGTCCCTCACCAAGCCATTATTCAAAACATCTTCTTGGGGAGTACCAATGAAACGTGAAAAAAAAAAAAAAAAATCAAAGGGCGTTAGCGTAGGATGAGAAAGACAAAGGCACGATCAAAGGGAGCATACAAGTCCATTAGCACAAGTCTCTAAAGCAGGGGTGACAAAGTTCCAATTCAAAACTTGGAAGACAGTATGTATCACCTAGGGCTTAAAGGCATATGTGGAAAGTTGAAACCACCGTGTGTTATCCCAGCCCCTGCAGAGTAATCAGGCGAAAGAATAGTAAGGGCTGCACAGCATGGGTTGGATAATGTCTCAAAGTGTCAAAGGTGTCAAAGAATTAACATGTGAGCACTTACCTATAAGTATTGTCCAATCAACATTTAACACTTAGAGTCCGAATAACCTCAAAATTGGTGCTGGAGATGCTGCCTTCGAGGAAATAGACTGCCTTTCCACCCGTAACTTCGGAGATCGATGGCCAAAGTGATGAATTGCCGCAGTAGGAAACGTTTTGCTAGCCAACTGTTATCATCTATATTTCTTTGTTTGATTTTGTCTTCTTTCTTTCCTTGCGTTAGACTATTCTCATTCTATAAATACACGAGACGCTAGGACTCAACCCTAGGAAGCTCTAAGTTTCATGATGGAAGTGACACAACTCAATAGCTAGACTGTATTAAAAGGTAAGGTCTCTCATATCCTTATGTTAGGGAGGCTATATTCTTATCTGCTTCCCGTCTCAGTAAAACCCGTCCTATGGCGTATCTTCGGCTTTGTCTCCGTTCAACTTCGTATCAATCTGAGCTGCTGTAGCATAGTCAAAGCATCACTCGCTTTGCTACTGATGTTTTATGGACTATTTGTGGTATTTGTGGGGGACCGATCGCTTAGTTAAGTGAGGACTTTCCAACAAACTTTTGGGGGTGATGCTCGGCAAGATGTGAAAATATATGAGCATTGTAATCTCGTTCAAAAAGCATTCCACGTCATGATGCTTCCTTGTATTTTGGAATCTACTTGAATGATTTCACCAGACTCTACGACCGAAGGTCGCTGAAGGCTCGATAGTTGATCATCGCTATAGCTTTGTGAACGAACTGTTGTGCACTGAACTGTTGTGCCACGCTAGAACAAATTAGTTTGCTTATAAAACAAACTGGGTTTCACTGCATGCTTTTTCCTTATATAAGGTGGTTCAATCTCTCGAAAAATTCGAACTGTCCTGCAATATGAGCAAATAGTGGATATGCAAGACGTGCTGCGAGACTATATCATGTGCTATATGGAAACGATGACGGAAGATACCGAAATCTCAAAGCTGCTGAAAATGATTTCGTCTTCCGTTCGATGTGGGATTAAAGGCTAGGTCAAAGCAATCAAAGCTGACACTTCACAGCATTACAAATTTCCTCGTCAACCTATGAATTACTTCACCACCCCCTTGGCTTCGCAATGACCTCAAGATATGTTTACTCTTCCCTAAACTCTATAAATGAAACCTTTCCCGATGTATATCTAAGAGCAAGGGTACTGTCTTTGACCGTGGAGCATGTGGGGCGAAACTCAGGAGGAAGCCATAGTAGTGCCTTATTGCCGTTGAGGGTTATCCACCGACGCTCCAGTATAGATATATCAACTTTCGTAGGAGGCGAACTAGAAGCATGACTCCCACATTTTGACTGGATAGTGAGGGCTCCGAAATCGGTTGTGACATGACATGATGCATCTGGTGAACAACGCAGCTCACTGACTGCTCCTTTAGCTATCAAAATCTGCTGGACGGCACCTGTCTTCAACTCCCAGACCCGGACGGTCATATCATATGAGCCAGACGCCAGAAGTTGGCCATTGAGAGAAAATGGGATCGATGAAACCAAGCCTAAATGACCCTCGAGCAAGCGATACGGGAAGCCCGTCGCAGGGTTCCAGAGTCGAATTGTATTATCATAGGAGCCGGATGCAATGAGTTGGCTGTCAGGGGAGAATGCTACCGACTGGACCCAACCCGAATGGCCCTCGAGCTTTTGCTTCAGGGCGCCCGTCTTCAGATCCCAGAGACAAACTGTGTTATCCTCTAACCCTAACGCTAAACGTAGGCCGTCGGGAGAGAATACCATCGACCGAACGGGGCCTAAATTGCCTTCCAGGTTTTGATGTAGGGCGTCCTAGATAGGATCCCAAAGCCGGACTGTCTTATCATGGGAGCCGGACGCCAGTTGCCGGTTGAAGGGGGAAAACGCTACTGACCAAATAAAATCCGAATGGCCCTCAAGTGTTTGCTGCAAGGTTCCGGTGATAGGATCCCAAAGCCGGACTGTCTTATCCCAGGAGCCGGATGCGAGAAGTTGGCCGTCGGGGGGAAAATACAACGGACCAAACCGCCTGTGAATGGCCCTCAAAAGCCTGATGTAAGACTCCTGAGACGGGATCCCAAAGCCGATGTATTTGACAAGAGAAAGGTAAAATCGCATGGATACGAATTGAATTATTGCTAAAGACAAACAGAGGAACTTTTGATGACATGCCGATTGAGAATGGTGCCAAGTTATGCTAAGATGGTTTCCAAACAAATGAGAGTCAAAAGAATCAGTTTTCTGCTTATTTACGTTGGCTTTTCTTTTTGACCACGGTTTTCTGTTTATTTTTACAATCTCTCACAAGATTGGCCACGATTTTCCTCCAGGAGAACGCAGACAGGCCAGTATCGCTTAATCGAATCTCTCGCGGGACTGACCACGATTTTCTTTTGACCACGGTTTTCCTCCAGGAGAACGCATGCAAGCCTGCATCTCTTGATCGAACCTCTCGTGGGATAGGACATGGTTTTGCCTCAATTTTCGACCTTGTCCTCGGGTTCCAATGCGTTTCGCTCCATCTTTCGCAAGAACTCTAGAGTGATTCGGCTGCCTTCGCCAACCAAATTCTCATCTTCAATCTGTTCACTGGCACGTTTTTCTGCGTACATAAGCGGTGTCATTCCATCAATATCAGGCTGATAAAGGTCCGAGCCGTGGTAGTCATGCAGGGCGGCTACTACTTTTTCGCCAAGTGAACCATGTATTGCTGCGTGATGAAGTATGCTTTTTTTGCTGTGGTCCTTGGAAAATATATCGACACCGGAATGTTTCAAGTTCCGGAAAACCTCGCAATCCTCCACGAAAGAATGCATGTGGACATGAGCCAGGTTTTCTCCCAGACTGTTTCTCCATAGCGGATCAGCACCATTTTGTATCAACAGCTGGCACATTTCCCTTTTTATTCCCCAAATGGAATGACCGTAAATACATGCTGAGGGGCGAATCCCCTTCAGCATTAAGAAGGTTCACGTTCACTCCATAACCCATAAGGAAACGAACCATTCTTAGGAAACATAACGGGTCCTCTAGGTAGAAGTGCAGCAAATTGTTCCCTTTGTCATCCACCTCGGTGCACGCGCTCCGACCTTGCTTGTCAAAATGGCCTAGGAGCGCTTTTACCAACGTCCTGTTTTCGGAGCGGATGGCACAATGTAAAGGGCTGTGTCCTTGTAAATCACACTCGAATGCGGATGAAGAATCCAAACGTAGAAGTTGGCGCGCTATCTTCTCATCCCCTTTGAGGCACGCAATGTGTAACGGCGTTTGTCCTTGCATGTTGCGAATACACGTCCGTGGAGACTTCTTAGCCAGCTGTGAAAAAACAGCGATAGAATCATGTTGGTCGATAGTAATAAGGTGCATTGGGGTCTCTTGATTGAGATTTCCCAAGTCAACGTCGATGCCGGGGTGCGTCACGATGGAACTGAGAACCTTCATTCGCTCTTCAGAGATTATATCATATATTTCGGCGGCTTCTTCGCTTTCATGGTCGTCAATTAAGTCCTTAAGGCATTCAATTTTCCATCTACCGTCAGACCACGCATCTTGTATTCTGGGGATGCTACCACACACAAAGTCTAAAGGACTTGATGGGGGCATCCTGTCCAGATCCAACACAACCTTGCGGAGAGTGAGATGCAAAGGGGTATCCCCATATTGGCAGCGCGCATTCACATCTGCACCTTCGGAGAGAAGAAACTTGGTCATAGTTGAACTTCCTGCAAGTGCAGCGAAATGCAACGGGGTCAGACCCCAAGTGTTATGGTGATTCCCCATTGGGTAGCCTGCGCAGTTCCTTTGGATCCCAAAATTTATGTCTGCTCCATTCTGAAGTAGCAATTTGGCGAGCTTTTGGTGACCTTTGGCCGCAGCATAATGGAGTGATGCCATGTTATCCAAGTCGCTTACACCAGGGCTTGGACAACCGTTGTGAGACAAAAGCAAGGTTATCACCTGGAGTGCATCATCCTTCGCACCTAAGGCAGCCAAGTGCAGAACATTCTGCTTCATGAGGTTTAAAGCCCCAACTTCAGCTCCCATATCTAATAAAATCTGCGTAGATTCCACTGCCATGGTCTCCACTGCGTTTAGGAGAGGTGTTTGACCTCTGTTGTCCGCAAGCTCCAGGTTTGCACCATTGTCACCAAGAACTCGAAGCAAACGTGCCTGCCCTTTATTGATAGCATGATGGATCGCACCTTTTCCTTCTTTATCTACCAAATTGAGGCTGGAACCGTGTTGCAGGAGGAGTTCGACTGTGCTGATTCGCTCGTTCCGGGCAGCCCAGTGCAATGCAGTCTGGCCGTCATCGTCTATATTATCAATAACAGATTTGTCTGTCAAAAGATCCAAAATGCACTCGTCAAGCCCAAACCACGCAGCGGAATGCAAAGCCGAAAATTTGCTCAGGACTGTGTTCTTGTATATTGGGAAAAGGCGATCTACCCGCAGAACCTGAAGGGAGTTCTTGAGTGCGAGGTGATTGTGAAGAAATATTTTGACCATTCCTTCAACACTGGCATAGGCCTGTCGCGCATGATAGCCCCAATTTTCAGCGGAGTACGCATACAGTGGATATTGTTTTTGACGAGCTAGGTATTCACGACGCGACTCAGGAGGCTCTGTTTGAAAGCTGTCCAGACAGAGATAGGCGAGACATTTATGAGCAATTTGCGAGTGCGCGTCCGGAAAATATCTTTCTCGTTTGTCCTCCAAATATTTCTGCGTAGTGTAATGGGCCAACCTAATAGCATCGGTTTGCTCATCAACTCTGACCAGACCTGCACACAGGGAAACCAGGTCATCTATATTGGTGAGTTTCCCTTTGCCAAGTTTAGATTCCCCGACGTTGACAGCGATGCCATGCTGCACTTCATGTGGGCTCAATGGCCTGGTTGCACACGCTATCCAGAGCAAGACTTGTTTGGCTTTTCGGACATTTCCATGGGATTGGCTCTCGATCCTTTCCATGGTCTCCGAGTATGCCTCATCCAATCCCGGAGGGAGATTGTTTAGTTGGGCGCGGACCTCATCTGGAGACAACTTTTCTAAGGAGCCGAGTTGTAGACTGGCAAGGAGAAACCTAGCGTATCGTTAGTTTTGTATAACCGAAAACCGAGGTTCGCTTTGCTCACATCCCATCAGCTGCATTTATGATTGCCGCGACTATTTCTTCCCGTAGATCTGGTGACTCTTTGACGTAGCGGAAATGATGTAAAGAGGTTTCCAAAAATGGTTTAATATCTGTGTCTTTTCCTTCAATCCTAAGACGTGGACAGTTCGGGAACATGTCTGAGATGTCTGGGTTGTCTCTGGAGGTGGCCAGGAAGCCTAAGTTGTGAATATCTTGGAACTCAGAGATGCGAGTGAGTAATTCTTGTTGGTGGATGTGAGGTAATTGGCATTCGTCCAAAGCGTCTATGACGATGAACACCTTCGAAGATTCCGAAATTGTAGATTCCAGGAGCTCCAAGATCTCCTCCAAGGTAAGATGAGTTTCGTGCTTCCGGTGACTCTCATAGAGAGACTTCAGTCGATGTGGTACTATTGCGTGCTGGATAAGTTGCTTGAGGAGGTTGGCGAGTATTTCCTCAATTGTAAGTTCTTCGCGGTAATTGAAATAGAAGTATGCCAACCGGATCGTACTATCATGCCGTATGCGACGACGGAGTTCGTCAATCACAGCGGACATCATCAGCGTCTTTCCAGTTCCCGGAGCACCTTGACAGAAAAGGGTGCGTCGTTCCCTTTGTTTTTGAGCTTGATTGAACCATTTGGAGAATTCGTCCGTTTCGAGGAACCATCGCCCGGTACCTTTGTGCCGAAGCTTCAAAGTATCGGCTTGTTTTGCTGCACTATTGATCGGAGAGAGCCACTTCACAAGATCAAGTCGGTCCTTCTCGTTGATATGCTGCACGATCTGCTCGACTCCTTTCCGATTGGAAATTGTCAGATCTTTGGTGTCTTGGATCCCTTGCCTGGTTATAGTTAGAACTATCCAACTCAAACCTCGCCAAGGATCATACCAATTCAGGTGTGCCAATAACAGAGTTAGGTCCTTCACCCTTTGACGAATCTGTTCTCGAAATTCTGTGACTTCTTTTTCGTCCCATAAAAAGCGCTTCCAAAATAGCTGCACTGCGCCGCGGAAATTCTTGGTGCCATCAAATTCCGCGTAATAGTCCAGTTTCTTTCGAACCTCCCCCAGGATAAGTTGGCATCTTTTTGTAATGTCACTGAGAGTACTTTTTTGCTGTTCACTCAAATGGTGATCATGATGCTCCGCTGTTATAGATTGGAACATATTTGATAATGTTTCGACTCTGTTCTGGCGTAAGTCTAATATCACACTGGGACTAGCTGGATATCTCACTCCTCCGAAATGATCCTATACTGCGACGGTGCATATTTGAATCGTTTCCGCAGATCATTCGCAAGTCTGATGCAGGTATAAATATCACCGGGACTATAACCAATCTGCATGGTATTGACAAAAGTACTTCAAGGCCAATGGAATACTATAGAGATTTGTGAGTTTCGCACATCATGAGGTTATCCTTGTTATCCATGCCCTCTTATATCTCCACTGGCAAGGAAGCAGCTTGTAGCGCCGAGGCTTTCATGGCGCGAGAGTACTTCCAGCCTAATCCTATTGAGGCTAGATCGGGATACATTTCGTCACTCTAGCCAGTTAACGCTATCTGTCTGGCGCCCAAGTCAGAGGTTGAGAGACAAAGCGCTTAGCCAGACGATGGCATTGTACTAAAATTAGCAATTCTAAGCAAAGTTATTTTCTTTTCAAAAGAAAATAAACAAAATCTATGTACGGACAGTATAGTGCGCTGTCCAGGTGGCGAGAAACTTGATGGCTATGGCGGGGATAGACCTACCTACATCATACTGCTTCATATTTGAATGGACATGAGTCACTGTTCGAGGACTGCATCCAACAGCGTCAGCTATTTCGTATATGGTTAATGTAGTGTGTTGTATCATGTCATGAATGAGCTTAAGCCGCCAAGGACGAAGATTGGGTGCAATATTAGTTGACGTTGGTATTCAGCTTCAGGTTGGACAGGATGGTCTAAGTCGGGCTGAGAGATGTTGAGGGCTTCTACAATGTGTAGGCCAAGAAGTGGGGAGGGAGAGAGTTGATTGCTATGGAAGAATCTACCAGCTACCTATACCCATTGAGGGATTGATGCCTGAGACATCATCTGTATGGCCTCAGGCCACCACAACAAGAGAGTCGTGAGGACATGTGGATATTGTAATACTAGAAACAGCAGTATTAAAAGCAGTACTAAAAGCAATATTAAAACAACACAATACATTGATGAATAATAAATTTTGGGCAGAATAATGTAGTGGAGACATTACGTTTGTTTCTTGGTAGGCCTGTATGTCACCATCCGGGACTATTCATCATTGGGTGTTGAAGTTCGGCGAATACGGGCGGGACCCGAGATAGCAACTGTCACTTCCTATTGGGGTTCGCTCATGAGATCCGAGACAACCAATTACAAGACGCTACTGACTAGTACAAGTCCACCAACCTAGAAAAGGACATCTGGAATCATAAATTAATCACCTACTTATTTAGTTAACTAGTTCTTTCTTACCAATAGACTTTATTCTATCTTGAATTCTACCTCCTTTTCAACACATTGGATCTTTTCTCTCTACAAAATTGTGACATTCGTGGAATCATGCTGAGTCGGGCTCTTGGTCTCAAACGCTCATCGCCCAAAATTGAGATTCAACTAAAAGGAGAGGAGAATGGCCCGAAAGACTCCTACACCACTGGCAGTGTCGTAGAGGGCACTGTTGTTATTACTATGCCCCAGAATCTGCCGCTGGGAACAGTAGCGATATTCTTTCAAGGTACTTTGTCTCACCCATCTCATGAAACGCACCGAGGCTGATTTTCCTTTAGGCATATCACAAGTCAGATTCTACCGAGCCATTAATCATGGACGATCCAAGACCCAGCATACTTTTCTGTCCCTCCGTCAGCCTCCGGATGAAATGAAACTTCCCACACCCAGGATTTCGAAAAAAGGACAGCAATACAAGTTTCCGTTCAGCTTTATCATTCCCGAAAAATTGCCGCCTCGATCCTGCAGTCACTTTACACAAAGTGAACAGATTGAAAATTCGCATAGAAAGCTTCCGGCGACATTTGGAGATCGCGGTTGCTCTTTGGCCATCGATGGCTTTGCTTCTGCAATGACCTGCGTATCATATCGCATCCGAGTAAAATTATCTACTCCATTGTCTACGGAGGTTTTGTTGACGGAGACGAGATGTGTTCCGGTCATCCCTACGGCTTTAGAGGAGCCCCCAGTTGAAGTCGAGGGGAACTCATTATACTTGACCCAAAGAAACATATCCCTAGGCAAGGGACTATCCGGAAGTCAGTCAGGCCAGTTATCTGTGGAGGTTGTACAACCAAAACCTGTTCAACTGCCTAGCTTCGGGGAAGGTGCGCACAACAATGCCAGCACTGTAGCAACAATGAAATTGGAATATGTGGGGGTTGCCAATCCACCCATGCTTCGTTCAATCTCCAGCGGCCTCAGCGTCATCACAATGTATAGTGCGACGCCCTGGGTAAACCGTCCAGATATGATATATCCTTCCTCATTTGGCCATGGTAATCGGGGAATGCACAGAGACGAGTTGCCACTCTCCAAGTTGTGCATTGAGTCTGTGGAATGGACAAGGCAACCATTGACGTCCCCCAACCAGGACATGTGCCCACAGAGCCCAGTCGATCGATCCGACCCTCCATTTATGACCTACAGGTATACTGCGTCAATTGTGGTTCCTGTCACGCTCCCAAAGACAATATTTGCCCCCACCTTTCATTCCTGCTTTGTTTCCCGTGTCTACTTGGTAAATCTCTCGTTATGCTACCATACGAACGGATTGGGCTTGTTAAACTCAAATTCTTGTCTGCGGGTACCTCTACAAATAATAAACTAGTTATCTGTGTTGGGATGTCAATGGGGAAATAGGAATGCGATGTATTGTATTGAATGGTATGTTTGCTGAGAAGTTGAGACTGACGGTGCCGTGAGAGTGAGCTATGTAATCTAAACTCCCCCACGATGTTAAATCCGTAAAACGAAAGCTCTATGTTGACAAGACTGGGTAAATTGACATATGAAGTCAGTCTCCGCTGGGATTTGTATGGATCGGATAGTGTTGGTGTTATATGTGTGAGTTTCCGGAGCATGGTAGAGGCTTTCATAGTGTTTGTATGAGTAACATATCCTATTGCTTCTGTAATTCTGTACATGGATCCTTGGACAGAAACCAAGAAGTCTCCATGGTTACTTCTCATTGGCCAGCTCGCATTGGAGTATATGTAGCCAATCACAGCATTTTGTAACCTACCGATAACCTTATACCAACGCTTACCAGTCCCAGTAGTCTGTGGGGCTTGCCAAGCTCGGTGGGTCCATGTAGGGCGTGCACTATGTGTAACTGTAGGGCGTCCCATCATCCACTTAAATGGATTTGGTCGCCGAGGTCTTTGAACCATCAATCTCGTGGTCCTGGTACATAGAAGGTCGACTTTTTTTTTATCGCGACCAAATAAAAGTGTACCGCTTCCAATCTTTCAGTAGGGCAAAGAGCCGCAAGCCGCTTTATCAAAGTGTTAAGCTCTCTGCGGAAACTGTAAAGGGACTTACAATCCACCTTTCCATCCTCTATCTGTGACCAGTACATTGTCTGGACTTTTGTAGACAGGCTGCAATGGTCCCGCAAGGAATTGGGACTGGAATGGCGCTGGAAATGGTAGGCCGAGGTCTAATCTCACCATATCAGATCAGTACTTCATTTCCCTTGGTCTACACTCTCGTCAGTCAAGGGGGCCAAGATGCTCCATATAGCAGAGACAGGGTTTCAGATGTGATGTTTTCAGATGGTGCACACTCTTCGACTCGGATCATGCGCTTATATCTCTTTGTGGGCATATACCTATTTATATGAATTGTTTTGACTGAAGGTGGCCTTTAGACCCTCTAGTCCCACTTCACGACCAAAAGCGCTCTGTTTTCGACCTTCAAGTGGTGTTTGCTGGTTTGTGGCAAATGCACCGTTGATACCCACAGCTCCAGATTGAATCTGATGGCCAAGATGAAGGGCACGGGTGATATTTGATGTTTAAACGCTGGCTGAGGATGGTCAATACGACGGCCAAGGATCCAAGAGATAGTACGTAACACCTAGATCGTAAGAAGAATCTTTGGCGGGCGGGATGGATAGCTTGGCCTGAATATTCTAACGGTCCATAACTTGCTTTCAGGTTGTCCGTATCGTAATCGGTTCCCAGGCAAGATGCCGAGCCAATCATACTTCTTTATTGGGGTTTGTTTCGGCATGTGGATCCTTTTGAGGCGTGCATGATCCACAGTACGAGTACAAGGCGTGTTACCATGCTAAAATGCTAGGGCGTACATGATCCACAATACAGGGCGTGTTCTGCTAGGAAGACTTAGCATAGCCACCTGGGCAACATATCGGTAGTAAAATCATGAACAATGTTTCTTTTATGATCCATTCAATTGTTCTCATTGCGCTTTGTGGACTGGATGAAATTCGAATCTACTGGCGAGAGTAGGGTGGCCAAAACTATTATCTTTATAGGAGTGACTGGTTCTTGATCTGGATTATCATAACCTGGCGGCTATGGCTACGCAAGAAATTGGGGATTCAGAGGAGCAATTCTTTCACAAGCCAGCTGTTCAATTTTCTAAAGTAAGTTGTATTCTTTCAACCTTAACTTGATATTTAAGAAGCTAACACGGTGTATGCACAGCTCAGGAAAAACCACATTGTTCTGGCAGGCACAATCTTCGCCTTCAATGGATCCCTCGGCGCTTCACTCCCCTCTGGAGCTTCATCGTTTATTGCGACCGCCTTTGAGATATCTGAAAACGACATTCGTATTGTGCTTTTGAATTCCCTTTATCTTGTCGGTTTTGTGGTTGGTCCACTATTTTTTGGGCCCTTAAGTGAATTCGTCGGACGCCAACCAGTACTTATCGGAACATACCTTGCATACACTTGTTTCACGCTTGCTTGCGCACTATCACCCACATTCGAGTCTTTGCTGGTCTTCAGATTCTTTTGTGGAGTGAATGGATCAGTACCCAATGCTGTTCTAGGTGGCATGTACAGCGATATCTACGATGAGCCTGATAAACGCGGCAGAGCAATGTCTATTTTCATGTTCACTGCGATCGCTGGACCGATGGCGGGGCCTTTGGTATCGGGCTTTACAGTTTTACTTTCGTGGCGCTGGGTCTTCTGGGTCGCTTTGATCCTTGCTGGGGCTGGGGTGCCATTTATATTGCTGCTTCCGGAGACGTATGCACCCGTCCTGAACAAGAAAAATTCCAGGAGCCCCCAATTCGGTGACGAAGCTCACCAAGCCCGTGCACAATTTTCAGCGCGAAGAATATTCATTCGGCCATTCTCGATGCTACTGAAGGAACCAATAGTCTCATTCACGTCTCTATACCTTTCAGTGATCTATGGAATACTTTTCCTGTTTTTCCAGGCTTATCCAGTTGTCTTCAAAGGTAAGTGATATTCTGTGCTTTTGCAATATTTAATTGCGAGAACTGATGAACAAAGGGCTATATGGACTTTCGGATAGTGTCAATGGTCTGGCATTTATTCCCAGTATGCTTTTCATCCAGACTTGATAACTATAATCGCATCGCTCATTCCTTCGCAGTGATTTTCGGAGCGTTTCTTGGCCTTTCCGCTGTGCTGGTCTACTCCTCATATCATAGCCGGGTTCTAGCAGCATGCCAACCATGGGCCTCGGTTGAGGAATACCGCCGACTTCCACTCGCATGCATCGGTGCCCCATCGTAAGTATAGTCCTTCGACTTCTGTCCACGACGTCGCTTACCTATGTCAATTCAATGCATATAGAATTGTCATTGCTCTTCTTTGGCTTGGTTGGAGCTCGTACAAATCCATCCACCCAGCTCTGCCGATGATGGCTGGCATATTCTTTGGCTTCGGTTTTCTGCTCGTGTTCACTGCAATGTTGAATTACTTGACGGATGCATATAAAGAGGCTTCGGCATCTGCGCAAGCAGCTGCTAGCGCTATGAGAGCCACGATGGCGGTCGTACTGCCATTTGCGGCAACTCCTATGTATACCATACTTGGGATTTACTGGGCCAGCTCGCTGTTGGGATTCTTGGCGTTCGCTCTAGCCTGGATACCCTTTGCTTTTATAAGATATGGCGCGCTGGCCAGGGAGAAAAGTGGCATTGCACTAGGGTCCTATTGATTTATACAGCGTTGCGAAAGCTGACTGAAAGTCGGCTTTTAGATTAATCAATTTCATCGACGGTGTACTGTACCGTAAGACCTTATCCCGGGGTCCGAAAAGCATTGTTGCTGTGACGATCTGGAGGGTGGAAGGTGTTTTCTGCCAGTTGCTACCGCCCTTGTGTTTGCATTATTTGTCGAATACTAAGTCCAATAATTGTGACTAAGCAATCACCGACAGTCGGTCCCCTCCTGTCAGTGAGCCAATGCCTGTTTACAAACCAATGCCTATTTACAAAAAATTCGACCATTCAATTTCAAAACTAATTACCTCCCAACATATCATCTGGATCTACCCATTTAAATAGCTCACTATTTTCATCAATATAATCTCTCTCTCCTGATGCCTCTTCTTTTTCTTTAAGCGCTTGTTGAGCCCGATACCAATAGTCTCGAATTCTTGCGTTTCCGATCTCACGACGGATCTCGACTCTGTTTTCGTTTGCAGCACGTCGATGAACTCTGATATTGCCTGCAATTGATGATAATGGGGATTTTGAAGCCCCTTTTACAATGCGCCGTGATTTTTTTACCGGAATTTTGTGTTTTTGCATCCTTTTGATCGTTTGTTTTGCAAGGTTCAGATCTTGGAGCGCCTGTTTACCTCCACGAATAGCACGTTTCACATACTTTTGAATCTTTGAAAGGTCCGGTTGATCATTTTTGAATATTGTTTCGACTTTATCCTCGATTTTTGACCATCTATGAGGTGTGTTTGGTGGTGAATTCGTCTGTGAACTTGGGATTTCCGCGTCTAGGGAGGGTGTATAACCATAAATTTCGAGTATTGGTTCATCTTCCCAACCAGGATCAATTTGATCGGGAACAATTTTTGGATCCTAAGGCCAGATGCCAGTATCCGCAAATGCCGATTTGATAGTTTGCGATTTGAATGTGTCTTTGCGGACTGTTTTGATCATTTGAAAAAAATGTCGTTTATCATTGATATCGCCACCCCAACGTAAGATTTCATTATTTTTCCGCCGAAAACGCTGCTTAAGAACTGCGAATGGTTTACCGTCAAGAGGCTGACATCGATATATCATTTTTAGAATAAACCAATAAGGAATAATATTGAAACTTTGGCAGATATGCTCAAATTCCGGGGTTCCATAAGATCCATGATTATCCATAATCAGAACTCTAGGTCTGCCTCTAGTAACTCGCTTTTTCGTAACGAAATGGAAGTCTAATAACCATTGAATCGCAGTTGTATCGTCTGTCCAGCCTTTAGAATTTGGCTTAATAACCCGGTAATTGGCTATATTATCATCATCTTCGAACCAGTCTTCCATATACTCAGAACCACGAATTAAGAACTAAGGATACATAACCCAGCCATCGGCCGAAATACATTCAATGCCGGTAATATTCTGACCGATTCCACCAGTTCCGATAGTCTCATTTTGACGGGTAGATACGACATTTTCCTTTGTTCTAATGCCTAGCTGAAAACCAGTTTCATCCCAGTTATATAGTTCATTGGCCTGAATTTTGTTTTTCTTGAGAAATTCACCAAGAACCTGATACCAATGAATTAATTGACTATGAGATTCAGCCTCGATTCTTGCTTTTTCCATAGGCTTTTGGGTTCGGAGCGTAATATGGGGTGGTAAACGCTAGATAAATTGATATCCGTACATTTTGCTAACTCGCCGGTCGGAACCGCAATATTGTAAAATACGATTTGCAGCATCCTCAATGTCAAGAGCATTAGGTGGTGTATAGACCGAATTAAGGTGCTCGATCCAATGAATCAATGACTTCTCTTGCGAGTCATTCAATGCTTTGTTGGTGGCTTGACGCCCTTTTCCATTTGACCGACCGTCATTCCGGCACCGAAGCTTCGACTTTGACACACCAAAATGGGAGGCTGCAGATCTAATACTCTTAAATTGACCTGATTTATAGGCATAAAGGGCATTTGAGAGCAAATTCTCTTCTTTTTCGGCAGAAATCGGCATTGTTTTGGTTGAGAAAATTGACTTTGAAATTGAATGGTCGAATTTTTTGTAAATAGGCATTGGTTTGTAAACAGGCATTGGCTCACTGACAGGAGGGGACCGACTGTCGGTGAGTGCTTAGTCACAATTACAGACAGACTTCTGTCACTTTATTTTTCCACTCTAATGCAAACAAGTCAAACTCAAGAGCCTCAAAGGGCCTCGAGAATCTAGGTGTGACTTTTCTTTGCCACTCCCATGTCCAAGTGACACATTACGATAAGGCTGTCTCTACGACTATGCTGAACCACTTTCACCCACGATGTGCTCATGAATTAATGGTTCGAATGATGCCACGATGATCTTAGGATGATCCTTTAAATAAAAACATGCCTATCATGTGGAGAAAAGCATTCCTTGGGTTCCCAGATCTTGGTAAAGTGGTCAATGATAAATGGAAAGTCACAATGATATCTTCTCATCCTATGACGAGACATTGATCCATTATTGACTTATGACTTTACGATGATCTACATTTGAGTCATATGCCTCATACAGCTAATAATATAAGTAGGGAGTGTTGCTGGGATCAAATTCGCAAAATTTCTCAGTTAATGTATGAAGTACTGCATGATACGCTAGATATTCGTCCTGTTCTATCTTGATATTGACCTCAACATGTCAGTCGGACAAAGACAGCCCGAGCCGCTTCGTCGCATCATAACATCCCATGATCCTACAAGCGGCCGAGCTATCTTTAGTGACGCGGTTGGGGAGCAGGTATCATTTACTGGGTTCCCGGTTCCCCCCGGCAAGCCTACAACGTCAGACTATGCTCTGGCCTTCAATACCAACACATTTCCTGTGCAAGGGCTTTCCCCTCCAACTTCTGCAACCCCAGAGTCCAAGGCCAATCTTGACATTAAGCACTATCACTCCCAGCTCTCGGATCCATCGCCTTTGAATCCGCCAAACGGCACCTCCTGCACAATTATTGAGGTACCTCCAGGTTCAGCGGTTCCGATGCACCGAACAGCGACCCTCGACTATGGTGTCGTAATTGATGGCACTACAGAATTAGTCCTTGATTCCGGCGAGAAAAAATTACTGCAAAGGGGTGATGTATTTGTTCAACGAGGTACGGCTCATGCCTGGCGGAATATGACCGAAAATAAAGACAGCTCTGGTGTTTTACGTGTCTTTTTCGTGTTTCAACCTATCGAACAGGTGCAACTGGAAGGCGGAAAGGTCGTTGGTCAGGATTTGAATCTGTCTCTGCGTGAGGCTTAAATTATGCGCAGGGGTGTATCGCTCGAACCGCAGAGGCTGAAGTGAAAAACCATTGTTGGGCCTGTTAGGTCTTGTCAATTAGTCAGTTTCAGATCTTATCATGTCTATACGAGTGCATTCATATCATCGTATTACTTCAAACATGGCAAGCAACGCATTTCTTTTCTCTTGATACCTAGTGTAGCGGGTCGATCGCATATTATCATGCCTGGTCAAAACAGGCAGATCAAGAGGGACAACCATAGGACCCTAGCAGACTAGTTCAACGAAGACAAACGATCAAAACAAACGAAACAGTGTATTCGGTCTCGGAGATTAGATGGTAGGTAGAAGTAGATACAGGGCTGGCGCGCTCATACATACGAATGTCTGGACTGTCGGGCCGAAAAAGAAATCACGTACATTGGGGGCATTCGCCTGCACTATGAATAGTATAGAAAGGGGAATCTCATTTTAAGCTTCCCTACTCAGCACATAAGCTATAAGAAATATTCTGGGGAAACCCACTTACTGCGAACAAGATTGTCTTGGATTTCTTGTCTGAGCTTTTGTTTTAAGAGAAACAGAATAGCGAAGGTATGTGGCACGCTCCTCGATTCCAGGTGAGCATTTTAAAAACTACCCTCATTTTTCACTGCAATATGATTTCATTAGATATATTTTTCGCAATTTTGTTTTTTGAGCGCCCAATTTATAATGGAAAAGATATGAAACCCAAATGAAACATCCGAACTTGTCAGTTTAACTTTTATCCAACGTAGTGAAGCTCAGATTTCTGTTAATGCAGGTGCCCCTGGTGCTGGAGGGGCGGAAAACTTTGTCTGGACAAAAACCTTCTGCATGCCCGGGTCACGCTTATTGAATAAATCGTAGACCGTCTCCATGTCCTCGAGCTTGAACCGGTGGGTGACCATATGCAGGGGTTGGATCTTATCCTGCTGAATATACTTCAACAGGTCTTTCCAGTATTTTTGCACAGGGGCTTGTCCATTGCCAATGAGACGGATCCCGGTCTCCATTAAGGAACCGATGTTGAAGTGATTACACTGCATTACCACGTCAGGATAATTGTTTTACCATAGGAAAGGTGCCACATACATAACCGGCATATACGCCCGTGATCCCACAGCGCCCGAAACCTCGGACAGAGGTAATCATCTCGTTGATAAGCTCAGGCGTGTCCGTTTCCATGCCCAGCAGCCTCTCAAAGTAATGAGCCCATCCTTTCGTATACTCACCAGCGGCGCACTCAATTGCCACATCAGGCCCACGGCCGTCGCACATTTTCTTCAGAGTTGAGGTAACAGACTCGCCCTTTGAGAGATTCGTATACTCGATTGTCTCGAGCTTAGGTAGAATCTTCTTGACAAAGTCTAGTCGCCATTTTCCATTGCCGCCGTCAATAAGAATAACCCTATTAGCACCATTAGAGAAGCTAAACTCAGCGGCCATTTGCCCAACTGGGCCAGCTCCCCAGATTGCCACAGTGTCACCCTCCTCAACCCCAGTATCAACAACAGCGTTCCAAGATGTTGCTAGAACATCAGAAAGATAGAGACCTTTTTCATCGGGGACGTCGTCAGGCAGCTGAAGGAGATTCACGTCACCGTAAGGGACGCGAACATATTCCGCTTGCCCACCAGCAAAGCCTCCTGTGAAGTGGGAGTATCCAAACATACCTAGGACGGGTATTAGTATAATAGCCTCAATAACATCAGCATAGATGTTTAAAGAGGAAACATACCAGCTGTACGACGGCCATATAGCTTATAGGCTTCCTCGCTCGAATTCGTCCGCTCACACATTGAGGATAACTTCTTCTTGCAATAATAACACTGCCCACAGGCAATTTGAAAGGATGCCACAGCGCGGTCACCCACTTTAACCTTCTTGACTGCCGGCCCCACGCTTGCGATAACACCGCAGAACTCGTGGCCAAGGATATCACCTTTCTGGAGATCTGGGATGGCCTCTATACATCGATAACAGATACCGCATGAGCAGATCCGGCAATACTTCATTAACTGCTAAAAAGTCACGACATACCGTGGAATAGGTGTAAGTCACTCCCACAAATGGTGCTGCCTGTCACCTCAAGTATGACATCGCCTTCATCGATGATCGTTGGGCAAGCCGTTTCCACTATAACAAAGTGTATGAGCAAGAAAAGCTAATTATTTCGAGAGACTGAAATGAAGGCCGTGATGGGCATAATGACTGACCAACTTTAACCGAATTCTTCCCTTGCCAGGTCAAGGCTTTCATCCTATGGCTTAGGTCGCCATATCCCTGAGCCCCATAGTTGCTGACGTCTGTGGTGATCGAGGTAGACATTGTGTATGTCCACCGAGAATTTCAGCTCGAATTGATTTTGTGAATGTAATTACTTTGTTTTGATTAATTGGTCTTCGGCTGAAGGCCTTCACATTCAAATCGCACGAAGGAGGGCTATATTTGTCTTACTGGACAGCCAGGCGTCTTGATTTTTTGACATCATTCTTATGTCTCCGTGTATATAGCACCATGGTTGTATCTCAGCAAACCTGTGAAGCGATGGGGTGAGCTGAGATTGTGGCTCATCTTGGCGTCATACACGTCGTTGACATTGAGATGTAAGTGAGACGCTTCGCCTCTACGTGGTTCTAGGCTGGTTAGGGCTCAAATGACTTCCATGTTTCAAACTCATCGATGGAACTAGGCCTCCGAAGGGCCGGCCAATGGGACTAAAAAGCTCATGGCCTTCTGGTGGGGCCACTTCTGATTTTGAAAGTGTCGGATGTATTGAATTTATAAGCAAATACATACTTGACAGTAATATGTAATCTACTGTAAGAAGCAATACATGTCCAACTTACAGGGGTACTTCCCAAAATAGAAGCTGTATTTTACATGACGCGGTGGGAACCTTACTTTGTGTAAATTACACGAAACTTCAATACACATGCTACCACTCTTACCCCTCTTTTCTCCCAGCAACTTGTACATTACTCTTGAGCGCCACCCTACGTTAGCCTTGTAATATGGCTCCGAGACTTCTCCCCTCAAAGCTGCATCTAATCCGTGACATGATAGAGAGCCAGTCACTAACCACTACTCAAATGGCTGAAGAGGCTGAGTGCAGCAAAGTTACGATCATAAATATTCGCCGAAACTTGCGGCAGTTCGGAATCGTCCACGCACCCTTACTCGCATAGTACAAGCCCTCTTTGTTAGACAATTCCCATTCTAATATACCAAGGCAAAATAAAGATGGTAGTCTGATAAGAGTGAGTTCACTCTTTCCACGCTGGTGCGGAAGGTGGCGGGACCCGTTTGAGAATCTAGTCCCCCTGGCCAACGAAGCTTCAAGTGCCCAAAAGACCCTATATAACTAACTAGTAGTCACTTGATGGGGCACCCTTCTGGTACCTTAACTATCTAGTCAGTTATTTAGTTAGTACCCGGAGTCTTAGGGTTGAAGGCCAATAGGTCCGCCACGAGTAACTACACGAGAGCTCATAACCTATAGAGAGGCGGGGCAGGAGACCTACGAGAATCAGAGATCTACAATGGAAGCAGATCAGGAAAACCAGCACGCAATGACTATATGAGAGGAGGGGAGAGGAGAGAGATCGGAGAGCATACAAAGAGAACGGCCTGAGATCACTGGACCTCAGGACCTGACTTCCAACAGAAGTATGTGAAGAGAGAAAGAAAGAGAAAGAGAGAGATCTGAAGAAGAGAATTATAAGCTATAGGAGCAACAGGATCATGTGATCTATCCTACCTAGGCATCACGTCCAACATATTGAACAATATCTTGATCACGGCTTGTTATATTTTCAGCAGCAATACATACTGCGGAAATTGAACATCCGATGCTCCGTACCTTTTGTCATATTGTACTGTGTAATCAATTGCCCAATGGTGTTGTCTAATTCGAATGCTTTTGTAGCTCTCTACTCTCTTTCCAGTTTCAGATCACCATTCTCATGGGAGGTCCGAAGTTGGACCCTTGCCTTGGTTGCCTCCTTTTCCATACTACTCGCAGTCATGCAATCACTTCGGTCCATATCACCCAACCCATGGTAGAGAAAGGCAAAAATCGATGATTTCCATAGCAGTGTCTTCTTGTTGGCGAGGAGAACAAGAATAAAAAAAAGGTTCCCAGAAATCACCACTAGGCCTGGAACAATAAGCCAGGTCCACTGCACCATGACAAATACTTCAATACCATAAGCGGCTCCATTCACATCTTCTCCGTCCATATTCAATGCCATCTTATTCAAAGAGTTGGCAACGTTCGACATAACATGCTCGAGACTGGTGCTGGCAATGCGCTGTGTACTTGGATTTCCTCGCTCTGTCAAATAATCCCACATGGTGAAAGTGTCGTTTGTCAATTGATAACTTGCAGTGCTTGATCCAAAAAGTGGAGCAGTAGACAACGTGGTGATGGCGTCTATACCGCAGAATGCAAATTCGACTGGGCTCAAGGAAGGATACTTCAAGCCTCCGTCCTTTACATAGACATAATCAAAAGAAACGTTCGAAGGACTAGACGCTGGTCTCCAACATAAGTTTCTTGTAACCACCCCGGTCATATTTGGTCTCGCAGAAACGGGGACGTCTCTCCAGAATAATTGGCCCTGATCGATATTTGATGCCTCAGTCATTGTGGTACCCTGGTTGACCGAAATTTGCCAGTCACCTAGACAAATAGCGAGACTACACTCAGTCACTTTGTCAATTTTGAACCCCTGCAATGGATCAGACGAGTTAAAAAAATCCGGTTCGTATCCTATTTTGGCATAGGCGAGTACATTCAAAGGGTTTGTGACCCCCGTGAAGGTATAGTTATCGACATCTGGAATCGAGTCGACGGCGTAATGAGGATCAAACCCAGAGTAGACAAGCCAGGTTATGTTCTGTTGAAAATCCACGTTATACTCATGATTGTACCCAATCGTGAATGATGAATTGACGACCGTAGCGTGACCTAGTGGCGGGGTAACATCGCACGAAGCATTGAAATTGTAGCTCTGCCCTTCATTATCCCAGTACTTCCAATATGTCTCGTTCTCGCGTGGTCTTTTATGACAATCAAAGGTCACAAATGGGGTAATATCGGTACATTTGTTACACACGCCAATAGAACGGAAGATTGGCCAAGTGCAATTGCCAGATGAACAGTTTGCATGAAGCAAATTATCATCAGACCAAATCCCGGATGAGTAGGCAATGTTCCACGATAGTGGGGTCACATGTGGGACGAAATATTTTAATCTTTTTGTGACCGCGACACCGCCATCCCTTATAGGTGCTGATCGGGTTGGATATCTCGTGATTTGTTGAATAAATGGATCAAAAGGAAGCAGCATAACAATCATAGCTGCCCCAAAGGTGGCAAGTGATCTCTTTCTTTGAAATATCATAATCATCGAGCCAAGAGGACCCCGGCTAGCACTGTCGAAAGTCTGCATATCGAGAAGCGGCTGAGATCCCCCACGAAACCATATCCATTTGATTTGGCTCAGACTCTCACCGATCATAAACAACAGCGAAGATTTGCAGCCGGTCGCAAGCACAGAAATAATGGCATTCAAGGTCAAGCCATACTTTAGGTCGGGTCGAGTATTGCCATCGTAAGCTAGAAGGATGGCGCATATCGCGATAAGACAGGCAATGCTAAAACTGGCAGCGAGTATTTCCAGGAGCCATGTATCGAGACAGCGAGTGTTCCAGCTTTTGTGTTCTTGTATCGCAGTTGCTTTCGTATCAGTAGATTTCGAGGGCATGTTGACAGTAGGTTATTGAAACGAGATAGTAAAGCAGAGCTGTATGCTTATAATCAGGGTACCCTGCAGAGCCAAGAGTGCTTTGGAGGACCCGTTCACCTTGGACGCATTCCAAGGAGGTGGCTTGGATACTGAGCCGCGCCTCTCGGGATGTGCTCACCGCTCAGATGCGCCCCAGTCCTTACATAAAATTAGCACGGATTAGTTTTGGATCGACAAAGAAGCTACGAGCTAGTGGCGTCTGCTTTTCTTGTAAGACGCTACGGAAGTATGATGTGATACGCTGCCTCGCAATACTCGGCCCAACGCACGGCCCAACTCCCTGCTTCTCGTTGGCGGCCCGTAATTCCTTATTTTCTTTGGCGAGTAAGATAGCACCTTGCATTGTAAGACGGATGCCTTTTACAAGCTGGTTGAATGCACGATCTGACGGGCTAGGTGGGCTTCGAGATCTTATACGGAGTAAAGCTTTGATTGATGAAGCCTGCCGATGTAGGTATTTCTCTGTAGCTGGTGTTTTTGGTGTAAAATTCCGGCTTGATTCACTACCCCGGCTAGTAGCTGGGGGGTTGGGGTTCGAAGCCGAATATCAAGCTTTGAAATCACTCTCTCCGGTTTAAAAGGGACATAACCGGCTGCCCCGAAGCTATTTTTAATAGTCTCCGATTTAAAAGCTTCAATTCGTGCGAGGGGGTATGCTTCGAGGAAGTCAAGTTTGTCAATATGGTTGATCCCGCTCCGCATCTTAGTTTCAACCATTCGACCGTACGCACGTTTTAATACCGCAAAACAACCAATATCCAGAGGTTGTAAAGGATGAGATGAATGCGCTGGCATACAGATTGGTATCACCTTATTTTGCTCGCAAATTTCGTCAAATTGAGGTTTTAAATGACTTCCGTGGCCGTTAAGAATCAAAAGCCGGTATACCCCCTTCGTACGTAAAGAAGTAGTCGGAATAAAGAGCTTCTCAAGCCAACGAAGTCCAATCTTATCAGAGGTCCAGCTATTAGGACTAACTTCAAAGCGCCAATCCTCCGGGAGGCCGTTAAACTATGATTTAATAAAGACTTGGCCTTTAAAAATCATATGGAGGAAGGGCCTATCAATTTCTTTTGGGTATCCCGGAACTTTTTTTTGAGTATCCCCGAGCTGGAACCCGGATCCCAGCCGTTCTGAAGAATCAGACCTCTTTTCACATATATACTCTAGCATCTCGGACATACTACATCGAAAAAATCAGACTGCTTCTCATATAAGATACACGTAGCGCATGTTCATTTCACTATAGACTAGCTAGATCTCGAAGGTCCTTGTTCTCGCAATGTATATCTATTCTTGAGGGAAATGATGGCTCATTGCTGTCTTGCGGTTGTCTATTCGCTCTGAATCCCCATGTATATAGTTTCAAGCGGACGACTTTTCTTGGTAGTATTGCTCTTCATTTTCGCCCCTAATACAAGCAGAGAATCATTGCCAACACTGTTATTCTAATGACCTTACTCCATCGATGAGCACCGAAATCCGCACCAGATCCTTGACATGGGTCAGGAAGTGACATGATCCAGTCAGCACAGTCAGTCAGGACAATACGTTTCTGTCCCAATGAGCCCGTCTTTTACAAAATATGTACCAGTGTAAACCACCACAAAGAGCCATAAGAGACAAATCAACGTTTATTACATGTATCTTTCAAATTCTGGAGAGATATTTTCCAGCGATTACCCCCCAAAAGATCAGGGTGGCGTTCGCGATTGACCGCTTCTTCTGCATAATCAAGAGGCGTTTTGCCGCTGTAATCTTTGGCTTGAAATTCGAACTGCGCCCTATCTTGGAGAAACTTTGTAAGAGGCTTGTTGAATGCCCCATGGATCGCACCGTGGTGCTCAATGCCCAGGCCGTAAGCATCCTTCATCTTGATATCCAGTAAGTCCATCAAATCTTTGAGGATATGAACATTTTCGTCGCCCCACTGTCGCATCAGTAGGTGCAGAAGATTTCGTTGTTTTTGATCTGTCCAGCGTATCCCTTCTATGCCTGAACTTTCAAAAAGTAGTCGAAAAACGTCATATTGAACATCGAAATGAAAAGACCTTAGGTATTCGCTGAGGGCGGAGTTCCCATTTGCATCAAGCTTTTCTACATCACATCCAACTTTCAAGAGAATTCTGATCACCGCAGTAGAGCACATCGGCGATTCAGTGTGGTGATGTAACATGCTTTTCCCGAGACCATCACATTGGACACAAACTAATGAGAATTGCTCTTGTCGACTCTCGAACATGAGCTGTATGATGTCTGAGCGGTTGTGGCGAACAGCATAGTGAACAGGACTGAAGCCATGTACATCGAGTAGGGCTATGTCACATCCTTTCTCTAGGAGGATACAAACAGCTCTCCAATTTCCGGCTTTGCTGGCTAGGTGGAGGCAAGTTTGACGCTTGCAATTCAGGCTCGACACTTGTGCTCCATAGTCGAGAAGCATCGATAGCACGGCGCACTCGAGGTGAACACGTCCTTTTCCGAAGGGAATCGCATGAAGCGGATATTCGCCTTCCTTGTTTGGGATGTTGACGTTAGTGGCTTGGCTTTTTAGAATCTGCTGAACCGTTCTTCCTCTCGCTTGATCTATCGCTTCCCATACTTCGAATGCTTCTTCCTCGAAATCAATGATAATGTCATTCAATGTTTCCACGGCGTATTGTCCCAAAACCCATGGATCGTCGTACTTATGCCCACTTACTTGGGAACGAATTGCTAAATGTAGAGGAGTATCGCCATTTTCATCTAAAGCATTAGGTTCAGCGCCGTGGTCGAGTAAAAGCCCCGTCATCCCCACTATTCCGCTCAAAGCCGAGAAGTGAAGTGCGGTCAACCCGATCGACAATCCATTTCTGTTTGGTAGTTCAAAAGATTTATCGACATCGTAAGTCACGACAAGATCTTTCATGCTTGCAGTCCAATATCGTCTGCGATGTCGAAAGTTCACATCGAACCCGGTGTCAAGAAAATGCAATACAATATCCTTTGACTGGTTTGCAACGGCGTACAAGAAAGGTGTCATGTTATCCACATCACAGAGCCCCGTAGATGCACCTTGAGCGATAAAATATCCAACTAGCCCTAGTCGATCCTTGTGCCTGGATTGCTGACAAATGACGTGCAATGGGTTTTGACGCATGTTGTTGACAACATTGACCTGAGCTCCAGCACGAACAAGCATATTGACCACTCCGGCCTGTAAATTCTCCGCTGCATGCAGAAGTGGTGATTGCCCATAAGAATCTCTTTCGTCGAACTTCTGGGAATTTTGAAGAGTCATTTGGGAAACTTGCTCGTAGCCAATTTCTGCAGCTGTAAAAATAGCATGGATTGGCAGGCTCAACGTAGAGGAGTGACCGAGGATAAAGGATATTATTTTGGCTGCCCTCCATCCTGCTATCACAGGGATGATTGAAAAAGCTCTCTCGGGTTTGGCGACTTTGTCAAGAAGAAGTTTCACTATAGCTTCGTGTCCGTTCCGTGCAGCCCATGACAGCGATGTCCGGCCATTATTGTCTTTGAAGTGACAGTCTGCGCCTTGCTCAAGCAGCAGCTTGACAATCGCGTCGAGCCCAAAGTAACACGATAGCATTAGGGTGTTGAAAGAAGCGGCCGGTTCATGGTATTTTGCTTCCCAGTATATAGTGAGCCATCTTCTCCGACTCCTTGAGTTCGGGCGGCATATTTTAAGAATAGAAGGCACTATAGTATCACTAGTATTGATGCGAGCCTGGAAGCAATGATTGCCCCAGTTTTTGGCTGAATAATCCAAAAAAGGGTAAAGTTGAAGGCCCTGGTCGCTCTCTCTTTGGATTTCCTTGAGCACAGCCTCGGAATTGAAGAGGTCAAGGTAAGCAACACAGATTTCTGCGAGAACGGCATGTGCCCTCACATCAGTGATGGATTTTTCCCAAGTCAGACCAGAAATGATAGTTCGAGGTGGTTCAGAGCTAGCAAGAAGAAATTCCCGTGCGGTCTCATGGAAGAGGTAGATTTTATCATGATAGATGGAAATGAATAAACCGCACCAACTTCTCAGGCGTGACCCGAAATCCTCGTTGTTCTCCAAATCAAGGTCATGAGTAGACTTGATAGTGATATCAACATTCAATGCAATGTTCATTTCAGGAAGCGTCAACGGTCGGCTTGCTACCAAGATAACACATAGAGCCTTTTGAACCAGCGGGTCTTTTTTGGACCTGCTGAGGATTCGCTCATAAGCCCTATATAGATCTTTGGGCAGAGATTCAATGGCGGAGTCGACCCCCTTGGGTGTCTTTTTGAAGGTTTCTGTAGTTAAGATATTGAAAACGAGGTGTATCCAAAGGTAAGTACGATGCGGAATCTCAAGCAGTCTCGTTTCTAGCCGTCGTCTGACGTTTTCGGGAAGCCTCTTTTCTTGCGCTAACTGTATGACTCGATATCGAATGACCTTGTTGATTTCTCGACTGATCTTTTCTGACTCATCTTCTCCTGGTATACGGACATAACAGTATGAATCCCGGAAACTGGTGAACTGGGATATGATCCTTTCATATGGACGGCTAGTCAGAAGGTACTTTAAAATGTTCGGGCCAGAGCGATTGCCGCGAAATTGAATGTCCATATTCCGTATCAGATCTTCAAAGCCCGAGTCAACGCATTCATCTATGGCATCAAGAACAATGATTATAGACCCTGCGCGCGGATCATCGACTGTTTTTCTCATGATTTTCCAGAGTGACTTCGTCGAATTAATAAGATCTTGCCCGTTATTGCGGAACTCTTCCATTGCATGTTCTATCAAACTTGACTTCTGTGAGAATATTTGATAAAGCAAAGCACACAGCGCTTGGCGAATTGTGTTCTGAACCTTGTTTTTGAAGAAAAAATAGCAGATTGTCACAGAGCGTGGCAGTCCTTCATCAATTAGATATTTGGCCAAGACGGATTTTCCACATCCCGGGTCAGCAGAGACCAATAAGGGCCCCGAGTCCTTTCTAAGCCACTCTTGAAAATTATCGTGGTCCATAAACCATTCACAAGTGCCATGAACTCTGGCTGGCACATAGTCCTTGTACCGCTCGTATGTGGTGTCTTTGGCGCTAGTGGTAAGGCGGAACAGATGAAGACATTCTCTGGATAGAACATCCTCAATCTTATTTTCGGTCTCAACATGGCTCGGCGGAATCCTATGTAGAATGTCTTTGGCGTATGCGGCCGCTACCATCGACGCATAGCCTTGCCACTCTTTGTTTTTGTGCGAGTCCGAATAGTCGCAGATGCCCCGGATGACCAAGCAAGGAAACATGTTCATCAGCCCGGCTGCTTCCATCTCGAAACAGAGAATATCCTTCTCCGCGGCCAGCATATCTCGTATCAGCGCATCTTTCATCAACTGATTGGCAGAAGCAATCAGGCCATAGTGAATGGTTGGATGATCCTCAAATTCAGTTCGCTCATGTCGCGGAACCAACCTTGATGGATCATTCGCACACGTTGTGGCACAGTCTGCCGAGCCATGCAAAAATCCTGCTTTAAACAGCATATCCGATTCTGATTGTGGCCGTTCGTAATCAAGTCGTAGCCTAGCATTCTTGCTGAGAATTCCATTGATTGCCTCGTCTAGCCGATGCCCTTTTCTCTTGTAATGCGCCCTTACTCCCATCATTGCCGTGCGTAGTATTGTTGGGGGCTGGTTCAAGAATCGCGTTGCCCGAAAGGCCTGGCCCTGTATCGACTTGCCGAAGTCGTACTGGATCACACCACCAGTATCATCACTAGGCGTGCTGACCACAACGTCTCCTAAGCGAATGTCATGTCTCTGGCTCGGTACACCACCACCAATGCCGACCATAAGCCCTATTCTGACATTGGGAAAGCTGGTCAACATATCTTTCGCCACACTGGCGGCAGAAGCTGTTCCATATTCACCCCCCGGCAGGACGGCAATCACGACATTGTGCTTTGATATCCGGCCCAGCGTATAGTCATTGGTATCATTTTCCGGTAGACTGGTCGGCCGACCATGCTCCTCGTCGAGAAATTCCTGTGCAGCAACATATTCCACGCCTAGGGCGCAAATCCAACCCACGGTGTATTTCCTGCGCTCTGACATGTCCCACTAATGAATATTGAGACCAGCCAATTCAGAGTCGGTCAAAAGTAGTGCTTCTAGTAGTTTCCAACCAGTTTAGTGTTTATTTATTGATTCGTTGTCTTTTTATCTGAAGGTCGGCTGTCTTTTTGCAGCACGAGAGATATTTGAGTTAAAGGACTTGTTGCGAGTCAAGCTACTCAGGCAAAGTATGGGACGTATCGGTTTTTCGAATTGAGAGTTAAAGACTATTTTATTTGGATGGTGGTATGCCTCAGCGAAGATGTGGTGAAATGAATTGAGCGGCGACCGGTGAAAGAAGAAAGGTATTACTCTTTAGGCAAAAGTACAGTGTTCAAGTACTGCCATTGGCTAAATAGAATTTGGTTACCTTCTGCTAGAGAGCCCCCACGCATCACGTGCGATTCCTAGTACTCCTCGATCCCCCAGGTCTGTTGCGTGATTGCTGCATGAATTTGGCGTTGACTTCTCGACTTTGTCTTCCACCATATTTTTCCGATCTCTCCGCCTTTTGACCCTGCCATAGGCTTTGCGGAAAAGTCTAGCGTCGATACTCCACATTGCGTATTCACATGTAGCACTGGCCGTACTGGGCTTATACGAGAGGTGATGGAATCTCGGTGGTAATGGGAACACTCAAGAGCGACCATCTCGACCTTGCGACAAACCGCGCGGTAGAGTTTTTCGAGCACATAGTCAACGTTGAGGATTGAGAACATCGGGTAAGCTCGTGGGATCTACAAATAAAGTGGCGGGTATACGGGAGGAATGCGTTCTATCCTCTCGCTTTTCTGCGATGTCACCTTGGCTTAACTACAGATATATTCTCACGGAATTAGAATGCTTCCCCGTCCCTGATGAAGCGCGTTATATCACTGCTGGAGCCTCTATAATCTACATTCCAAATTACTGTGGACTCTGGTACAAAAGGGGCTCTTCTCCGCTGACAAATAAGAGGGACGGATATGATATTTCGACGTTCACGTATTATATTCCCATTGCCTCAAGCTGTGCAATTAGCTGGGGCGGTGTCACATCCTCAGGCGATGGCCGCAAGGGGCCGGGAGTCGAAAGACGAGGCGGATACCGAGCTATATCCACTGTATCTTAGTATTTCTTTACTCCAAGGTCCAAGATCCTGAAACACAACACCGTTGGATCCCAAGCCACATCAGAATTGACCGAGAAAGGTGTCATCTTACTTGCGTGAATTTCATCGGCGGTTTAACTTCTTATGATAGCACGTGGGGGTATTTTGATGTCTTTCCATTTTTTTATTCATCAAACTCAACAATTCAGACGTAGCTTTTGATGGATAACTTGCCCACTGATTCATTGTGCAAATACACGACCCCCAATCAATCAATCAGATCATATAATTCTCTGGAATGTGGTCCAAAGTAACGACAGCTACCACTTCTGGGACTATCACAACCCCTACTCCAACTCAGACTGGCATGGTGAGCGGGTGTACGACCTTCTACGAGGCCGTCCGCGGCGATGGATGTTACACGATCGCCACATCGTACGGCATCACGCTTGATGAGTTCTACGAATGGAATGCAGCGGTCGGGGATGACTGCAGCAGATTATGGCCAGACTATTATTACTGTGTGGGGATATAAACAGCCATACATTTAGCAGTTGAATCAATTTGGATATTTCCTGTCTCAATTGTAACAAAATCTCAAGTTCTGCAATTAAGTTGTCCTCAAAAGCTATCACTAGGTATGATGCACGGTGTAGCATCTCTTTGTCTCTCTTCCTCCCTATCAAGGCCCTCATCCCCGATGGCTTTACAAAGCTCCTCTCCCTCTCGCCGCCAATCCTCCTCCCGGAACTTCGCGCCCCAACCGAAATTCTCTGTCAGAATTCGCTTCACTTCAGTCTGCTCCCACGAGCCAGGCAGGTGAAGATAACCGATGTCTCCACCGGGGAAGTATACCATCTCTAATGAGAGAGATTACCTGCGGGGCGATGTGGAGGTAATGGCATTGCTCTTCATTGATACTGTGACCACCTTCTGGAGGGAAGGTAACTTGATCAGAGGAGAAATAGCTCAGCTTGAGAAGTAGGTTGTAAATAGTCGTGATTTGGGTGACAATTGTTTCCTCATCGTAGGATGAAGACTGGGATGGAGAAGACATGGTTCCAGTATTTTGGACCCAGATGTAGACCAGACTTAGTAAAAGAGGGAAGATCCAGGTACATCATAGCATTGAAAACCCCTACTCTAGGCGGGTAAAATGGGATTTTTGGAGGTTTATCTTCTTTTCTGTAGGGGGAAACCAGGAAGTGGATGCTGCCGACAGAAATCAACCACCCATGGATGGAAGTACTCTAGTGGCCCCACTGTACTTATCTATATCCACGGACTTCGCTGCAGGGAAAATTTGGTCCGCTAAGCTTGTGCTCTCCCGAACGGAATCAAATAATATTAAATTCATGCTATTAGGCTTAGGCGTTAATAGTGTCAATTTTTAATAATTTCATCCTATGTAGGGAAGCATTGATTTTCATCTAAAGCATTTTATTGAGATTTGAAGGTCAAGGCAGCATTGGAAAGCACCAGTTGACGAGACCAATTAAACCTTTTATTCTGGTCGCGCTAACATTTATTTGACGGACCTCAATTTTGAATATTACTATTCAAGGTCTGGGATGGTCTTGACAGCAGAATTACCTTACCGAATTCACCTATATTTCCGAAATCAACGTTGTTTTGGTGTCCTCAAGTATTGGAGGATGTGTATAACTGATGGTCTCATGCGATGTTGGGCTATCAAAGGCCTATCAGGAGTAGTGTGCACAACCGAAACTCGTCTGTTTTGAACCTTTACAGCGTCCTGTGTTAGTTTCCCCCCCCTCTCTTACCCCCTAGCTCTGACTTGATGTCTAAAACAGGGTGAATCCTGATGCTAGGGACTCTTCCAGATGGAAGGCATGGTACTTTTGCTTATCCTAATTAGGAATAGTTGTCGATCTTGCACAGAATTCCATGGGATCTGGGATATCATAGTGCAAACAAAATAAATACTACTAGAGAGTCGATTGTCTATGCTAGTAGGTAGGCCTCGCCAATACCCGCCCACCGCCCAAACCCGCCCGCGAAAACCCAGCCCATGGGCCGGGTTGGGTCTTAGTCAGCAAACCCGTGGGCGGGTTGTCATCCGCGAAACCCAACCCAAGACCCAAATGGGTACCCGCGATTACCCAAAAAAGCAAAAAAAGCTGACTGATCATTTTACACTAAGTTATGCAGTAATTTTCGATTATCTAATTGTTTCGATGGCGTAACTACTAGCTTCTAGCTGTGAATATTTGGAAAGGAACATGAAGGGCTTGAAAAAATCAAATTGGATAATTATAAAGACTAGTATACCTCGTAACCTCGCAGTCTGCTGGAGGGCATT
Source organism: Penicillium solitum (assembly GCF_028829755.1). Lineage (NCBI taxonomy): Eukaryota > Fungi > Ascomycota > Eurotiomycetes > Eurotiales > Aspergillaceae > Penicillium > Penicillium solitum. Next base: position 257,944 of record NW_027072122.1, read on the forward strand.
GTTACCCGACCAGAAGATCTCTTCTGGCTTCTATCACTCAATTGCATGATTGGAGGCGGAAGTAAATCTGCTTCGTCGTAATCAACCACGTCTTCCTCCATACTCTCTTCTTGTTGTTCAGGTTCGTGAATATGTCTGTGTATAGAGCTCCGGCCGGTCTCTACCACCGTACACTGCACTTGGTATGTCTCCTCTGGCTCAGAGTTACCCTCGAGATTCTCGCTCTCTTCAATCTCCTCATTGTCGCTGATCGGCTCTGCATCCTCTTCGATTGCCTTCAACGCTTCATCCTCTTCAAGTGCCTCTTGGCTCTCGCTCTCCAACGGTTTCTCCAGACGAATCAATTGCTGTCCCTCTAGTGTGAGCTTTTCTGAGCACATGTACATCATCAAGTCTTGAATGGTCCCTTCGTGAAGAGACCCTCGGCGATAATGACAAATGTCTCGTGCGCTATTGAAGAGCCTTTCTACACCCGCGCCGGTGGCAGGGACTGAAAGCAAGTCTCGTGCGAGCCGAGACAGCACTGGGAATTCGCGCTCGTGTTCTTTCCAATAAAGTCGCGGCGACACAGGGACATTGGCTATTCGAGGTCAGTCAGTTGTTCCAGTGTGTTGTACTGATTGCTCGTGCCTTCGCGAAGATACTGGTCCACTTCGTCATACTCTACTCCTTCATGGAAAATCGATGCACCAGGTGGCTCGAGTAGCCGATCAAGCTCTGTGCTATGCGAATTGGAAGATCGCTGGACCGTACGGAATAGCAACTCGGGGTTCTGCTGCTGATACTGTGTGAAAGATGCTCTCAAATATTCACAGTACCTTTTTGACGTATCTTCATGGCAAGTTGAGTACTCTCGATCATCAAAAGCACTCAGTTTATACTGAGGGGCAAGTAATGTTCCAGTGCCATAGAGAAAACCGTGGTCGCGGTAGGTTTTTTCGTAGTACTCTTTCAGCTTCTGCCTCGCCACAAGCAACGCGCCATACATGTCTTTCTTCCAGGGTGTTGTCTTTCTCTTCAATCTTCGATTCGACCGTTCGATATGCTCCAGTAGTTTCCTATACACAAGGAACACACTATGGATTGTGACGTCTCTGGTCTTCATCAGAGCCATGGTGAACTGAAAAAACGGTTTGGTCAAATGAACGAGGTAGTCAATTTGCCTCCATTCAACGTCGGTAACCTTGAGCTGCGAGTATTCATGATCACAGCAGTATTTGTCGATTACATTTCTCAGCCGGCGTGCTCGGCGAAGCATCAAAAAAGTTGAATTCCAGCGTGTCTGAACGTCATGTAACGGAAAAAGCCGAGTACCACCTGATTGGAGGCATAAAAAAGCATCACGCCGTTGTGGGCTTGCGTTGACAAAGATCGCAAAGGATCGAATCTAATGCTGTCAGTGCTCTGAGTCTATTGAAAAAGTGAATATCTTGGCTCACCTTTGTCAGTGTATGAGCCACGTCTCCATAATTGATCGAATCCTTCAACCCGTGCGCTTGGGTGTCGGACCAAAAGGCTCTGACTTCTTTATTCTTAGGTGCTGCCCTGATATGTCCTAGTAGCTGTTTCAGGCAAAGCTGGATCACATGAGCCATGCAGGGAACCCGGACTATTGATTCCCTGGAGCTAATAGCTCCGATAGAGAGCAGTCTCTCTTGCAAGGCGCGTATCATGGTGTCGTTGTTGGTAGCGTTGTCTGTAGTAACGCTAAAAATACGATCGAGAAGTTTTCGTTCCTCCAGTAACCGGTGCAAAACATCACTAAGGTTGTTGCCTGTATGAGGACCGTGCAACGGCTCAAAGCCGAGGAGCATTTCCCTATAGTTCCAATCTTTGTCGATGAAATAAACCGTGATTGCCATGAATGCCTGCTGAAATGGACTGGTCCAACAATCTAAAGCGAGGGAAACCTTGGCATCTTCAGGCAGATCTTGTAACTGTAACTCTTGCTGGCAATTGACTGCATCCCGGAGCCGTCTCCGCAGGGTCTTCGCTGACGGGAGTTCCAATTCTCCGGGACCAGAATATAAAAGGCTGAGTAGCCTCTGAAACACCGGGTTCTCCACCGTCTGGAAAGGCAAACGAAGACACGTAATTGTCTTCAATATCTGCTCCTCGATTTGAAATGTTGTCACTCTGTGGACACTGGGTGAGTCTCTCGTGAAATGGTTCTGCAAAGAATCCGAAATCAATGACTGATTAAATCCCTTTTTCTTCCCTTTACGACAAGTATTAGACTTTTTGTGTCTACTCATGGCGCTTGTCCCATTCCCCTTATACTGTGGATGATCAAGCACAGTGAGACAAGCCTGGCAGATGACTCGAGGACGCCCAGAATCAATATCAGCCACCTGGTCAAAGTGTTTCCACACATCAGCGTGACGCGATCCGGTGGACCATTTGATCTGGGATTGGCCTTCTCCGTTCAGCTTTTGGCCGTACTCTGTTTCCTTCCACCATTCAAGAAACTCTGTCTCTAGATGCGACTCGTACGCAATCCATTTCTTTCTGTGCTGAGGTCCCACACGTCGGAGTGTCGCTGGAGGTCTTCGAGTAGTTATGTCGTAGGTTTTGCGGGGTCCTGTCAAAGGCTGCGGTCCATCTTAGTATACATGTAGGTAGCGCCGCAACACTCAGAGGCTAGTGGAAGGGACCATTTTCTTACAGAGGATTGAATGTCAGAATCCAAGAAGCCGTCAGATGACGGCTCAATGGAGAGCAGTGGACTGAAAGGCCGATGTATTGATCGCGATGATGAGGAAGAAGACGCCATACTGAAGTAAAAGGCCACTGGTATTGGAAGATGGGGATTTTTTTCATCTTGAGTACTTGATTGTGGATTTTGTTCCAGTCGCGTCGTGCGTTTGGATCTATCTATTCCTGAGTCGCGTAAAACCCGCGGGTACCCAAAACCCAACCCAACCCAACCCAACCCGCCCGGAGATGAATACGACTTTGGGAGGACACTGAGAAGGTCCAAATCACTGATTTTAAATGATCGAACTAAAGATAATATTTTTGAGCTCACTCGAAAGATTCTCAATTGATGAATTTACATAAAATCATCAATGTGGCCTGTAATCCTTTCAGATGTGTAAAGCAGGGCGATGGGGGCAGTGATCTACATGTAGAGAATATATATTTCCAGGTCGATGGCGTTGATTGTTTCAGTGTAATATCCACTCAAAAGCGTGACAGAAATAAATGACCAAAATTACACCAGATGACTAATCAAGTTTATCCACGATTTATGCATGTTTTTGGGTATTTTGGGCAACCCGCGGGTACCCGCCAAGAACCCATGGGCGGGTTCATCAAGGCCAAAACCCGCGGTGGGTTGCCCATGGGCGGGTAAGGAAATTGAAAACCCAACCCAAACCCGCGTTTGGCGAGGTCTACTAGTAGGTAAAGAGGATCACGTGATACGGGATCAAGCCCCCCCCCCACCCCCACCAGGTAGTTTGACATCGGTTTTCCATCTCCCATAACAGGCTGACCAATCATGGCAAGGAATCGGAATCGGCCTTTACAAAGAGTGATAGGCATCGCATATCAGCTGAATTTCTACATTTCCGAGGAGTCTAATCCACACAGGGACCTCTTCGACGCATTACTTCAGTCCCAAATAAGCTTTATCATTGAACGCCATGCCGAACCCTCCCTACCCGTATCATTTCCTTACCCGGTTGACTGGGCCCTCGAGTCTCAACGGCCGTTGAGAAAAGCTGTTAACGAATTTACCCGTCTAGCTTTGAGACTGCCGAGCGATCTTGAGGGCTTTCCGGCGTCGTCTTTGGGGTCGACGTCAACACCAGCGGACCAGCCCGCGTCCCACCAAACCACCCAGCCACCCCTTCAACCTATAGTAGAGGACGACACAATGCTACAGCTCTCACCTACAAACCCTATCGTCACTCAGGCTACTTCTCACCCCCAGCATTCTGGCCAAGAAACGGCGAGTGATTTGCTGGCCCGGCCATTGCCGATACTCACTCAAGAAAATGGGACCCACCACCAATCAAACTCTCGGTCAATTATTTCTGTGAGATTGTTCCATGAATGGACGTCGTTTAAAGACAATGTTCGTCAAATAATTCAAAACATTGATCTGAACGGCCTCGTCCCGTGCACGGATGTCACTGGTGATACCTAGGTGGTTGGAAGTGAACTTGGTCTCACCGGGCGGTTCGACAAGCATGTCTGCGACGCCGTCTCTCTAGCGTGCAAGTCCGCCGGGCTTCCTTTGAAATTCGGCGATCGTCAAGCCGCGCTTCCTCCGACTGACGTGATTCCTGATATCGTTCTTCTTCAACCTGGTCAATATCGGAAGACCATTCTACCAATCGAGCTGAAGACATTCTGGACTGTCAGACTCGATGCCTACCAAATCGGCACTGGCTGGTCTAGTATTAGCCCACTGCAATGCCATCTCGGTAACACGTCTGAATGTTTTGTCGAAGGCATACGACTAACAGATATCTAGGCCAGCTCGTTGAACAAATGAGAGACAACAACACAGTCTATGGTGTGTTATCCACGTATACGCATACTGTATTTCTCAGGCGGGTCGAGGATTGCCCATTCCAGATGACGAAACCTATCCCACAAACTGCCACACAGCCATCCGTCAGGCAGTGCATCATGGCGGCCGCCATTCTCGCCTCTGAGGACACGGAGTACCACGAATCCCCGGGCATCGATCCAAAAATGGTACGGTAGGAAGCATTCTCCGCGCTTAGAACGTGTACTGACAAATCCTTTATGGACAGTTGCAAAGCCGTACGGGCCACCAAGCCTCGCCACGCGATTCCTCCTCCCGAGACTACTCTACCCCCAACCCTTCCGCCGCGGATAATTAAATTGCTTCGCATACATTCCACGTGACAACTCAGACAATACTCTTTGGCGGCCACGAGTCTGCTGCGATAGACTCTTGTCGAGGTCTTGAAGTCTGTCCAAATTGATAAAAATAAGGCCATCTTCGAGGTCCTCTGGCATGGACAGCCCGCAGTGGCCAAGTGTTGGACGCTGTCCGACTTTCAAAGGTTTGGATTGACCGAAGTCTACTATAGAAGCTAATATAGTGATAAACTTCTAGGTATTGGAACGAGAGGAAGACCTACGAGATTCTCCTCGAGAAGCGCCCTAGTGGGTATTCTTTCATCCCTTCCCCCTACGCCGCAGGAGTGATCCGCTGTTCGTCGTTATTCCCATATGGCTTCATACTAGTTCTGGCGAAGGTGAAGGGAGGGCCGCTGCATAGTAGATGGGCAAATTTATATGCCCATCAGAAAGAATTTGTCTATCAGCAGGTTTCAGCCGCCATCAACGCTCTTCGGGCCGTTGGAATTGTCTGGACGGATCCCGGTTCACACAACGTTCTTTACTACCAAGATGATGCCGAGCCTTCTGTGTCTGTCATAGACTTCGAATGCATCGAGTTGTGTGATGGGGAAGCAGTCGTAGCCAACCCGGAGATGACGGCTATATTTGGACCCGAGGCAGTCCAGCAGAGAAACGACCGAAGGTATCCAGGAAAGGCGGGGGGGGGGGGGGGGGCATAGTGAATGAATGTGGCAATGTTTGCCACATTGAAGGGAGCTGTTGTAGGAGATGCAAGAAAAGATGATATTCGTAAGGGCTACATAGCTAATGGCAATACATGATATGAAGTCAGGGCACTGTCCTATGACAATACCCGCTTGGAAGGCCTGCCAACGTTCTCGTTGGGTAAATGGGTAAATGAATATAACTAGTCCCCGGAGTCAGAAACGCCTTGTGACGAATGACATTCTCCTTTGTAATTAATCAATTCGTCGTCGACGCTCATGCCGTCTCGTGGTCGACTCCGTCGGTTTGAGGAGCGGGGGTAGGACGGCAGGACTATTATTGTTTGGGTGTTCCTGCCCGTCGTTGGCATCATCTAGCAATATGTCTATCTCCGTCGTTGTCAATATCGGTATGAGTATCGCTGTCTTATACTCCATCGGGGTCGTCGTTTATGCTTGGTTTAAACACGAAGGCACCCGTGGGTTCAGCCCACCAAAAAGAACGGTCACAATGTCATATCCATCTGTTGGGGACCATTCCCCCCAAGCCACTGCTCGACATCATCATTCAGGTTTGCTGTGAATATGGGCCATGTCGTTCCTTCCATTGTAGATGTAGATCCCAGGTCCATACCGGGTATGTCATAGCTTGATGTGAAGTCTGAGTAGCCTATCGATTGTTTGTAACTCACCCACTTAGCCCAAACCGCCGAAGAATACCGACCTGGAAAGTAAGAGAAAGCCGTGGCTGGAACAGCAGAGGGCAATGCGTCCTCTGATGTTTGGGGCTCAGCACTTGCACGAGAGCCACCTAGAACATAACTAATGGCCACGACGGCTTTTCGAGCCTCTCTCGAGTTAGCAGATTGCTGACTCCAGATGGCCTGGGATGTTCTTAGGAGATCTCCGATCCGGTCCATGTCCACCAGCTCAACTTCAGGGTCTCTGGAATTGCCAGGGGCTGTATCCCTTTCATTATTATGAGCTTGAACATAAAAGCAAAGTAAATTTCTGGCGAGAAGGAAGTCGTTTATGAATGCAGAAGAAACTCTCCAGCGGCTCTGGTGCAACAGACCATCTACTTGAGTCTCCTCGTCAAGGAGACGCTGAAATTCTGAAATCTTCATCGCAGAATCCAAGCATGCTGACCGCGAGCGGTCATACTGCCGGTAAAGGCGAGATGGCTCGAAAAACTTTTTGTGCAAGACAATCTTCAGTTGATCGATGATTACCTCCAGCCAGATCCTTTGAATCATGACTTGAGATGGGACATCGAGGGACGATGCAAGGCCAGTCCACTTCAAACTTAATGGGGTCTTGTTCCTAGCCTCGTCAATCTGTTGATCAAGCTTCAGGATCTGGGCATATGCATATGGCTGGGGTTCCGTGGCCACATCCGCGACCTTGGCCCCTACTGAGAGTAGCCGGAGCTTGGCTAGGACGTAGAGAGTAGGTGTCACCTCAGTCTCGGGTTTTGAAGCGGGCAACGCAGAAGTACCCTCATCAAAGTCGGAATCATTCAGGTTCCGTGGCTCGGCAGTCTCGGTGTCACTTTCTTTGACCAGCCTAGGAAGCCCTAACTGTGTGGAGACGCTAAAGTCTAACTGGACGATCATCGCCCACACACGCCTCCGCATTTCACCAGCAAAGGGGGACATGGATGGGAAATGTTTTGCATCGCGGTGATAGCCCATGTGTATGGCAATATGTACTACGTTGCCAACCAGCAGATGCCAATCTCCATGTCTTTGAGGTGGAAATTCTCTACCAGGAAGTAGAGAATTAGTGTTTCCCATGTTTATGGTATTTCGCTTCATATGTGGCTGTGCCACCTCTGCTCCAATGGTAGTTGGGGGAGGGACTATTGCAGATCTTTATCAACCCAGCGAGCGTGGTAAAGCAATGGCTTTATTCGGCCTTGGCCCACTTCTTGGTCTAGTCAGTGGCCCAGTGATAGGCGGCTTCGTTACTGAGTACCTCGGATGGCGGTGGACATTTTGGTTAATCTTAATCCTGGTAAATGGGAAGGCTTACATCGCTGTTATCTGTTCATGGACTAATATGAACGATATTTAGGCGGGATTAATCTCCCTGCTTGCCCTTCTCCTGATGCGGGAAACCTTTGAGCCCGCTATGCTCGAGCGCAAGGCGGCTGCTATGCGCAAGTCCACCGGCAACAGTCAGCTACGGGCTCGAACCTACAACAAAGACCGCACGCCAGCCCAGATATTGGCACATGCTACAGTGCGACCCCTCAAGATGCTACTATCACCTATCATCCTCCCACTCTCTCTTTATTGCGCCTTCATGTTCGGTCTCGTCTACCTTCTTTTCACTACTTTCCCTGCCGTGTTCGAAACAACATACCACTTCGCCACCGACATCTCTGGCCTTGCATATCTCGGTCTCGGTGTGGGTATGATAATCAGCATCGGGCTATTCGCCTTTCTGAGCGATAAGCCACTCAAGCAGCCACGTGAGGGAACTCTCGAGCGGCCGGAGCTACGTCTCATCCTCATGATCTGGTCATCACCCGTTGTCCCCGTCGGCTTGTTATGGTACGGGTGGAGTGCCGAAAAGGTTACTCATTGGATTGTCCCGATCCTAGGTACCATGTTCATTGGCCTCGGTGCCCTTCTGATCCTTATGCCCGCCCAGCTCTACCTCGTTGATGCATTTGGCTCCGAGGCAGCCGCATCTGCCCTTGCTACGAACACTGTTTTGCGCTGTTTGTTCGGTGCGCTGTTACCACTTGCAGGACCGCCCATGTACGAGTCTCCAGGTCTTGGTTGGGGAAACAGCCTCCTGGCTTTCATCGGCTTGGCATTTTCTCCTCTTCCGTTCCTCTTCTACAAATACGGCGAGACCCTGAGAACCAGATTTCCGATCACACTCTGAGTATATGGCGAGGCTCCAGACCGGTTTGTAATTCGTGTTCCTTTCTTCGTCGTTTTCCACTTTTGAGCTCATTAGCTTTTTGGCTGCGCACGTGAAATATGCTTTAGGTCATATAAAGGAAAGAAGTGAAAGAGAAATGGAGAACGAGGAGGGCAAGGCCTGGTATTGAGGGAAAGGTGACGTGACGGGTATCAAACCCAAAATGGTAAAGCTAACCAGATGTGGAAATCCGGGGTCGATGATCTTAGTGGCTGAAGTGACTTCACATGTCATGATACCCTAACCCCTCTTCCCCGGACCGTGGTAGATCACAGGAACACTTGTCATGCTGGCTTGAACAAATATATAGAAACATCATTATTCTCACCTTGGATAGAAATATATACATGATATTCGATCTATTTCTACTCCAAGTTCACTAAAATCATGGCTTTGAAGAGCCCCAAGAGCGGAAATAGTACCGAGTGCCACTACTGGGGTTACTCCTTTCATTGGACAGACCTCCACTCCTCTGCCGATGACCTTAAATCGTTGATATACAGCTGTGACTCCCTAGCCGACGAATGCGTGGAGCGTTTGAGCAAAATTGGATCCGCTGATGACGGTGCCGATAAACGACCTTTTAAGAGGGACCTCTATGGCTTATTGAGGGATCATGCGGACGAGGATCTGAAGCTCAGCAAGCTCTGGACTGAGATCAACACAGTTCCGGAGTGGGTTGACTGGGATCAAATCGAACGGGGCCAGGATGTCTTTTTCCGCTATGGTCTTCCGATTCTCAATATTGTGAGTGGCTGCAGGAAGTATGATTTGAGATGCGAACTGACCTCGCCGACAGCTCAGCTTTGAAAGCTTACTTGGTGGGATGTAAGAGCATATTTCCATCCCTGGCTAATGAATGTCAACCAGAAGCTAATCCTTATCTAGGGGAGCAATGCGAGTCGTCGAAACCCTTTCACGGACGGGCGGTTTCGGGGCAAAGGTAGTACGCCGACGATTACTGGAGACACTTCAGCATGTACTCCAGGTTAACAATTCAGCGGAAGGCATGAAGCCAGGCGGTGACGGTCATATCTCATGTGTTCGTGTCCGACTCCTTCATTCGTCGGTCCGCAAGAGGATCCTAAGCCTGGTTGACCAAAACCCTGAATACTACGATGTCGACAAGTACGGTACGCCGGTAAATGACCTCGACTGTATTGGAACAATCAACACATTCTGCAGCGCGGTGGTCTGGCTCGGCCTTCCTCGACAGGGCATCTACCCCAGCCAGCAAGAGACGGATGACTATATCGCACTGTGGAGATTGGTTGCGTACTATATGGGCACACCAACGGATCCCTTCGAGAGCACAGCAAAGGCTCGTGCAATGATGGAGTCGCTTCTGATTTCCGAGATCGATCCCACTGAGACTGGAAAGGTCCTGGCGAAGAATATCCTCATTGGCCTGGAGAATACGGCGCCGGCGTTCGCATCCAAGGAATTTATGGAGGCCATGACTCGACTGCTCAATGGAGACCAACTTGCCGATGAGCTTGATATCCCTCGGTCTAATCTATACTATCGCATGTTGATTTGGGGATATTGTTTCTGGGTGATGGTTGTTTCATACATTGTGCCAAAGATATATTTCATCGACAGGATTATGATTTCGGTATGTAAAACTACCAACTCTTGTGATATTTCTAACAAAGAACTCTACCAGCTCCGTCGAAGGTACTACTACAAACTCATCCTTGATGAGAAGATGGGCCTCGGGGAGGAGTCGCGTTTTGAGTTCAAATACGTGCCTAGTCTCACTCGCACTACTCGCCTGGGCGAGCGACGAAGGATCAAATTTGAGAGACCCGGCATTGAAAGCCTAGCACGTCTAGGTCTTCTCGCGGCTTTTACTGCAGTAGCGACTTTGGGTATGGGATTTATCTTTGCGTGGAGGATGATTCCTTCCCAGTTCTTTATGGTTTAAGCATGGTTTCATAAATGTCATTTATGTATCTTAGCTTGATAGGCATTGTAGCGTTTTGGAAATCTAAACAACAAATTCTCCTGGAAATGCCGTTATACACCAGAATCAAATGGAATGAGGATGGTACACTATTCAAATCAATCATTACCCATACAAAAGATAAGGGTAATCAACATTTGGTCACAGTAAATATCATAACTTGGTACTTAGTAGGTCTCAACCGAATATTTATGTTTGGCGTAGAGGATATACTCTCTCCTAACGATTCCCATGTCGGCGATTATATGTTGTTCGTTTATTAAACTGTTAAACTACTAAGTGATGGATGACATCACCAGATGTGTCTAATTAATGCCACAATGCAGCAAAGCTTCAGTTAATCTTTGCTTTGTGGTACTTGGACCCGTATTCGTCCACAATCCACTTGCAGAAGTCCTCCCAGTCCTTGTTCCAAGCTTGAATGTGCTTAGCCTTGGTACCAGTTCCTTCCTCGCCGCGGTCAATATCTTGGACCCAATCATTATCAGACTGGTCTTCGAAGTTTGCCCAGCGTAGACTGTTTTGTGCCAGCGCACCCTGTTTTCTAATGTAAGCAAGTGGTGCGAATCTTCAAAAAAGGGACAACTTACCAGTCCGGCGAGACCGATATTATCAAAGGCTTGGATGGTTTCATAGAAATCATAACTCAAACCCGCCACGTCCTGTCCAAGGATGGCTGGATCATCGTTACTGATGGCAGTCGGAATGCCGTGGGCAATCATCGCAGGTAATGGATGGTGAAGGACATCTTCGTTCAGACGAAGCACTTCGTTCGAAATCGGGCATACTTCGATCATGACGTTTTGCTCAATTACTTGACGAATCAAGTTGGGGTGTTTATATAGGGAGAAGCCGTGACCGATTCGTCGCGTGTTGAACAGTACTGCATCGAACAGGTTCGAATCTGTCGAGTTCCCGTCTCCCAAAGTCTCTCCAGCATGGAAGAAATAAGGAATGGTGAGGTTCAAGGCGTCGGTCTGCTGACGGAACCATACCAGTTCCGGTGCTAGATCAGAAAGAGGACGGCCGAGATCTTCTTGGGCAACCAGATCGTAGCCACTGAACAGCTCGGGGAAGTTTTGCTTCCTCTGGAGAGCGATTTTCATACCTATCGAGGTCAGCAATCTTCCTTTTATGTAATGGGTTGTTTGTCATACTCTTGGTGATTGCAGCGCGGTTCTTTATGCGCGCATCTGACCAAATAACTCTCGCACCCAAGAATTTCTTGCCTTTCTCGGTGGCCTGGAACTTTTTAATCTCATCCACCAAAACATGCCACCAAGCGTCGAGGTCGGGGTCAATGTCTTCGTCGCCATTGTGGACTAGCTTCCCACTGGATCCGCCGCTTCGGATCTCCACCCAGTTAATACCGTCGCTTGCCAGATCCTCGAAGAGTTTCTGGTAAAATTTCCTGACGACGGGCTCATACTGGACCATGGTATCAGCAGGCCCAAAGCAGGCCTGGAACTTTGTCCAAACCTCGTCGACACCTAACTCGTGGCGGATCGAGTCCTCTGGTTCAATGGTTGTCTTACTTTTGATAAATTCAAGGAAACCCGCTTCACCACCTTTAAAGCTGGATGCGGCGGTTTTGACGGGGATCTCCGTGTTAGGGACATAATCAGCAGCATCAATCCTGGACTGATTGCTCGCAAGAGTGCCGTTATTATGGGCGAAGGTGATAGTGGCATTTTGCTGCGCGTCCTCGGTATCAAGAGGCTGCGAGGCGGAAATTACCATTCCTTCGGTGTGGATGATGATTTCCACAATCTTTTCAAACGGCAGCATAGCAGAGAGATGAGCATGCAAAAGCGCGCCCTTGGGCATACGCTTGATTACCTTCCACAAGGTCGTGTTGGAGATATACGGGCGGGCAAGGGGGAACACCTCCCCTGCAAACCGTTCCTCCGTCGTACCGTCCGGAGTGCCAGCTACTCGCCAGTAATGGTCAATCTCATCCTGTCGAATTGCTTGAACAATCTCATCAGCGCGTTTGGCAGTTGCAGAGAGACCCTGTCGGAAAATATGATCTGGGTGACTGGTTAGGTTCTACTCCGTATTTGCTTTCAAGATTGTCCGAAACGAACCCTGTCGATGTGTCTTTTCCAACGCGATCAGCTTCTGGCGGTCTTTGAGATGCTTCAGTACGAGAGTATCATTGACATTTGGCTCTCCCTGGATTGCCAATGCCGCCGAGACCCCCGAAATGGAAAGACTGGCGATCCCAAGTATAGAAAGCAGACGCATGATGGCTAGCTAGCTGGGGTCACTAGTAGAGGAATAATTCTTCAACTTTGAGCTACGGTAGGAAAAGGCTACATACATATGGAGTACTCCATACATAGTACGGAAAATGGTGGAGCTGAGGAAGGGATCAGCGTGAAACCCCTTGGCGGGTCGGGTCGCGTTGGTCCTGCGTGGTGTCTTGCATAGTCACATAAGCATCCTGCATACTCTAATGAAAATCCTGCAGATGGGTATTGGTGCGAGTACATTAGTACTATACGTCTACCCGAATTTTTACAAATCCATGCCGCCATGGCTATCTAGCCTACGGGGTACGGAGGACGGAGTCCTCCGTACTGTATAATGTCATGTAAACACCAGTGGGGATCAGAGTGTGTAATGTAGGCTAGGATAGTAAGCCCATGTGATGATCTCTTGGCTACTGGACGTTCCTGAGAGACCAATCTATTAATTTTTTATCTATTGGGTATCGGCGCATCATTTCAGCCTATTGATGGGAATGCATAACAGGAACAATACCCCGAGGTCCCTGGCAATCTTTCCATATCGCTTGGTTACATTAGTAAAATTTTGTGGAGATTCACATATGCATGCTCTGTGTTACATATTCGGTCTCATTCTTGCATATTATTGATCGTCGAGCCGTATTTTCCCCATACCGAAATTCCACGCCCTACAAGACGTGAGAGTCGATTTTAATGGTTGTTAGAAGAGAAAAGAACGGAGTAGCCCATATCTCCTTAGTCACTGCTGGCCAGTCATAGAAAAATTCATCAAGAAGTGTTGAGGCCCAGCTGGCTTCATTTCCGTCTATTCCAAATTGGTCGTGCATCTTCAATAGTTAGTCTTGGCAGTCTTGGTAGTCTTGGCATCTCTAGTGTCCGGTGATCCCGGGGACTGTGATTGGGCAGGTTTCGAAGGGTTCGGGAAAAAAATAAATTAACGTACAAATTACGAAGTTCTCCATAGCTTGTTTAGCACTGGGCAGCTTGGGTGAGTCAAATTGGAGCGCCGATCGCCGATACGGCTGAACTTGAGAGCTGTAGCTCGTGCACGTTGAACCAATTAAGTCAAGGTAGCTTGCTGCACAACTCACTCTACGGAGTACAATACAACGTGATGTCCAAGGCAATTTTATAATTTGAATCCGGCTCATTCTCCATATAGAGAATACAAGAACTGTTTTAGGTTGCAATGTACTCCGTGCGGACCTGTGAATTACTGAATCGGGTTGATTTTGCCTTTTAAGGGTTTAGCGCCCCAGTAGACTGTCACGTAACCTCTCCTTCAGCTGGCGACAACTGAAAATCCTGGTGAAGTGCCTTGTGCAGTCCCTGGATAGCATGCTCCAGCTTGACCCCGCCCAGATAGACGTTGACATGCCCGTGGCTGATAATGGATGTTAGGATCTACAAGCTAGTATATGAGACGTCACAATGTAACGTATTGTGGTAGTTAAAGAGTGTGATGCACAAAGTACTCCGTACTAGAGGAAAGGAGAGAACTAAACTACTACTACTCCGTACATATGCAGGAACGGATCATGTAAAAAGTTGTTTCACGTACCTATTTTACATTAGAATATTAAACGTTCCCTTGTCGCCAGCTTTGTTGCACTTTGCAATCAACGAATCTAGAGCCTATAGAATACTATCAATGTTCCCACTGCGCAAGGTATCAACATGCAGCTGTTGCAGGCCACCAAGATTGGTGACCTGCACGCAAGCCCAGATACCTTACAGTGAGATTCAACGTGTTGAAAGTCACTGTACACTAAACCCAATGTTTTTATCTTGTCATTGCACCTGGAGATTTGGCAACAATCTCCCTCAAAGAATATTTGGCGTCGACTATGATTTTCGTAGAACGCTACAGGATTGATCCACTCGATAGTCCTACTTCAATGCATTCCTCCATTCCGTCCTCTCTCTAGACTTCCCGAATCATCGTACAAGATGATAATTTCCATGAGAAAACTACTATAACTCCGTTGGCAGAATCGTCTGAAAATTAACATTGGTCCATTTGTTGCACAAGCTGAAGGGGACAGTGAGGCCGCAGGTCGCGATAGTAATTGCGAAAACAACTTTGATACCCCATGCGTACGCACGGAGAACACCGTCCAGCTCGGCTCCGGAAAACAGCCGGTGCACATCAGTGGCACCGGTACCCGTGACTAGGGCGGGATCGACACTTGGTGCGGTGGTGGCAAGCTTTTGCACGATCTGGTTGACGAAGCCGGATTGTGCGGCTGAGAGCAAAATTGTGCCGCCAACAGATCGAGCGACTGTGCACGAGGGATATAGTTAGCTTGGGGGTACAAGGGTATAAAGAAAACTGACGACATGCCAGGACAGAACGAAGAAGAACTTAGATATAATAATCGCGGTCATAGGAGCCATGTCGCTTGGCGCAGCAAAAGCCTGCGCAACGCCGACCAGGACTTGGAGGGCGAGGCCGTATCCAAAGCCCGCCAAGATCTGATACCCAACCCATTTGCCTGTCGAGGTCTCAATATCGAGAGTAAATAGTAGACCAGCAGCGATAGTCACGATCACAGAGCCAGCTGCTATGTAAGGAGTTGCAATACCCGTCTTCGTGATGGCTCTGCCTGAGCTATATGGGGCAATGCCGAACATGATGATGAGAGGGATGTTGCGCACACCCGAGGCAATCGGACTGATATTATCGATGCTTTGGAAATAAATAGACAGGTGATAGAGCGTGACGAAATACGCGCCAGCGAAGAAGAAGCCCCATACGCTGCTAACCCAGACGGTCCTTTTGCGCATAATACGTGGTGTCAGCATGGCACGCTCACCCTGCCATATCTCTGCAATTATAAGTGCAATAACTATGACAACGAAGCCGACGAGTAAACCGACAACGACGCTGGAATCCCACGCATCGGATACATCACCGTACTGAAGAGCTAGCAGAAAGCAAGCCAATGCACCCATTGTAAGCGCCGTCGCTATCGGGTCCATGTGTAGGAGCTTCTCCTTGAGCGTAGCCTGGACCACTTTGGCAGCTTTAGGGGTCTTGAAGGTGAGCAGAATAACAAAAGCGGCCAGTCCACCGATTGGAAGATTGATATAGAAACACCTAAAGTTGTCAGATCAGGCTAGGTCCGGTCATGACAGAATTCGATAGCTGGAAATAGTCCCATATTTTTTTAACAAAGATAAAGTAGTAAAAGTGTCTCAACTCACCACCTCCAGGATGCCCCTTTTGTAAGCCCTCCCCCAATAAGTGGTCCACAGACAGCGGCGACACCATATGACACACCAATGACCCCCGTGTAGGTAGCTCTTTTGGTGGGCTCAACAGAAAAGGCAGAAATCGTGTATACTCCAGGCGCGATACCCGAGGCACCGAGACCGGAGATGGCACGCTCAACAATCAGAGTCGTTGAGTTTGGGGCGACAGCGGCGATCAAACTCCCAATTTCAAAGATGAAAATTGCCACCAGGAAGCTAGTCTTGAGGGGAAAGTATTTATACGCTTTGCCCCAGGTTGACTGGAAAGCTCCGAGCGTCATGAAATAAGCCGAACCGTACCACGAGATATCGTCAAGGCTGTAGAATTGGTCGGTAATTTTTGGAATAGCGGTTGCAACGATGGTCTGAATCGAGATCATCAGCTTACTGCCATGTGATATATTGCATTGGCAAAAGACGACTCTACGAGAAGCTTGGAGTGGTAGAACTCACCTGATCCAGAGAACAGAGGGTGATACTGAGCACGAGCGCAACCATGATGAACAAGGCTTCCATGCCTTTCGGATATTCCGCGACAGGTGTTGGCGGCTCATCTACCGCTTTTTCTTCAGGAGCAGGACCATCGTCTACGCCATTGACAGACGAGTGTGCCATATTGGACGGTTTGTTAGGCTCGACGGTCTGCTTTTCCTTTTCAGGCTCGACCTGATGCCTTTTCTCTCCGATCGCTTCGAGGTTGCGGTTGCCGTCCTCTGGCAAGTGAGGTGGAAACGTTGATGGAGACATGTGTGTTTGATGTATGGCTATGGTTTAATTCCTTCGTCTTGACATGAGACTCCGTCCGTTTTAGTGACACTTGAAGGTTAAAGTAACTAAGATTTTATCAATAGGGCTGGTAAAATCTACCGAGATAATAGGTATCAGACCCTTATTAGCGAGGGTCCAGTGATTTGGTAACAAAATTATAGGGGCCGGCTAGTATGGCACATGCTCAAATATCAACCGATTGTAGCTTTTGGCACTCGCCTACCACCGTTAATTCCGTTAATTCTGTTAACTCCGTTAATTCCGCTCATCCTAGTGGCTCGGGAGCTTTTGTGGATATACCCCGGAGATATTATAGTTCTTTTGACCAATTAAGAATTAAGCTTACATAGAAGTACTTGGCGTTCTATATAGTTAGTGTGGGATAGCAGGTTACCTTTCACCCGCATTGTTCGTAATGAAGGATAGACGAAAAGTGACATTGGCCATTAAAAGGCGGTCGATGTCAGGTTTAGCCAGGAAATCATATATGTAGATAACCAGTGGATCTATACACATCACAAGAAGGAAATGTTTCCAAAGCGCAGTGTGTTATGAAAAATTTAGTGGTCAGACAATCTAGACTAATGTGATGTGTTGCGATATCTGTGGCATCTAATTATCTAGCTTAAAAACTTAGAATAGGGGTAACGCTAGCTATACTTGTAATATAGTCAACCTTTTTGTTATCCAAGATGCGCTGGGGATGAATGTTAACCATCCGTTTAGCCTATGAGGGCACCGTGGGTGAAGAAAGATCAGAGCAATCAAAGAAAGGAAGTCCGCATCCCCCACATCATCTTGATGGGTTCATTACAGTGATGTTTGTGTGGTAACCTGAAACTGTTGCGCATAAAATACCACGTCACCCATCGTCGTCACGCGATTCCAAGGCAATAATGCAGTGGTTCACTAGTAAAGCTTCGCGTCCTACACTCGACATTGAAGTTCGGATAAGGTGATCGTCGATGGTTAATTTTAAGTCTGATTTCCTTTCTTTTCTGTCGGCCACTCATCAGATCTGGAAATTCTGGGTCTGACAAGATCGGCACTATGACGGCACGGCATTGCGTGGCCAAGGCATTACACGGCAGATCTCCAACTAGACGTATTCCTCCATGCGAAAATCTTCAGGTTAAAGAGAGCTTGCTTGGCAGCGAAATGGCCCCGTCTAAATTTGTCTAATTTTGACTTCATTCAATCCCAAAATACTATGCGTTCAGCTTTGATCACGTTCGTCCTGATCCAGCTCGCTAGAAGCGTCGCGGGTGGAAAGCATCATTTTTTCACTGGCGCTTTCACTGGCAGCGATGTCTTTCTCATGGAATTTGACGACTTGTCAGATAAATTGACCCTGCTTGCAAATGAGTCTACCGTTGGGGATACCACCAAGTGGATCTCGTTCGATGTATGTGCGCTGCTGTGGATCGGGTGATACTAGCGTACTAACCTTTGCAGGCACAAAAGAAGAACCTCTATGTAGCCCAGGACTCATTTTACGGCAGCTATGCCATTGGAAGCAACCTGACTCTGACGTATAAGTCACAGATTAACCTCACAGAAGACTGTCCGTCAAACTATAATCCTCTGTTTTAGCAGGAGTGCTAATATGTTGTAAAGGTCAAAACGCCAACTTTATCGTCGGATCACTCCAAGCACCATACCCCGTTTTCGGTGCACAATTCAGCAACGGATGCTCAGGTCAGGCAATTGAAGTCGACAGTGAAGGAAGCCTCAAGGCAGTCACTGCCAATATCACATACAACACCAATGCCGGTGTTCACGGCTTAGCCGTCAGTGCTAAGGGTAACTTTATCTATTCCGCGGATGACTCCGGCGATGCTGTCTGGGTCCACTCGTACGATAATACGACCCAAACGTTGACCAAAGTCCAGCGGGTTAGCGCTCCTACTGGTGCAAACCCTCGACATCTGGCTGTGCATCCCAAAGGTCTCTACGTATATGTCGTGTTTGAGGAGACTACCGCGCTTGGCATTTACAGGAGAAACCCCACAACTGGAAGATTGACCTACACCAACCAAACTTACTCTCTGATCCCATCGCGTTAGTATCCTCGTTTACGATTTGATCTTTCTTATTGTTGAAGAGGCTCACGGTATTGACTTCTCCATCCACAGCATTCACCAATACCTCCTCATACTGGGCGGATGAAGTTGCATTCTCCACTTTTGAAAGAAGCGGAAGCGTGCCAAAATACTTGCTTGCCAGTACACGTTCCAGAAGCACGACAGAAAAGGGATATGTTACTGTGTTTACATTGGACCCAGAGAGTGGATCGATTGAAGAGAAGCTGTTACAACTCCCCACGACAGGCAGCGGAGGTACTGCCAACTCGGTATCGCCTGCACCCTTTAGCGGGGACTACTTTGCAATCACTGATAGCGGAAGTGATTTCGTCGAGATATGGAAGATCAAAAACCGGACTGCCGAGGCCGTTGCTCACTTGGATTTATCAGTTGGTCCGGCAAACGTTGCCTGGTACAGTTAGAACTTGTCACAGCGCTAGGACTGTGTAGGACAAATTTGCGTTATTTTTATCAAAGACTCGTTGACACCGTGTGAGTCTAGAGAGATTTATCGTTTTGTTATGTGGCACTCTCCTTAAATACGTAGGATATACTAGGATATACTACATTGAAGTCTAATTAGAACGAACTAATTGATACACGGTGAAAGATTGGTTAAATCCAGGTGTCCTAAAAGCCAGGTCTTATATAATATATAAAATATGGTGTATTTCTGGTTTAGATACAAATTTATACTCTAATATCACTCTACTGCTACGCTCCTAATTCCCTCGTATTCACTAACCTTTCATGTGTATCAAGCGCACTGGTTAACTACTCTCGTAGACACTTTCTGGGAGGTTATGATCAATGGGTGAAGCATTTTAATCGGTTTTAGTTTGTTCAAACGGGATATTCGTTGCATCCTCATTCGTTATATGTAAATATGTTTTACTGTATATCCGATCCATTTGGCTAAATATGATATAGTGACGTTATTCAAGGCTACACTGCGATATATTGGTTCTTTTTTTTATACAAAAAAAGAAAGTCGACTGTTCTGCGTATAACCAAGCCCTAAGGCACAAATGCCAAGAAGAGCGCCTCATGCCACCTGATCGGGTTTAGCGTCCCCATGCGGTGCGATGTCAGTGGCTTTGGCAAGGCATGAACGTTCGTATTGCTGAAGAACATGTCCATTGAAATCGCAGCGCCCATAGTCAACAAGATTAATGCAATCCACAACAACACCGCCTCAAGGATCATCAAACAGAACTCCTAGAAATGGTTCAACGCAGCGACCTGGAGCGGGGCATCGTGTCACTGCCCCCGAGAGCTACCCTGAAAAGCTCTACAGAGCGGTACATCAGATCGAATCGAGGTTTTCCACGCTGAATTTAACGTGCCAATCGTGGTTAATTTGCCACCGTCTGTCCGTTGGGTGGACATGGACGCACCAATAGATCGAGATGCTGATGGCCCCCAAGTATTACAGCACATGGTTAACTGTGACGCAACCCTGTCGCGGGGATAACAGACATCATGCTGAATTTATGGCAGTTTGAAGGATATATAAGACTACACCCGCATACAGTATTCGTCGAAATTCTTAGTTTCCATCGACCTTTAAGTTCAATTCAAAAATTGAGCCGTTCGTTTCAAAAGCATCATGCGGCTACCAAATTATGTTCTCGCCAGCTTGGTTTGGTTCCCGGCAACTTTTGCCAACCTTCTAGGACCGTCATATCCTCCCCCCAGGGACTTGTCTAGCAGTCACAGCCGGGTCGCCGCCAGTTGGAAGAACCTGACATCCCAACTGAACACCGTTCTCGCCGATAAGCCAACCAACAAAACGAGCGGGATTTACGAACTAAAGAACCTCACATTCTCCGCTGGGTTGTTTTCCACGCTTGACCCCAACGCGAAAGATCTTCAATTCCACCACACCGCCAGCGAAGTCGCAAAATCCCCGGTGGGAGTGAAGAAACTGGATGGAAACAGCATCTACAAGGTAGCCAGTGTGTCAAAACTCTTTACAGTTCTTGCTGGACTTATAGAGCTGAAGCCTGGGGACTGGGACCTTCCACTCACAGAGATCTTCCCATTCTTGGCCGACCATGTTCGAAAGCAACACAACAATTTTCAGCTAGTTTACGATGTTCAGTGGGACAAAGTCACTCTCAGGTCCCTTGCGGGCCAGATGGCTGGCATACCACACGGTGCCACAGAGGAGTTCCTACAAACATTTCTCGTTTACAAATACCGGGAAGGGTCTCGCAATCCCGCGTTGACTGATCCAAACTTCTACGGTCTTCCTCCTTTGAACGAGAGCGACTTGAATCTATGGCCATCATGCTTTGGCGAAGAGACCCAGGGCTGTAACCCAGTTTCCTGGGATGTGGCATACGCCACAAGACGGCCCGTTTACCTTCCCTGGGCAAGCCCCGAGTATGTAAACGGCGGTTATATCTTCCTCGGTCTCGCGATTTCAAATCTTACCGGAAAGACCATGGATGAATGGTATAATGATTCTATCTTCGAACCTCTGGGGCTGAAGTCAACTTACTCCTCACCCCCTGACAACTCCACCCGCCCTCATTCCGTCACATCGGAGGCTCTTGATCAGCAGTTCGTCCCCTATGGAGGCGTTACAATCCCCTCTGGTGGAATATTCTCCACAACAAACGATCTTTCCAAACTTGGCGTCGCCCTCTTGAACTCAACCCTCCTCCCCTCTGAAAAGACACGGGAGTGGATGAAACCCGTCACTCACACGTCAAGTCTACGCTATTCCGTCGGCTCACCATGGGAAATCCACCGATTTGTCCACGCAGGATCAGGCGTGGTCACCGATCTATACACAAAGCTGGGAGACTCGGGGTTCTATGGTGGTATCGTGGTCGTGATACCGGACTTCAACGCCGGCTTTACCCTCCTCTCAGCCAGCACGCAAGCCAGTCGCAGCAGCGAGGCACTCTTAGCAATCGACCTTATCGTCAATGCTATCCTCCCAGCCCTCATGGAGCAAGCCGCCGCAGAGGCAGCGCAGAAGTTTGCCGGTACATACAAAGCTGAAGAGTTGAATTCGTCGTTGACACTCGCTGTTGTCCCACCTACCCAGCCAGCACCTGGTTTGAATATTACTTCGTGGATTAGCAATGGCACGGATATCACGGCATTAGTGCCAACACTCCTTAGTGGTCCCGGGTCACGACTTGTGCCATCAATTATCAACGAGCAGGCTACTGGGGAAATCGCTTTCCGTGCATACACTGCTACTCGAAGCCGAGGTCCGGGAGTGGGTTCCTCGTCGAGTCTTTTCTCTTCTTTCTATGATATCGGCGACTGGACTTTGCTGGACCAGTTGGCCTGGGGCGGTATTGCTACCTCGCTCTTCGTTTTTGATGTTGAGGGAAATGGAACCGTCAAGTCTGTAACACCAGGTGCCTACAGGGTGAAAATGGTGAGGAAGTGATCACGCCAGTATTAAACGGGGGGTTTAAATTGGATAGAAGGGGTTAGGCCAAGTAATCGCGGATAATATAGTTGAATTCATTGGTTGACTTCTATATACACATAATCAATATAATTGCGAGCTATTTTAATAACCGTCCCGCTTTGCTTGGACCTTAGAGCTGCCCTTGGCCTTCTCTAATTCATTGAGCATACCGTCACCGAATACAGCAACATCAGTGGTGATAGAGACCATATCAAAGCCCTGCTGTGTGCGGCGAAGAGCGTCATCTCCATCGGAACCTAGAAGATATAGAGTTAGACACAGGCGGAAGACCAGCAAAGAGAACACATACAGAAGATAGCAGCCTTCTTTCCTGCAGATCTAGCAGCATTCAAGACACGTTGAATAGCAGCCTCGTGCTCCTCACCGCCACGAGTAACACGCATCTGCTTAGCAAGGTCGAAGGGTCCTACAGGAAAATTCGTTAGCGAGTTCCACCAATCCAACACAGGAATATCCAATCTCACCAATAAACAAAACATCAAGTCCCTCAACCTTAGCAATCTCCTCTACATTCTCAACGCCGGGCCGCGACTCAATCTGCACAATAACCAAAACCTCACCATGGGTCTTCTCGTCGTACTCGGCGGGCTTGACACCGGGGAATGAATGCGGTGTGAACATGGGGCCGTATCCACGGACTCCGACAGGCGGGTACTTGCAGTAGCTGACGACCTTGGCAGCGTCCTCCTATTGGACGCGGAAACAGAGATTAGCAACTAGGTATGGTTACGGGTAATAATAGAGGCTACACATACTGCAGAGTGACACATAGGAGTCATGACTCCATGGGCACCAGCATCAAGAGCACGCTTGATCATCCACTCTTCGGGCCAGGGCACACGGATAATAGGGCTAGCGCCCTCGTGGCCGACAGCATTGGTGAGCTGGGTAGAGATATTAATAATTGCATTCTCGAGTTCAGTTCCATGATTGAGGGACAAACCTCGTAATAGTGACTGTCGTTAATCAATCCATGTTCGGCGTCAACTAGGACCCAGCTGAATCCACCTTCTGTGAACTCAGGGCTGCGGCGGAGGATTGTCTTTGCGACGGGGGCGCTAGGGAGGCTGTAATAGGAGGTCAGGTTTTTTTTTGTTTTTTTGTTTTGTTTTTGATAGAGAACCTTTTGAGGTTCAATTGAAGAACAGGGGGAAGCTGCCCCTCTCCAAATGCGGGGGATAAACATACGTCAACCAGAAGCCGTATGCCACTGGGGTGGTTTGTAGGGCTGAGCGGAGGGTGATGGAAGACATTATTCAAGACGGAGAAGAAGTTAATATTAATGAAGAGTAGAAGGAGGTTCTGTTCTTTTTAATGTTTCTTTCTGTTCTTCATGAGGGGGGACAACTCGGTCTTACTCCGACCGATTACCCGAGGCCCCCCCACATTTTGAACGTATACTGTGGGGGCATACCTAGGTAGATATGTAGATATGTAGACATTATTTGGTTCATATATGAGATTCACATCTATACGTAATGCATTAAAGGAAACTCCATAGTTTGCTTCGTCCTCAATTCACAATATACATTTCTGGACAATGGACAACGGACACCGGTAGCAGACACAAAAAGGTCAAAAAGCCAACTCAAACCCGGACATGCTCTTCAGCAAATTCTCTGAGAGTAGTTGTCTCCAAAGGAGCACGAGGTACCCAAAGATCCTTGGGATCAAAGAGGAAACCCTTCCCTTGTGCAAAAACACTACGGCAGATGTTCCCCACAGTGAGGTTCTCCCGCAAATCATCTTGGGCTTCCTTCTGAGTGAAGAGTTTCCGCGTGAACTTCTCTCCAGTAACCTCCCCCATTGCATTAGCCACATCGCGATAGGAAACCGTGTCCCCGGCAACATAGACCGGCCCATTCACAAAGACAACATCTCGTTCCGGCCCTAGTACAATCTCCGCCGTGAACCTCCCAATATCCTTGGTGGTGGTGATCACAAATCGGTTATCCCAGTTCTCACTGCCATAGATAACCTTGTTTTCCACATCCACCAAACCCCCAACTGGAGGAAAGATAACACTGGTGAAAAATCCGGTCGCGAGTGCCAACCAACGGGTCGTGTTCTGGGACCGAAGCAACTCTTTCACATCCAATTGCTCGTCGAACATTCCTGATTCCCGTCCGATGGCCTCATAATCCATGCCGAACTGCCAAGGAATATAGTATGGCACTTGGGCAGCAAGAACGGCTTTGGATATTTTGATTTGAAGTCCGCTTTGGGCCATGTACCCGGTGCAACAAATGACGACTTCGAATTCCGTGAAGATGGAGGCGAGTTTCTCTTCAGGGTCCAGGGTGAGGTCACTAGGGGTAAACGTGATTCCAAGTTTGCGGAAGCTCTCGATGCGCTCCGCTTTGCTCGGCTCTTTGGCGTTGATGGAGCTCTCCCGGAGTAGGACTGAGATGGTTGTATCCTGTCTGTGAGGATGGTGGGCTAAGGCTTGCAGAACATAGGTGCCTAGCTCACCGGCTCCGATGACGAGGATGCTGCGAGATATGCTCATGTTGGAGGAATTCAGAGTGCAGAATGGTGTAATACTATGAACGAGGTTATAGATTAGCTCTTGTCTATTGCGGCAAATGGTTTTATACTGATGTTGATTGTGAATCAACCTATAGATTGCTAATCACTCTTGTATACATTGTTAATCAGTCTTGAATGCATTGTTAATCCAGCTCTTATACATTGTCAATCAACATAACTATAAATTGTGAATCAATCTCCTATAACCTTAATGCCAAGATCTCGGGATATAGTGACACGGATAGATACAACCCCGACTCGGAGACATAATTGTGTCTCAAATATGAAACCTTGGATAGTCTACTCCAATGGTTCCGAATCAACTTAAATCAGTAAATACTTTTTCTTTTTTTATAATGCACAGTTACTAGAGTGAATATGCCATAGGATTAACTTAAAATGCATATGTACCCCGGGCTCCAAGGAGACCAGAGTGATGGTCTAGTGTTTAAATTCTTTGACTATAGCACGCAGGCAATAATATGGCTGCCTACTATGGGTTACAAACCATAACTAGTTATATAACGTCTTCGTAAGTTGCTTTTATAGAAAAACCAACTATTAGTTTATTATACTGCTATAGTATATCGTCTATCTCTATTTCCCGATTCTGGATTGAAATACTACGTCCAGCTTTTAAAGATACAAACAAAAGCGAACTAAAAAACGAAATAATTCCACTTTGTATACTAATCACGCGACTTGATTTATTTTCGCAATGTGGGGTCCATAGGCGATCCCTATTCCCGCTTCACACCTTACCCCTATGCTAGGTAGTGTTGTAATGGTTTGGACATTTATGGCATGAATGTGCAGTATTGAATTGTTATAGGAACTTGAAATTTAGCGCGAAGCAATTGAAGCTACTGGAGAAGTAGAGCCGATTAGGGCTACTATCCCCTTTATAGCACCCCACGGGGAATTCCCGTGCTCGGTAGTGAATTCCCCCGAAGACCCGAATATTGTCTGGTGAGAAGATATACATATGACAAGAACAAACGTTTATAGGGCTTCTATACCGTAGTGTAAAAGGGCAAAGATATAGTATTTGTAGGTTTAACTTGGTTGACAGAAATAGACGTGTACGACAATGTATATAAAATTCACATATGTAAAAATCTCTAACAAACTAAATTGACAAAGTCCGCTGTTTTTCCAATCTATACGGATATCGCTGATGAAGCAATGTATGTACTTTTGTATGGTACCGTTATCATAACGGTATATTGATTTTCCGGGCTGTATTGACACAATAATTTCTACCATGCATCATGCATAGTACTCGACATTGGTCACTATGACGGCACGGCTATTAGAATTAGATCTCTTTTTTTTTTTTTTTTTTTTCACAACCTAAGTAGCTAAACACGTCAGCTATCTAAAACAAAATGCCCAGCGAGGGTTTAGTGACACCCTTCCTGGGTGCACTACAAGCCTGTGTTTCTGTGTTGTTGACAATGTGTTACGGTTTTGCCGCTCGTCGACTCAATTTGATCCACGAGACTACAATAAATGACATGCTGGGATTAGGCGTGAAACTCCTCCTACCGGCACTACTCATAGTGCATCTGGGCGAACAGCTTCATCTTGGGACAGCGATGAACTATATTCCAGTTATAAGTATATGATGTCGACCCCTCATGAACCAACTCAACATGACTGACTTATCACCTCTATCTGCCATTACTAGTCTGGTCAGTCCTCTATACAACTGCATCGATCGGCCTCGTGCATTTCTTATCGCGTCTACTTGGCCTACCGCAATGGGTTACACCGACTTGCGCGTTCAACAACACTACATCTCTACCCTTGTTACTCCTCCACTCCCTAAAGAGTGTAGGCAGTCTGAAACTACTCCTGCGAGATGACGAAACCACATCATCCGCAATCGACCGTGCTCAGAGTTATTTCCTTGTCTGCGGTGTGATAAGCAAGACTATCGCGTATATCGTCGGACCGAAGATGTTACAAGATCGTGGGGATAGTCTCAGTACCCCAGAGGAGCGACATTG
Source organism: Penicillium solitum (assembly GCF_028829755.1). NCBI lineage: Eukaryota > Fungi > Ascomycota > Eurotiomycetes > Eurotiales > Aspergillaceae > Penicillium > Penicillium solitum. The sequence goes on from NW_027072122.1 coordinate 284,756, forward strand.
TACCGCAAGTATGCTGACAGAGGACGAACAACTCACCGAAGAAACATCACTACTTCCGCAGCGTGCCCAAGAAGCCCGAACATCAGCTGGGAACCTGATCCGGCGATCGACGCACTGGTTAGGCTCGTTATTCGCCCATCGAGTCAAGCAGGAACTCCTGGCACCCTTCGAATCACCATTAGCGGACGTGGCGATACTCTGCACTATTGTCGGCACAGTGCTGGGATTAGTCCCCTCATTACACCGAGCATTCTTCTTCGACGAGGAAGATGGCGGGATATTCAACGCGTGGCTGACTGCGAGTATCAGGAATATTGGCGGGCTGTTCACAACGCTGCAGATCTTCATGGTTGGGTGTAAGCTTGGAATCACGTTCGAGCGGATGGTTCCAGAAGGGCATTCGGGCCGAATCCCTGTCAAGGCTATCACGACTATCTTTGTCATTCGGTTGGTGATCTGGCCAGCGCTGAGTGTTTCATTAATTTATGGATTGGCTAAGAGGACTCGGCTCCTTGGTGATGATCCAATTCTCTGGTTTAGCATGATGTTGATGCCAGCTGGTCCACCGGCGTTGGTAATTTCCGGGTTAGCGGAATTGGCGCAGGCGTCTGAGATGGAAAAGATGGTTATTGCGAAGACGTTGACGGTATGCAGTGATGACTTATGGGGAAAAGAGACATTTCGCTAACTATATCTATAGATCATGTATGCGTTATCGCCATTTGTATGTTTCAGTATTACAGGAGCGCTTAAAGCTTCCGAGGCAGTGTTGAAAGGGAAACGGTGAGGTCTAAATGTCACGGAAAAGTCTTGGAAAAATAATTATTGATTCGAGAGATGCAATTTTATTTCTCGAAACATTGGTTCCATTTATTTTTGATGCTCAAAAGCTTCATTGGTTTCATCAAATCGTCACCATATCCATCATCCACCTTGAAAGAAAAAAAGAGTGTTGTAGTATTGGGAGTTGGGAGGCGTGAAGAAACGGGTTACTTCTAAAATTAGACATGCCTGAGTTAGCCTTTGCACCTGAAACATCATGGGGATATCATGGGGATATCACATACTCCGCAACCCGTGCATTCACACTTGTCGCCACATGAGCAGGTCTGGGCACCGCCAGTACAGTTGCAAGTAGATCCGCAACCACAACCCATAATGAAAAATGTGGAGATAAAAAAAAATTGGAAAATAGTAATATTATGTGTAGGAGTGTTTGTGATATTATTGGCGATGAAACTGAAGAGGACCTTGAAGACTGAAGAACAAGCGGGTTATATACCCGTATGACTGGCATCATCATCATGGCGTCAGTGGAGAAACCATGAAGTGTACAAGATAACAATCACGTGGTTTATCGATCTAGGCAGCTTTTTCTGTAGAACTTATGTAATGGAGTGGTAATTAGTAGATAGCCTGGTGTGGCAATCTATGTGGAGCAGGATGTACGTATCATTGACATGCTACTGTATATATATGACCGGGAATACTGCTTGCGGAAAGATGACATGAAAAAGACGCCAGAAAAAAGAGACGAACGTAGTTAAAAATGAGGAGGCAATCAGAAAGGAGAAAGTAATAAACAATAGACAAGTGAGAAAGGTGGAAAAAGAGAAAGCATTGTAACCTGCACATAGACATGGATGGTGGTGATGACGGAACATTATTCCCCCGAGGCTCGGATGACCTTCCCCAACCAGTAAACATCAAAGGTCCTCTGCACTACCCAGGTGTATAGCGCTCAGGCACCATATCTGCACACAACTTCACATACATTGAAAAGATGACATCCAAAAGGCACCTCCAAAAGGGCAACCGAAAAGACATGAAGACATGGCAAGGCATAAGCCGTCGACTATTATTGTGCCATTTAACCCTGGAAGGTAAGTGAACCCAGGTGGGGAGCTTTTGCACGGGGCGCCTAAGCCTCGTTAAGCCTCCGTCAGTCCACATGCATATCGTCACACGTGCGCGACATTGAGTAGCTGTCCGACATGATCTTCAGCACCGGCATATCGACATATACTTAAGGAACCACTCCCGGATACGAATGGCCACGAGGGAGTCGACACCCAGGTTTGCCACTGGCTGGTTGTAGTCCAGCTGCTCGGGGTCGATGTCGAGCAAGTTGCCGAGAGCCAGCACAAAGCAGTTCTCTAAGATGAACAAGCACCCGGCAGGGTCCTCAGCTGCGGCGAGCTGGGCCTTCACACCGACGGATCCGGCAGATTGCTCTTGGAGTTGTCCTACAGCTGTTGCTGGCCGCTATAGCAGGACAACCAAGGGTCGTCGCGCCACTCGCCCTGAAAGCCTGTCCTGATACAAGTAATGTTGACCATCCCAAAGTTCCAAAACTCAGCTTACTCCACCTATATAACATCTGCATCAAATAAGCTAATATCCGTGAGTCTCGTAGAGTGCAAAAGGACTAAGATAGAGGTCCAGATGCCCCACAAAGTACAGATGATTGATATAGTAGTTACATTAAATGATTAGCTGCTTCTCCCACAGGAATTGATCGTTGGTATGCAGCGCGCTTGAAAAGTCTTTAACTTCTCTAAGGTTTTAGGGTTATGCTTGCATTGAAAAGAAGTGTTTCACCTGAAGCAACCATAGACATATTTCAATGTCCCCCTATTAATCATGTACACTACCTACCTAGGTACCTACGTAGGTAGCAAAGGCAGAAGGTCGGAGGTGGGGCTGACACGGAGGTGGGGGTTAATAAGGTTTTCTCCGGCCTGGGACCGGCTCGGACCGATCGCCCACCACCCTGTGACGCCAAGACTCCGGCTTTGCAGGTGATCTTTCGGTGTCGACTTAGTTAACCGATTATCATTGCACACGTTTTTTTCCATATCAAGCTTAGCCTACTAATTAACCCGTGTATAACATTCCTCCTATCTATCTGCCCAGTAGCTCCGATTGCAACTATCATCATCCTAAACCCTGTCGAATATATTCCCCGATGCCAGTTATGATGGTTACGCCCGAGTTAGACATGTCATGTCCAGACCAGCTCAAGTGCTATGCGCTTATGAAGGAGCCCGAGGGGATTCACATTTTGGAGATGATGATATCATTTTGAATACGCAGCTGGACTTTTTGAAGCGGAGTTTAGACCTAAGGGATTGGTTGAGTAATGAGTATTATATCCACCCGGTCCACTGGTGTGAGTAGAATAAATATATTACTGTGTGCAAGTTACAGTACGCACTAGATGTAAGGCGGCCGCGATTTTCCCGATCGGGGTGTCCACGGGCTCAAGGGATGCCCAGTCAGCAGGTCATACTGCCCAGCCCAGTCCTGGGAGATCACTCCACCAGAGAGGCTAATGCGCGCACGGACAGATGATAACTTTTCGGCCTCATAAACAACGAAACTATCTCCGAGTCATTCCACTAACCCCGGCTTCCCCTACCTGTTGCTCTCACATCTGTCATTTCTCTATCCTACATTGGCTTTGATACGCCTATATTCTATTTGATCAGTTGTACAATCCTAGGTCTGTAAAGTCAAAAAATACCAAAGAATCACAGATCGTGCATTGCTCACAGACCAAATAGCTCTTACGAACACCATCATCCTCGTTATCAACCAAGCGATCATTCATTATACATCGACGATGGATCAGTTTTTGGTTATTCTAAATGCATTTGCCTCATTTTCTTCCGCAACAGCCGCAATAATTTCCACTGCAAACCCTGCATTCCTGTCTGGCTCACCTCTCGTTACCACTGGAGAGCGCTTCTATCAACGCATGTATGCTGTGCGCGCTCTCCCATTGGAATTACTTGCCGGAATTCTCCCACTCTGTCTCGGTGGTCCGGCAGTAGCTTCTGTCATCGGTGCCGCTGTATTTGTTCAAGCAGCGGATGTGGTAATTGGCATTGGCAGAAATGATGTAGGGATGGCTTTAGGGGCTTCATTTGCTACAGCGGCCCATGTTCTATATTTATTTTCCATTCCCTCGGCCAAAGGTTAGAGATAGTCTCAAAATAGGACTAGATATATCTGAAAAATTAGTCAAGGATCTGTGCTCTCGCGAAATCAGTGCTCTAGGCCTGGGTAAAGCAAGGCGCTGAAGACTTTATTTTGTATTTATTGGGGAGCTAGTATGTGATAAATGGTGGAAGCCAATCTTGTGCTTCGTAGAGATTCTACCTGCAAAATCGACCCACCACGCATACTTCCCGGAGGATTCCTGTGTACTATAAAACCTGCCAACTGTGAAAGATGGTCGCCTAATCGAAGGCGGGCCTTCATTGACGCCCCGCATTTGCACTGAGCAAGGGGTTCTAATTCGTTATGATCAGTCATCACGAGAACATAACCGCAATGGAGCAATACGAGGCGAGGAATTGGTTATTTTACCAGCTCTCCAGGGCTGTTTCTAATATTCCGGCTAATTATCTACAAAGTGTCATGACATACATGCTCCGCTCTGATCAAGACCTCTGCCGCTTTGACTTCGAGGTATATGTGTGCTATTAGTTCCCTGTCATTTCTAGGAGGGGAGAATCCATCCAATGAAACTCCTATTCCCGAGAAAGTCGACTCGGCTGACTTCATATGGGGAACTGTTAGCTTGCCTCCAGACTATCCACCAATCATCATAGAAGATCTTACTTTAAAAACGTCATCGCCGCTAGGAACAACGTGGGCGACCTTATTTATGCCCACATTATGACTAGCGGTGTTGAAAGCAACCAGATTAGCCGGAATGGCTGAATATATATCTCTAGCTCTTTTATCTCGTCATTCTCAGCGTGATTAGGCCATAGTTTCCCGTCCCCGACGTCTTTCTCAGTGTTGCTCCCGGCATGAGTTGTATGCGAAGCCGGCCGAGTCTACCTAGATGAAGATTCTAGCGCCGTCTCTGTGTTAGGGGCTTACCGAAGAAAGTAAACTACATGCATTGTGTTATATTCAACGGGGGGATATTTTGTCAACTCCTACCTCCTTGGAATACGACATACGGGAGCTCTCGACTATTAATGTCGATTTTGGCTATCTGGTGTCGATCATCATCCACTAGACTCGACCAAAATATCGTCACATGTTGGAGATAGCTCCTATATAGTGGAAGATCTCGTTGGCGAAAAAAAGAGGAATATATATAGCTAACTTCCTCGCACTTCTCGCACTTATCTCGCACTTTTCCCTCAATTAGTTATGAAATGGTACTGTAGTACAAAGATCATTTGTGTGAAATGGTAAAATCCTCCTAGGAAGTGTAGTAAGAGAGTACATAGTAGAGGTCCATGTTACGCTCTAAATCGGTCGATCGTGGGATCCTTCCCTTTCCGCTATGTAGGCGACCTCCAGGGCTACATATATAACGCTACCCAACAACCCAATCCTCTTTTGTTGTTCTTTTATTTTTCTTGTCTTTCGACATTCGACATTCGAAATTTGACATTTGACGTCTGATATTTGTTATTCCATATCCAATATTTGGAAGTGTCATTGCCTTCCCGTGAACTTGTAGTTCTCCATCTCTTTATCGCTTTCTCCCTCTCCTCTCCCCCGATAAGCCACCACCCCGTTCTCAACTCAAAGCGGAGAACGTTACAACCGCGTGATTTCTGACGATCTACAGCTTGATCATTTGTTACATCTGTGACTTTTAGCACAAACCAGTGACCAACAATTTGACCCTGTGACAACTGCGCCCCTCTTGCACGGAGATCCCGGGCGATTACTTATCGGACACCCGCCACCGCTTGAGGTCTGCTCACCTGGTTCTTCCAAAGAGCCAGGGGATTGGGCAGATCTAGAGATATTGTCGAACTGGCTCACAATCCACCACCGCATCACCCCCTTATCACCTCCGACCACCCTGACCCTTCTTTACCCGTCAATACAGCTCCCGCCTCGGTAGGCAATCCCGACTCCCAAACGTCAGAGTTCCTGTCCGCCGCATCTCAACCACCCAGCTCATCTACCCCTCGGCCCAACCGTCGCCGCCGCCTTTCGAGCAGCCCGGATATCCTTGGTCCCTCCTCGGCGGGGACCGGACACATTCCACGAATAGCACGTGAGACCGCATCTCAGAATTACCCCAGCCGAGTTCTTGGCCGACCGGACGGCCGACCTCCTTCCCCCAAGCGCAGGCGCCTGGTAATCATGCGTCCCGACGGAACATCAACAGAAAATGGCTTCTTAGATGCCTCAAACGAATCCCTTGCATCCATATCGAGGAAGACTGCTCCGAATGGGCAAGCGGCAACGAACGGGAGCTCTCATACAAATGGCTCTCAAGGGCCATCTCAGTCTTCTACCTACTACGGCCACAACCGGGAGGAGGTAACGCGAATTTTGATACAGAGTCTGTATGAGCTGGGTTATAATGAGTCGGCATCCCTGTTGAGCTCGGAGAGCGGTTATGAACTGGAAACATCAGGGGTTGCAACGTTCCGGAGTGCGGTGCTAGGTGGAAAATGGACAGAAGCGGAGAGAATCCTGATTCAATCGTTTCGAAATGCCGGGTCACAACAGGTGGACAGGAAATCTCCCCAAGAGGAGACCCTGGTATTAGCGGAGGAGGCCGATAGGAACGAGATGCTATTCTATCTGCGACAACAGAAATTCCTCGAGTTGCTAGAAGCGCGTGATCTACCTGCAGCTCTCAACGTTCTTCGTCAAGAACTGACGCCCTTGAATTTTGATGTCGAGCGTCTACACGCCCTATCAAGGTATTGCCGATCTATAGACATTTCGAGAACACGATTTGCTTACTGGTTATTGTGGTTAGTCTGCTTATGTGTCCGACCGAGGTCTTACATTCCCAACCAGGATGGGATGGCTCCATCAGCTCATCCCGTGAACGCCTGCTTGGCGAGCTGTCAAGTAAGCCTGATCTGGCCAATGACGGTGGTGTAACCGGCTTGCTAATTCAGCCGCAGAATCCATTTCCCCTTCCGTGATGATCCCGCAACATCGCCTGGCCCTCCTACTAGATCACGTCAAGCACACTCAAATCAACAACTGCGTTTATCATAACACCGCCGACCCTCCGTCGCTCTACTCTGACCACATGTGCGACCGAAATGATTTCCCGTTGGACGTCATTGTGGACTTGACCGAGCACTCCGACGAAGTATGGTATTGCGAGTTTTCTCACGACGGCTCCAAACTAGTTACTGCTGGCAAAGATCATAATGTGCTCATATATAACACCACAGATTTCAGCGTCATCCATAGACTTACGGAACATGAGGAGGGAGTTGCGTTCGCGAGTTGGAGTCCAGATGACTCCAAACTAATCACTTGCTCGCAAGATAAGAAGGCGCGTGTATGGAGCGTTGAGGTAATGATTTCTACAATCCCAGGTGAATCCAGAATCATATGCTAACCGGGATTGATTTGTGCATGGTTTAGAGTGGTCGTTGTCTGCTCACTATCAACCACCACCGTCAACCCGTAACTGCAGCTGCCTGGGCAGCAGATGGTGAGTCTTTTGTGACAGCCTCTCTTGATGCCGAATCACAGCTCCGTCACTGGAGCATGCGCGGTCAGTCTCTATACACGTGGAAGGGCGGGTTCCGTGTACAGGACTGTGCCATTAGCGCGGACGGACGACGCCTTGTTGCTGCCGACACAGAAGCGAAGGTCCATGTGTACAACATGATTACATACGAAGAGGACTACTGTCTCCCACTGCCGAGCAAACCGACCTCAGTTGCTATCAGCAAAGATTCGCGGCATATGCTTATAAACTTGGCTGAGGGCGAGATCCAACTAGTTGACATGGAAACCACCGCTCTTGTCCGTCAGTTCAAGGGACAAAAGCAAGGCGAGTTCGTGATTCGCAGTACGTTCGGAGGAGCAGCTGAGAACTTTGTCGTCAGCGGAAGTGAAGGTGAATATATATCTCAACATCTCATTTGTGGTATTGTTACTAACTGCCTTGATTATCCCCAGACTCCAAAGTCTACATATGGCACAAGGAAAATGGAAGCATTGTAGAGACTCTGGAAGGACATATCTCTGGATGCGTGAACTCAATATCATGGAACCCGGCAGACCCGGGAATGTTCGCATCGGCGGGCGATGACCATGCAGTAAGGATGTAAGAATAATTTTTATCATCGTCTTACATTGAACGCACTGCTAACTCGGACTTCTAGCTGGTCCCGTGAGGGCAATCGATCCCGTCCAGTAGGACCAGCTCAACGCAGCGGGATACCCTCAAATGGAGTTACGCGAACTAGCGCATTGAGAACGACATCCGCTTTCTGATATTTGTGTACTACACATCGACGATGACTACCTCAACACCGGTTTTGTTCACGCTCGTTGCCTGTCTTTATTTAGTTTCCCCACGATACCGTATCCGACTGAGGGAACCTCACCGGAGCTTTGGATTGAAAGACGATAAACCTGCTGACTTGCAATGTTTTCTTGTTCTTCTTGAATTCTCTTCTGTGTTGTTCACTCCCCTCATCAATTGACATATCATCATCATGCTGTCTTGCGCATATACATCGTTCCAGTCCACCTTTCACTCCTTACGCTGTTTACTCTGTGCAGCTAGCATCTATTTCTTTCAATACAGGAAGCTGGCGTTGATCCGTATCTTCTTTCTGGTTCTGAGGAGTATATATGTTCTGTCGTTTCTTTTTTTGGTGCAGTCCTGAGTTGGGTTTTACTTTTGGGGGGCTTTCTTGGTCATTCTTGATTCAACCATGTTTTGTTGTGAGTCTCTTTGATTGAATCAAATCTACTATTTATATTCCTCGTTGCTATGTAGACCTTCGATATCGTAGGGCTGGAGCAACAGCCTTGTTGACGTGCAGTGGAAATCTTGCACCTCCCGAACGCCCCCCCGTAGCTATTTCTCCATCCGTTATCTTTCTTACTACTGGTTCAAATTTATGTCGCCAGACTCGACCAAGAAACAGAGCCACATTATACAAGAGTAAAACTGATTCCATCATTCATGATTCCTAGTGTCAAAAAGTAAAGTAAAAGAAGAAACTCCAAACATAAAGACAAAGTCCCTGCTACTTAGGCCAGAGGCCCGAAATTTTGGAAATAAACAAAATCGTAAACACCTCCTGGGGTGCGCAAATCGGTTGTCATTCTTGGAAACTACCTCGGAGTATTAGCGTTGGATTTTAATGGAGTGGCAGTAAGTTGACTTACTGAAATATGTTATTATCCCTTTCCTCCACGCTAGAGCTGGCCTTGCATTTCCCTCAAACCCATCGTGCCGGATTCCGAGTCATATTCCATCAACAATGCGAGCGCACTCCACTTGCAGAAGACCCCAGAAGGAATGAAGCCAAGTCGCTTTTGGCGTGAGAAAAGATGTTACAATCACAATACTGGTGGAGATTATGAAAGCAAGTCCGCAACTGGAACAGCATCGTTAGTATGGCACTGGAAAAATAATAGGGGATTGGCTTACCGTTCATGGGCATCTCATCAATTTGGGTCGAGTAGTACAACTCGATGTCGCGAAGGATGCGGACATCATCACTGGTGACAAAGTTGATGGCCACACCCTTGCGGCCGAATCGTCCAGAACGACCAATACGGTGGATGTAGTTCTCACGGTTGGTAGGCAAGTCGTAGTTGATAACAAGAGAGACTTGTTGGACATCGATACCACGGGCCCAGACATCAGTGGAAATGAGGACACGAGAATTTCCCTGACGGAAGTCCTGCATAATACTATCACGCTCCTTCTGAGGCATCTCGCCGTGCATGCTGGAGACGGTGAAGTTGGCCTCACGCATCTTGTCGGCAAGCCAGTCGACCTTTCGGCGGGTGTTGCAGAAGATAACGGCCTGGGTGATAGTCAAGGTGTCGTACAGATCGCAAAGTGTGTCGAACTTCCATTCCTCCTTCTCAACAGCAATGAAGTATTGCTTGATACCCTCCAGCGTCAACTCGTCACGCTTGACCAGGACACGGACGGGGTCAGTCATGAACTTTGTGGTCATGTCCAAGACGTCATATGGGAGGGTGGCAGAGACCACGACGACCTGCGTCGCGGGGGGCAGGTAGCGGTAAACGTCATAAATCTGCTCACGGAAACCGCGGTTAAGGAGTTCATCGGCCTCATCGAGAACGAGCATCTTGATATGACGTGTGCGCAGGTTTCGGCGACGGATCATATCGGCCACACGACCAGGAGTTCCAGAGACAACGTGTTGGCCGTAGTCGAGTTTGCGGATATCTTCGCCAACGTTGGTTCCTCCAATGCAAGCGTGGCACTGAACGTTCATGTAATCACCAAGGGCCATAACAACGGATTGAATTTGGGTTGCGAGTTCACGGGTTGGGGAGAGGACGAGAGCTGTGACAAAGCAGAGTGTGGTTAGGACTGGATCTGATCAGACTAAGTAGGGTAATGCGTACCTTGGGTCTCGCGCACAACAGTATCGATAATTTGCAAGGTACTGATCGCGAATGTGGCAGTTTTACCAGTACCGGACTGGGCCTGGGCAATGGTGTCGCGACCTTTGCAGATTTGAACAATCGCGCGGGATTGCACAGCCGAAGGCGATTCGTATCCATAAGCGTAGACTCCGCGAAGCAGGCTTTCCTTCAAGTGCATGTCCTCGAAGGTCGGCGCGACCGTCACCTCCTTGGAGGTGTTGAACTCCATGCGCTCTAGTTGCTGTTAGCATGCTTCATGTTGATTCAAGGTTGGAACCACATACCCTCGGCGCGTCTGTCGATTCCATCCGCCATGATGTAAATTCGAGTATTTCAACGGCAGATAATAAATGATTATGGGATTCACGAAGAGTGAAGCCTTAGGAAGTAAGTGAGGTCAACCGGCCAACTTTTCGCGGTGGAAAGGTTCGGGTCACATGACCTTCCCGCAAGTTGGAGCTGCCAATTGCAAACGTCTTTTGCGATCGCCACGAGACTTTGACAACACTCTTTGCGCGCCAATAAAAAGAAGCTCTTACGTGGCAGTCATATTGAAAATATGTTGCTCGAAGATCAAAGGTTCATCCATGAGGATCTAGAGCGCCTGGAACAGGCTATCGCTGATCGCGTAGCGGAGGAGCCCCGAAATGTGAGTATAGCGCCGAACAATGTCGGTTACGTTTTCTAATATATCAATTCGTTAGGCTCGAGGCCGCTTGGCTCGCGACCATGAAGTGGCCCAGTTCCTAGAGAGAATCGAGAGCCAGTCCAAACGCCTCTTGGAGATTTACCAGGATGCCGATGGACTGCGGGAGAAGGAAGTGCAGTCTATTTCAACAGGCGATCAGTTCGAGGAGTTCTACAAGCAGCTGGGGGAAATCAAAGAACACCACAAGCGCTACCCGAACGAACCAATCGAGAACCTCGAGCAAGCATACAACCGCCGTCAGACCGCCGAGGGAGAGACTCCCCGCACCGCAATCGATAATATGTTCACTGGCGAAGAAGGCTTTGGACAGTACCTGGATCTCACAACCCTTCACGAAGATTACCTGAATCTTCCTGGGGTTAAGCGCGCGTCTTACGTCCAATACCTCGACATCTTCGACTCCTTTACGCCACCAGCCATGCCGATCAAACGGAAAGACAAGATCTCCGACCGTTACTTCACCTACGTTGGTGAGCTTGCTAGCTATCTGGAAAGTTTTATCAAGAGAGTTCAACCACTGCAACCGTTGAACGAGCTTTTCGCTAGCTTTGACCAGGAATTCGAAAAGCAATGGGCTGCGAAGGAGGTTCCGGGCTGGACAGAAGAAAAGTCTGAGAATGGTACATTTGGTCCAGCAACCCAAAAGACCGGCGAGGGCATTTGGTGCGCAGATTGCGAGAAGGAATTCAAGAACGAAAACGTGCACCGGAGCCACTTGACCGGCAAGAAACATATTCGAGCAGCAGAAGCTCGCAAAGCAGCAGGCACATCCGACGAGAAGTCATCTGCATCCCAGGGCACATCTTCGGCTCACAGCCTCAAGGAGCGCGAGGTTGCACGACGTGAACACCAAATTCGATCCTTGACGAGCGTCCTGCGTGAGGAGCGACAAGCGACAAGAATCAATGTTGAGCGCCGACAGGGTATGACCGAACGTGAACGCCAGATGGAATGGGAAGCCGTGCAGGCTGGACTCGATCACACAGGTCCCGAGCCTCGTGCCGGCGAAGAATCGGAGGAAGAGGACGAGGAGATTGTTTACAACCCATTGAAATTGCCCCTGGCATGGGATGGAAAGCCTATTCCATTCTGGCTTTACAAGCTCCATGGACTCGGCGTCGAATACCAGTGCGAGATTTGCGGAAACTACACCTACATGGGTCGACGAGCATTTGACAAACATTTCTCTGAAAACCTCCATATCCACGGACTGAAGTGCCTTGGCATCACATCCAACACCAATCTCTTCCGTGAGATTACCAGTATCAATGAAGCCATGGCGCTTTGGGAGCAGCTCGAGAAGGATCGGAAGAAGGACAGGGATTCACGGGATAATGTCGTTCAGATGGAAGACGCAGAGGGTAACGTTATGCCCGAAAGGATCTACTTGGATTTGCAAAAGCAGGGCATCCTCTAAAGGGAGAGGAATTTATGTTGTCTCTTTCCCCCCCCCACCTGGCGTCCTTACTTTTACACAAATGGGTCGGTGTTTGGCGAATACATAGTCTTCAAAGTCCTTTTTCAGGTTTGAACTGGCCCATGGGCTCAAATGTGTTATTTTGACTTCTATCACAAACTTACTGTTACGAATAAAACCCTCCATTGACGGTATGTAGTCCCCAGCCGCTAGCGCCATACTAAATTTTGACCGCCTGGGTGCCGGTTTTCATTGGTCACCTCGTATAATCCTTCGGAATTCCATGCGCTATGATCATCGATACTACTACGGTAGTCTACAAGATAGTCGTTTTGAAAATTCTGTATGCTTAACGGTTGTTTTTATGAAAACGTTGGTTTTTAAATTGTTTTATACTTGCCCTATCACGGCAGTTTTATTATATGGTATCCATGGATGGATGCCCAGGTGCCCAGGTGACAGATATGGATGACTAACAACCTGGCGCAGCCCTAACTATATAGAGCACGCTATTATAGCAGTCCGAGTAGTTTCCGGGATTCAATACCGTATATTCAAATGTTTCTACCGTGTATGACACCGTGGTATTGGTATTTGACATTTTATTTTGAATCTAAGCCGCACGCCGGCATATTAGTAGACTATAGTAGTTGAGGCCAGTTCTTCTCACCTAACTCCTTACCAAGGGCACATTTGGAACCCCACGTAGGGCTATTACTCCAAAATAAAAGGGGGGAAAAGAAGAAGAAGAAAAGACTGTCGCCCTTCTAATCATTTGACTGTTCCTTTCTTTTTAGGGAAAAGCTCATGTACCAAGCCTCCCATCATATATTGTTTACTTGGAACGGTACTTGTGTGATTGACTACAAATGACAAGGGCTGCTGCAGCCAAAGGGACGGACTCATGAGAACCCCAATCGTCCCGCTGCCTATCGGCATCCATGGCTCCGTCCATGAATGATAGTTTGATATTGAGCTACGTATACGATGCATGTAGAGGCTCTATTTGAAGAAGCTGAAGTCCCGCACATCACGCTTGCATCAAGTCATTGAATGAACCAAGCATGTTTTAACCCACGCATTCGACCATGTGAGCAAAGTATTGCACTGGCAAGAAACCGTAATCGCTCATGTATATATCACTTATGAACACCTCCCTCCGATGTGGTCTCAAGTAGTTGACTAGAGGCCGCTGGTTCTCGATGAGGATGACCCAGAGGAGTTGCAGATGACATTTTAGCGGGATAGTCTTGGTTATAGCCGGTTGTCATTTGCGCATTCGCGATGTGGTCCGGAAGCGGGTCAAGGCCACTGTAATCTTTCATGCCGAGGTCTATAGAGACCATGGCGCCCTGGGTGACTCTGAATATCGTCGAGAATTTGCTGGTGTACGAGCCATCGGCGGAGAGGTACAAAAGGATGCCTGCAGTAACACAAAGCACAGTGACGCCGATTGCAGTGCCGTAGGCGGCCCAAAGAATCGATCGGGTGTAGACATAGACGTTGCGGTACGAGTTGATGGTCACATTCGTGTTTGGCACTGCCTGCACCGTGTAGTTGGGCCTATTATACATGGTTAGTGCGCTGGGGAGGCCTAGTATACGGACTGAAAGTACATACTGGAACATTTTGGAGCTCATGAGCGAGAACGTGATATTCTGGAAAAGTTCTTCGAGCGCGTTTGATAACCGAGAAGAATATCTTGGAGGGCTGATGGATCTCCCCTCCCAATACTCCGTAAATAGATTAGATTCCGAGCCTGCGATAGATGGAAAGATGCTCATCTCCTCTGTGTCCATCAATGTTGTTGATAGGACGTTGGTGGCCTGTGTCATTGAATTCACGACGTTCCCTTCGATACCGTCTTCCTGGTTGTTGTAATGGGTCATATTGGTACGAATCGATCCAAATAAAAGTTTCCCAAATGCGTCCATTATAGACTGATAAGACAGAGACTCCATGACCCGAGGATTGTGCATAAACGAAGTATTTGAGGACCAAACAGGGCCGTCGTGGTTGGTAACTCCGTGAAGGTAGGAAATTCCGTTGAGAACCGTTTTGTCTGCCACATAGACCGTCTGGGCTCCATTGACGTAGGTAAGATTGGCCTGGTACGATGCATTGTGGAGCGTACAGCGTAAAATGGTTGAATTTTGTACAGCTGCGGCCACGTTTTCCGGGACATTATTATGTTTGGGGGTCTCCATGGAATGAGGAAAGATAGCAACAAACAGAGATAGAGGTGTCCAGTCAATCATAGGCTGCTTTGGTGTGGAATATATTTTACTGCCATTCTCCGGATCACTGGGAATAGGGCCAAGATTGTTCAACCGTTGTGTGAATGTACCACTCCCATTTTGAACGAAAGGAGTGGAATCTATCAGATTATCTGTCTCTGGTGCCCAAGAAAGATATCCATACCTGGTCAAGGAGTAGTAGACGAAGGATTGATTTCCTGGCGAATGCTCCTGAGATCCGTTGATAGCTTGAGCAACATTTTGAGTGATATAAGCGGTGACGGACTGGTTCACTTTGTCACAAACCATAGCAGGACCATGAAACTCCACTGACCAGGACGAGTTGACAGCTGGGGGTTCTATTGGCAAGATTGTACCTTGTGTCGCGACACTATTAACAACCCTTTGAGTTTCTGGCGCAGGATCCCTATACGCGCTAATCCACAGCTTCTGCTTACTTTGGTTTGTGGCTGAGATGGCGCCAGAAACGAAAGTAGCAAACCTTGCGCTCGTAAAATCGACACGAGGGATTCGTTTTAATGCATATTCATCGAAAGAAGTCAAATGCACGCTTAACGTAGCAGGCGATATCATCGATACCACAGGAAGAAGCCAACAAATTAAAGCAAGAGTCATGCTGATCGGGGAACGCTTCCATAATTGTAAATTGAGAACTGTGAAGCCATTCTTGAGAACCAATAGTAGATCGTCGATGATACCGATTCGAGTTCTTTGGGTTTGAATGGACTTCCAAACAAATTGATCGAAGACCGTTGAGACCGACACTCCAAGGGAAATCTTCACTAAGAAGGCAAATAATGTACCGAGAGACAGATACACTTGCTGGTCGGATACATTTAAAGAGGAATTCAACGCGATCGGCTGGGCGTTTAGCACGGGTTTTCCATTCAAACTTTGATAAAAGGCGTCATGACCAATAGCAAAGGCGACAGCGACCAGAAGTGCTGACACCATGATAATCACAGCGGAGCATTTCAAGTTAAACGGAAACATCGCCATATTTGGGGGCGAGTTTGGACAGGGCGAAAGGCGAAAAAGGGGAAACAGAGAAAAAAAGATCGATTCTTCAGAGAGTACGGAGTACTCCGTAAGGACTCAAGGAGTAAACTGAGCTTAGTTGTGGCTGGTTTGCCGTGGCTAACATGGCTTAACTATTAATAACTACATACATTTGAATAACTACTCCGTAGAGTAATTGATAATTATCATAGGCTTAGCATTGGGCCACAGTAACCATAGCCCCGTGGAATAAGCAGAGCCAAGAATCCTGGAGCTCTCTAGGGCTGGAGGGTCCAACATGTACTTTCCTCTCCCCGCCAATCACACACTTCAATATTCTCGTATTCCCGTCTTTGTGGCGGTGGTCGCGGTGATCGCGACCTATCCTGCCATGGCTTGTGCAGATGCCAAGAGACTAACCGTTCAGATGGGGGCTATCTAGGTAGTGGCCCAATGGTATTCTATTCTAGCTCAGTGGAAGGTTAGTGCAGCTTTCGCGCCGGCTTCTCACTTCTCTCGCCTTTTCTCTTTAATCCCATATTCTTCCAAATCACTTAATCAACACCCTGGACGTCAGTTGAGACGAATGGGAACCTTTTCAACAATAACGATGATTTGCTCATATCATTCTTTTCAGTAAAAGATGATATTTTATTCACGAGAAAGTCAATCAGTACCAGAGCCAAAAGTCAATGATCACACACTGTTCAGTGCACCGGTGGGAGAGGCAATACAGGCATAATTACGGAGTACATGACGGGCAATCATCGCGCCCTAGAACCAACAACGACACACACAATTCCAAACCCTTGAATCGGACTAACCTTCTGCACTATTCAGCTAACCCGCCGGGGGCAGCCCCCTCGCAGACACCAAGACGTATATCATCGACTTCGTCGGCATTTTAGTTTTGCAGTCTACCACGGAGCTCCTCTTCGCCACTATGCTGGTCTTCATAGAGTTCACCGCAAATCTCGCCTACTCGCCCGGTATCCAGTCTGCTCTCGTTTTCTACCGTAGTAACAGCCTCATCGAGTCCAGCACGAGTACAGCTACAATCATGACCGATGTCATTCCTTCCAGTCTCAAGCCGACCCGTGTAGATAGCATAGCATATCTCAAAATTCGTTTGTCCATGTACGCTAGGGAAACATCGCCGTCCCCATAGCACTTGTTCTCTTATCGGTTGGTCTTCTCTATGTCACGACGTTATCAAGCGCGAAACTACAAGCAGTCCCGTGGAATAATCTGTGCTGCCGCTGCTTTTGGGCAACTTGAGAGAGAACCCTACCGAGGCGAAGATCATAAAACTAGTGCTCAGGATGCAATAAGGGAAAGCTCGAAGAAAATTAGGGTTATGATGGACGCACGGAATCCGTGACTCGTGCACACGGGTGCCACAGCCACTGTATTGAAAATACAGGGGCTCGTTATCAACTGAGTTTATTGCAATTAAAAAATACGGCTTCACGGGTCAGCGCTAGGCTAAGTCGGGAAAAGTATACACATCTATGTAGCATCCGAGATATGGACCCCCCTCCCCCAAACCCATGTCTCATTTATCTCTTGGTTATATATCCCATGTTTGCCATATTTTATTTTCACCTTTCGTTGCGACTTAGTTGCTCATTTCGACAATGTCACCGCCGGTTATCTCAGTTGCAGGAAACGGATTATTGAGTGATAGCCATCGATTTGAGATCAAAGGCAGGAAATCTCCTATAAACAACTGTGCGGTTGATACAAAGCTAACATTTCTGAAACAGGCCTCACTTATGCCGAAAGGACCACTGCAGGTCTTGATTTTGCGACTGTCAAAGCAGCGGGTGTCAGTGGTACTGCGCATGGCGCCAGGACGCTTACAAGTCGAAGCACCCCCAGCAGTAACCCCAAAAGCAAGCATGACATTGGTGTTATGGCCGGAATTGGTGTTGGTGCTGGGGTCGGCGTGGTGCTCATTTTCGCTGCCCTGGTGACCTTCTTTGTACGGCGTCATCGGAGAAGGGATCGAGCAAGGAAAACATCATCCTCGGTGGGAGAGGCGTCAGACACACTCGGTGCAGGGAACCCTGATCACAGTGCTCCTCTGATTCAATTATCTCGCACTGCTCCGCCAGCTGACCTAGCCCATGCTGATTCACCGAGTGGACTGCTAGGTTCGGAGCCTAGGGCCCAAGATCCTGACTCCGTTGTGGCTCACAAGGCTGGCAAGGAAGAGGTGTAATGAGTCCGATGGAGGATGGAGGGACAAGCTCTGAGTGTCAAATTGATTAGAGTCCCTGGGTTGACCTCCAGCGCCTTCTGGTTTCCTATACTGCTATGTAGCCTATAACTATTGGTTCGCCAGTAAGTGTGCCTCTAAATATACTTACCACTTTCGGGATTCTGAACCAGCATGCCTTAGGTTGATGACTTTATACCCCAACCACAAATTTAACGAAATGAATTAGGATCATAATGGGCTACTTATGGGGTTTCGTGGGCTTAACACGATTATTCGCAAAAGGCACACACTAAAAGCCCTCCATCCATGTTGGTATAGATGCGAGGTTGCCAAGGACAGCCTCAAAGTCTATGCTAGTACTATGTCCCGTCGCAGATCTATCGCAGGTCTGTATCCGAACCAAAACCAACAAGCGCAAGAATGGGCAGGAGTGCGCACAAATAAGTCATATGCGACGTGGCAACATGGATCTATATCTGGGCGACAGGAGTGTGTACTACGGCGACATAACGCGCGTAGAGAGCAAGCGAGAAAATACTTATTACTTTGGCCCACTCTACCTGTCATTCTTCCTCTTCCCATCTACATACATTTGCTGCATTTCGTGACCACTCTCCTCGGTACTACTTCCTGGCCTCCCACTAGTCTAAAACTATGTCTTCGCGGGGAAGAGGAAGAGGTGGAGCACACGAGATGTAAATTAGTTCACCAGCGCCTTCGCTAGGAGATATCCTTGTCACAATCCAACACAATTAGGTGGAACGTCCGAAACCTGATCAAGGTGATGATATCACTTAAATCACAAACAGCCAATATCCGATGTCCTACAAGAGCATTCAGAAAAGACAGCTGGAAGAAATAGTGGAAAATTGCAAAAGAGAACCCGAAGATGCAGAGAAGAACTTGAAAACGCTTGGTTAAGCATTAGTCCTGTTGATAGATCTCAATACATTTATTTCTATCTCTCCACCACTTACCTCACACTCGAGTCTCTAAAGAAGGCTGGAATCGCCAAGCGAAGGCCAGGAGAGTTAGTAGTTTATGCCGCTAATTCAAAATCGGGCTCGGTATTCGAGATCACAATACCTGAGAGGTTTCCAAGCGACTGTGAAGGAACAAAGCTTCTAAAAGCAGGAGGCGGATCACCTCTACGTGGAAAGGGAAACAAATAATTCAAGTGACGTGGCAGATATCATCTGATTATGAACGCCAAACAAAGTGGACTTAAGTGGACTTAGTTCCTCTCACTCTCATGACCTTCTTTCCAGACATCTACCTCGCTTGACGATAAAATGGACTTGCTACCCCTTGACGTACATGAAGTGGGATAATCTGTCTCCCTGCACGTTTAATTCAGTCCGGATAACGAAATCTTTCCCGCAGCCTGCCAGCGTAAAAGGCCCAGAACCCGAAAAATACCCCCTCGTTTCAGATAAAACCTTGACTGAACTCTTCGACACGGCACCGATTATACATCACTACCAAGGAACACGGATTGTGCGCATATCACAGACATGGGTTATCAAAAGAGGGATAAATTCACGACCATGCGAAGCCAATATCCTTGACCTCATTGCCAAGGCCGGGGAGCGGGAAGAAATACAACCAATCCCAGTGCCCAAAGTCTATCGAGTGTTGAATATTGAAACTGAGGGTGTGTTCTTTGGGGCCAGATGCCTGATAGTCATGGAGTTCGTGAAAGGTAGAACAGTCAAGGATTGTTGAGAAGACTTAAGTCAGATTGAACACAAGGATGTCGTCTCTTAAGTTTCTTCGATCCTCAGCAATCTCCATTCTATCCCCCTACCCGAGGAGCAATATCTGATACCAGGCCCAGTGGGTTGTTCAGCATGTGTAGCCCATGGTCGCTTTTTTCCCGATGCGGGGGCTGGCCTATTCAGCTCGACGGAGCCGCTACAGGCCTGGTACAATCGGCGACTTGAAATCACCCAGCACTTTCATCAAGCACCACCTGATGCCCTACCGTTTGTTTTCAACAAATATACCATCACGCAATACGATGTCGCACCTCACAACTTGACCCTGGATTCTGATGGTAAAGTCTGGCTCATTGACTGGGGAGATGCTGGGATGTATCCAGAAGGGTTTGACTTTGCGGCACTGAATGCATGTGAATGGCAGTCACCAGAGTTCACCGAAATGCTATTTCAAATGATTCCGAAATATGAAGGCTTGTCGCATCAAATGCTTGTGATCGCATATGGCTTGACCACTTCACAACGGATCGATTCGAAATGGTTGAAGGAATAGGTTAATATCGTACATACTAGCCTTCTACTTCCTGATTCTGTATCTACTAGAAGATTTAATAGTGTAAAAACCCCCAAAATACAATGATTCGCCTGCCTTTACATTGTCACCCGAATTTATACTCCGTATAGTTCTCCATCCAAATTGGGCTAAAGTGGTCACGTGCTCACGTGTCATCGCTCTTTCCTCTTTTCGCGTTCGGACGGGAAAGTCTCGACCTCGGGACGCTCGAGTGTTGACCGACATGACTATACGTCAGATTATTCCCCGATTTTGAGCCAAGTTACTATGTGACTTGGTTGAATATGGGCCATGGGCTTCAAATTCACCCTTTTGTGTGATCTGCTGTCCAACTTGGACGACAGCAAGACGGCCAAGGCATCCACGGCAGCCAGGAACCAGAATCCGGACATTAGAACAGTCGCCCAGTGGTTTTCTCGATATGAACGGACCATTCATCATGCCGAAACAGACAGGGTCGCGTTACTTTCGTGTATGTTCCCCGAAAAACGAACGGACCGAGTATACTGGCTGCAAGCCATGCAGCTATCAAGAGTCATCGGGCGCTGCTTGGGTTTGGGATCGTCGCGACTTTCCGAACTCAATCGATGGCAAACTCCCTGTGGTTTTGATCTCGGAGGGTGTGTCGAAATTGTCATGCGCCAGGCCGAGAATTACATTCCAGCGGGCCAGGAGTTGTCGGTAGAAGAAATCGATCGCTCCATGGCTATGATTGCATCACGGTGTCGCTTCTCTGGCCCTCTGGCCCGCCGGACTCGTACAGCTGTGGACGTTGAAGAGACTCTATCGAAATTGTACCGTCGATTAAGTAGCCGCGATGCCAAATGGCTCACTCGCATGATCCTCAAAAGCTACTCTCCCATCGTTTTTCCAGAACAGTATACCCTGGAGAAATTCCACTTTCTTCTGCCGCAACTTCTCCAGCTTCAGAACTCTTTTGAAGGGGCGTTAGAGATGCTCGCTTCCGACCCAATAAACCACTTCCCTCCAAACCCCGATCCCCAATCAGCCAGAAGTCTTGGCATGATTGCTCTACAACATCTGCGCCCTCGTCCTGGTATTAAGGTAGGACGGCCTGATTATTACAAAGCCCGGAGTATCAAACACTGTCACCAAATGGCCAACGGTCGACGAATGAGCATTGAACGGAAATACGATGGTGAATATTGTCAGATCCACGTCGATCTCTCTAACAAGTATACCCCCATTCAGATCTTCTCTAAAAGTGGCAAGGACTCGACCGCAGATAAAGATAAGATCATACCTGTGATAGAAGAATCGCTCCGCACTGGATTACCCGACTGCAAGTTTGCGCACCGCTGTATCGTTGAGGGAGAACTGCTTGTATGGAATGACCAGGATGGTGACCTGATGGACTTCAACAAAATTCGAAGGGTTATCCCACGATCTGGCACTATGATTGGCGTTGATAATGATTCTCCGTAAATGACGATTCCTTTTAAAAGATAGGTCTTTTTGCTGATTGACACAGGCCGCAACCGTACGAACACTTGATGATCATGTTCTTTGACATTCTTCTCCTCGACAACGATGTATGTCTTGCCAAGCCTCATCGGGAAAGACGACTACTCTTACAGAAACTCGTGAAGCCCATCCCGGGCCGAGCGGGGCTCGCTCATCAGGAAGTTCTTGACTTCAACCGAGTTGATAGCTATCATCGGCTCGAAAGGAGTTTTGAGAAAGCAATTGCTAAACGGTGGGAGGGATATGTCTTGAAGGCTTCTGACGAGCCTTATTTTCCGATATACTCCTCTGGTGTCGATCATATGTTTGGCCGGTGGATCAAACTCAAGAAAGATTATATACCAGGCCTTGGAGACACATTAGACCTTGCCCTGGTCGGAGCTAGCTACAACGCGCGGGACGCTCCTGATCTGGGACAAATAAAAGGGCTGAAATGGACTCACTTTTTTGTAGGCTGCCTTCTGAACCCAGAGCATGTCAAAGAGGGAAGCGATTTGCCGCGTTTCAGAATTGTTGATGTGATTGGCCGACACTGCATGAGCATTCAGACCATGCAAACCCTCAACCAAGATGGCGAGTTTTATGCACGTCGACCTGAAACGTTTGAAGGTTTTCACATTGATTACGGGCACAACGCCCTTCCCACTGCAACCACCTTGTTCAAGCACCCATTCATAGTTGAGATGCTGGGTAGTGGGTTTGAAAAGCCGTCTGGTGCGAGATACTTCACACTTCGATTCCCTCGGATTTTGAAGATACACTCAGACCGAACCCTAGAGGAGTGTACCTCTTTCAATGAACTGCTGGTTGCAGCAGATAAAGCCCGGGCTGTGCCTGCGGATGAACTGGAAGAACGCGAAAAATGGTCAAAACGCCTCAAGGTTGGGAGTGAACTTGATAAATATATTATGCGATCACCAAGCCCAGAAGCGACTTGTTCAGACACCGACGAGGAGACGAATTCCACGTCATTCCAGGCCCCCCAAGCCACCACTGCTTCTGGAGAAAGTTTCATGGATGTATGTCCATTGATGGAAGGGTTGCGTGAAGATTCAATAGGGAAAGACAGCCACGATCGATCATACAATGACCGTCCACTGTCCCCTTTAGTCTACACCAATGAGACAATACTTCCCACAGAAGACAAGAATCTTGTTCTTGGGACCAGTATCCTCGTGGACAACGAGAATCTATTGTCTCGTCAACAATCCAGCCGGAATGAAATGGTCGCATCGCAGGAATCTTTGGGCTTTTTGTGTCCCATGTGGACAACTAGCTTCATCTCCGCTCACGACGAGCACCCGCAGGAATCACAAGAGACACAGGAACGGCTTTTGGAAAGACTATCGGTACCTGCATCATTCAAGCAAAAACGCAAGATGTCACCCCAACCCCCCTTAACAACAATCCCTATATGGACGCCTGAAACCTCCCTGGGGAGTTTTACACTTCCACGAATTGATGAAAAGTCCAGCAATGAGCGCGAATCTTGTGACTTGGTTGAATTCATTCGATGTCTCTGCTCCGATGTCTCTGCTTATTCTCTCCAACAATCAAACCCCTATGCCGCATCACAGGGGACTGTATTTGGCATTGTTTTGTTTGACCCGAAAGCAACTAGGTTAGGCAAAGAAATGCACCGTCTCGCCACAGCCCTTTCTAGGTTCGTCCATACTGGAACAAGTCGAGTCCCGTCCATGGGAAGCATATTCTTTTTGGGCTCGAGCATTTTGGAGCATGATCTACGTCCCGGTGACCTTCGTTTCTGCCTGCGTGATACGTGGACAGGCATCGGACGTGATCATTTCTATGGATGTCTTTCGTGGAATCTCAGCAAGCGATGTGATGGTATATCCATCGGACAAGATGAGCTCCACTCTGAATCGACTCGCTGTGGTTATGACATGACATCAGAGCCTGCGCGCTCTGTACCAAGGACCCCTTGGATTGACATGACCTTTGATGATACAGCCATTGCTGTATTAGGCGAGTATACCTCGATCGACCCTCTAGCTCATGTTTTGTATAAGTGATACCCCCTTGCTTTTTTACGAATGACAATTATACTGGACGTGGATACTCTTCATACAGAAATAGCAACCCCTAATGCTGGCCTCATTTCCGCGAGGTGAAACTGAGCGCTCCAATCGTAGCTGTTATTCATGAAGACCAGTAGAACCCATGGATGGTTCCCTGTCATGATAATCCATACATATCTCATTCAATCGCCGTAATTAAGTTGCACCCTCCCTTCTCGCCCGTACGTCCCTCATCAACGCCTTGGCCTCCTCCACTTCAATTCCATCCTGGCACAACTCGCTCGCTAGCTGGTCCGCACGGTCAAGATCACCGTTCCGTGACGCATATTGTGCCAACCACAACCGTGCCTTGGAGGTAGTTGCCGTAACACCAGTGCCGTTCCACGTCTCACTGACGATAGAGTCATCGTTTTGCACAGCGAAGGATTCAGCCTTTGCGCGAGGCTTGCGATTACGATGATGTCGTTGCGACAGATCAGTGTCTTCGTCCCCTGAATGCTCAATCTCGGCATCGCTTTGAAGGCCATTGTCCGAGGCAGAGGAGTCGTCATCATCTGGGTTTTCATTGGCAGGGGCACCGGACTCTTGTTGGAGAGTGAGCTCCATGTATGCAGCGGCCTCCTCTTCGTCACCAAGACGCTCGTACAGTGTCGCGATTTGGTGCAGGGTTTCTGGGTCAAGGATCTTGCGACTCCCAGAGCCAGGGCTTGCGCCGGCGGCCGGTTGCCCGCCATCATCTGGCTGTAATGATCCAGCCACCAATGCGCGCTTCAGAGCTTGAATACTCTGTTCCACTCGGCCCATCTTTGCGTAGCATGACCCAACTGCCTGCCACATCTTTGGGTCGTACGGACGTAATGCTGCGGCGCGCTGGTAGTAGAACAGGGCATAGAAAGACATATCTAACACTTCGTAGGCTTGTCCGAGACCGTACCAGGCGCGGTAGTCCTTACGATTGACATCGACAGCTCGACGGTAGGATTCGATGGCAGTGTGGGTATTCTTCATCTCGATGTACTCATGACCCATCAGGGTCCATGCAGATAAGAAGTTCCGGTCGAGGGTGAGTGCACGTCGGAAGTACATTACTGCCTTCTCATGCTCAGATTTCAATGAGTAGTAGTTACCCACGACACAGCAGGTTTCTGGGCGGAATTTATCGGTGGCGGTTGCGACCTGAGCGATGAATGCAAGTTGAGGTCGTTGGTCCATCACGTAAAGGATGTTCGAATAGTGATCTAGACTGTCTAAGCGGTGTGGTGATGTGGCTAGAATGCCTTCGAAAATATGGGATGCTTCTTCGAAGTCTGAATGATATTAGTTCATGTATGAACTACGCATTGTGCAGGAGCCGGGGCAGTTTTACCTTTCGAGTGATATAGTAACAACGCGTGTTGTGTTTTGAGGAATGCGCTTTCTGGAAACATTGACTGTAGCTCGGAGAGTGACCTGTATGTGTCTTCTGTGGCCTGGTACAGCTCCTGGCTGCAGTAGACGTAGAATATTAAGCTCATGACGTTTTGCGGCAGAAGTTCGAGGATTTGTTTCAACTGGTAAAAATTAGTACCGACGGAAGGAAATGTTGATGGGAATAACGTACGTCTTCTGTGCTTCCCAGGAGGTCGTTCAGTTCCTGCCAGGCACCCCAATGGTATGGGTTTTGATGCACACAGCGGATCAGCCATTTCTTCGCCAACTCCTCATTCCGTCCTTTTAACAAGACCACAGCATAGAGATACTCCAACCACCCCTGCCCTCGATCATCCAACCCTTGTGCGGTTCGTTCTGATAGCCATCCATCTAAACCTCTAGCGAGGCCGGACAACTCTCGATTGACCGCCATCCCACCATCTGCTGGACCTAACACCATTTCCGTCTCCTCTTCCTTGCGCTTCTCTCCGGCTAAGTATTTTGCGTACAGGGCGAGGAAGAGCGATTTCTGACTGAGCTTTGGATATGGATTTTGCTGTATTTGGGTCTTTGGGGTCTTTGAGCTTTGAAACGGCGAAGCTTTGTCCTTGCCTTTTTGTGAAGTCCGCGATGGCCTCGGCTTGGAGTTGGGCGAGGTAATGGATAAAGGAACGGGTGGTGTTGTCGGAGGGAGGAATACGGCCGCACATCGGTCATATTCGCGGGTATCGAAGTATGATTTGGCGAGCAGGTATTTGTAGGACTCTTGCGTTTCAAGGGCAGCTTCTACTGGGTCACGCACTTGGAGATAAGGATTTGTTGCTGGCGGAGGAGGATCTGAAATCTCCATTGGAGACTCGAGATCAGTATCTTCGTGATCTAAAGGGCGGAGAGAATCAAGCATTTCAGCGGCCCTGAGTTCATCAACATCATTAGCACGTCAGGCTTGTTCGAATCAAGCTTATTAGTCGTACCATTTTGATGATTGGTAAAGGCATCGCTCCGAGCATTTGATTGCAGCATTTTCCAGCTGGTACATGAGCTCCCGGATTCCGTCATCTGTAGGTTCTTCCATGACGGGCGTCGTGGTCGCAACTAAGCGGAGGTGTTCTGGGGTAGGACGTTCAAACACAACTTTGTGGGGCCGATAAAGCTCTGGGTCAAGATGTTTTGCGACAATTCGATATCATGCTTATTTGGGTTGAAAGAAGCTCAGCTGTTCAACCTCAAGATGCAAAGGTTCGGTGGTGTAAATAAATGGTCTTGGCCCTCGTCGCGTTGTTGATATGGATGAGACAGCGACCCGTGTAACTGGAAAGATCGCAAATAACCGCAGCGAAGGCTCAGAACAAGCTATTAATGCTCATAGAGTTTGAAACAAAGTGAAGATCGTTCAATGGCCTTGAAGAATCCACGTCGTCCTCGGGTTGCGCCTGGAGAAACAGCAACACAAGACCAAACAGGACAAACATAACAAACATAACAAACGGTCCCTCCGCGGGGAAGTGGTTCATTTCTAAATAGTTGCGTGTTTTCGATCTTCAGATCATTGAAGTCTTTACCACACACTTTGTCATCATGGCTTCTACTACCAAGCGCGCCGATTTCGAGGCTATTTTCCCTGCATTGGCCCAAGATATCCTCGCCCATGCTAAGCGCTACAACCTCCCTGACAATGCGCTTGAGTGGTTCGAGAAGGTAAGAAACCCCCTCTTGATTGATTGCTCTTGAGGAAAGATCATGAATCATGACTGACACCATTAATTGTGGTCTATAGTCCCTCAATGTCAATGTTCCCGGCGGTAAGCTCAACCGTGGCCTCTCGGTCCCTGATACCGGCCTTGCTCTCCTGAAGCAGCCCCTGACCGAGGAGCAATTCGAGCACCTCAGCATCCTTGGTTGGATGACTGAGTTGCTCCAGGCTTTCTTCCTAGTCAGCGACGACATGATGGACTCCTCTATCACCCGCCGTGGCCAGCCCTGCTGGTACCGCCACGAGGGTGTCGGCCAGATCGCGATCAACGACGCCTTCATGCTGGAGGCCGGTATCTACCTCATCCTGAAGCAGCGCTTCCGCTCGCACCCCGCCTACATTGACATTGTCGAGCTCTTCCACGAGACCACCTGGCAGACTGAGCTGGGTCAGCTTTGTGACCTCATCACCGCCCCCGAAGACAACGTCAACCTCGACAACTTCTCCATGGAGAAGTACATGTTCATCGTCACCTACAAGACAGCCTACTACAGCTTCTACCTGCCCGTCGCTCTTGCTCTTATGTACCTGCAGTTGGCTACCGAGGAAAACCTCAAGCAGGCTCACGACATCCTCATTCCTCTGGGTCAGTACTTCCAGATCCAGGATGATTACCTCGACAACTTCGGTGACCCATCTGTCATTGGCAAGATCGGTACCGATATTCAGGACAACAAGTGCTCTTGGCTCGTTAACCAGGCCATCCAGCGCTGCACTCCCGAGCAGCGCCAGCTCCTGGATGCTTCCTACGGCCGCAAGGACGCTGCTGAGGAGGCCAAGGTCAAGGCCCTTTTCAACGAGCTTCAGCTGGAGAAGGTGTACAAGGAGTACGAGGAGAAGGTTGTTGGCGAGCTCCGCGAAAAGATTGCGGCCGTCGATGAGTCTAAGGGTCTGAAGAAGGAAGTCTTCGAGGCATTCCTTGGCAAGATCTACAAGCGCACCAAATAGGGGATCATACTCTCTTGTGTGTTTCGATGGATACCCGTCGTTCGACTGGATCGTGACGATTTAAGATTTCCTACCGCCTATGCACAAAGCTGAACATGTCCGGCGATAGATGGTCATTTCTTCCTCGGATATATTTTTAGTTTTTTTTTATATTTTCGGGCTTACTTTCTCAGCCTTAATAATAACTTAGAATGAGATAGATCTTTATTTCAAGAACTTTTGTTCGGGGCTCAAAAAAAAAAGCTAACAACCCCAGGAACCAATGTCTATTTACAAATGAGGAGCATTCAATGCCATCAAACAAATCAGTCCCGAAACCAATCCCGCACAAGGCAAAGTCAAGACCCAGCCACCAAAGATAAAGCCGAGCTGCTTCCAATTGACGGCGCCAAGATCATAGTTCATGAGAGCGACGCCCATGGAGGCACCAGTCAAGCACTGCGTCGTGGAAACGGGCAAGCCAAGTCTTGAAGCCAACATCACGGTGATAGCTGCTCCAAGCTCAACACTGAAGCCACGCGTCGGGGACATCTGCGTGATCTTGTTTCCGAGAGCACGAACGATATGGTATCCGTAGAACCAGAATCCAAGACCGAGCAACAGACCAGCAATAACCAAGAACCAGATCGGGGTGGGTGCATCGGTCTCGACCATGCCAGCATGGAACGTGCTGTACACAGCAGCCCAGGGTCCAACAGCATTAGCCACATCGTTTGAGCCGTGCGCAATCGACATCATCATAGCCGACACAACTTGGCAGTATGTCCAAAGATGTTCGACGCGGTCGTCATAGCGGTGGGCACGCGCGTGGATTGCCCGCAGCTCAGGCGAGTCGTGTGTGACCACATCACGGGTGACACCCTGAAGGAAAAGCCATTTGATATATCCGTAGGCCTTCTGGGGATTTGCCCAAGATAGCTCTCGGACAGGGTCAATGAAACGTTCAGTTGGCTCGATATGCCTCTTCCGTGGCGGGGCTGCCGGTGTGGTCTTCTCCTCGTCATTTCCTATTTGTGGCGGGTTAGGCTTTGCTTTGATCTCCGGCGTGGCCGTGACAGAGTCTGCATTCGATATGACATTGTCTTTGTCTTGGTCGTTTTGGCCGGCTCGCACTTCGCCGTAAGAATCTTCATAGTAGCTGACCACAGCTTGGTTGGCCTTGCCTGGGAAGTATAGCGGTGGGTTTGGCTTCATGAGCAAGGGGCCGAGGGGGATGTGATAAAACCTGAGGCGGGTATCGTTCATGATGAGACGGCGTTTGAAATATGGAATGAAGAAAATGTAGGCAAAGATGAGACAGCCAAAGAACACACCCACAATGATACCGGCTGCCTTGCCAGCGCCAAACGCCTCCAACGAGGGTGCGGTGGGGGCTTCGATGACGATGAAGAGGGCGAGGATGGCTCCCGTCATGGCAAGGTAGTATGGAATCATGAACATACCCCACTTGAGGGAATCTCGACGTTCAAGGACACTGTACTTGAGAGTACCGAAGATTATAGCCGAGAATCCAGCTGCCACGAGGGGGGCAATACCCCAAGATGCAGCAACCTGGGAGACACTGCCGTCTGACCAGCCCCAGTTGATAGAAGACTGGGATGCAAAACCAACACCAATGAGGGCACCGACGATAGTCTGCGTCGTCGAGACGGGCCAGCCCATTCGAGTGGCGAACATCAACCACGAGGCGCTGCCAATCTCAGCACAACCCATGGCCAGCATGAGCGCGCCAGGCTTGCCCTCGAATCGGTTGATGTCGATGATGCCGTTTTTGATTGTATCGGTGACTCGTGCGCCCATGGCTACTGCACCGATGAACTCGGTGAATACGGCCAGGACACCGGCCGTGGCCATGTTGAGCGTCCGGGCCGCAACGGAGGTGGCATACGCGTTGGCGACATCGTTGGCACCGTTGCCGAAGGCACTGACGACGAAAGCGATTGAGGTAATGGCTAGGATCCAGTCATACTTCGCGGTTGCTGCCGGAATCATGGTGACGAAGGGCTGCGTTCGACCACGCAACAAGGGGAATATGGGCTCGAGAAGAGGAATTAATTCTGAGAGTCTATCAATGTCAAGAATTTATGGTGCACTTATACGAGCTGCGACCTTCTCGCCACGACCATTGCCAAGTGCGGCCTATGATAAAACCCTGTGCTGAACTTGGCTTGATCCATATTGAGTTCGATTCTGATTTCAATCCTAGCCCATAATACAGAAATCATGGACAGCGTGCACCTACAATCCAGCGGTCATTGGTTGAGCTGAAGGCGACTTTGTCCGTTGATCGAATAGAGGCGGGAGTTGGCGCCAAGTCTTGGGAGCGGACGCCAAGGGCGGATAAAGCACGTCTTCCGGCGATGATATACTCTCTATGGATCACCTAGGCCAGTCATATTGGGTATGCCGGCACGTTCCTGGGTGCTGAGATACGATTGAACGGTTAATAGAGCTTGACATGGGTTCAGTGTGCGCGCCCAGAAATCTGGAAGTCTGGTTTTCTCGGCGGACGCACAGCCTACTCTTGGCATCATGTCACTACTGGTTGCAAATTTCTGGGCAACTGTGTGGTCGTGTGCTCACCCTGAAGACTTTTCACTGCAAGATATTGGCACTCTGAATTGGGATCTAGAATAGCCCAAAAACAGCGAAACCCCATGTTAGAGTACCACATGGGAGACGTTTGGGTGTCCAGATACCTGGATAGGCCTCTCTACATTCTATCTTTGACTTTAGTTAAAAGTCACTCTCGCCTTGGCTCTGTGGGCCATCCCCTGCCTCGGGAAGAGGGGCACGTGTGTAACCCGGCTTTTGATGGCAGCCTCGCTTCTCGTGAGGAAGTGAGCGGGTATAACGAGCTTGGCGATTTGGGACTCGGGGGGATCAGGGGGGTCAGGGGGTATCCCATTTCTTCCAAAAAGATTAGTTCCCGATTAAAAATAAATAATACAAGCTGGAGGTGTAGGACTGATTCATCAATTGTATGATTTGACATTCAAAAATTGTCAGACACCTTCTATGACGCAATGCAAATAAAGCAGGAAAGATGGATGTCGCTATAAAACAGGCAATCAAACACACCAAATTTTCACCATGAACAGGGGCTACACGACAGTCGGGCCCTCAATGCTGCTTATAAGGGTCTGCGCAAATCCTTCAAATCGAGGATAAGACCAGGTATCCCGGTATCGTTCAACCAGTGGCCGATCATCAGGTTCAGCGGGGGTATCTTGTGGTTGACTGTTTGGACTGTCCTCCTCATCGTCCTCCTCGTCACTATCACCAGTCTCCATTTTTCCTTCAACCAATTCTCCGAACTTCACATCAATAGGCACACTACCCATAAATGGAAGGCTTAATTCCTGGGCCATCACCTGTCCTCCACCACTGGAGAACAAATTGCTAACCTCACCACAGCAGGGGCAAGCATACCCGGACATATTCTCGATAACCCCAAGTACAGGGATATTAGTCTTAACGCAGAAATTCGCCTCTTTGCGCACATCCGATGTCGCCACAGCCTGGGGCGTTGTAACAAGGACCGCACCGGCAAGTCGAGGCAAGCCTACTTGCGCAGCGGCAGCTGCATCTGTGGTAGAGAGCGTGAGAAGCTGCTCAGCCAGCGCAATGTGCTCGTCACTTGTTCCGGGAGGCGTATCGATGAGCAGGTAATCAGTCGGGCCCCAGAAGACATCTGAGAGGAATTGGCGGATCATAGCCGTTTTCTTCGGCCCGCGCCAGATGACTGCGTCGCCGCGATCCCGGAGGAGGAATCCCAGGGACATGCAGCGGAGAGAACCGCGTTGGGGTTGTGTTGGGGGCGCTGAGGCGTCGGATTCAGCTGCGGATTCAGCACCGTGAACTGGTACTGGCATCCATCCGCCTGGCGCTTGTGTAATCTTTGCATCTTCGAGTCCGACTAGGCGTGGCATTGAGGGTCCTGTCAGGTCGATGTCGAGGATTCCGACCGATTTGCCTTGGAGCGAGAGCGCAAGGGCGAGTTGGAGTGTGACAGAGGATTTGCCCACACCTCCTTTGCCGGACAGGACCTAATGTTCAGGATTACCTCGTTAGTCTTGTCCAAGAAATTGCGCTTAAATGTTCTAGCTCATGGCTTCTAGCAGTGCGCTCGTTATCGATAAGCTATGAGGGGCATAGCTTTCTTTTTGCTTTCTTTTTTTCGCGCGGAGGACTTGTAAGGGATTGACGGCGCACGTACCAGCACAACATTCTTCACTCCAGTGAGAGGCATATTTGTATAGTGTATGCTTAATTTGGAAGAAAGAAAGGTTGCAGCGACTGAAAGCGCAATGACGGATTTCAAAGAGTGGGGAGGCCGATATTCGGGCGCTTATCAATCGCCTTCTGACTAACCTTCGGTCTACAACAACGCCGGTATGACAACCATGGAATAGAAAAGGTCTGATTGGCCACTTATTTTGAATTTGGAGCTTGTTAGGCAATGCCATTGCTCTACGTAGCAAATATGAAGGTTCTCCTTCGGTATCAGATATGTCATGTAACGTTCACCCATACAAACCCACTGCCCTGCTGGTATTCGCTTTTGGAACCACTCTGAGGAAACTCTCAAGACGAGAAAGACTATTAGTAGTGCGTTTTACTGCCACTTTTGGACAACGACACCTCCACGTTTGAAATCGGGCATATCGCCGAGAACAACGTTCCAGTCCTTAAGCTCCGTGCTGGGGAAAGTCGTCATCAAGACCCATGCGCGGTTTGCACCATCCGGGGTAGCAGCAGCAACAAACGCATAGACATCGCCAATGGTGGCGGTGGTGTTAAACCGAGACGTTAACCGCGTACCATCTCCGAGGCGGATTTGTAGGGTAACCGTAGGTTGCGACTCGTCCACGGTGGGCTTCGCTGGCTCCTGGGCAGATGGTGCAGGAGTGGAGGACGAAGGTGTGGGGGCCTGGCTCCGTACGCTGGGCGTCGGGCTACCGAGGCGCTGTCCAGAACCCGAGAAAGGCTTGTACTTGGGTTTGGGCTTGGTGTATTGCTCCTCATGCTGCTTGAGTTCCACATCCACCTCCTGACCAGGTTGAACATTCATGATGGAAAGAGGAGCGCGGCCCTGGCGGATACCGTCCAGGATCTCTGCATTTCGGGGGTCGTCTGATCGAAACAGTTCACCGTCATCCACGGAAAATCCATCAGCCCAGAAATGAAGAGTCCGTTGAACACGCTGGGCACGCTGTTGAGTGGGCACCGAGGGGTTTTCAATCAGCTGGCTTGGTGCATCGTCACCACCGAGTGTGCGGGCAGTGCCGGTGAAATGTGATTCCCTTGGCTCAGGGGCGTCGGAAGGAGGAGGCTGCGCCCTGTTGACGTTTGAATATTAGCTAAGTTCAGTATTCCCAGCAATCTCTATCTAACGTACCTGCGGGCCTTTTCGAGGATCTTCTTTTTCAAATCGTCGGGGTTCTGCACAGCAAGTCCGGACTTTTCACCACCTGCAAAGAAATCATGCTCGTCGGTGTCATCGCCATCGGACGAATCACCAGCTCCGCCACCTCCTCCCGAAGCAAAGTCTCCCAGTGTTGCAAACTTCTTCTTGGGCGCAGCTCTTCGGGCGGACGATGAGGATGAAGCTGCGGCAGAGGATGAAGCTGGTACGGCACTTCCCCCGAGAGTTCTGCCCCCCGCGGCAGCTCCAGAACTCCCCTCTGTGCCTAGTTGTCGCTCGCCACCAGTAGTGGTATCCTGCAAGGCTTCGTCCTGCTCCGCAAAGAACTCTGTGACAGCAGCTTCGATGTCCCACCCATTGGCAGCAAGATATTCTTGAGCCTAGATAATCACGCACTCGGATTTAGCAACCGCATTACGTATAGGTCAAGCAAGAATCGTACCTCTGAAGCCTGAGTTCCAGTCATAGCACAGAATTGGGACACAGCCTCATCGTGCTCCGCGGGGTTACCCTCCATAGTTGAGCTTGGTTGGCGGGTTTTGGAGATCGAAGTGAAAAGAGGAGACCGAGAGAGAAATTAAATGGCAGGTCTGATAGCGAAAACAGGGATTTGTCTTCGGTAGGAGGCAAAACAGCGTGAATGTCAAAGAAGCTGCGTTGGATGACAGACCTAAACAACTGGCAGCTGGGCAGCTGCCCGGTACGTCACTCTCAATTGGTCAGCCGGAGCTCGGAATATTCCGTCCCGCGCAAGGCCTCAGGCCCCCACTTCGTTTAAACCTGAGGCCACAAGATATTGTCGGCACATGAAGACCGGCATACTGTAATCGAGCTCCATATAAATTGCTAGCAGAGCCGATACAGAAATACAGAGACTTGAGCTTCCTTGATTGGACCCCCTATTTTACGATACGACTTCATTCGACAGATATATTTTTCCATTCTGAAACTGATTGCAGGGACATCAACCGTCGAGTTCGACTCAATCGTGCATTTTCTACTCCGTACTCACTTGTGGGTGAGAAATATATCATTCACCTTCAGCCCCCATGACTCGCCCGTTAGCCTGGTGGGGCATCTGGGGAGATGATGGTCTGGATGATCATATACGAAACTTCTTACAGTTTAAGGCAGAATGATCACAATTTACCCCCGTAAGAGCAAGATATGGATGACCAAAGACAAAGGAAGGCTTCAGTCCATAAACTCTATGCTAAGCGAACAAAAATAATAGTATCAAAAGGATCGGATCGTTCAAACCAACCCCACCATTTAAATTATTATATTTAATGGATGAAGTTATGGATCCTTTCCTTGTCAGAATGTCTCTCGAGGAAAGCTTCCCTGAGATTTGAAGCGAAGAACCAGAGCCATAAGCCTGCTGAAGCAAGGATCATATTCCTTTGTTGCGAAAAGCCAAATTCTTTTCGACTAGCTCGAGCTCCGAATATTTTCTTTCATATGGCCCAACTAGCCAAATCCCTCGAAGGAAACCCCGGAAATGAAAGAAATCGCTCTTTTAATGCTACCATATACATATTTCTTTGTATGGCCCTCGGCCCCAGACTCGCCAAACTCCTTCTTTACTCCTACATGTTCATCGTGTTCCAATTGAGCTATTTCTCAAACTCCAAATTATTCTTTTCCATATCATTGCCAAATATTGCCCATGATCTGGCTGCATCAAGCTCTCCACATTCAATATGGGGTCTACCACTACGACAGAGACTAGCACAAAGAGAAGGGGCCGTGTAGTTGCAGAAGCGCCCACCAGGATTATGCCCGCCAGGAAGGCAAAATCACAATCAACTCACCGACGGAACGCATGTCGCAGGGGTCGGGATCACAGGGAAGGAAACGCCGAAAGATATCGGACGACACAGCAAATTCAAAGAAACGCCGAACCGCACAGGCCAGCCAAATAGAGGCCGAGTATATGCCGTCTGCGAGTGATCTGATCAGCGACATCCCAAGAGATGAAAATTTTACAATTGACACATTGCTGCCGGATCTTACTACATCATACGTCGGTCGATTCAAATCGCCGCCCGCACCAGCACGGGCGAAAAGGAAGCCATGGCCACGACAATCCAGTCCCCTGGTAGATCCCGAGAAATTGCCTCCTGGCTGGAGTATGGCTGAGCCAGATCTTGACCGACAGTATGTTGACAACGCCGGTGTATCTGTGTTTGTCCGCTTTGACCACATACTAATGGATATGGCGCAGTGATGTCGAGGCACAGATTGAAAGATGCCACGTGAGAATCAACGAGAACATCATGCCCAACATATTTTCACACCGGCTGAAAGGATTGGAAATTTCTCAAGCCAGGCAAATTTTTAGCTAAATTTATGCTCATATCGGAGGAGTTACTGATCGAATGTCCCACAGTGCGTTGGCCGAATCGGAACCTGGGAACCATAGCTTGGATGTCCTCAGACGCTTGGAAGTTTTGAGGCACATTGAATTTCAACTACAAAGCTCGGACAAATTCAATCAGCTCCCTAATGTCATAGCATTGCTGCAGGCCTACCGCGGAGATTGCTTCATTGGAACATAGGATTGGTCACTTATTGGTTTGAAGGTGTGCAATTGTGTGAGCCAAGGCCGTTCAGTTGGGACGAATTCGAGGTACTCAATGCCCACCACTCTGGCAAACGTGGATTTTGGATGGAAGGAGTGAGTTGCCCTTGAATTCCGTTTCAAGGACAGCCATAATGATACAAAACGTTCGCAAATAGCTGGTTGGGCCCGGACCTTCACACTCATTAGCGGTCATTGGTGTACTTGGATTCCCCCCGCCCCTGAGATTCTTTGCTCGCACTGTATGTCCTCCAGAGATCCCCTTTTGGTCAATCCTGATTATGTTTTTAGTATATGGTTGCCATTCGCGTCCCTGGTTTGAGGTGGTACGCAGAGCTTGAATTCCTATATGACACCGGGTCATGTATGATGCCATTATTTGAGGGTGATCTTCAAACCATCATGGGAACATCGACCAACGAACCCCCTGTCATGGGGCTATTTGCATCAACTATAGCTGATGGTAGCACGATGGTTGGCCCAGCGATTGAACTTGAAGTTACCATACTGGATAATCAAAGAAGGCGAATGACAAAATGGGTCAGAGTCCAATGTCAGGTATATCGAGGTTGGTGTAGTCAAGCAGATCAAAGACTGGACGGCCCCTGGCTACGGCAAATGCTATACACACGGTCAGCTCCGCGCGACGATGACACGATGTGGATTGCGAATACCCATGCTGAACTCGTCCGCGGTATACCGGATACAGGTCATTCTCGAACATTTCCAACTGTGGTTCCCGGGACAATCCCCCTTAATCCAGGCGGGCGGGCCTCTCTGATGCCTCGTGGACGGCCTGGAGCCGGTGCAATGCTTCCAGCTATCTTACATCGAAAGATGCCCCGGGTGGCACCACGGTAGTAGAACAAAAGATCATTGTTATCTCATCGTTCTCAATACTCCTGAATTACTCCTTTGATTTTAGTTTCAATCAGCTACGATAATTAGAATGGCGTCTTGTTTACTTCCATAAGCCTCGAAAAAATCCGCTTTTGGCATCATGATCTCCCCGGGTATCCCCCAATATCAATTCCATTTTTCTGTGTGATTTGGTGAAATCGAGCCATAGCTTGAGTCTGTAAAAAAGGTCAAAATCAAGGCATCTGCGATTTTGTTCGAAACATCGTCAACGCAATAAAGGTGTGTTGGGTGGCCCGATTAGCCAAGCATTCTAGAACATCTCCAGGGCTACATCCGGGTATAACCGTGCCAAGCGCCCAACACACCTACCGTCCACGGGTATTTTTCACCAGATACCCAATCTACAATTTATGTACATAGATATCTTTTGTATGGCTTTCCTTGTAGATTGGGTATCTGGCGCACCAATAGTTGTGTTGGGCGCTTGGCACGGGATTCTTTTTAGGCGATAGTTACATATGTATAGTTATATATATGTTGAAATTAAAGGCCTTAAGCGTCAGGCATGTAGTTTAACCACTGACTTCGTAGTTATTAAAAGTAATTCTTCTTCCTAGCAAACTTCTACATGGAATAAACGATCAACTACTCAATACTCATGCCTTTTCAATGTATACAATATACAATACTGACGTAAGGCTTGATTCCGCATTTGGACGCCCCACATCACGTGCCGTTGTAGCATTGCCCCGGCGCTTAATCCCAGCGTTCCTTGAACAAATTGCGCGCAATTTCAAATCGAGCCTCCATTGCCTAACATGCTGCTCTGGTTTAACTAATGAATTCATGGAACTGTACCTGTCGCTAATGTGTTGAAATCACTGTCCAACTCTCAAGTCGCTTCCACCTCCATGCTGCCAATGACCGAACGAAACACCGCTGTATAGGCCGATACACGATACCTTCAAGACCGACTAAGGGTATATTGTACCAAAGAATTTTTTTCTGGAGCCAGAATGACGTCGCCTTACCCAACATCAACTTCATTCTCCCCCTCCGTTGCCTCCGATATGGCTGGAGCGCCCAACAGAGCAGTCTCCGATTTGCCGCAGGCTCAGGTCGACGCGATCATCCGCACGAAGCGCAAGGCTCGTGAGCCCAAAGCCTGCTATCCATGCCACGCGCGCAAGGTTAAATGCGATCGCAATCTGCCGTGCGACGGGTGCGTTAAACGTGACCATGCAGAGCTTTGCTCCTACGAACGCCCCTCCAAGAAACGATCGCAAGCCTTCAATGAGAGCGCCGCCCCCAGTGCGTCAACGGCACCCGTGCCTGAATATTCAACAACATATACGTATGACGAAACCCCGGCGGAAGTGAAACATGAGCCAACTCTGAACCGACCGAGCGTCCCTGCTACAGGTGGTGGCCGTGTTTCAATCGCCCGCGAGGAATGGGATAATGTGCGCAATAGATTGCAAGAAATGGAGTCTACGATTTCTTCACTTCGAGTTGGGCTGGAGAGGGCGGAAGACGGCATCCCAACCTCCGTGGACACCGGAAGCGTGCAGAGTCCCGATGCGAGTTCCCGTTCCAAGTGTGCCTCGCCCGAACGCGAGGGCATCCATGCTGCGAATACTCTTGGCAAAGGCACTGTCCATTTGGGATCGCGTTCTGTTCTAGCTTATATTCTGAACAATCAATCCGGGTCTGATCAACTGCAAGCACTTTTGGAAGGAGGAATACTACCCAAGCTCGGTTTGGACAATGAGTCTGCAACCTATCCATTTGTTGATCTATGGTCGTCCGATATGTCAACATTTGATATTACTGCCGTCTGCAGCGCCCTTCCCACTGATCAACACTGCAGAGAGTGTGTAGTCCTTTCAAATCGAAAATCGAGCTTTTGATTGAGGTTGTTTGTGCTAACTTTCCTTCCTCTCTATAGGTTATTCTACTACTACAAAGACATTTCGGGAGCCATATATCCTGTTTTAGAAGACATCTATGACTTTGAGAACACCCTCGAGCTTCTACTGGGGACAAGAGCCTCTATCGGTGGCGAGTACCTGGCTGATGCAGACCAAGCACAAAAGCCTTTCGGGGTGAGCATTGCGTACCTAGGACTACTGTTCGCTATCCTTGCTTCTGGATGTCAGTCATCTGATTATGGGAGCAAGGAAAGGGAATTGACCTCGCAGGTTTATGGTATGTGATCCACACCAATGATCTTATGGGAGTCCTTGGCTAACACTTCAAATAGTGTGCTGCTCCTACCAGTGCCTCCGCATGACAAATTTCCTATCCCAGCCCACTATTGAAGCAATTCAAACTCTCCTGGTCATAGGAAACGTTTTATCATACAACATGAATCCTGGAATTTCTTATGTCTTGCTTGGCATGACTCTTCGCATGGGCTTAGCACTCGGTCTCCATGTGGAGTCAAGCCGATTTTCGCCAGCTGAACGATACCGCCGACGACATGTTTGGTAAGATATTTTCTCCTTCATAACGCTCAAGTATGTGGTCCTGACATCAATAGGTGGTCCATGGCGTGGCAAGATAGCCATTTTTCGCTCTCCTACGATCGGCCCTCCACCACTGCAGTGAGCCAGCCAGATATCGCTTATAGGGATGGCTCTAAACCTGGTGACATATCTTATTTTGAAACTCTTTCTCGAGTCATTTCTCTTGCACTAGAGGTTGTCCGCATTCGCATGCTGAGCCCACATGCGCAAATAAGTCTGGAAAGCATACAGACTTATAAGGACCGCATCCAGAAGATCATGATTGAGGCAAAGCCATACCTGCGAGATGCAATAAACTGTTCTACACCTACGCAACATCTGGAGCGAGTTGTGTTGAAGTTGCATTCTTCTTATTTCGCCTCTGAGCTCTGCAGGCCAGCGCTCAAACCCATGGCGGATTTAAGTGACTCCAGCGCAGCCAGCATGCGCGAAAATTGCGTGATGAATCTGATGACGACCGTTGAAGCTTACATTGAAATGCACAACATCAGCTCCCACGCAGCTCGTTCCTGGATCTTATTACAGCGGGCGATTAGCTCCGCATTCCTGCTTGCCGTCATTGACGAGGCGAAAGCGGACCCGAATGTATGGAATCTCCTGCATTCTCTCGAAGGCATCATCGCCCAAAAAGCAAGCATGGAACGTGCCTATGATTCCAATGAGGCCCCCACCGTGGCCAGTATGACCTCGCCGCCCCAACCTCTCGGCACTTACGACCCAATCACAGGGGCCATGAACGCCCCAGGCCCCATGGCCCCGGGGGCGGATCCAAATTCTCCGGTCGGGTTACCCCCTGACACACAAACGCAATGGGCCAAGTCGCTAGCGAAAACACATCGTGCTTTGCAAAAACTCCTTGCCGCAGTTGGGAATCCGTCTACGCGTCCTCCAATTGGACGCAATGGTACGCCTGTGTACTCCAGTAGTACTCCTAACCTCAACCCGGCCTCCGCTTCCATGGGTACACTTGCCCCTGGGCAGGCAAACATGACCTCCAGCGTTGGTTCTCTTCCACCCCCGACGCCAGAAAGCTCTGCCAGTGGTGAATGGACAATGCCCAATATAATGGATCGTGCAGCAGAGTATATTCATCCACCCCTGTGGGGCTAGTGATTTGAGGTGACTTGTCCCTCGAAACGCGTTTACTTTTCAATTGTTTTCTTCAGCGCGGCGCCGGCGTCATTTTTTCCGGTCCATCTCATGATTGTTGTTATTTTTGCAAATTTATTCAAATTTGTTGGAGGGGATGGCTTTTCTTCCGAATTGAATATGTTCTTCCGTATGATATGCGCCGTTGAACGTTTAGCATCTGTATAATCTCTTTTACGAAATCTTATATCGCTATACTTCGAATCTGCCCGCGAATACGATCTATGCATACTGCCTACGTCAATGTCTTAGGTGCTTTTCGACGGGAGCGTCTGCCAAAGCAGCCTCGAAACTAGTCTCTCTTTGGCCGAGGCTCCTTGGAATGATATGCCCGCTAGCGAAAAGTGGTCAACATTGCTACAGCAATATTCATGATTCAATGTAAGGAGGGACACCATTTCTCTGCTCAACTCCAGATCTGCATTCTGCTCCATTATTCCCCACTATCTGAATAGCGGGGAAGGGTCAGAGTGAGCCCACATCCCCGGAGACTGGACTTCCCCCGGGGCCCCGGGGGAATTACATCATGACTAATATTAGCCCTAACTTCTAAGGTTGACTACATCGGCACTTCTTTTTTAACTACGAAGTAGACCGACCATAGATGACTCTGACACACTTGCATAGTTTCATGATTGTGCTTGCTAGACCATGGTAGTTGTAATACACCTTACGTTAGCTTCTTTTTGCAGTGACTGATATGACTCAAGTTTCACATCTCTGCTCATCTGATTTTCCGGAGGATCACTCTTCTACCCTCCTTGTTAGTCATAAATCAATGAAAATTATCAAGGATGACAAAGTATTTCTCAAGTTGTTGCTTCTTGCAGGGGGTCGCTGGCATCCCAGGATCTAAGTATATATCAAGACCGGTTGAAGATATGACCAGAAGACTAGGATCTATCAACTATGTATCACTTAAAGCTAAGAATACATCACATCAAGAAGAGTACTGATGCTCACAAGGCGCGAACTGCAGCTTATCCAAATATACTGTAATCGGCCTCAGGCACTCCAACCTTTCCCTACATGTAGATATTTATCTCCTTTCATCCTCCTATATAATTCATGACTCTATCCTGATGGGGTTACTTAAACTCCTATCATTTTACCTAATCTTATCTCCTGGGAAATCCCACGAGATCATTTAATGTGAGACATTTACATCCCCGGGCTCCCTACCACTGACATCCGAGACAGCTTAATTTCCAAGCGCACTACAAAGGGCCGATATTATTGGATACCTTGCGAGAACTCCAACCGTCGAATCGGTGAATGCGGAGACCAGCGTAGTACAAAATCGGGCAGTTATTTACGCCGGAGTCAGCAGAGTCAGAAACGCTCCGAGGTAAAATGCACCTCAGCCTTTCTAATCTCTTTCAAGCGAAACCCAGAATCAGCTCCAGCAATCTCACTACAGCTATTATTTATTCTTCCCACCCTTCCACCAAAGGACATCTACCTCGGTACGTCTTGCAAGACCAGATCGCAATCTCTCGTCCCGATTATGTCTTTTGAATCCCCCAACAAGTACTACAAAGTCGGGGTCCTCCTGTTTCCCGGCGCAGACATCCTCGACTTCGCAGGTCCAATCGAAGTCTTATCCCATGTCTCGCACAACCGAAACCCAGATAGCCCGGACAGAATGTTCGAAATCAAAACTGTCGCTTGCAGCCCCGCCATTCGTGCTGCAAGTTCGCTTACAGTTCACGCAGACCTGCTCTTACCTGATGCGGTCGATCAGATTTCGGACTTTCATATCCTTGTCATTCCCGGTGGCCCCCCGGCGGTGCTGCAGCCACTGATCAAAAGCAACGCACCGGAGCTTGATTTGATTCGCAAATTTGCAGCCCTACCTGCAGATAAATCACTACGCACCCGGATTTTGCTGTCGGTTTGTACCGGCGCCTTTCTGCTTGGGGCGGCAGGTGTACTCGGCGGAATGACTGTGACGACCCACCACCATGCCCTTGACAGACTTCGAGATATTTGTGCTCGTTCTAATGCACCGGGTGAGCCTACTACGACCGTACTGCACAAGCGATATCTTGACGGGGGTCTGTTGAAGGGAGGCGGTGTTCAACTCCTCACGGCGGGTGGGATAAGCTCAGGCTTAGACGCCACATGCTACCTTGTTAGTCAATTGG
Source organism: Penicillium solitum (assembly GCF_028829755.1). Taxonomy (NCBI): domain Eukaryota; kingdom Fungi; phylum Ascomycota; class Eurotiomycetes; order Eurotiales; family Aspergillaceae; genus Penicillium; species Penicillium solitum. The sequence goes on from NW_027072122.1 coordinate 327,379, forward strand.
CAACACATGACATGGCGGCATTTATCGTTCGGGTTATGGAGTATGATTGGCATGAGCTCGAAGAGTGAGCTGCATATTTAGCGCTAATGGATGTTATAATGCTGATAAAGCACCGGGGTGGAATCTAATTTGAACACAGCATAAGAGGTATCACAACACGTGTGCTTGGCTCCGTCTGATTTAACCAATTAGACAATATATACTTCTCTGATTGTAGTATTTCCTGATCTTGCTATGGAAACCGAATGTAGAGGTCACAGGGTAGAAGTTGGACAGCTATTTTTAATTCCCCCCAAAATAAACATTTGTTGATGGCTCAGCTCAGCCATGGGGAGAGTCCATCTTACCGTTGCGCTCATTATCTTGTATAATGTCACAATTAATCAACAACCAAAATCCGCGTTGGATCAAACTAACGTTGCCGCTTCCTAGCGGTTCAAGTCACAATAGGTTACATGTGTCTTGAATCTGCACAGGATTACCTAGAGAGATTTGTTGTCACTTTCTAGCATTGACAGCGGGTTGCCGGGGATCCCGAAACCCCCCTTGGGAGACTCATTGACACATATAGGCACAACTATTTCGATTGTCCAATGGATCTGAAACTTTCATGCATCCCTAGTCATCAGACACAATGGATAATCGAGGCTTTTCTCATTTACTATGGGAATATCCCTCAAGCCACCTCACTCTTCGGTTCTACGCGAGCTTTGCTGACACTACTGAAAGGGTAACTGAAGCTTTCGAGGTTTAAACTTCTCAGACTCAGCAACCAACCTACTGAAAATTCAACTTCAAGCCCTTTACTAAGTTGGCCAAGGCTGTTTAGCGAGTTTTCTCTACTATGACCTCATTCATGGGGCCAAGTATAGTAGGAAAACATGGCGCCAAGTTGTACAGGGTGATAGCCACTCGTCCCATTCGTGCCTGGGATGCCCTAGGTTGAACCTAAGACTTGACTTCTTAGTCCGCATCAGGAGTTACAGTCATCGGAACGGAGGGTTGAACTTCCCAGATTTCTTGTCGCGAGGTCAGTGTTCTGGCTGATGCTGGTTATATAGCACCATCTGGTTCTGGATAAAACAACACATCTCTATTTCCTCAGGACTCAAGTGAGACCAATACAGTTACTTCTCATTCAGGCTTTTTTCTCATACCTTTTCTGGGTAGAACAGTGCCTGGCTCAGAGTATCTCCCTTGGCAACATACATTCCAGATCGAGTCACGATGGTCGCCTTGGCACCGGGTGCGGACATTGTCCCCACTACATACCACCCCAAGCATGCCGAGAATGGAATTTCCCCCTTCGACAAGGGAATATCCAATCAGAAAGTCACTTTGAAGGCTGTGGACATCACGCCTCCTGGATATGACAGCGCCGATCCGGTGGTTATTACCTCAAACGGCAATGGCACCAACCAACACGAACAAAATGTGCTCAACAGCCCCATCGCCTCTGAGATCCCGAAAACCCCATCGGGAGATGAATTGATGGCTATGGACGTATTGAAGATTATCGAAAGTTATGGTGTTGACTTTGAGAAGTCGGGTATTTCCTGGAAGGGGTTTGAGTCGTTTGTTCCAGTTGTCCTGGGGCAAATCGCCAGACAAGAGCCAATCCGCATGATCTTGCCCGCATTTCCCTTCAAGTCACCCAATGCGCACAGTAAAGTGCTGGGCACTATGCCCGACTTTGGTGAAGAATTGGCCTTGGCCCATTTGAATGGACTTTGCCAAAACATCGGCGAAGTATACGCTCCTGGTGCCGATGTCTACATCAGTTCTGACGGACTTGTATACAATGGTAAGGAAATGACCAACATGAATGTTCATAACTATTCAATACTGACATGCGCTAGATATCCTTGGCGTCCCTGACGAAACCGTTTGGGACTATGGAGAAACCCTGCGAAAAATGGCCATCGAGAAAGAGCTCCACCATGTCAAATTCATTCGTCTTTTCGAGCTTCTCGATCACCCATGGTTCCCATCCTCAACCCAAGAAGCTGCCAAGGCATTCTATCTGGCTCATGCTAGTTGCCTCCGCCGAGAACTGATGTACACCTTTGCTGACCCGAGCTTCGACGCGACGAAGGCTATCAAAACCGACAATGATACATGCCTGACGTACCGCGGCTACATCAAGTTTTTGACCAAGGATCTAGCCCATCTCGAGGAGAAGGGCAAATCCATGTCAAAACGAGCCCGGCAAGCACAGATTGCGGACACAGCACGACAGATGATCATTCGGGGGAAAATGTTTGCGGCGGCCATCAAAGCCAACCGAAAGGACTACGTACGACTATCTATTCACGAGTCCGCGGGCGAGAAAAAGCTTTCCGTCTCCCTTATTCCACAGATTCGAGGCACGCTGGGGTATACACCTTGGCACTCTTCTGTGGCTGTCGGGCTGGACGGTTCGTATCGCACGGTCCACGCCGAAGACGTTCGCGACACCCACGACCTTATCTATAAGAACGGACAACCATATTTCTTCCGCGAAAGATCAAGTCTCTTTGACTGGACCGAGGACGGGTTATCCGTCAAGTTCGAGCATCTCTATCCCTGCGGACTCATCATCCGCCCCGCAGATATCGACAATGTCAATCCCCCGCCGTCGATCCGCTCCATCCCTATGAAGAAAGTCCGCCAGCTGTCAAACGGCATGTCGCCAATTGTCATCCGCGGATTTTCCGAGACTCTTGAGGAAGATCTCTATGTCAAGAAGGGGGAAGAGCTTGGCACTATTCTCCCATGGAGCTTCGGCATAATCCAAAAGGTACGAGACAACGGCCGCTCCGACAAGATGGGCAACAACGTGACCTCGAACGAGGCTATGCCGATGCATTTCGATGGGATGTTCAAATTCGATGAGATCATCGACCCAGAAACCGGCGAGAAGAAAAAAGTCCAACATCCACCGGGCTATCAGTTCTTCACTTGTCCCGCTACTGCGCCGAAGGGCAACGGGTACACTTTGTTTGCAAGCTCCCGACTGTTCTTCCGGTACCTGCCTATTCCATGGTCTGCTGAGCGCCTTGAGAAAGTTACCTGGGCTATGGATAACGATGGGTTCTGGGATGCGAAACTTAAGAACCTGCCTTTGATTGTGAAACATCCTATCTCTGGACTGCCTTGTCTGCGCTGGCATCAACCTTGGGACTCGACCAAGACCAAATTCTCGACTTGTGATGTTTCAATTGAGAATGACGACAATAGTCTGGTCAAGGTCGTGGATCGCATCACATATGACTACAGAGTTTGTCTTCGCTTTGGTTGGGAGAGGGGTGACCTGTTGATCAGTGATAATACTGCCATGCTGCATACTCGCACTGGTTATATCAGTGACTGCGATCGGGAACTGTGGCGAATTCATTGTGATTGAGATGCTCATTTACTTGTCTTGGCTTTTAATCTTGTGTTATTTGCTTTCTGTCTTCTTTTCTGTCTGCGCTTGGTCACTCGTTTTCCCACATATTTGGCTTATGTTTGGTGCGAAGTTGCTAAGTATTCTGAAGCAATTACACACGTCTTCAATGCAATATCCAATAGATTTTGAGTCTGGTGTCTTTGAATATCTTTCGTGCTAAGTCTCTATAAGAAGAATATAATACGGCTCTCTCCCTCTAGTAGTATTTAACTCGTCTAAATAATAAGCACCAGCCTAATAACTAACATTCTACCAATCCCTAATTATTTATCTTCACGAGATGGAAAGAAGTAAGGCCAAACTTGGTGCAGGTGGTTACAATTGCTGGTTTCGTCTTGTCGGCACAACTTCGGCAGTTGATCCCCGCACTAATCCAGGCTAAAGTGGCTCGAGTTACCATTTCGGACACTTGACGAGTAAACATGGTGTTCAAATATGCTACCCATTTCTTAATTTGCAGTTGTATCTTTCAAAGTCCCCCCAGAACCAATATCTACCATGGCCTCTTCGCGCCAGTTCCAGTCTTTCCCCTCCAAGCCCCGCGTGTTTATCCTAAGCGACATCTCAAATGAGCCGGATGATGCAGAGTCTCTGGTGCGCTACCTGTTATATTCCAATCAGTTCCATACAGAGGGGCTGGTGGCTTGCACATCAACATGGATGAAGAGCAAAGTCTGTCCACAGGACATGCATAAGATTGTAGATGGCTATGAAAAGGTCGTCGATAACCTCAATTCCCATGTCCACCCGGATGACCCATACCCGACAGCCCAATATATGAGATTTCTGATCAAAAAGGGTGCAGAGGTATAGCGGTCAATCAAATTCCGTGTCCAAACCAACTGATCCTAACTCCCATCACAGACATATGGTATGGCGGCAGTAGGAGACGATATTCCCCTCAGTGAAGGCGGCCAACTTCTCTTGGAACGCATTCAAGCACCGACCGCGGACCCTCTCTGGATTCTCTGCTGGGGCGGCACAAACGTCTTAGCCTCAGTGCTCCTCAAAATCCAAAATACACACTCAAAAGCCGATGCCGTAGCCCTGCGGTCCAAGCTTCGCATCTACACAATCTCCGACCAGGACGACTCAGGAGTCTGGCTGCGCACCACCTACCCAGACCTCTTCTATATCTGCTCCGTACACGGCTGGAACCAATACGGCATGGCGGCGTGGACTGGCATTTCAGGAGACAAATGGTACGGCTTCGATAAGGGCGGACCTGATCCATCCAAGATCAGCAAGGAATGGATCCGAAAGAACATCCAAATCGGCCCGCTCGGCTCGACATACCCTGATTTTATGTTCATTCCAGAGGGCGATACTCCAACATTCCTGTATCTTATTCAGAATGGGCTAGGTGTTGCCGAACGCCCTGAATTTGGCTCTTGGGGCGGTCGATACATCCAAACCGATATCAGTAGACGGTATGGTGAGCATAGCCACTACAGTGATACGCCTGATGAGGTTGATGGGCTCGATGGTCGGAGCCATAAATCCAACCAGGCGACTATCTGGCGCTGGCGCGACGCTTTCCAAACGGACTTTGCAGCTCGGATGCAATGGTCGCTCACTCCTGATGTCGGGAAGGCAAATCATCACCCTGTTGCAGTGGTGAATGGAATCAAGGGTCCTGCACCGCTAATATTTGAGCTGGAGGCTGGCTCGAAGTTCCAGCTAGATGCCTCGGCATCGTATGATCCAGACCCCAATGATTCTCTAAGCTTCAAGTGGTATCAATATAAGGATCCAAGTGCGACGCAGTGGTCTGTCCATCATGAGGTTGGCGAGTTGGGCATTAAATCTCTCGATGAGGCTGGTAGTATTGTTGAGGTCACGCTACCGCCACCTGAGAAGTGCTGTGTCGAGCTCATTAGCCGCAAGGCAATTCAAAAAGGGCAGTTGCTGCATATTATTTTGGAGGTCAAAGACAATGGGTCCCCTGCGCTGATCACTTACCGGCGTATTGCTATACAGGTAACAAATGAAAACTTGCTCGGGGGTGGCGGTGGTGCTGATGCTATTGGCGATACTATGAAGGATTTTATGCACTAAATGGGGAGCAGATATCATGATGTTTGAACATCTGTATAGATGAATTACTTTCATTGATATCTTTTTAGGTCTGGCAGCACAAAGTACTGCTTTCCTTTCAATATTCTCCCAGCTAGCTTCTCTTGGGAGAAATTTTCTTATTTAGTCAACCCAGTGGTTTCTCTTCTAGCCCGATATTGTCTCACATTCGCTCGATCAATACTCAGTTTCGGTAAAAGTAGACTGCTCTCTAGACAGTAAAAACCATGATATATGCACAATTCGTCCATGCCCGCTCTTGGTGTATATCCCACTGTCAACCCCTGCTCTACCTCTCTATCTTTATACATGACCACAACCGACTCACATCATCCTAACAGGAAATGCTCCCCTTGGTGGGCCTGTATTTACCGTCTTGTGCAAAGGACACACTTGCGGATATGACCCCCCGCCCATCCATGACCTTGTTGTGGAGTGCGTAGGGGGTCCAGAGTGTGTATTGTGAGGATAACATAGACAACCCAGATTTTGTGTGTTGGACTGGTGTGCTGCAGAACCATGATCCGAACCATTCTGACCAGCACCGTAGGGAGAGGTCTGTGAAGGGAATGAAGCCATAGAAGCCGATGCCGGAGACTCTGGAGGAACCAGAACAATCACTTTGTATTGTGGAGACATGGTGTTGATGACCTGGATGATTTGAGGCAATGCCTCTTCTGCCTTTTGTCAGTTGCTTGGTTCAAATGATAACTTCTATACCATGAAGTTGGAGTACTGACCAGTCGCAATGTAGTACAGCGGCTGATTGGGCGCTGATGTAGACAAGGAGTCTGGTACCAAGGTCTCCGTGGTACCTATCATTTCCCGGTATGTATCGCCATTGAGACCACAGCTGGGTGGTGACATGCTTTTGATTGGCTGTGCTGGGGCGCTTGTTATAGGAGATATTAGACTTGCTTCGCTGACTCCGGTAAATTGGGAAAGATCCCCGGGATACACGTGTTGTGGGAATGTGTTGAAGTCGTTTGGCCAGGACTGCGATAATGGGGGATATGACGGCATGAATGAAGTAAATTGGTCAGGGATTAAAGGGGACACATCGCGCGAGGTAAAACCGAGCTCATTCTCCGAGGATGAGTGAGACCTTGGGAATAGCGATGGGTTATATGCCTGGTCCCATCCGTTGAGAGCAGCAGCAGCCCTGAGTTCGTTCGCGATGACGCGCTCTTGAAGTTTTGCGATACGCTCTCTGATCTTGCGGCCTTGGTTTCGTCAGTTACAGACTTGTCTTCTCTGTTTGTGGCAATATCTTACGGTGGTTTCTTTGAGAAAGGCGGTTCTGCAGTCTCCTCCTTTCCAGCGGATCTTGTGTCTGGCTGAGGATATCCTCATCCTTAGGACTGGTAGACTGCTCTTCCATCTTCATCTTGCAGAGTGCCGTTGTGCTGTGTTGTAGGTTTGTATCGTGCCCGAGGATGTTGCATATCTCATATAAGTTCTTTCAGCAGAAATTGCGAGTCTCCAGGTGTTCAGTGCAGAAACTCAGAAGCAAAAGGCCCATTGCCGTCAGCCTCTCTTTGCTTTATACAGGCCGTGTGCCCACGAGGGAACATCGCTCCTGATCTCACTGTGTGACGCAGCCTGTACAACGGATCTTCGGTGATCAATGATTCGGTCTGAAAGCCACTGGTTCAACCTCCGCCTTTTCAGCCGCGTGATGCTATTTGGTCTAGCCAGGTCAAACTACCTGCCCTTCTCAGCTTGTCGACTCCTTGTAAACAAAGCTTTTGTGCAGGATTGGGCATTCTGGGAGAAGGTTTCAGGATGGTCGCACGAGGTGGTGTAATCAGAGGCTATTCCCGACCTGGACATGTGTGTGGACATGGCGCTGCCCTGGATACTTCCATTCCTTTGTTCCAACAATCTGGGATTCAGCAAAAATTATGAAACCCTCAGCTTGGGTCCACCTCGATGGCTCAAAGACTCGCGTATCGGAGCCGAACAACCTGTTTTGACCCCTTGACGTGACAAGACCGTGCTACCTTGCCCTCAGTGGTAACCTACTTACCCCCGGTACTTTTGGATGATTATCCCCGCCTACTTATACTTCAAATCACATGTAGGTGTCAAAGTATCTTGTTGTAGACTCAGGCATCTCCGAATTCAGCCTTTATACTATCTGATTACACGGACCCACGTGGCAAGGGCAATTGCCATAATCTTGTGTTCAAGCTGAGAATGAACCAGACAGACGATCTCCTATTGGGCTTTATCTGTCTCCAGGCCACCCTCATCAACAGTTCATAGAAGGACAGGGAGTCCAGGGCTATGGTAACAGGCCACCAGTTGCGAGGCTATCACCGCTAGTACAACCTTCAATGTGAAGTCTAAAAATAAGACATGTTGGCCCATGGCCCCTTCCTGCAAGAACAATGAGCTCACGCTAAATATACTCCGGGTTTGACCTAAAACGGTTGTCTTATACCTTCTTTTACTCTGGGTTTGGGGGAGGTCACATTATCTTCTCAATTGCTCTCAATTCTTCTTGGTTCCAATAGTTCGAGACTATAGCACTGAGCACCTCCCAAAAGAGTCATTTATGAAGTTGCGTCATAGATGGGCTGACTTCCCATCCTCAGTCCAACAGCTTAGAGTGTGGATGAACTTCTTTCATGAACCTAGCTAACTGTTAGGGGGTGCTACTTTGACCGCTCTTACCCCCCCCCCCCCCCCCCGGGGTATATATGCATGTGAGATCTAGCCGTAGGAACTGGCGGAAGATCCGGTTTGGTTTGTCGCTGGATTGTATTCTGGAACGCAAATCTCTTTGTGTAACGGAGTGAGAGATGCTTTATTTAGCAAGTGATTTGTAATTTTTGTCTGCAACGTGCTGGTCTTGAAATAGAAAGTTATTGGTGCCGCACAACTATGAGTGTAATATGAAGTAGTTTAGCATATAATATTCACATTATAGTAGAATGTATGGGAAATAAGCCAATATCAACACAATATGATAACAACCAATCAAGTTGCGCATTTTAGGCATCAACATCTAAGTAAAGACAATCAAACCCAACGTCCACCAGCCTTGACTTTGTTGGTTGATATCTCATCCAGTAAGCCGCCAAGGATTCCGTAACCAGCCGGGCCCCCAAACAGTAACACCACTCTCCAACTCATCTTCCCCTCTCCCAGTCACAACACGCTTCATTCTATCATCACATCTTGACAGAATGGTGGCTTTTCTCGATGTCGTGGGCAATCTCCTCCCATATCATCTTCTCTCCTATGGCGCCCTCCTCGGAACAGAGCTCTACCAGGCGCGTCTCTTATCTCTCAAACAAGCAAGCGATCTCATGACTAACCAAATACAGAGCTTCATCAATACAAAGATTTGCTACCAAGCCTTGCCAATGAAGGAGTTCATCCTCCTCCAAAAGCGCCTTTTCCCCATCTACTTCGGAACGCAAGTCGGACTCACAGCGTTGACGGCAGCAACACACCCACCATACAGTATTTTTTCACTGGTCCAAGACCCATGGAGCATAACTCCTCTTGCTATTGTTGGTTTGACAGGGTGCTTGAATTGGTTCATCTACGGGCCTCGGACAACAACTGCAACGTTGGTCAGGAGGGCATTACAAGGTGGGATTGCGTTTACCTGGATATGTCTCATTTCTTAAACTATACAGCTAACACATATTCTACCTACAGAAAGCGAGAACACTGATTCAGACGCCGATGGGTCAAAGGCGCATCGGGCTAACCGCAATTTCGCGCGAAATCACGCAATGGCCATCCATTTGAATGCTATTGCCATGATAGCTACTGTATTTTACGGGTTCTCGCTCTCTGCTACGCTTGTAGCAGGAATTTAAGCGACGCCACCATATCACAAAACCTTGGGGCATGTGTGACTACAGTCACAGGGTTATGAATGACGTGTTCATATCATATTCCTTCTCGACTCTTGATATCCTTTGTCTTTTAACACAAATCTCAACTGTCTTTGAGGCTGTTCCACCTACATAAGAATGGAGGTAGTCTTCTCCTTTGAATAGCTTCACCTAAATATCGAGGTTCTCAGTCTATGTAGTAGACGACCCCAGTAGATACAATATATCTTATCTAGCGCCTATACTAATCACTATTCCACATTTTAAGCCATGGTAACAACCTATATTCTACCTATCACTTACTTATCTGTTCCTTTAGAGAATAATATGCTCTCCTGGGTTTTGATGATAAAAATGACACCAAGGAAGAAGATTGTACCACATATTAACCTTCAGCACTTTACATTATATATATATGTCTTACCAAGCAGAAACTCCGAGTTCAAGACCACCACTTTCCAAACCCAATATACCAAACCCTATCCGAAAACCAAAGCCACATAGCAGTAAGACCCAGCAGAAACTCACCCAAAGATAGCAACGGTGGACAGACAGTGTGACATCAGCACAAGTGTGTTGACTTCCGCTGACACCAAGTGCATTAGGGCACGGAGCTCCAAGTAGACACTTAATTCTCTATATAGTACTAGCAAAAGAGTAGCAAAATCCATTTCTAATTTATTCGATTCCTGTTTCTACCAAATCCCCCAAACGTATTCCCACCATGTCGTTGCTCTCTATAATTATTTCCACCCTCCTAACCTTCCTCCTCCCACCCCTTCTCTTCCTAATATGGTACCTCCACATCCCCGGAAACCTCCCAAACCTCCCCAAAATTCCAATCTACGTCTCCATCCTCGGCCTCTGGTCCTCAATGGGCCAAGACGAGATCTACGAACGCTGGTTCAGGGTTTCATTAGAGAAACACGGCGCCGTATTAGTCTGGTTCGCAGGACGATGGAGTGTTCTCGTCTCACGACCGGATTGGTTAACCGATATGTTTCGCAATGAACAAATATACGCAAAAGCAGGGAGTCAGATTAAGATCCCACATGCTGTTATTGCGATATTAGTCGGTGATAACATCATAAATTCCCACGGTGACAATTGGAGACTTTATACTGGTATCATGAAGGCCGGATTACAGAAGAAGGTTTTTGAGACGACCTCTTTATTGAAACAGTCGAGGAAGTTGGTTGATGTTTTGATTGATCTGCAGAAAGAGACTGGAGCCAACAAAGGTATTTTAATTATGGCAGATGTACAAAAATGGGCTGTTGATGTGATGGGCGAGAATTTCCTAGACTTGGATTTGAAGGTATCAACCATCAACTAGCAATGAATATCCATCTCCAATGCTACAGTTGAATAAATACTAACCAACCCTCTGACAGAGTCTGGGCCAACCCAACGGCACCGTCCGAATCGAATCCCTCCAATCCATAATCAAAGCAACCCTCTTCAAACCAATGTACTTCAGCTTCCCGGATCTCGACCACTTCCCCTGGCTGCTACCCTCACGCAAACGTGCGTACCAAATAATGCAAGAATTCGACAACCGACTGTACACAATGATCATGAACATGCTCCACAAGCGTACACAAGATAAATCCACGCAATCCGAAGAAATGGTCTCGCACATGCTGGGGGAAGCATACACGTCGGGCCGAATAACCGAGAAACAATTCCGCGATAATCTAAAGATCACCTTCCTAACAGCCCACGAAAACGCACAGCAACTCGTCACATCGATGTTCTGGCAGCTGGGGACACGAATCGATATCCAGGATCGATTACGGGAGGAGATCCTGACTACAGCGAAGACCCATCCAGATCCTTCACAGGAAGTCATCAATAATCTCCCGTACCTGACGGCCGTGGTGTTGGAACTACTTCGTCTCTTCCCGCCTGTATGTCAGCTCATTAACCGTGTCGCGTTACAGCCCGCGCTACTGGGGGGAGAACTTCCTATCCCGAAGGGCGCGTTTGTGGGATGGAATGCGTGGGCGGTGCATAGTAACCCCGATGTGTGGGGTTCCGATGCGCGGGAGTTTCGAGCTGAGAGGTGGGGGGAGACTGTTGAGGAGATGCAGGGGCGCTTCCGGAGGGAGACGGTTCGGGGAACATATATTCCGTTTAATGCGCATAAGCGGAAGTGCCTTGGGCAGGGGTTTGCGTTATTGCAGGTGAAGATTTTGTTGTTTGTTTTGTTGGGGAGGGTAATGTGGGTTGTTGATCCTGAGTATCGGTTGAAGATGACGCCGGTATGTTGTTTCTTTCTGGTGGGGTTTGATGATTGTATGCTGATTTGAACAGGGTGGGATTCTCGCGCCGCTGGATTGTCGGGTTATCTTGACGGAGTTGAATTCTTCGGCATGAACAGACCGAATCGTACTGGACGATGGAGTTGGTATCAGATATGTTGGTGATCGATGTGAAATAAAACGTTAGAATGAGTGGCAATGGACTAGAATGAGCAAGGAAGCACTCCATAATCCAAGAAACGTGGGATCAACATTCAAATATGATCAAATGACCGCTAAATTGTCCAATTGTCTAAGATAATCGCTCTCGTGGTATCACATGTAGCATGGGGGGAAAAGTTCAACCCCCAAAACGCCGCTAAAAAAATAACCAGACGCATCTATCCTCGCGTCATAGATGTCAGGTATTAACACATTATTGTAGGTTGCTGCAGTCTGCCGAACGCTGGTTGCATATCGTTACAAGATAGCTTGCCATTGTGCAGTTCTGGTAGCCTCGAATTCGTACATCTTCACGCTTTCCAGAAGTACAAACGATTCGTATCGAAGTCCTCGTTCGCGGTCTTTGGCTTCGGACCATTGTTCGACGGTCCCGTTCCAGACGTCGGCGTAGCCATCGAACAGTGACCGCCAGTAGCAGGCTTCGGCGGCAGGCGTGAGATATCGCTCACGGAAGGTCTTCACACTATTGTTGGCGATGCGCTGTGCAACTTTAGTGTTGCTAACCAGGGGCTCCATCTTGTCAGGCAAGTCGCTGAAATCGCGCTCGACCTCGACATAGTTTTGGTTGGGACCATCTGCCACCAATAGATAATGGTGATGTTGAATGAATTGAAGTTTGTGTGCGACAATAACAGAATTGCAGGCCTGTCGATATTTTAATGAAGCCGAATAAGAGCGACCTAAATAATGGCGGGTGGTTAGTTGACATGTCCAAGTTCGCAATAGAAGAATAAAAAAATCAAACTCACCTTCAACATGCGCAATAAACATATAATGGCAATGATCTTCCATCCTGAGGACATTGGAACCCGTGTTCCAATCAACCTGCTTAACATCGCCCCACGACTTGTCCCTAGCGGCCTCCATCAACGCGCGTCGCAATTTTGGCGCAAAACTGGGCTTGCCCCGCCAGACCAACTGGGGCGTTTTCTCTGACCAGGGGATATCCATCTTCTCAATTCGTTCAACAACCTGGTCATAGGGCCCCATATAATTGTCGCGATTATCCCAAGCCCAAAAGCTAAAATCCGGCATAAGCCACACACCTTCTTCGGTGGACGTGCGCGAAAACACCCAAACCGGCCATTCGGAATTGGTCACATCCTCGACTTTATCCTCCACCGAGAACACAAATTCCAAATCCCGTCGAGAGACTCGTTCCGGGTCGGCGGCCAGCGCACGATGGATTGAGCTCAACGTCCCCAGAATTTTCCGTCGATGATCCTCGCCCTTGGATCGCGCCGTGACCACATATAATTGTCCATTGGAGATAAATGCACGCGCCATACCATGTTGGATTGGGATAGCGTCCAGTTCTACAGCCGACAAGCGATCGTGCGAAGACCAGAATTTGACACCGCGCGCGACGTCCTCAAATAACCCAGGGAAGGCAGATTTGCACTGGCTGTTGCTGAGGGCCTCGTTGCGACCATCCCGGGTATATTCAAAGGACCAAGTGCGGGTGGTGTCTGCCTGGAGACCGGGTTCGGGACAGGTGAGACATGTCGAGCATTGGAAGGTAGTGGAGGATTCGCAAGCGCAGTGTCCGGCGGGGATTAACTGGGTGAGGACGGGATGAATGTATTCTCTGTCGGAGTTCATGCCAAACCAAATGACGATGATGGCGCTGAAGCTAAATGCGGTTATGACGCAGAGAAGCGACAAGCCGCGTCGCGGGCGAATCGGAAATGAGGCTGTCATGGTGATGATCTAGACTTGCACGGCATGATCTGGGAATGATCTGGGAATTGACGTTTGGTCTTGGTATGTGAGAATAGTATAGTCTAAAGAGTGTTTGAAATGGGAAGAAAACATAATAACAAAAGAGAAGGGGGGGGGAATCAAGCCCTGAAACGATCCCTATAAAGGGCAGTGATGCGCAAGTATGGATGATCGCCCCCCTCAAATACCAGCATTGGCGAGCCCCAACCCGACCCCAGTGGGGGGAGCGGCGTCATCGTTCTTTTTTTTGTCTTTTTTGTCTTTCTTTTTTAACTTGATGTTGGGTACTTTTAATTGGTTTGATATAATTAGATTGGTTGGATAGGAATAATCCTCCGAGAAAGAAACAGCAGTCTGTACAATAAAGAGCAAAGGGGTAAAAAGGAAAGGGAAGTGAAAAGAAGAAGGAATTGCCAAGACTCAACATCAACTGGACCCTGTTTATGTCCTGGGGCCCTGGGGCCATGGGGCAGGAAGCTTGTTGATCGTTACCTATGGAGATAATATATATACTATAGTACTGTAGTACGAATATAGTACGAACTGACATCCTTTCAAGGTTGATCTACACTACTTTGTCTCTAGTAGCTAATAAGCGAGACGCTATAACAATTTAGCCTTGGGGGGCTGAAGGCTACAGTCAAAGTGAATAGGACTCTGTTTGAACTACTATTTTCCACGTCAAACTACATACAAGTAGAACCAATGCCTCTTAACAATGTCAGCTTGATCATCTAGTATGAGAATGCATTACACAAAGAAAGAAAGAAAGAAAAAAAAAAAAAACACCAATTGCCCCAACCCCCTAGCCAATTTTCCTTGGTAGAAACGCCCGCAATGCATGGAAAATAACGCAAAATGGCACGTAGAGAGCATTCAAAAGCTTGGTCATTGTCCAGAGTGACTTCGCCCATGTCGTATTCCCCGACTGCGACTGGATGGTGCAGGCGTCTGACTGGCTTCCATATCCGGGGTAGCAGGGACTGCGGGTCGACGTTGTCGGCTGTGTCGTACGCGGCCGAGAGCTCGGCGCAAAAGTCCGTCCGCTTCGTCGTCAAGATCCATTTCCACTTTTTCATCTTCGGCTGGGGGCGTGGCGACATGAGCCGCCTCCGCCGTCCACCCTTCCACAAAGGGCTCTTGACGTCCACGTCGGCGAGACATCTCTTCCGGGGGGACTCGCTCTTTCCCCTTATGTTCACGAGACCGAGCAGATCCCCGACGCTTGGAGGAGGCTGCACTGGCTTCTCGCATACTCTCCTCAAAAGCCGTGCGGTCCTTCTGTCGCCCCTCTAAGGCCCAGAGCTCGAGGGCACGGGAAAGTAATGTGCCCGCCACACCTGCACCCCCGGCTGCATCACCGCCGCCACTCGCCCCAAGTACACGCACGGCCTCATGCAAGGCAGTCACCGCGTCAGTGGTTCGTCCCAACTCCAGCAACACAAGGCCACGAGACGTATGAAGAGAACCCGTCAGCCCGCGATCTTCGTAGCCCCCAACGCCAGATGCGGTAGCGATCGCCGCTGAGCCACCCGTTCCACCACCCAAAAATGGCGAGTAGCCCATGCTGCTCCCTCCCGCACCCACACGGAGACATTCATCAAATTCACCAAGGGATTCGGAGAGACGGCCCATGCGACGTAAGGCATGACCTAGGTTTGCACGTGTAGCCACCCAGGCACTGGGTTCGCAGTGAAGAGAAGTAGCTAGCGCTAGTGCTTGCCCAAACAATTCAATGGCGCCGCTAAGATGATTCTGATGGTAAAAGACAACTCCAAGCTCGTTGAGAACTAGTGGGTCTCCGCCGACGGCTGAGACGATTCCGGAGGGATTAGGTGCGAGGGAAGGGACAGAGCCGGGGGCAGCTCCAGTCGACATGGCATGAGCAGCACATAGATACTCGTGCGCCAGAGACATGTTATTGAGAGCAAGATGTTGCATTCCCAAGAAGAGTTGGGGAAGATGGCTGCCTTGGAAAAGGCGAGCAGCAGTGCTGTACGCTGCAATGGCTTGGTCGTGTTCACCCTCTGCGGCAAAGGTGTGCGCAAATCCAATCCAAGCCGGAGCCGAATGTGGATCTAGCAGTGAGGCCTTCGAGAAGAAGCGTCGCGCCTCAGCCACCTTTGATACCGACAGATAGTACACTCCGATTGCCAAGTATGTGTAAGGCTCCTCGGGGGAGTGATCGGCGAGCATGTGAGAGAGTAAGAATAGGGCATTCGTGGCACCGGTCTCGTAAAGGCAAGCCAAATGGAGCGGATAAATAGCCGGAGCATGGCCAAGGTTGTTTTGTGCGGGAATGCTGGGATTTGTGGAGGCCAGATCGGTGGATTGAGATGTGGAGAGAATAGAGGACGTCAATTCCAAAGCTTCTGCAAACCGGCATTGCGTGTACAGAGCTTCCGCGCGGGACAAAAGAATATCGGGGTTCTCGGCAAGATTATAATGTGTGGATAGGGTTTCGGTGGCATCGGAGAGGATGGTAGGGGAGGAGTATTTCGATAGACGGGTCGTGTACAGCATCTTTGTAAAGTGGGCAGCCTCTTGTGCCATCATGGGATCGGGGGAGGAGACGGAATCGAAGTCTAGTGATTCAAGGAACTCCAATTCTTCCGTGGGAGACATTAAAGAGTTCTTCATCAGCTGGTCAAATGCTTCAAAACACTGCACATCAATCCGCACAGCATCCTTGTAACAGTCCCGCGCACGATCAAATGCATTCTGCTTGGCAAAGCAGAGTCCCCGTAAGTAACACATGGCGGCTTCAAACCGTACATTATTGGCATCCTCACGTTCTCGCTCCTCCGCTCGATCACTCCGCGGCGTCGCGCTCTTCCCATTGCGCAGTGTGACATGGCTTTGGTGTTGGATCTTGCGGCGGGTGTGGTTATTGCGGATGAGGTCGGTGGGGTTGTGTTCACCAAGGATGGAGAGGGCTTGTTCAAATTGGTTCTGTTTTATGTAGCAGTGGGCAGCAAGGTAGCGACAGGCGGTGCTTCGAGAAACGAGATCCTTGCGGGACAGAAGGGCCAAGGCGCGCGTGAAGTTGTTATTCGAGAAATGTACTTGAGCCAGCCAAAACGCGTCGGAGTCACTGTCTTCGCCAGCAAGTCAGTATCGCTGGTGTGGTTTTTTTCTTGGTTGGATATCCACGGAGCTTGTATTCCTTACTGGTAAGCGCCAGAACTTTGTCCCCAATGTAGATTGCGGAATCATGCTGGCCACGGTTTAACGCGTCCTGCCGCCAGGAGCGCAGGAACCTTTCCATATCGACAGATGGGGCGCGTTAAGGGATGGCTTCGCAGAGAGAAGAGACATATAGAGAGATTCCTGTTCGAAGCTGGAGATATCCAAGCAATGCAAGTAGCAACTTTCTCATGAGCGGGTCCTTACCCTATTTTGAACCAAACAATGGTCCGTGCGCAGTTTTGATGCTGCCCAGGTGGAAGGTTATAACAACATTGAATGTACGGAGTATGTACGGAATACCTAGGTAAAGTGTTGGCTTATACATTTATTTGATCAAAAGCTATAATATGATAGCCAATACCAATATGCAAGCTAAAACACAGTTAACGTAATACTTCTAGTCTAAGTCAAACACAGCCCACGTGACTGTCTTATCCTTGCTATGCCAAGCACCTATCCGTACTCCCTCAACACGCAGCTTCTACTCCGCTTACAACACTCATTAACCAACTGACTACTCCGTAGGGATACTCCAAAGTTATTTACAATTAATCACACATGTAGTATCCTTCCGAACCATTTAATTATGCTCATATTTTGTAGTAGTACTTGTATTTGTATTATAGCTACATATCTAGTTCAAATGCCATGTAATCTAAGCTTCGATATTGCCCCAGGTGTATCAGCGTACCTTCCCTTTCATCGTTGGGGCGCACCTTCCCGTTTTGGAAATGCCGGGGGGAGAAGGGCGGGGGGGGGGGAAGACGAGACTTCTTCTTGCGGTCCCACGTGATTTTCGACCTCGGCATTCCTCCGAGGTCCGTTATCGCTATCGCTCCCGTCTTATCGTTATCGGAACGCGATGACTGGTTCCGGTGCTTCTCTAGCCGCTATCTTAGCGCGCGCTGACGAAAATGATTGGGGTGAGACCCACGTGACCAACGACCTCGACGTCGCCGCGCGGGTCCCGCGGGGCCCAAAGAACAAAGAGGTTTGTCGATCTTCCTCCACTTCTCCAACATCTACCACTTCCCCAAATTCCCTTTGCGACCAAAACACCATGGCTGAACGAAAGGTTCTTTCAAAGTATTACCCACCGGACTTCGATCCCTCTGCGATCGAGAAGAAAAAGCGCTCTCGCAAGGATGGAAAGCCGGAGCCCAAGCTGGTCCCCGTCCGTCTGATGACACCCTTTGCGATGAAGTGTACTCACTGTGGCGAGTACATTCCGAAGAGTCGCAAATTCAACGGGCGCAAGGAAACCCTTGATGAGAAGTACATTGGGATTGTAATCCACCGCTTCTACATCCGTTGCTCTCGCTGCAGCGGCGAGATAACTTTCCGCACCGACCCCAAGAGTGAGTTTTAAATCATGCTCCCACTCACTTCACCATATCAAAACTAACATTCTTTACTAGATACCGACTATGAGTGCGAGCGTGGCGCAACGCGCAACTTCGAAGTCTGGCGCGACGCCGCAGCCGACAAATACAACGACGAGACTGAGCAGCAGACCCTCGACCGCCTCGAGAAGGAACACGGCGCTGTGGAGGAACAGCTCGAGCGAGACAAGATGGCCGAACTCGAAGACAAGATGCTCGACTCCAAGCGCGAGATGCAGATCGCTGATGCTCTCGACGAGATCCGCACCCGCAACGCCCGCATCGAGCGCACCGAGGCCCGCGGCGACGAGACTGCTATGGCTATTGTTCAGGAGAAGATCGACGAGGAGGCAATTCGCAGCGCCAAGGCCGAAGAAGAGGACCGAGAGGCTATTCGACAGGAGTTCTTCCAGAAGAAGCGTGCCGCAGAGGACGCAGCCAGGGTCGCACAAATCGAAGTAAAGTTCTCGGAGGAGGCTGTGGCTGCCCGCACTGCGTTCTGGGCCGAGGGCCGCGAGATGGCTCGTCGTCGCGCTGAGAGGACGCGCGCTCGCAAGGCTAAGGGTTTGATCAAGCCCAAGCCCAAGGCTACCGCCAGCACCAGCGCTACTCCTAGCGCCAATGATACCAACAGCGCCAACGCTACTACCAGCGAGGAATGATTTCCTCTGCGGTTTACACCTTTGCTTCTATTATGGGCACGGAGTTGAAGCGGGCGTTAACGGTCTTAAAATGAAATCACAAATTACAATTGAAAAATCGAACCATTAATAACTATCAGAGCTAGGTAATATTCCGTATTATCAAAGACATTGTAGAAGGTATCAAAACAACTGGGCGGAGGGCCGCGAGACGCGTCGTCGTAACAAGCCCAGGGTTCGCGCTCGCAAGGCTAAGGGGTTGATTAAGCCTAAGGCTACCCCCAGCACCCAGCCTATGTCACGATCTGCATCTGTCACTTGCTCTGTCACTTGCTCTGTCACATGTCAATTTGTTTACTTCTTGCTTTATTTGCTTTGTTTGTTTTGTTTGCTTTGTTCTTCAAATTTCTACTAAGCCTAATTGGGAAGGGGAGAGATATTTGCACTGTTTGCATATGGAGATCCTCCAGTATAAGATCTCCCAGGATCTCTCTCTCTCCCCTCTTCTTCTTTTTCTTCCCCATCTTTGTTTTTGCTTTTTTTAGTTAGAACGCACTCTTTCTTCATTGATTGACCTGGCACGAAACAGCCCAGCCGCAGCAAGGAATAATATCCTCTGCAATCCGCACGCGAGGACGGACCAAGTTCCTTTGCAATTCGCGGGCAAGGAATAATTTCCTCCACAATTTACCCCTTTGTTTTTGTTACGAGCACGGAGTTCAAGCGGGGGGTTAACGGTCTTAATATGGAATCACAAATTACAATTGAAAAATCGAACCATTAATAACTATCAGAGCTAGGTAATATTCCGTAGTATCAAAGACATTGTAGGTATTAAAACAAGAAAAAAGAAAATCGGTATCACAATCATAGTAACATGAAGAAAAAGCCGCGTACCTCGCCGAAGCCGAAGCCGAAGCGCCCACGCTCAGAAAAACAGACCTAGAGACGAAACCCACCGCTTTAGAAAGCACAAAAGCCATACAAGAAGTTCCTACCGCCAAGTGGCAGGACAGAAACACGCAAAACGACAACAAGCATTGCTCATAGATACGGCATCCACAACGCATCGCACGACGCCAAGTGCTGAGGGTTGACTGCCTTGGAGATCAGATCGATGGTGGTCTGATTGGCAGGCAAGTTGCCCTCCGGCGGGCTGGCAAGACTGACAGCACGGTTGACGATGATCTCGCTGTTGTTGTAGACCAGATCGCGGAGTTGTCCAGGGGGCAAGACACCGCGGTGATGAGCCGTAGCCCAGAACATCATCTCGTCGCGCACGAAGACGCTGAGCTGTTGCTCCAGTTCGTGTCGTGGCTCCGTCAGGCAGCGGGCGATTGCCATCATTGCACAGGCGAACACACCCTCCGTCGCAATGGGACCCAGAAGTGTCTGGATGTTGGGTGTGAACCGGAAGGGGACTTGCTCGGGGTTGTAGAAGAACGCCTTGGCTGGGTTGATGGTGGGGATCAGTTCGGCCCCCCAGATATCGCCTGTTGAACGAGATATCATAATTTTGTTCGGGTATCGGTTGCCAATGTGCATAACGTAGGTCATGAAAGCAATCGCCGCGTACTGGTAGGCAAATTGACGTCGGAAGAGCCAGAAGTCAGAGAAGTTGGGGTATGTCTGCTGGCAGTATTCCAACACCACGGTACTGGGGACCCATTTGTCTTGAATCGCGGTTAGGATTTCTGTGCGAAGTACCTGTTGCTGATCGGGCGTGCGCTGGGAATTGTTAGCATTTGTTATGTGGAAGGTGGAGGGCACACTTACGTTCTGCTTCGTTTCTGCTAACGACCGCATCTTGTCCATTGTGAAGAGAACGGGGTCGTCCTTGTTGATGCCCTTGCGGCGGCAGTAATCCTCATAAATTCCTTGCATAGAGATGTACGAGGAATCGTCACGCACCAACCGAATGTGAGGAGCTAGAGGAACCATCAACGGCAGGTGGAAGTACAAGTTGCGGCGGCGACTCTCCTTCCGTTTCGCAAGCAGACCATTGAAGATCCGGAACAGTTGAAGAATACGTTCTTCGCGCCTGCAGTGGCGGGCAGCGGGATGCTGAACGGCAAATGCTTGCATACTGCCGTCGTGTCCGCGGATCTTCAAGCGACGGTGACAGACACCAATACCTCGGATGAGGTCCACATCGGGAAGGAAGCGGTCAATGCGGACAAAGTCTTGATTCTTATCCTTGTGGAGTAGGTACTGGCCGGGAACCTCGACTTCATCAAACTTAAGGAATCGGAATTCACTCAGATGAGGTGAAGAGTTCTCGAGGAATGTGTGCTGTGATCTGCGATCGAGCTTCTCCTCGAACTTATCACGCCAGCGCCGCAGCTTGTGGATGTACTCGTTCATGGTCGGCTTCTTGGTCACAAAGTCCGCCTCGAATGACTTGCGAATGTGAGCTGGGAGAATAGTCTCCGCGAATCGAGTGATATTGGCTTCTGTTGCGGCAGGCAACTTGAAGTCTTGCGCATAAGATCCAGGCATGCGACCCACGTAGGCCAGTCCATCGTTCAAGAGAGCAACGATTAGTCGGTAAGCATCCTCGTCGGGGGGACACTTGAAGTTCTTGTGGATCTGGTCGACCATTGTTTCCATAGACAGAGCAAGCAAGGGGAAAGCCGTCTTGAGTCCAGACATGATTTCATCTGAGTACTCCCAAGGTTTCTTCAGAGGTTCCTTCTCGCCATCCAAGGGTGCAGCCTGGTTCTGTTGGGGTGTTCCGGTCTGACCTGGGACTTGCAGATGAGTTTGCTGCGCTTGGCCGGGAGTTTGGCCAGCTTGTGGAGATGCCTGCATGGGGTTTTGTGGCTGTGCGGGAGACTGGCTTTGCGCTTGAGGTGGATTCTGTATGGCGGGCGAGTTTGCAGGCGGAACCGACGGGGATGCAGCTGCAGCCTGGGCTTTCTGGGCAGGAGAGCTATCGGCACCGGCAGCAGGATTTGGCTTCGTACTGGGCGAGGATCCTTGCTGCTGCTGTCTAGCCCTGTTCAACTTCTCCTGCTTCTGGTCATGCTGCTTCTTGATGCTCAGCATGTCCTCTCTGTTCGTACGAAGCAAGAAGAAGAGAGCCTGTGGGTACAGCTTGGCGATCTTTACCAGGACAGCCTTGCATAGGCGCGCCTCCCGGTGGGACAAGCTGGTAAGAAGTTGAGGGATGAAAGTGATCCAGTACCACACCGGGGTGTCTCCCTTGAAGTTTTCGAACGCACTCGCGATCTTTCCTTCGTCGTTGTCCAGGCTCAGAAGCCAGAGGATTCTGCTGAGTAGTTTCCGGGATTTCGCACTCTTGTAGAGACCAGCCGCTTCCAGGTAGCAACTAACAGCATTGCTAGCCAGCTCGTAGTCAGTCGGGTCAGCCTTGAAGCGCTGATCACTGTATTGTCCCCATTCAGACCAAGCCTTAGCAAGGCGGAGGTCATAGTAAAGAGCAACTCCAAAGGCCTCATTGGCCTCATTGACATGATCAAGCTTGGCAAGGAACATGCCCTTGAGTGTGTAGAATTCGGCCTTCTGTTGCGGCCCGAAGTAGTTGAGGTTAGTGTTGTTGATCACATCCAACCCGCTGTTCAGCTCCTTCGGATTCTGGTAGTGGCACTTTGCTTGCTCCCGAAGCTTGAGGAAGGCTTCTTGAATTTCAATGTTCGGAAGGGTATAGATACGGCTGAGTTGGTTAATGCAGACCTCTGGCATCTGGTGCTTTCGAGCTACATGGGCGAATCGGTTGATGATCCAGGCTGTTTCGTGGTATCCGCGGTAGGCGTAAGAGTTACTGGCCACATTATTCGTCTGAGGGGGCAAGAGACTGAGGTAGGTGCCGTTGATGAGCTGGAAGATGTGCTGACGCCAGGTGACGAGATCTTGCCATGTGTTGATGTCATCCCAGAGATTGGGCAAACGGTCTCTCCAAGTTCCGAGGAGCAGCTTGAGCTCAGCGGACTTGGTATCCAAGTTCCTTTCATTTGTCTGAGCCAAGCTGCTACAGATGTGGCTAGCATCATGCAGCTCAACCAAGAGTTGGAAATGCTGCAGGATCGGAATGTGGGCGTTGGTGATACGCTTCGGCAATTGAAGCCACTTGCGAATGGAAAGCTGGATAGACTCGTCGCAAACGCTGTTGAAGTCTTGGATATTGTCCTTCTTCGTGTGGTATTGGAGAAGAGCCATGAAGGCCTGGAAGAAGGTGCGTCTAGGAGTGGGAGCGTCGGATACAGACTTGATCAATGACTCAAGCTGCTCGCGGTTACCTTCGCTCTGCCAGTTCTCGATGTTCCTCCAAGCAGCCTCCAGCAAGAGATCGTTGAGGTTCTCATGCTTGGCGAAGTCGCTCAGGATCTCCCACTGCTGGAGCTTCTGGGCGCAGATCAGCCAATGATCCTCCCAGACAAAGTATTCGCCCTGGGAGAATGGCATCGCACCAGAACGGGCCTTGATTTGGGCGTTCTCGTAGAGTTGTTGAGACTTGTCCCACATTCCTTGTTGCTCATATGAAAGCGCGGCATTAGTTTCAACAAATTTGCAACGACGACGCCAGGTTCCGTAGAAGAAGTCGTCCTCTTGGAGGCCTGCGTAAACCTCAACGAGGGCATCGAGGTTGCTTTCTCGTACAGTAGGCGTGTCAATGATGGGATTAATGGCGGTTTGTTCAAGGTAGGTAGCAGCAGTGTACCATGCGTCGTAGGTGCGGCTGAGATATTTGACAACATGGGGAGGAATTTTAAACCGAGGACTAGCACGTACAGTACCCTCCAGGAGGGCTTGCACGACGTTGGGTCGCTTGTCTAGCTGTCTGTGGTGGTACTCACGAGTGAGCAATGTGACCATATCCTTCTCCAGATCAATGCAGTCTTTGCTGGACAGTGTGGACCAGAAGAGAGGGAAGATGGTAGTCCACAGCTGGTAGGCAACATTCGAATCGGTATGTTGGAGCTGACATAAAGGCTCGATCAGATCGCGAACTCTGACGTCGCCAATATCGGACATGAATCGCCTTCGCTCTGCGACGAAAGTCTCCAGCTGGTTGTCAACCATGATATCGGCCTTCCTGGGATCTTTATCCCCACTGCCAAAGAGGAATGACACGGGGAACAGGGTGAAGTCCTCGGAGTGCAAGCGGGCAGTGGTGGTCATGTCCACACATCCAAGCACTAAATGCGATGCTTGGGCGAGCCAGAAGGAATCAGCAAGGGTATCCCAGTTCTGGCATGTCAGAACATAGCTGAGACGCGAGCTCGCAAGGCGAGTCAAACTCTTGTCGAAGATTTGCATGAAGCGATTCCGCATTTCAACGTCTTGGGCTCTTGCTCCAATCAGGAAAGCATGCTCCAGACGGACTGTCAGTTCAGTCCGAGTGATTTTCGAGTCTTCATAAATTCGAATGACAAGGTCGAGGAACTTCTTCAACATTGTCTGGTCAGAACGGGATTCGAAAAGCAGCATCTTATGCAGAACAGCCGTCTTCTCCTTTAGGGTGGGCCATGACTCGGTGGAATGGAAGATCCATGACTCCGCCATGCCCAAGATCTTGCTGCACAGCTCGATATTTGGTGAGCGCTCCACAATCTGTGCGAGAACACTCAAGAAGGGACGACGTTGGTCGCCAAGATGAGACATTCTAACAGAAATAAGCTCAATAGTCTTGAGGATAAGATCAACTCCAATCTCAAACTCTTGCTGGTCGGTGGTTGGAGCCCCTTCGGCGGGCTTAGTGCCGTTCGTCAGCTGAGCGCCATTCTGAGTTGATGCAGCAACATGTTCCTTGGCGAGCTTTGTAGAGAAGGCCTTCATCACCGCGGGAATGTGTGCGTCGATCTCGGCGGGCTTGATCTTTGAAAGGGTCCACAGGATGTTCAAGCTTGAAACGTAGTTGCTGGCAGAAAGTGTTTCAGTGGCGATGGCAGACAAATACGAGCCGAACTCCGAAGGCGTCCCCTCTGTGTCCATCGCATCTTCCTCATCAGGTTGTTCATCCGGAATGGCCTCAAGAACACGGCGAACAGGAGGCGGCAGTTTGTGCAAAACATCCATGTCGTCTTCTAGCCCGTGTAGACAATCCTGAATCTCTGGGTTGTCCGATTTCAAGGGCTTCTCGAGAAGCTTCTGAATAGCAGGAAGGCGAGCAGCAATCCACTCATTTGGTTTAGCCGCGATAAGCACCCTGACGACCTGCAGTGTGTTGACCATGTAGGTGATTTTGTCCTCGACTTTATCACCCTTGTCACCCACTAGGATTGGCTCGGTCACCTTTTGGTAGAGATCAATGTCTAGATCGCCCCAGTACTCGGGAGAAAGGAGGCTGCGGAGCAGGTTAATAGCCTTATTGATCATGTCACCAGTGGGGACAGGGTTTTGCTGTTTTGTCGTGGGCATTTGGCGAATCTGAGCAGCTGGAACCAGGAAGCGTTCGGGGATTGTAGTGATGAAGGTAATGAGGTACTTGATCAATGACGCACGCAGATCGTTAGGCACAGTGTACTCCGACCGTTCGCGGCTACTGGGAGGACCAAGAGCGGGGGACGGCGATGGCTCTTGGGCTTCGTCCAGCTTGCGTTTCCTGGCAACTGGAGACTCAGATGTGCCATTGGCCAAGTGGCTGGCCTCGGCATTCTGGGCCCGTTTTTCTTCCCAGTGCCAAATCAAGCTAATCAAGTTCAGTGCGAGCTTCTTGCTGTCATTGGAGGTGTTTGGTGGACCCGTAATCTTGACTAAGGACGGAACAATGAGAGGCACAAAGTGCTCCCTTGACTCGTAGAAAAGATCAGGCTGGCGAACCAAGAACTGGAAGATACTCATAACCTGCTGGAGGTTGGCAGTTTCCTCGGCTAGGATACGGCGGGGCCATTTAGCCCATAGCGGGTACCGTGCCTCTGCTCCAGAGCTGTTGGCTGTTCGTGTGGGAAGGACGGGAGCTAGGACATCAAGAGCCTGCGTAACAAGCGCTCTACCTTCATTCTGGTGAGCCCTGAGCAATGCGACATACACTTGGATCACAATCTTGAATGGAGTCTCGTAGTGCGCAATGAAGTAACTGATCAAAACATAGGCACCGTATTTGTT
Source organism: Penicillium solitum (assembly GCF_028829755.1). Lineage (NCBI taxonomy): Eukaryota > Fungi > Ascomycota > Eurotiomycetes > Eurotiales > Aspergillaceae > Penicillium > Penicillium solitum. The sequence continues at coordinate 353,230 of NW_027072122.1, forward strand.
GATGATATCCTCGAGTCGGATGTAGTTCCAGGCAAACTTAATAATGTCCTTGCGAGAATCTTGCACAGTTTGCGAATGATACTTGATCAGCAAAGCAGACAGCTGTAGCAACTCCATCCGTGAGTGGTCGACGCCAGCTTGATTGGATTCCTCGCTCAGATCAGCCAGCTGGGGCTTCCACAAACGACTCTGAATAGACTCGGTCATGCTCTTGTCCATCAACTTAGGCGTGTTTGGGGGGCTATTCCAAGTAACCTGCACGTCCATGGCAAAGATTGGGTTGACCAGGTGGCGGAAGGCATAAGTCTTGGTCTTCTGCGGGCAGCTCTTCTGGCCATAGAGGTCGAGACAGCGCATGATAACAGAGCGCCGGTAATCGATGGACTCATTGGAGATGATGCTCTTGTAGATGAATTTGGGAAGCGCAAGCGTGCGTTTCAACTCGTCAGCAGAGAGTCCGTCAATCACTTCGAACAGGAAGTCCAGATCGTGGGTGGCCTCCGCCAAGTACAAGGTGAAAATATCCATCAGTTGGTCTTCGGCCTGCTCCACTCGAAGTCGCTCATCAGCTGGCAGACTGTCACCACGGAGCTTCCTCTCCAGGTCTCTGCCAGAAGTCAGGAGCTTGTTTCTCATCTCTGCGTGCGAGACCAACCAGCGCTTGGTTGAACTGTAGGAACAGAGGGAGTGCGCAACATAGACTCCGTTGATAGCAGCAGTGTTCTTGCCGTCACCAGCGTCCTGGCCGAAGGCGGCTGCAGAGAACCCATCCATGTCAGCGACGATGGCGTTCCGCAGTGCTTCACTCTCGGGATCCGCCAGGATCTGTCCGAAGAATCGTCCAAATCGCTCATCCTTGAAGCGTGCAAAGAAGAATGTGAGGCTCTCTTTGGGGTAGCGATTGAGATACTTCACAAGTGGCTTTCTAAATGGACTGTGTGACGTTCTTCGAAGCTTTAGTTCGAGATCCAAGACCTTGTTGACAAGGTGCTCCATGAAAGAAGTAGCGGCCGGTGGGAGGAGATGGAAGATATTGAATATGGCAGCGACTATCTTCATGGTCGGGTTTTGCTCAACAAGGCTGAAAGACACCTTCTGCAGCACAGCATCATCCGCGATGACTTTCATATGATCAAGCAGACGGGCGCCGATTTCGACTTTGAAGTAGTTGGTAAGCAGTGTCAAAAGACGAGCAAGACCATCCAAACCAGCAACACTAAGGCGTTTGGGATCCTGGAGGTTCATGAGGATAGGGCGCAGTCCATTCTGTAACAGATCCTTAGGAAGCTTGTTGGTCTGGGTGAGAACATCACGGAGACCCGCATTCGCAGCTTCGATTACCTCCTGTGACTTTGAGTAGAGCGACTTGAAGAAGACAGAAATTATGCGAGCCCTGCTCGTGTTCTGTGGCGTGTTGGCAAACTCGGAGAAGCTCATTGCCATAGATAAGAGGCGAAGACAAGCAACACGGAGGTTCACAATCATGTCTGCAGTCTTGAACTCATTTGGCTTAGAAGCAAGAGATTCATCATCGGCGTCAGCGAGGGCAAGAGATTCCAGCATCAAACGGTTGAGTGGTTCATTGAAGGTGACGATATCGTTGTGAAGGCCGAGGCAGTATGTGATAGCATCGATGAAACCGATCTGTGTTGGGAAAGGCAGAGCACGCAAAGGCTTGTTGAAGATCGACTGCAAGAGACGATCTCTAACGGGAAGAATAAGATCATGCACCTCACAGCCAAGAACATCCTTCAATGTGGTGAAGCAACGACGAGCAGTTTCCCGGACATGTTTATTCATGTGCGCAAGCTCGAAGACGAAGAAGCCAGACAGCGCATACAATCGGCTCTTCTCATTCTTCAAATCGTCTTTGGGGATGAGCTTGCCGCATCGTTGCAGCATCAAGGTCATTGTCTCTTTTGACTGAAGCCTCGTGGCCGCAGGGAGATCTGCAGGTGTGTCCTTGATGACATACATCAAAGCCCGACAAAACTCGACATGTCGCTCATATAGCCATGTATCTCCCAAGTCCAGCTTGGTTGAAAGCAGGCTGATTCCCAGGCTGCCACCGGCTTTGGTGAACCACTCTTCGCTGTAGCAGCTATGGCAGAAGACGCGGCCCAGGTGCACGAAGAATGGGAGCTTAGCTGCTTTCTCCGGTGATCCAAAGATGACGCCCGCGGCATCCTTCACAACCACCATTGCCTGCTCAGCTGCTTCTCGGACGTGGACTTCATCCGATGACAAACACTCGACTAAAGCCTCAGCGAGAATCCTGGAGTCAAGGTACACAGGGCCTTCCCCGTTTGCAACGTCAAAGGCTTTGCGACCGTGTCGGACTTGGGCCAGGGCACGACCGACCTCTACAAGAGCAAAGTGCTTGCAAACATCCGCCACAAAGGCTGTAGCGGTTTGCTCTAGCTCAGGGATAGTAGTAGCAAAGATACAAGCCTTGATAAGCTTCTTCACTGTAGCTTCCTGCGCAAGCTTCTTCGGAATAGAGGCCGATCTTTCAGACTTATCAAGGATGTCTGCCATAGCACCCGGCTTATTCTCGAAGAGATCATTGGCATGGAGTCTAATCAAGATTCCCAAATCTTCGGGGATGTTGTCATAACCAATTTGGAGCTTGAGGTGGGAGCTGAGCATGCGGTAGGCTTGCTGCTTGTAGTAGATGTCCGAGGCTTTCCCGGAATCCGTCTTGGGGACCTCCATGAGTTTGCCCGCAGCGAGATCAATGCCGATATCTATAGGGAAAGGCCGCTTCTCGTTCGGGCCGATCAGCCTGATATCGAAGCTTGGATTGTCATCAGAAAACTGCTGGAACGACAATTCTGGCGGGTGGTTGAGGAACTTCCGATTCCGTCCGCCAAGTTTTCCCAGGATGCGCATAGTGGTGTGTGCGTGGAAGTGGTTGTAAGGAGATGGGCGCAGGTGATCCCAGAGTGCAGTCATTAGCTCGTCCATTATTGGACCCATGATTGGATCGAGGTAGTCCGCCGTGAGGTTGTCGACACAGAGTTCGAGGGTGCGCAAACCTTGGCCTACAAGATCAGAGTCGGCACGCAAGGCGACCACAATTGGGCGCATCAAATAGCTAAGATGAGGGAGGAGATGGCTGAGTCGGGCAGGAACGGTGAGGGTGAGTTCCACATAGAGATCCCGCTCTTGTGGCTTCCGAGCTGCAAGTAACAGGTTGTTGAATGTTTCCAGGAGCATCTCCAGTAGCGGCAGGATCTCTTTGTAGAGGAGCTCGAATCGTCCCCCACCAATGCTTCGGAAGAGAGACCTCAGAAGAAGGAAGTAGTTCATAGGCTCCTCGGCTGTGACTGAAAGCTCAATGCACTTGGTTACGATCTTCGTCACATGCGGGTGAAGCACCTGCTCATTTTGCACAGAGAACAGGGTCACGGCCATGAAGGAAAGTTTAAACATCCTTAGAAGTATCTTTGCCTTGGTCATGTCCGAGGTACCAACCTCATCAATGCGTTCCATAAGATACTGCAGAACCATACCAGAGAACGCGGGAGAAGTGGCCTCACTGGCCAGGAAGAACTGGGGCAGGTGAAGGAGAGCCCCATGTTCAAACATGAGCTCGTGTAGGTACGGGATTTCGGAATGGAAGACTTCGTGGAAGGTTGCGGTATCGATGCAGTGGAAAACAGTGCCGAAACTCTCCAGCAGCTCCTTTTCTTCGCGTGACATTGGAGCAGTGTACTGGCTTGCGAGAAAGTCAAATGGAGATGCGTAATTCATCTCAGGAGGAGATTGATCGACTCCATAGTAGCGGAACACCCGAGCTCCCTCATGGAAGAGCTTCTTGATCACACTAACTTCCTCTGCATTGTATCCGTACGAAACTTCCGACCAGTTGATGGGAACGCTGTTCGGGTCAATTTGAACATCGTCTGGGTTGCAGTTCTTCAATTGCCGGAAGATATTCTTTAGCCCATTGATCAAGTTTCGGAAGAGGAAGATGTTGTCCGTAACAGGGTCGCCTCCACGGTCACGCGGACTAGACGTCTTGATAGGAGAGGCGGAGAAAATGTCAATTTCATCCCAGTCCGGTGGCTGGTCCTTTTCGGCAAGATAGTTCTCGGCGCACGGCTCGGTGTCCTGTCGGAAAACTTTGTACGCTCTGGAAACCTTGACAGCGTTCTTGAACTGGTGGTTCATCGATGCGAACTTGTCACCAATAGCATCTAAAATCATGATTAAGAAATACCGCGCCTCACGCTTGTCTTCTAGTTTGGAGATATTCTCTGCCATGTTCAAGAGGAGCTTTGCACTCATTGTCTGGAAACTGGTGCCAGGGAAATCGTCATGAAGGTTTTTAGTGTAGACTTCAACCGTTCGTCGTATCTGGTCGCGACTCAGATGGTCACGAACATGGTGTATTAAATCAGCCAACATGCTGTAAGCCAATGGTCTCATGGTCTCATAGACAGTGAGGCCATCTCCGATGAGAGTCCGCTCATCTAAAAGCTCATCAATCTTCTCAAGGAAGATCTTGCGATAGTTGAAGTTGATGATGTGACGAATGGCGACCAGCAACTCCTTCCTTGCACCCGACTTCTCTCGTGGACAATCTTGAAGAAGGCGAACGACCACAGAAGGGAGCGTAGGAAGGAAGTCCTGCAGCTGATGGGCATAGAGACGCAACAGATATGCCAAGAAGCTCATCGTTTTAACCTGAGCCGTGATGAACTCGCCAAATGCAGCGCGATTTTTAATTTCCTTGCACACACCCGTAAATATTGTCCCTTGGGCTGCTGCTTCTGCGTGTGCCTTTTCCTGCGGCTTCGCCTGAAGCAGCAAGATCGTTTTGATTAGCGGCACGAACAGCTTAACGTTAGCTGGTACTGATGCGCGATGTGTCTGGAAGATTGAAACAACGATAATCGGGCACTCTGCGAGGACCTTGAACGACTGCATGCCCTTGAGGAGAACATTGCTCGACTGCTGATCAGGTCCGAGATCCGACACCGAGGTTGCAGGCGAGCTCGGTCGCGGAGACTGGAAGTTCTGTGCTGTTGCGTTGGGTGTTGATGGCATTCCCGAGGGCGTGGCCTGGTTGGGAGTGTCGAAAGTATCCCGAACCACTTGCTCCATAGTCTGGAACATTTCCTGGATAAGCTCCAAGAAAGCCTGCACCCGGTGTGCGGTGGCCTTGGCTTGGTTCCTCTCCAAATCCATTATGGTCTTCATGCATAGCACCGCATTGTCTTCGTTCTCGATCCGCGCGAGTTCCATCAACAGATCGACCATATCGACGGCATACGGCTCCACGTCGGGGGAGCCCATCGGTAATCGGTGTAGTGTCTCGAGGATGCAGTTTCGTAATTTCTAATGGATGGCCAAAGTGGTTAGCCCATTATGTGCAACATTCACCGAGGCCAAGCTTGTGCCAAAGAATCTTACCTGGTCGTAAGACATGCTGAAGAAGACCGGGTCTCCCTTCAAAATAGTTTTGAATACCGGCCATAGCTTCGCTAGGAATATGGGATAGCTTGCGCCCGAGCACAGAGCCTCAATACTGTCTCGTAATTCGGTAGCGACATTGGCTCGGACTTTGATATCTATTGAGATAACGGGGTGGTTAGCACAGAAACTGGACAACAATTCTCGTCGTTATGGATTTCGGCAACATACCCAACTTCTCTTCGCCCAGCTTGCTGGCGTAGATATCTATGTTTCGCTCCATCACTGTGATCTGACCCTTCTCAAGGGCTGCGACTAAATGAAAAGAAACAGCAATTACGGCCGGGCCAAGAGGCCGGCTGAGGGAGAGCGGAGTGTGCGCAGTCTTCCCAGGGGGGGATTGGGGTCTCATATGTTGTGTTGTGGTGTCACGGAAGCTCTGTGGACTCGGTTGATATGCGAAAAGATCGGAGACGGTAGAACTTAGAACGAGGGAAATCATCAAGTCATTGGCTTTTCCAGGTTGAGAAACTGCTTAGTCCATTTAAAGAAATCAAGTCCGGACAGCAAATGAGTGAATCGAATTACCCCGCGGGGGAGGAGAGGCTGAGGGAGATGGGGAGAAAGTTGGGGTTTGTATGCGGCGCGATATTCACGAGAGCAGAACAGAGGACGCGGGCTATCGCAGAGACCCCGAAAGAAACACTAGTCCGCATTTGGTAATTATGTCGGTGGTGGTTGTTCCGCTCCGAGGACCTTCAAGGTACAGCCTGGCAGAACTATACGGCTTCAACTTTTTCAATTGAGTATCATTTTTGTTTTACTTTATTTGTGAGCTATCCAAATAGCCACTGGTCTAGATGTTCCCTTCCCCATGGCTATTTCATAAAAATGAACCGAAACATACTATCTAGGCACCGCTCCACGGGTACCTGGGGTACTTTGGGGTCGGTAAGCACAGGCTGCACAAGGAATATCGCACCTATTAACTCTAAAATATGTCTTTGTGTATTCTAGGGATCCAAGATAGACGGCATCTACCTATAAGCCATAAGTTTAGGATCGTGGGTCATGACGAGCGTATAGAAGAAAGTATAAGAGGGCCGAACTTGGACATATACATATGCTAGCCATGTAACTTGGGGTCACTCAACCTACTCGTGCATGCTGACCTACTTGTTTGGCCTTGAGAGACCCTTGTTTACAGAGAATACAGTGTTAAAGTTCAACTTTGGATTTTGAGAATTGAGAGAGGAAGCCCACATATCGTCCCTAAATATATATATTTGCATGAGGGCTTCTCATTGAATCACGACAACCTATACGACTGAGAAATTTCCAAGAATTTTCAGCACCTTGGGTCTATGAATCGCTTATATGTAGAATAGAAAAGTTATTACGATTATTTACTGAGTGAAGTGTGTTGTATACAAAAACGCCACCAAAAGACCCGCAAGAACACCCCTGAAGGGCGGTGATTAGATTTTCCTCCGTGTAATAACATTGACATTTCCAACCATACTACCTCACATAGCACTATAAAATGTAGGATTGTAAAATAACCCTTTGCCTGAGAAAGGACCTGATTATCTTGATGGTGATGGCCCCCAACAGCCCTCGTGATCATCGTACCCACTTTCCACATGGTGTCAGCCCCCGCATTCGGGCAGCCGTGATTATTGTTCCCCCGTGGTGAGATTGTATCAAGATCTCAGAGACTTTGTTCAATATGGTGGACCTCATTTCGATCATTTCGGCGGTAGACCTCTGCTTCAAGTGAGTTAGAGACCATAACCGGATAGTTTAAACTGAACGTAGGTCAGATATGGCACGAAACTGGTTCACTTGTGCAGCGCAGTTGCACACGCCAAAGGGAACATTAAAGAGAGATCTCTCCGTGTGGAAACATACTGGATGAGGACGGAGCTCCAGCTGAATGTGGTGCGGGGCATTGCTTCCGAGCTCAGTGAGAAGCATCGGATGATTCAACATGCGAGGATTGCAATGCTCGGCACTAAGTTGAAAATTGCGATCAACAATGTTGAGTCCACCATAAAGAGCCATCCTGTTGGGGACCAAGAATTGGAAGTCCATCGGTGGAAATATGCGCTCATGAAGGAAAAGATTGACCGGACCATTGAGGACCTGAAAGAATGGCAGTCACTATTTGACCCATCGTGGTATCTGATCATGAAGCTCGCAGACAGCCAAATCGATGATGGCCTAAGAAAGAACCGAAGATCTTCTGCTATGAAATTTCAAGACCCGATACCTCCTGCGCAGTCTCTCAGGGCAGCGTTGCATCCGACAGACGGGCACGCTCCATCGGTTCGCCTCTCATCGGATTCTCTCATTTCTATTAACCCACAAGAGATACCATTCTGCTCAGCGCAGGTGGGCCGGAGGCCAGATAACGGCCAATCGCTCATCGTGGAACGAATTGAACCTCTTCCAGGGGCCAATGTCGGGGACATGAAGAAAGATATCCGAGATCTTGCCAGACGGCTGGCTGGGTCCGATACGGTCGAGTTCGGTCTCCTTAGCTGTAAAGGATATATCCACCACCGCAAGGACGACTGTTCTCAATCTACGCCAGATGCATTTACCATTATCTTCCGAATGCCAGCACAACATCTTCCACCTCGCTCTCTCCGAGGTTGTTTCCAGGATATGAACCATAGCCACTCCCTCTCAGACCGGTTCAAGTTGGCAAACGAGCTTGCGAAAGCAGTGCATTTTGTTCACTTGTTTGGGTTTGTCCACAAGAACATCCGACCAGAGACAATCTTACTTTTGGCAAGTGACGAATTCTCGATTGGATCTGCCTTCTTGATTGGATTTGACAGCTTCCGAATGGCCTCTGGCAGAACTTTGCGCAAAGACGAAGCGTCCTGGGAACGATGCCTTTACCAACATCCAGACCGTATAGGAACCATTTCCAAAGATTATATCATGCAGCATGATATCTACAGCCTTGGTGTATGCTTGTTGGAGCTGGGATTGTGGGAGTCTTTCGTGTCGTACGACGAGTTGACGCCGGCAAGCAATGACAATGCTCCAACCCCTGCTCGGGCTCCTATTCTTGGAACGGGTGGAGGGGTATATTTCCAAAAACATCTCCTCTTCTTGGCGCAGGGTGAACTACGGAAGCGAATGGGGACCAGATACTCCGACGTCGTTGTCACTTGTTTGACATGCTTGGACGCCAAAAATGTCGACTTCGGAGAGAAGGCCGATTTTGAAGATGCCGATGGCATTGAAGTGGGTGTGAGATATATTGAGAAGGTATGTTTCTTCAACCCAAATATCATGGAAGACCGATCTCTAACACATTATCGGCAAAGGTAATGATGCGACTAAATAGTATGTGCGTCTGAGTTAATAGTTTTAATTTGATAGAACATCCTGGTAGAAAAGTAACATTCAACTAAAACAAGAACGTGTCCAAGCTGGGGAGGAAATTTAAATTTATTCACATCACCAATAATTATTGGGCTACTCTTCTCCTGTATCAGCTCTCCAGACCGTAACGTTATCGTTGATGGAAGAGCATGCCAACAAGTTTCCATCGGGAGAAAACATCAAGTGATGATCATCTGGATGGTCACAAGGATATTCACCAATACTGCAAAACTCTTCGAGGTTGAATCTCCTCTTACTGGATTCAACAACATCTCAGAGAATAATTGTCCATGAAGCCACATGGAATGCAGCTTGGAATTACAACAGTCAAGGATCATTTTGCGAATCTTGTCTGCCAGATCCCAGCTTGGTATGGGATCGGTTGTTTTCAGAATGTGATTGGCCCACCGGATACCGGATATCGAAAGTTTCCATCAGTTAACTGATAGTGATTGCATCTTTTTCTGCACCAGTATTGTCATTCTCCCATCTAACGAGAATTGCCACTCTTTGCGCGAGGATATTGCGGCAACCGTTTTAGCTCTGCCTTCAAAGCTGGGAGGTGGTGGATGATAGGCGCCTTTGAAGGAAATGAAGAGGGAGTAGATACAAATGAAACCGGGGCAGAGTGCTAGGACGTGGTAGGTGAAACTGCGGCGGACAGCTCAGACATTGTGCTAAACAATGTTAGTCTAGAGTACGGATTGCTTTACGCTTAGTACCCACGGTAGGTAATATGGAAAGAAATAATAGTATGGGATTTGGCCAGTCTGGGAGACGATAGTGAAAAGTGACTTGGGAAGTTGTGGTAAAGAAGAAACACGTAGTGGGTAACTACTGCCCGTGGATGTTTACATCGTCAGCCTTGAGCCATGGATTACTGAAACTTATTCATCCCCGTTGGGATGGAGTTATACGGGATATAGTACATACCTAGGTACTAACTGAAACTGTTATTTAAAACAACCTACAATGATATAAAGCTTCACATAGTAGATAAAGTTGGTTTCCAGGACACATCCAAGCGAGTCTACAAGCACTCCAAACATCAGATTCCAAGGCAATATCATATCCTAGAACTCGTCTAAAATAATAGAAGAGAAACAACAAGAAAACAACACATAGACAGCCACCGACATTGTGGTCAATGGATGAAACGCCATTCGCACCCGTTTTCCATACCCGAACACGGTTCTAAGACTGGTTCCAACTCAAATTTTGAGGGAGTCCGTCGCGGAAGGGAAAATATCTCGAAAAAAAGGAAATCCATGTACACAAAAGAAAAGGGGAAGAAAATGGGAAGACAAATAAAAAAAGGGCAGGGGCACAGGTTGAGGGCATCAGTCCGGGCGAGTACCGCCGAAAATCAAAAGACAAAAATATCATTGCCCCATAGTTCGCTATGCCATCGCAGGAGAAAATAAACGGGAAAATCACATGTCCATCAGCAGTCCATCTCCTCCGAGACGTTATTTGGTCGAATTACTTCGATGCATGATCTGTACATTGGTTGCACTGGTACCACTGCCGACTGATCGTCGTCGCGGGCGAATCTCACTGCCGCTTCCGCTCCGTCGCCGCCGGCCAGTGTTGCGAATCGAGCCTCGGCGTCGTGTCTGGAGCAAACGGACGTTTTCACGTTAGAATCACGCTGGCTGTACATGGGCGGACGTGGTCTCTTAGCAAAAGACAATGACGAGGGCGATAGGGCCAAACAAAAACGAAGTAGTTCGCATAGGAATGCACGTATCTGGGCAGCAACGCAGATCAGAGATGCACTGGGCTTACCGAATTAGGGGTGCCTTCCCGGCTGGGCCGATCCTTAGAAACATCGGGATCCTCTTGCAACTTCAGGGAGTTCAACCGCTTTTGGCTCTCGTGGGTCATGGCCTCCACCTCGTCGATCGGCTCGGGCACATCAAGAGCGGGAGGTGGTGGTGGGGGGGGAATGCCATTCTTCCGATCCTTGGCCTGTTGTTCAATCACATCCCACCGGTCTGTGCGAGACTTTTCGCGTTGGTCTGCGTTGTTCTGGTGCTCTGTGTAATCGTGAGAGCATTCATCGAAGAGTTGCGGGTTGATCTCCATGAACATCTTCATGGCATTGTACACCATGCTGTGGATTGTTCTGAATGATGCGTTAGTTCATGCCAAAGCCAGCAGCATATGCAGATCAAACTCACCGGTTCCAGTGTCCCTTCGAGTTCTCATAAAGTGGGGCAAACATAAGTGGGAGAATTGTCTCCACATTGTCGCTCACAAGATTACAGAAGTACTCGTTGTTCCAGAAGTACAAAGCACGCTCAGCGACCTGGAAATGGGGGCTGGCAACAGACTTCGCCAACTGATTGAACAGAGGCTCTTGGACTTTGGCGAACTCGCCCGGATCCATCACCTCGAAGATGTCTTCCACCTCATTCAGGTACATAACTTCCTTGGTGCTGTTTGTCTTGGGCCAGAAGCGCAGTAGGCCGAGAACAACCTAAACATAGTGGTTAGTACTAGAGGTATATTGGGGAAAGTTAGATGAGGCCTTACGTCTTCAGTCAATGAAGAGTCCTTCTCCAAAAATTGCACAATGCAGTAGGCCAATTGCGGGTGGTACATGCTGAGACTCTTCACCTTGTGCATGGGCAGGAGCACTCTGGTCAAGAAGAGCTTGTGTTCCTCCTTCAGCGGCAAGGCGAACCCGTTGATAATGGAGCCCAGAATCTCGAGCAATTCAGCGATTCCGTTATGGCGTTCTGTCTCGTACATGAACTGGAAGAACACGTTGTTGATGGATCGGCGGATATATGAGCGTAAGTTCAAGAACTTTCCATAGATGCGATGCAGGGTTGTCTTCAGGAAATCACGTTCCCGGGGATCTTCCGAGTCAAAGAGGTCCAACAACTAGATGGAGCATTAGCTTGCATTAAACATGAAAATCAAGCACCAGAAGACATACCGAAAGCACAAACTGATGGTCGATATAACCCTTTGCGATGTTCGTGTTGAAGTCTTGGCTTTCGATGAATCTCAAGAAGAATTCATATACGACCTGGATATGAGGCCAAGCGACTTCCAAGACGGGCTCATCCTCCTCCGGGTCAAATGCTTCGCCCTGGGGCGTCATAGGCGGAGGAATAGGACGGAACAGGTTCTTGGCGAACATCTCCACCACGCGGGGGTACATGGGCTCTGTAATGACCGACCGGTTGTTGGCAACATAATCTAAGAGCTCGTGCAGTGCCAGCCTCTTGATCTCCTTGGACTTCATATCAGCCGTCGGGTCGTTGAAATCGAAGATGATGTTGCACTGGTCGATCTTTTGCATGAACAAATCTTGGCGGCGGTTGGGAGGCACTTCGTGGAATCCCGGCAACTTTTCCAATTCTCTCTGACGCTGATCGGAGATGTCGAATCGCGATGAATGTTGGCGCTTGGGAGTCCGAATACCTTCCGACATGTCCTTAGGGGTCGTCTGCAGGCGGTCGAAGACATGAGACTTCCTAGGAGGTGCGAGATCTCCGGGCATCGTTTCGGCGGCGCCAGGAGGGGGGACATGCTATAGAATCCAGTTGTTAGCAAAAGCAAACAGTCTCCAAAGTGTGAAGCAATTACACTTACCGGTGCGCTTGGGCTAATGATGACGCTGGGAGCCGCCGGCTGACCTTGCCTATTCGGTGTTCCCGGTCCATTGCTTACAGGCTGTCCTGCGGCGCCCGGTTGGGGTATATAGTGTTGAACCGGGGTGCCAGGGTGAGGTGCGCCCGAGGAAGGGGTACCGGCGGGGGAAGCGTTGTCCGGCGATTTGTTTCGCGAGTCATTGAGAGAGGTTGTGGAGGATGTGGGTGTCCCTTGGTTGGGGGAAGTAGACTGCTGTGTGTTGGAAATGCCGAGGGATTGATTCTGTGAGGTGGAGTTGGAGTCTTTCTTTTTCGAGGACTTGTTGTCCTTCGCCCGCGACAACTGGTCGTGCTAGAAGAAAGGCACACAATGTTAGATGATTTGCGAAATGAATAAGATAGCACTACCCGTAGGGTGAAGAAGAGAATAAATGGGCGGAAGTGATCGTGCGGTGAGGTGCACTTGGGCAGGATAGGCGGGCAACTCACTACTCTCTGTCTGAAACCCTTCATTTTGACGACTGTGTAAATAGCCACATGTACTCGGCTAGGTTTCTTGGTGCTAGTGCAGCCAGGCGGCGCACTCTAGCCGGAGTGAATCGAGGGGAGCCAACGGAGATAGCCGCTCAGGAAAGCCACGAGGGGGGAAGTGTTTGGATCGACCTAATAGGAGAATCTTATAAGCGATCCGAGTCACACAGCATGTAAGACGGTTATTGTGAAGGGAAACAGTGCTGGAATGGCGATATCAAGCCCCAGCAATGCATGGGGGAGAAACTGGGGTTCAATTGCAACAGCATCAGGCGCTCCAAACAATGTGCAGTCGCAGCACGCGCACGGAGCTAGACGATGATGCTGGGAAGAAAGGGCCAATACAGGCAATGGGAAACGGGTGTCCGATCAAACGTACTTCCGGAGTTTGGGTTGGGCAATTGACAGATCGAGTGGGAAACTGCTTGGGGAGAGGTGTTATAGGACAAGCTTGGCCGGCGCTGGAGGATCTCCGTGTCGCTTAGTGGCAGGCTGGGAGCGGGGGGTCTGGGAGCACCAGAGGGACGGGCACTCAAGTCGCAGCCCACTGCGAAAGCACAAGACTCACGATTTAACTAGCAAGAGGCAAAGTGGCCGATGTACAAGAGACCAAATAAAGATGATGGCGTTGGGTTGTGGAGAGGAGGGAGGGAAGTGGATTGTTGTTGAGGTGTAGGGAAAGGCGGGCTGGTTCTCCTGGCTGCGATGGTGATGGGAGGGGGACCACGTCCAAGTACTATTTGGGGGACACTACGTTTTTTTTTAAGTGAACTAAATCTCTTGGTGCTTCAGTTTGAGAAAAATGAATTTACTCGGCAGTTACAATTATTCTCCCCTCCTCTTCTCCTAACACAACTTTCGTATGCTTTTCCCCGTTTGTTTCAAATTATGCTTATGTCATCCTACACGTGACCACATCTTGGACTCGAATTTCAGACACGAAAGCCATCGGCGTGAAACAGTGAAATGGCAGCATCATCGGGGCACCGTACAAGAGTGAAATATGGGTATTGGTAAGCAACCAGTAAACACAATAACGTCCCCTTCAATCTAGCAAACCATGCCACGTCAATTTATCGTCATCTGCCGCCTCGTTATCATACGCCGTCTCCACCTCCTAGCCTCCTGGGCATCGTTGGGGATTTCTTTGTTCCACTCACTGCCTCATGGCCAAAGATAGCCGTCATCTCGGGTTCGTGTACGACTTCTTTCCCTTTACGTAGCTCGATGTCGTCCTCGTGGTAAAGGTCATTATGCGTACCAGGGTCTGTCCAGACAATTCCGACGACTTGAAGAGCATTAACAGCAGCTGAAACCTCCTGGTAGATGCACTCTTCCTGATAGGCAGATACATCGCCCATCTCCTCTGTAACGGCTCCCCCTTCACTTTGGTGAGGACTAATATGTAGCCATATGAGAACAAGGACGAACCACGCCTGCTGCGTAGGACGAAGGGAAGAACGAATACTACTCAGGGCACTTCTCGTGGAGAATCTGATAGCTCATAGTCTCGTTCCAATAGCTAGAAGTTTACCACTATATTAGCTTTCGACAACAGACTTTGGGCGGTCAATCCAAACCTTTGAAATTCGGACGGTGTCCAACGCTTGGCCACTGCGGGCTGTCTGTGCCAGAGGACCTCAAAGATTGCCTTGGCTTTATCAACTCAGTATTTTGATTTGTCTGACGAACCTCGTTCTTGAAGGAGGTCCATTCATGGAACAGTCTGGCCGAAATTATTGTCCTAGTTTGATGCCATTCTCTTGAGTCAGTATGGGTAATGGCTGTGGCAGCAAATCACTCGCCATTTTCATACTAGAATCCTGGTGGCGAGAAGCAGCCTGAGTGACAACAGGGCTTGTAGATGGGAGCTGCAACAACGTGTGTCGTTTTAAACATCTTTTTAACCGTCTCTTTGGGTGTCTCTTTAAGTGTGTACATGAAGGTGTATACAAAGGCGGTATGCCTACTTCGTGCAAGAGAATTTTCCATATATATAACCTGGGATCCCATCGTACTCATTCTTGTGTGGCCCTTTTTTTCAAGTTTTCTATAGCCTCTACTCGATTTAACCTTGTATATATATATATTACACCGTATTCAAAGTGGTAACTTCTTCATAAGATCAGAGCACATGGTCTCATTGTACCGTCACTAGAAGACCCCCGAAGACCGCACTAGGACATGAAGGGATATATTGTGAGTATAAATAGATCATTTGTATAGTGATCATTGTTCTCTTCTTCACCTCACCACGGCCAAAGCAGATGAACAGGATTCCAAAGAAAGCAGTATCTTTCACAACAAGCCTAGTCAGTCATCCTCACTCGCCATCTTTGACAATACCTCCTGTTTCATTATCAATTAACTCTTACTTAAATACTGACTGTTCATCTATTACTAGCTCTTACTTTCCTCCTTCATGCCCACTACTCTCTGAGATTTTTCGCAATGGCAGACTTCATAATGCCTCGGATCACATTTCAGGGTCCAGACGTGCTATCTTCGGATGAAAGGACCAATATCAAACCCAAATTACCTAAACATACCATTCGAATGACTACCCATTGGTGTCTGCAGTGCTTTCGCCACACAATTCGCTATTGGGATGTATCGCCTATGAGCTGGAGTGCACAATTGATGCTACTTCACCCCAAGCGTGTGAATTTTGTGAGGCAAAGGGCATCAAATGTGATTGGGTAAATCTTTCCAAGGTTCAAGGTTATCGCTGAACCACTTCTGATAAGATATGCTTACATGGATTGGGAAATTGTGCAGGTTCCCCAGGGTATTCGAGGCCACTTTTTTGAACTGATGGCCTTGCTCGAATGCGTGAAAAAATACTGGACCGATTACGGCGAGGATGTATACGACCAGGTAGCAGATATGCGGCGCAAGACTGTCTTTGATGAACTTTGCGCCGCGGTCCGTGACCTCGGTGCTGCCTTTGATGACCTGGTCGACACACATAGCAAGGCCCATATGCTGACCGGCAATTTCTCCGATGTGAGTGTTTGCTAACCTGTGAATAGGAAGCTAAGGCTAACTATTTTGCTTGGTGCAATGCTAGACAACACATGATACGTCCTATTACCAGTACCCTAAGAAGCTGCATCACCAGTATGCCGTCCGAGCCACTGAGCATCTCCGCCTTCGCATGGGCGAAGAAGCATCCATTGGCTGGGCTGCCGCGATTTGTGCCTTCTATCATGCTATCAAAAACACGGTTGAGGACTTTACTGGTCCCAACAACCACTTCTTCACCTCCGCAGACCTCGACTACATCAAGGAACAGTTTCCTCTGGAGATTCCTGAGCTTTGATTCAATTGAATTGCTTTGCCTAACCCTTTGCGGTGGGCTTTAGTGACTGTATCACCTAGGGTATATTCACGCTTTGCCTTTTTTTTTTTTGCGATTTCTTTCTTTGCGAGGTTTCCTGTTAGTGGCGTGGTGAGACGTCTACTGACCAGGACCTCTTTGATGTTTTCCCGCCTGGTTCTGCAATTGTTTCAGAGCCATTACATAGCATCTCAAATGCATTCTTTTAGCGGGTTTATCTGTTTCCGGATCGTTTAGAATTTTCGAGTCAAGCACAAATGATCTTCATCTTTACCAGGCGAAGACATGATGTTAACAGTAAAACAATCTCGGCAGTATAAACAGTAGCAACACCTCCAGGCCAAAATGAAAACGTTATGAATGACCAGTGGGACATCATAATAGCCTTTATATGGTACTATTCAAGGAAGATACCGACGGCAACAGGGTTGACGATAGAAATATAGAGCCAAAGAGCGGGCCTGCAGCAGGGTAGTGAGATATGGCAACTGCATGAATATGGAGAGACCCAACTGATAGAATATCGTACATTCCGGTCTTGACCAATTCCCCACCCTCGATAAAGATGCTGGGATATTTTGACTTTGACTCTTGTTCAATAGTTATCTAACTAGTTATTTTGCGAGGTGGATTACCTCACTACCTAGACATGTGAACCCCCGTTTAGCAAAAAGACAGAGATTCGTGCAAGACAGCAGTGAGCTAGTGCCACAATTGATGTATTCCTCATTTCACACCATAGTCCTTGAAAATACCACCTTAGGACATCGTGCTAGGACTTGTGTCCACCGTAGCTAATAAGTCGAATAGATTGAACCATCTATAATTACATATATACATTGTTATTCGCTGGGTTTCATCCAAATTCATACAACCTCATTGGGATAACATTAGAACAAGTGGTAGTGCAGCCACTAAAGCTCTCTTCAAGCTCAGGCGCGTGGTTGGTACAGCACTGTTCTTCTCGCTTGAGCTACTACCACCGGTAGCTGTACTTTCTGCATTGTAGGTGTAGTAAAGACTAGCCGCTGTCTGTGTGCCTAGGCTGTCAACAGCAGTGCTAGTAGGCAAACTGGCCGCTGAGCTAGTCGACCATGCATTTGCGAAAGGGTAGAATCCTGTCGTTTGGGGATTGGCGCCACAGTAGGCGCTCGAGACTCCCTTCACGTAACTCTCAGGAAACCAGTGGTAGCCTCAACGGAAGTTAGCTTTTTCGATCAAACCAAGAGAACAGCATAATAATAGGACATGCTGTGGAAAAGACCCACCCTCGATGCCTCCATGTTTCCTGAAACATTCCTGACAACCGGCTGCCGAGTCAAAGAAGGGATATATGCCACAATAGCATTTCTGCTGGACATCCCAATCACCCGAATACAACTGAAGGCCTGAAAATGACCCGTTTGTATTTTGGAAGTAGCAATTAGAATTAATCGCCGCTTGTCGTTTACACGGAGCCTCGTCGATCAAATAGGTTGGCTTGGGGGAGATGGTTTCAGTCGTGTCATCTCTCCGGAAATTGTGGTGTGACAACGGGTTATATGGCAGGTAGCATTCATTGTAGAGATCAATGTCAAGGTCGGTGAGACCAGACTCCTGGGATGAGACAACATAGAACCTGGAGATATAGGCGCCGTTTGGAAACACGGGGTATTCGGAGCCGGTCTCCGAAGTAGCCGCGCTAGAGGACGTGCTGCTACCCAAAATGGAGTCGTACTGGTAGGTTGAAGTGGGTTCCAGCGAGCTGGTTGTTATTGAGGTAGAGGCAGTCATAGGCATAGTCATGGGCGAAAGGGTGATCCGTTGAAATGACTTCCAATTTTGGAAAGAGGACCTCGGAAAGAATGCTTGGCAACACTTGACCAATCACAGACTTTCATTGGCAGGGGTCTTCCCGAAAAGGAAGTGATCTTATTTTTGGCTAGTATGATATGTTCACAATGATATATTGCCATGAGATTATTGGGAGTCGAGGCTGCTGATAAATCTGATTCATTATTAACTGCATTCGAAAGCAAAGATAATAGCCGGGAAGCCAAATACTTGAGCAGAATATGCACTGAGATATACACATTGGAGATGCAGACCTCATTGAGTAGCATAAGCCTGTGATTGACCACTTTGTCAGCGCCTGGGGATATAGGATATCCAATTAAACTGCCTTGAGCCCCTCAAATGTCAACTCAACGAATTCTCTTGAAATATTTTCTTCAAATCGCTCTTAGACGGTACACCTTAGTTGGTGCCCAGGTGGACATGGAGGTGATGAGTCAGCGAGACTTCAGCACTAACCGCTTGTGGAATGTAGACTCGATTCTTTCCCTAACCCCGAAGGATATCGCTGGGAGCCTTTAATTGTGGCGAAAGCGAAGAAAAACACAGAATCCTATATAAACAGGTGTATTGAGTGGGGAGCGCTCGAGAAAGTGGTAGTGTTGCCTTTGGTCGCATTTGCGCGATCTCACCCGATAGCAAACCAGAAACAGCGGCAACTACCCTCAATTGAGATTCAAAGCTAGTGCGAATGATACTGCAACCCCAGTATCCACAAGACTGAATAAAATCAATCAGCATGGATGACCAGCGGGGGTCCAGAACTGCCCCCTTTTACGCGGTGCCGTCCCGTCGGCTCGTCAGCGTTGAACACCCGGCCGTGGTCCGCAATGTCGATAAGGCGATCAAGACCTTACAAGGAGACTCTGGAATAAAAACAGTGAGAATACTTCTCCCTCTGCAAGAATATTGAATATATGCTGATATACTGCAGATCCTGGACCCGGCCAAAGATGGCACACTAGCTAATCTGGTGTTGCGACCAGAAGATGTCATGGCCCGGTCGGTCCAGTCAACGAGCGTCCAATCGAACAATGTTCTGCTCAAAGTAACTGTTCCCAAGCGAACAGGACGGAAGCGCAAGAGAGGCTCGAACGAGCCTTTCGCAGACGCGCCAGATTCAGAGGCATCCGGGCCGGCCCCGCGACGGACCGCGAAGGATCTCTTGCGCAGTATGAGTGATAACCCTTCTAAGTACCAGATTGAGCCAGTTGGGAGAATTGAACGGACACATGTGTTCCGAGGTAAAATCACTACTCCGATGATGCATTGCCAGTTTGCTAACGTCTGAGGGTAGGAATCCCTGATTTCGTCTACTCGACTACAGCGAGTTCCTTCACGAACCGGTTCCGAGACCAAATTCTTCCATTTGACTGTAAGTCGGCCTGATATGCATCTCACCAGAAATACACTAACAAGCCACAGTCGACAAAATGAAGCAATTTGATATCGACATGGCGAAAGGCGCTGCCGAGAACGCAGATCTCATCCCACCGCCATCATTCAGCCACGGAGACGTCCCATTCCACTACATGTAAGAGCTACTATACCTAAAACACTAAACCAAGCTACCAGACCACTAACCTATTCCTCCCAGCTACCGTCAAAATCCAACAGTGAAACAGGCCATAGGCCGCTCCGGCAAACTAGAAACCGTGAACACCCAAACGGCCAACAAGATTCTAACCCACCTAGTCCCCTACGACATACCCAAAGTCCCATCCGAGCCACGCGCAAACATGCTCCCAATAAGCGCACTGGACGCAGGCATGCTCCGCACAATCGCAACGCTAAACGCCCTCTACGAAAAACAACCGGCCTGGACACGCCGCGGACTCCGCAACAACCTAACAACCGACGAAGACCGCCTGAACCTGCGGCACGCAATTCCGTACGTGGGCTACATCTTCCGATCCGGCCCATGGCGAGACGCAATCATCAAGCTAGGGCTCGATCCACGCACCTCACCCGAGTACCGCCACTACCAAACCTTCATGTTCCGCCTCCTGGCTCGAGAAGCCGAGCTGGCGCGCGACGGCGGCGGCGGTCGACGTCACAACGTGCCCCGACCAAGCGACCAGCGCGTAGTCGAAGACGAAAACGCCAGCGAGCCGTCAACGGGCCATATATTCACCGGCAAGCAACCGTTCGCACAAGATGGACGGATCTGGATGGTTGGCGAGATCCAGGATGCGCAGCTGCGTGCAGATTTGTATCCTCCCGATGCGGGACCTGGGTTCCTGCGCAGTGAGTGCGATGTCGTTACCGATGGGTGGTTCGGGAATGGCACGCTTGCGAAGGCGAAGACGATTATGCGACATAAGATCCAGGCATTGATGGAAGGAAGGGAACCTGTTGATGAGGATTATACGAAGATTCTGCAGCTTCCTGCGCATGCGCGGTCTGAGGCTGATTTCCCGCTTTTCACGCTTGATCCTGAGGTTGCGACGCAGAAGGAGATTAGTCTTGCTACGGAGGTTCGGGCGATTATTCGTAGTTCGCCCATTTGGAGGAATTTGTCGGCTAATGCTGGGTTGGTGAGGAGGGATGTTGGGGAGGGGAGAAAGGGGAAGGGGAAGCGGGCTTTGAAGGGGAAGAGTGTTGAGCCGGAGCCGGAGCCTGAACCTGAGCCTGAGAAAGTGGATGAGGAGAGTGAGGGTGAAGAGGAGGAGATTCAGCGGAGGGAGATGTTGGCTGCTCAGGTTGCGGATGCTGCTGCGGCCAGGGATGCTGATGAAGCTGCTGATGACGATGAGGATGGTGATGATAGTGATGATATGGACGAAGACGAGGAAGAGTAACGGATATTCCTAGATCACTTAAGGGTGGGCTACATCTAGAGGAATGGTACTTTGTGCTCAAGATATTCATCAAAAGAATCCATTTTAATTTTAGTCGCTAAAGCCATGGACAGACTTGGAATACATCGTGAAGCATCAGACATGAAAAAAGACAATAACTCATCAATTAGACGGAATAAAGAAAGCCAATCCGAGTGGTCACAATAGTGAAGCAAAAAAGATACATAATTCGTAGCCAACGTTATACCAAAACACCTGATAGACTGGACACCAGTTTCCATAAAGAGACAAACACCAAGCAACAGGAAGATAAACACCAAAGAATGAAACAAATAGGTATAGGTATTGGGGCCAAACCCAGGCCAAAGAACAGCGCCACTGAGCCAGATGCAGATGCAGATGAAAAGAATGCCGAGTAGACAGATCAAAGAGCAGACTTGCTGGTATCAGTTGAGTCCTCGGGATTTTCCTGCTGGGTTTCAGCAGGCGCGGGGGTAACAGCATCCAAAACAGAAGCAATGGAGGTGGTGACCAGGGCCTCCTGGCTCTGCGAAAGAGGCGAAGAAGGCTTCTTGAACTCGGGCGCTTGCTCTTCATCGTCATAGACAATTGTGTACGAGAAGGCATTGCAGTCCTCGGCATAGTATTCAGCAGCATTCAGCTCACCGAGCGGAGAACGGGGCTCATCCATCTTTGGTGACTTGCGAGTAGCAGCAGGAATAGTGGCAGTGGACTGGCGGGCGCGGGGGAGTTCGATGCCGAGCTCGTGAGGGGGGACGTTCTCCTTTCCACGGGTGGAGGTGTCAGACTTTCCCTCGTCGTCGCTGATATCCAGGACAGTGGTCGAGTGTTGCATCAGGTTGGTCATTTCTTCCTGCTCGGTGTCGACGTGAATATCGAAGGACCACGAGGCGGGGGCCTTGGGAGAAGGAGCAGGCTTGGAAGTTGTGGATTGGGCAAGGACGGAGGCAAGAGAGAAGGGACGAGCGACGCCGCGCTTGCTATATTGCTCTGAGCGGGGTTTGGCGATGAGCGAACGGCGAGTAGCTGACTTGCTCGACTTGGGTGGTGGGGAGCGGCCAGCGGGCTTGAGAATGGGAGCTGATTTGGGAGTTGTAATTGAGGGGATCTTCGAAGGGGTCGAGAGACGAGGGGAGATGTTGATGCGGGTGGAAAGAGCCATGCGGGATGTTTTGATGGGCTTGGACGCGCTCTTGTCCTCGTCGTCTTCGAATGTACGTTTGCGTTTTGTTGAGTAGCTGGCCGGGTTGACATTCTCGGAATCGGCATCAATGAAGATCGAGCTCTTCATTGGGGTTGACTTCATAGACATGGCACCTGGTTGGAATTGTAAGCTAAGCCCATCTTGGGAACATCAAAACATGGGTCATCACGTACCATTTTGCTGGTTCTGACGATTAAGTTTCGATCGCATCAATGGCATATCCAAACAGCCCAAAGGCTGACGAGTAGGAGTCATAGTGAGAGTGGCCATAGTGAAGGAAGAAGGGAGAGAGAGGGATGTTTTGTTTTGGTCAGCGCCAAGTGGGGGGAGCCTTGGAGGATTGGCGGTCTACAATAGGCACTAGACAGGCCGATCGCACGATGCAAAGAGAAAGAGGGTAATTGTGTAAGACAAGAGGAATCCAAAAGAAATAAAATGATTTGAATGATAGAAATTGGTCGGATGAAATTGGGATAAATGAAGGAATGGGTAGATATGGTCGACACCGTTGAGAGAGAGAGAGAAGGGATGGATGATTCGAGGTAAAAGACGTGCAGCGATGAGGTAGATATAATAATTCGTGAACGTTAAAAGAGCTTAGGATTCGAGAGTTTAAGAGGCAAGGAGCAATGGAGGACATGAGGAGTCACAAATGGAGGGCGAAGGGAAGTATTTCAAGGCCTGCATACTCCGTAAAAGCGCGTCGCGTTCACGTTGTGGAGGCTGCCAATTCGAAAAGTGGCGTTTATGCAATTCCCAGCACAATCCAATTGACATTCATTCCTCGTGTCTCGTGTGGGAACAATGGTGAGATGCAGATCAATTACGCGATTTTCCGTATACTATGGATATAGCACAGTGCCATTGTCCTACAACATACGGAGTAGTATAGAATTAATTATTCCTAATTTCCCTAGAATTGCCTATGGAAGTAAAATAATTACCAAAATCACCGAGGGCAAAAGGTCAAAAGTTCAATCCCCCCCCGGCTGAGTACTGCATGTCGCGTATCCCTTGGACGCGTCGGTCAGCCTAACGTAAGTACTCGGTACTTGGCATCCCCATACTAGCGCATACATCGCGTAAGTACCAAATACCTCCACGTCCATCACGTCCTCCCACGTCTTGCACGTTCCTTCGCGCGCGACTTCGCGTTCACGTCTCTTCCTTGCGCACTGTGCGCTCATTCGCGACCAACAGCGTCTACCATTGCACTAAAAGTATGTCGCATGAAATGTCTAATGAAACTCTGCCAACGCATCGGTCTCCATTGGCTATGCCCCATCCGGACTCAGGTTACCGGATGAAACCATGCATGCAGAGGCCGACCGGGGGCTGCTGGGGTTTGAGGTGAATGTGGAACATTGTACGGGGTTTTGTCTCAGGGGAAGGGTTGAAGGTGTCTGGGGGTGTCGGACACCCAGGGCTGGGGAATGTTCACTGGGCTGGCTGTCCAGGTGGTTCAAAGTAGGAATTCGCCCCTGAAGGCTGTTTCAAGGCGTAGAATGATGGAGGGTTATTAATAGGGATATTACATGGATAGGGTTCCCAAGGTTTGATGGCACCTGCGGCCCCTGTTCCTCGTGGGCTCGGATTATTTTCCTCGGCGTACTGATCCCTGTTGCATTCTTCGCGAAAGCTGAGAGCCTGTCCATTGTGCCATCGACGTATAATCGCGTCGACATTCTACTACAGGCGGGAAATGCCGACCGGGATAGTCCGTATATTCCATAAGTCTCTCGTGATATAATAATGTACATGATCGCAGACTTACCATGCCAATTACTTCAGATCTCATCCTCAAAAGGAATGCTGTCCATGGCACCCTGACGTTCCACAGCCCGAGCCGAGGCGCATGCAGCTAAACGCATCGCCTCGTCCATGACAGTCTTGTACCGGTATGCCTTCTCATCATCCGCAACATCCTGCCCAGCCTTGCCCTCCCCTCGATGCTGCTCACGCCATCGTGCCACTCTGACCGCGTAGGCACCAACAAATGTATCACCCGCCGCAGTAGTATCCAAGACCCGGGAGACAGGGGCGGCTGGAATCTCGTTGGTGAAGCGCTGTACTCCGTCACTGGGTCCAGACGAGCCGCCGTCCGCGGCACTGTACCAAACGCCCTTCGCCCCGTACGTGATAAGGATGTAGGTGACACCCAATTTATGGAAATATCGAGCGACCTTCTCCTTGCCATCCAAACCCTCTGCTTCCGGCACCGTGCGAAGCAGTTGTTCCGCAGGCGGAGTCATCAGCTCGGCCTCTGTCTCATTCAGGATCAAATGGTCGACAGCAGCGTATACATCCTCGGGCAAACCACCAGGCGGTGCAGGTGCCGGGTTAAGCATAACATCCGGACCGCACTCAATACCACGTTTACCAAGAGCGCGAGCCTTGGCCTTGTATGCTGCTATCTCACGTAGTATCCCGATAACCGTGTCGACTGGGATCTCGCCTTGCATAACAATGACATCGGGTACGGGCGGCGCTAGCGCCATGCCCAGCACTTCCGGGGTAGGCTGCATGCCATTGTAATTTGCACCGGGCGAGAAGAGAATGCGGTTCTCACCACCGGCTGAGGAGTCCACAATGATCACCGCCACACCCGTGTATGCGTTATCGATGACTTTCACTCGGGACGGGTCGACTCCAGATCTCTCGAGGGTCGGCTTGAGTAAGGAGGAGAAGTGGCCATCCATGGCTCCTACTGCACCTATCATTTCGACATTGACGTCGCTTGCGGAGTTTGTGGTACCTGTTGGCTTGGCTCGGGACATGCGTCCGCATGCCACAGCTTGGTTTGCGCCCTTGCCGCCCGCGCTGGTGAAGTAAGATGAGGAGGTGATTGTCTCGCCTGGGTCTGGGAATCGGGGTGTGACTGAGACCATGTCAGCATTGAGGGATCCAATGACTCGGATGAGAGGTGCCATGGTGGAGAAGGTGGCTCGGTTCGGTTTCTGGATCGTAGGTCGGGGGCTGGGTGTGTCTTTGGGTCGGGCTGGGGAGATGGGGAGAGTGTTGCAGTAGTGTAGTTTGAAGGCAAATCCCGTAGATTCCAGAATTGCCAATGCAAGGGAGGAGTGACACTCTGAAGCTTTCGGTCGGGTAATTGACAGAAAAGGTTTGAAGTGGGAAAAGAATTGGAATGACGTTTGGGTGGGGCAGACCGGAGGTGCGATATGTGGGTCCACAAGCAACGGTTCCGTGGATCCGATCTACAGTATAGCCATGTTTATTTTGACAACATACACATCGGGAAAATCGAACATTGGTCTCTTGGATTTCAAAAGAACTGAAAAAACTTCTTTCTAATTCAACAACGTCATATTACTGGTCAGGATCGATTGTTTGTGCGACAAGTGAGAATAAAAGAAAGGGTAGGGGCTGGAGGGACTGACTCTCCCTGTAAGACAAATAGTTCCTCACACGTTTCTAGTCATAAACATCAAAAGAAAAGTGAGAAATTATGAAGTATAAAATACCATGAGATGCAACAACAAAGAAGAAAAAATGAACCCCCCTAGGCAAACGGAATTCCTGGAGTCGAACGCAGGTAGTGGACCGCCGCCCAACTGAACCTCCCTATCACGACACTGGTCTACCTAGTGTTACGAGGGTCAAACCCCGAAGTATAAGCCACTCACCTATAAGGAATTTTCATTGAACAATCCTCCCGTTTTGTTAAATTTAACAAACACCTAGTCCCCACACATTAGTTTGATAATTCTTACTCCTCACAAAGTGATATCAGCTTTCATATGCCTATTGAAGTAAAGGTGAGGGTAAAGTCGGATGGGTTTAACATGAAAAATCTCAAGCTTCCCTAGGCTTGTGCACTCTTGGGGTTAAATTAGGTAGAGGACCCACCCGATGACCTCTGCATTAGACCGGATCAATTAGAGCTAGCCGGGCCTACTCTATGGAATAAACCAATACCAGCATGGCACTTTGTTCAAAACGTGGTACCTGCGTCACATACAAGGGACTCGCATATTCCCTTAGAAACTTATGCGGGTTCATCCTATGCCATATTACACATGGTCGATTTGAACATATGTGCTACCCTTTACGGTGCCACGATATATAGTAATCCATGGCGTATTATACCTAAGCGTAGTATCATTACCATTTGCTAGTCGATAAATCAACATTTGACCATATTAATCTCACAACTTACACACTATCAAATGACCAAGGTTGCAGTATTTTCCTCGCAATGGTCAACTACCCATTAGTCCAGTGTTCAGCTTAGAAGGGGAGGAGATACCAGAACGGGGGCCGGGGTGGTTTCGAGGGGCTCGCCCTTGGTCTCCATTGCCGGCTAAGAGATTGCTGTTTGAACAAACAGTTCATTCTGGGCTTTTCTTGCCAGTGCAGTGCGTCGGCAGCAATATTACTCGGCACTTTAGAATGCTCAGGACGGAGGTTCAGCTCAACGTGCACACCGAGCCGATTCAGTATCTTTGAGTGGCATCCAATTACCTCCAAGTGGCTGGCCATATCTCCATTCGGGTCATACCGTAGACGTCCGCGAATACGTCCAAGGGCGTGTATGTTCTAACATGAGACATGGGTGAGGTTTCGGAATCTTTCCTGTCGGTAGATCAATTGGGCGAGCGACGATTCGAGTAACTGGGGGGTAGATATTGCCTGTCACTCATTCCGAGCATATGTTGTATGCCCTTCGTCACCTGAGGACGGGGCAATCTTATGCAGCTACCATAAGGCACGGTAAGTTGCAGAGACTTCGATAGACGGAACAATTTAATCGGGTCGTGTGTGGAGTGCCCAGGTGATGGGGACCTCATTGCCTATCGCCTATTAGACATAAGACAGGTTGAAGAGGTTTGCTTAGCATTGTAGTACCAAGTGCTGCGCTGGGGCAAAAGAAGCTATATAGAGGAACCGCAATGTAGCCTAGCTTCCGTTGTAAGCAAAGTGTTATAGTTAAACCTGTAGAAGTCAATTGATAGCTTTGTGACGAGTGATTTTGTTCTCCCCCCTCTTGCTCCTCCTTAACTTTTGAATTCCTTACAATTCTACCCCCTGTAATATTCTCTGATTCACCTCAAAGTCCCACTATCCTCCGAGCTAAGTATGACAGTAACCGTGTTCTCATGCGACTCCGACCCGACCCGTAAGGATTCGAACCCACTACCACGGCACAGCCCCATGGAAACCCTTCCCCCTCCCCCCGGAACGACAGAGCGGACGCCAACTAAGCTCAAGCATAGCGAGGTTCTACTGAATTCCTCATCCGCCCAGTATGCCCCGATCACAAGCACTGAACTCAAGCATGGGGAGCTGGAAGAAGGCGAGGTCGTGGAAACCCCCTCGGCCCCGAACTATCAAGTCTAACCTCTTCTGATTGGGAGGGAAGATGTGTCCATTATCCGATAAGCTCAGACGAAGTCTCGACTATGGAACTGTTTGGGATTTCCTGTAGCCTTCAGCTTGCCATTCAAGACATTGGTTCGGAGCGGGCCACTATCGCACACACCTTCCCACGCACCAGTTCCCCCCCACACGATGTCCAAGGAGGTCTTTCTGTTCTCTGATGACCTTGGCGCAATTAGGCGTATTCGTGGTGATATGGCTTATGACCCTAACGATGAGATTGGAGCTCAAATGGCGGCAATAAGTGGCCACTCACAGGCGCTGCATAACCTCGGTGTCCATATTGAGCTCCACCTGAGCCCGGGTCATTCTGGGGTGTTAGGGAATGTCGCGGCCGACAAAATGGCCAAGAAGGCCATGTATGACCTGTTTGAGAAGACAACTACGGCCTGGCCAACTATCATGCACACGCCAACAGAGCCTGTGGGGAGGCCTGCTAGTCGTGGGACCCGTCGAGGTCGTGGTCTGCCAAGTCCAGCCCTGCCCCTCCTATCCTCCTATCATCGACTAAATCAGGTCCATACAGTTCGGCATGGGTAGGTTCACTGTTCCCTGGAACCTAGTCGGAGGTTGTGAGTTGCTAATGCATCCGCGTAGTACCTCGTGGCCTGCTAGCCCCCGTTTTTTCCATTTACCCAATAGGATTGTGATTCATAGTATGCGTGTACTCGGTAGATAGCAGTGGGAATAAGGATATCGGCTAGTCCGTATATGGGCTAGCCTGGCCGAGTATGCCCCGCGATCCACCCGACCCACCATCCGTGCACCCTTCCACGGGTGGACTAAATATGCAAAGTCTAAACAAGCATTGAGTTTTGATACACATTGCAGTAGGGAACCACGTTCTTATTACGTAGTAGCCCTGCCTTTCCTGTCCGTTATTTCTTTTATGGTCCATTCTATAACGGTTGGTAGGATACAAGCTGTTGAAAATCCAAGTTGTTTCGTCATAATTAACATGTCTTTGGAGTTGTTCGGCTCTAAACCCTGGTGGATTTCATGCATACCTTGCTTCTTTTGCAACATGTGAATTTTGCATGTCAATTTTGCATGACAAGAATTTAGGACTCCTACGGAATTGAGACTAGCGGCATTGTCCAGTTTGACGCCTTTATCACCTATTCCATCATACAAATCCGAGGATCCTAGAATCATGAATCGATATTGCAATTTGGACTGCTTCCAATGCATTGTCGTCTTAGTTAAATTGTTGTGCGAAACATGAAGCCATGGAGAATTCAGCGTTTAGGAATGACACCGCTCATTGCCCACAATTCTTTCTGATTCTCATCACAAAAAGAAAATTTCATGGAAAGGAATAGATGATTCTACAGGAAGAAAGGGAAGACATGAATATGGCTTCATTTCCATGTATGAAGAGATTAGACATTCTTACAATTTATTTTACACCTTTGTGAAAGATCCCAAAATTCCATTATTACATGCTATTTAATATGACTTTGTAGGATATTATTCAACACAAGCAGCAGATACTACAGATTGACAATACAGACTTCTATACCTCTCTAAATTCACTTCTTACGCTAAGCACCAAAGTCCTTCTGCATGAAATGTTGCGTACCATACTAAATCGGGAATCCCGAATCGGCCGGTATATTAAAGAGTATATAGCCTTAAGCGTTCCCTCTTCAATATCTAAAATCTGTGTTTCTTGAAGACGGTTTGGTGCTTCCAATATAGACAAGCACCTAGAAAGGACAAATATATAGTGAGTGCGAGATTAGAATATCTACTGTACCGGACCGATCAACTAGAGATTGATCGAGTTTTAAGGACGAACCAATTCTCGACAATTTCACCTCCTAACACCCTTCTACCAAACTGCAAACATAGAATGTATAGGATAGCAAGAATCCTACATATCTATACTATAATGATAGAGTTTGAGGCTAGAAGTGATTATATTGAGTGATATTTGGTGGCAACAGGGTTCTATGAATTTAAGGGAAATACAAACATTTCAAAGAAACCCCCTTTTAGCCTAGTGGGCAGTCAGATAAGATCTGGATGCCTAACGAAGAGGCCACCCCTGAACTCACCCCTATCTGAAGCTAGGCTGTCTGCTGTAAGTGTACTCACTGAAGGATCTGGTCGAGTGGCACTGTCTGGAGGTTTACCTGTCAACGATCGTAATCGAAAGGTTGATAAATGAGGTAGTTGGGGACCTGAATAGATAGCTGCCGCTGCTTTTAGGTAGCTTCGAGGTCTGTTCTCAATGGTCGTCGGATCTTCTAAGAGAAGGGGGGATAGAAAGAGTAACCCTTGAGACTTTGAACAACCTGGGCTTCTTAGATTTTGAAGCCGTCTCTGTTGTCGAGGGTATCATCTAATTTGTAAATGGTCGAGGTATTCGGATTCAGGAGGCCACTTCTTGGGTGGGTCCTTGTATCCATTAAGAAGGGCACTGCAATCGTCCATTGCAGACATGGTTGTTCATAATAACCGCTGAGCGGCGACCTGATGGGGCCTGCCAAAGAGGGCATCAATACTTGATTTGTTCCAGCAGATTATATACCAGAATTTTCAGCTATGGGACTGATACCTCTGAGAGTTTCTCTTCCTCCTTTCTCTCACCGTGCCACGTCAAGTTCAAATTCTATATCTCTACAAATATATCCCATAATGTGAACATGATGCCACAGACTAATATAAATTATCCTAGGTGGACAATCCCCTCTATTTTCTGCGCCAAAGCCAATCCAACAAACGGCAATATGCCCCATGATAATGACAATCTTGCTACGGATAACACGAAACACCAATAGAAAGCAGATTGTAGGTAATATTTAGCCTTGTTATAGGAAATGGTGTGGTGAGGGAAGGGAGAGGTTGTTTGAACGAACTGTAATGTAGCCTAAATACTAGTGTAGCAACATAATATAGGCCTAAGGTGCAGCGGGCGACTGATACCTTAGAGACTTATGCGTTCTTTCTTCTTTTTCTTCCCCTACCTCCCCTTAGACTGTCACATGAATAGCACTTTTACTCCTTGCGATATCCTCCATTTTATCTCAACCTCCACTATCTACCCTAAGTGGACCATACGAAGCAAAATAAGTTGTTATTCAGATCACGTTTTCAAGGACCGCAGCACACTACAACCTTCTATCTCGGGAATAAGGAAGGGTACGCCGACAGAAGCAGAGGGTAAGGAAACTCAGGCAAGTCCCCCGATCACTGACCCTACCCCTCTGCCCACTAAACTCGAGGAAGGAAATAATTTCCCCACTCCGTAGACGACCCGCTCTGCCTCGCCTCTACCACGTGAAGTTGAAGACAAGAAGCTCGAGGAAGACGAAATTGCTTCGACTCCTGCGGCCACTCACGCTCCCCCGCCTCCACCAACGGTCCAGCAAAAGACCCAGCAAAGCCTCCCATACCTCTTCACCAGCCTGGGGCAGCCTTGGGGCGTCGACGTAGCAGCCCCGTCGCCTAAGCCCAGCCCAAGGCAGCCAGTGCCAGTAACAAATACCTACAGCGTCAAATCTCACACCAAACCCCAACCCAGCAAGTGGCAGTTCACGGCAACGATAAGCCTAAATGGAAAAGCAATCAACGCCTGATTCACCTCCTAGCAACCCTCAATTGCAGGAAATTAAAACAAACAAGAAGATCAAGATGACGAAGAGGAAAGAGGAAAGGAAATACTACAAGTTCTGTTGGGAGCTGGGAGATGGGTTCCAAGGATTGGTCTTTGGATTTACGGGCCAAGAGGCTTGGGATATCGCAAACAAGATCCTCAGCCTCCCTGTGCCCAAGCAAGTCCGCAAGCGACTCGTATATTTCTGCGATGCTTCGATCCGTTCAATGCGCGGCGCGGCGGGGGTTGTTTGGCCGGAACGCTACCCATCCACCGAGTGGCAAGGAAAGGGTGTTTATTATCCCCTCAGAACCGATGATAGCGCAACCCTTGAACTCTTCGCGATTTCTTGTGCCTTGAGGACAGCAATTGAAGAGATCGACAAGGAACATGCCAGTGTTGTAGAAAATATCCCAGTCGACGAAGAGTTCTTCCAGAGCAGCAGTTTACGGACCGAGTCACACCTGCATTCGATGACCAAGGAGCTATTCGTTTTCACCGACGACATCAATGCACTCCGGCGCATTGACGGAGGCCTTCCATATCCCCCTAATGGGCAAATGACTAGTCAGGTGGCGTCTATCAGCCGGTATTCAAGGACCCTTAACACGCTGGGCGTGCACATGGAGCTGCACCTGAGCCCTGGTCATTGTAGGCTGCCCGGGAATGTAGCTGCCGATGCAATGGCCAAGAGGGCGCAGAGGCAGCTGGTTCGGGAAACCGTACTCTATCGACCGGTCGCAGAGTGAAGCAAAGCCACACCACAAGGGCCTTGGCCCGAGTTCTGTTGCCTCCCCCCCCGAAGATGAATTG
Organism: Penicillium solitum; assembly: GCF_028829755.1. NCBI lineage: Eukaryota > Fungi > Ascomycota > Eurotiomycetes > Eurotiales > Aspergillaceae > Penicillium > Penicillium solitum. The sequence goes on from NW_027072122.1 coordinate 385,202, forward strand.
CCGGAGATGAAGTGAAAGTGAGAAGGAATGAGGTGCTGGAGATGAAGTGAAAGTGACGAGGATTGAGGTGTTGGAGATGAAGGGAAAGTGCCAAAGAATGAGGTATACTGGAGAAGGTATTGCAAATGTAGTTGATTTATGATGTCTGAGTTGTGCGGTGAATATGACTTAATGTTGACTCAAGGACCAGTAAAGCTACATGTAATCAGATCGACCTCACCTTTAGTATATAAAAATCTCGTAGATCTAGTATTCAATCGTATCTCCGATAGTTTACCTATTAATCTTTTATTTATAGGTATTCCTTTTTTGCTCTCACGTCCTTTGTTTTATTTCTCTAATCTAGTACCAAGTTCCAATTCCCGGTGTCACTTCCTATCTGATCAGTGATTCATGTCACGCCTACATAATCTCAAATCGACTCTCAAGATACCTCAAATCTAACTGACTTCACTATATGATCCAAGTTAATATTACTTCTCCCCGCATATATTTTCGTTCATATTATTCTCACATCTCAGTTATAATCAAACAATACATCGTGTTATATTCGGTGCTTTACTATATTCGAATCAGCTTAGGCCACCCAAAGCCCACCAACCTATCGACCTAGGCCATTGTTAGCCCAGACTTGGTGGTTTGCAAGAACATTTTCCATTGCATCCTCTTGGCCATGGCATCAGCGGCCACATTTCCCGGGATCTTAGCGTGACCAGGGCTCAAGTACAGCTAGATATGAACGCCAAGCCCATGGAGTGTGTTCGAGAACTGGCTCATTGCCCGTATTTCGACCGCAAGATCATTCTCGGGGGAATAGCCTAATTTCGCATCGATGCGGCTAAGCGCATAGACCTCATCCGTAAAGACAAAAACCTCCTTAGTCACATCGTGAGTATGTGATCTTCTGTGCGCCCAACCCTATAAAATAATTATTCTCGTTGGTATTTGTGTATCCGAGAGTGTGTGAGGATTCATCGCTTTTATGGCAAGGGAAAGGTGAAGAAAGAGAGGCCGGACCTAAGGGGATCGGACCCACCAGAATGGCACATAAAAGGCTAGATGATCACACGTGTCGAGATTAATAAAGAGGTCGTGCCAGAGTGAACTAAGAAGTAAGAAAAGTGAAAAAAAAAGGTGTATATCGGAATCCTCTTTAGGTATTGTCACCCCTGAAGTCGAACCAGGTGGCCCTTTACCCAATTCGACCTCCCTATCACGGCTCGGTCAACCACTACTGCAGGACTTATGCTACATAACGTAGACTTAAATTACTGAGCTGTAAGAGCGTATCCACGAAATGTTTGTCCTTTCGGTTCAACTTAACAAACACCCAGTCCCCACATAGTAGTTATATCATTTTTACTTCCCATAAAGTGCTATCACCTTTTCTATGCCTATTAAATCCAAGGTGAGAATAAAATAACATACGTTTAAAGTGAAAAATCCGAAACTTCCATAGACATGTGCACTTTTGAAGTTCAACTACGTATATGATCCACTCACTGACCTCTATATTAGACCTGGTCAATTATAGCTATATTCTGGGGAATAAACCAATACTACCCTCGGATATTATCAAAGGGCTGGTCTCGCGTTTATCTTCTAGGAACCCATGCTTGTGTATTATATGCCATAATCATGCCCTACGAGATCTAGCTAGTACGGTTGAAGTTCCAATTTGCGTGTCGGGGATATCCTCTAGACGGAACACAACGTAGAACCTATCGTCCCATTCTTGCGGATCTTTGATCTGTATGGTCTCTCGGAAACCTGCAAAATAGCTAAGAATAATAAGATTCATATGTGTCGGTAAGTGTAAATCATATAACGTAGACAACATTGTGAGTAAAGATACATGGTACCGGTTTCAAACTCATAGATGATTTTAGCTGGCATTGGAGAGAGGACCTGCATGCCAATCGCTAGAATCACTTCCGCCACGGGTCAGCTGAATGTTTTACCACTATGAAAGCTTAGCTATTTTCCTGTAAATGGCCTTGAGCTTCACACGAATATCGGTACGAGGGTTACGAGGTTCTCTGGGAGTGCCCAGAACCTCTTGATATCCATGGTTTCCGCGGGCACCCTCTCCTATACTAGGTGATCGATATATCCCTCAGGGACAATACCAGTGTTAACCCGTTTGTCTTGGCGTAAGGCGAGGAGCTTGAGTGCTACAGTAGAACCCATAAGTTGAGGTTGTGTGAGTCCATTAATCTCTACATAGCATGGTAATGCAATGGCCTATCCCGCGCGGCAAGTAAGTGTTCGAAACACCGTGTTCAAATGTGGGGCTTGAAGATGAATATGCATGAATCCTCTCTTGTGGTCGTCTTCGTGGTGACATTCAAATTGTCTCACGGGGTAGAAATTGTCTCTCGGCGTAGGATGGCCAGAGTCTCAGAGGCATACCGGCTTCTGAAAGGCGTTCGTCGGTCTCTAAAAGTTGCTTTCCGACCACCGATCTTTGGATCAAATCGGGGCCGTCCGTTGTCGTTCCACGGGTCTCATTGAAAAATACAAACTATTCCTTATTGAGTATCTAGGTTGATAATGGTTGTCTCCAGAATAGTGGAAGAGGGATGTGAAACAACCAGGAGATGTCGGTTTCATGGCATGAAGGATAGTGGGTAATGAAGGGGAACCCTGGGAAGGGAACAATAAACGGAGTCATGTAAATAAGATGCATTTCCTACCCATGATCTGCCTCAACATATCACCTCCCCCAATTCAGTTTCTCATCTGTAGCAAAGGATGACAACAAAGTGCAGTACTCCTAATTCTTTCATAGTTTGAGGTGTACTAGGAAAGTTTTAATTTGACTTGTTGAATCTAGTTCACTTCTACACGCGTTTATAAGAAAAGGGACGACGCTAGCTTGAATTGTGGCTTCATTTCGTACGTCAAGTGTAAATTATATAGACATCCTACTTATACCTAGGAGAAAGAGCCCATGCCGGAGACGCAGACGGTGCTCACTGTCTCTGTTGAATCTCTTTCGCTATCAGGATTGTTGGAGTCTCTGACCAATGAATCTCGGCCTTGCTGATCAAGACCACAAAGGGAGGGAGTATCTTGGGTTCGACTAGCGCAGCGCGGAGCTATCTGCATGAGCCACGTGTTAAGTAGACAGCAATCAAAAGCGAGGAACTTCTCGTGGAGGCCTCACCTGGCCTTATGGGTAGGCGCAAGGCACTGCCATTGAAGGAGCTGTTTGAATACCAAGCGGAGGCGGGAAGACCGAACTTTAACGAGTGTTCTGCGGCTAGAACACGGGAAATAATAGACTCGCTAACCACGAGATGTACTCACTCGGCAGTTAGGCCTGCTTCGCGCCACTTCTCAAAAGTCTGGATACGAGTGCCTTGGCCACCTAGTTCACACTTTGTGTCTAACACTTTTAGCCGAGTTCACAAGTTAACCACGGTTGACTTGTGGAGCGCGTTGCGCCCAAAGATGAATTTGGACTCGACTCGTTTCCCAGGCTTGGCCAACTTCCGTAGGCTAGTCGCTTGGATATAAGATCTGTACAAGTCATGTTAGTCACTGTAATTATACCAGTATACTCCAATTTACTCGGCGTACTTGGCTTCTGACTATGGTGGGCTTGGTAGAATTGCCGCTCGTTCGTGGAAAGTTCCAAGAGATTTCCTTAACCATGCCCTTCGGTGGAATATCATGCGCGTTTGCTCGAGTGATCTTAGATCCTTGGGATCTCTGGATCGCCAGTAGCTCATCCATGAGGCCAAAATTATTGGCTGAATCTTGTGACACTAGATTCCCTCAGGATCGGACAATTTGACTCAGTGTAGTAGGCTCCAACAACGTACTAGGATTCAACTCCCATGTCCCAAAGGAGAAGACGTTGTGGCTTAAAAAAGATGGGAATGGCAATTATAGCACCGCCGACACATTTCACGAGCCATTCCGTGCATCCTGGCGTAGTCGACCAAGGAATTCCCATTCACCGCTTTTCACAGCAATGGTTTGATCAGGCGTTGGGGTGAGGTTTGGTACAGCTGTTCAATGGCCGGATATTTAGACACCATGTCTTATCGCTGTGTCTCGCTTTCTGTGGATTCGATGCCCAGATCAGGGAAGGAGAGCTAAGATGTCAGGATAGGCTCCATGAGATGATTTCGACAAGCTTACCTCTGAGGTATAAGAGACCTTATGATGCCAAGGGTCCTTACCGTCTGCCACCAGCGAATATACAGTCCTCCTCGATGAGGTTAATATAATGGACAGTCTTCCAGTAAGTTAGCATCATAATACATCATAAACGTGATGCTGTACTGGGTACTTACCCATATTTTGAGGCTTGTTACAAGTGGACCGCGTTCTGGTCCTGGCATTTGGCCTGCGCGACACTTACGCTTAGGGGGACATCGCCTGGGCTCAGACTTCCCTCGAATGTACATTTCTTGCCCTTCCAATTCATAGGGCTCTACGGCCATGTGCGCTCGCCTGGGGTGGTAGGACGGATTGAGGAGGGTGGGATAAAGCTGTGATGTCATGGGCAAGCCAGAGGAGGTTCTGGAGGGTCCACCGAATATATGTCTCACTCGACGGGCGATAGCCGAGGGCGCAAGAAAGAGCGGTGAAAAGTCTGACTGTTGGCAGGCGATGAAACTGGAAGACAATGAGATCGAAGGTCAGCGACATGTTATTTAGAGGGCTTGAATTAGGACGTAGAACGAGCAGAAAACAAAACGCGAGTCAAGCGTCAACCGGGGGACGAACCTAGAGAATTGGTGATTTGGGCAGCCAAAGATGCAAGATCCTTTTTTTTCCCGCAGTGAAGTAAATGAAAGAAGGAGAGGAGCGGGTGGCAGGACACAATGAAGTTCGCCAGCGAGGAAGGAACGTGGGAATTTATTGGAGAAATGTTATATAATTCGAAGTAAAAACCTTGGAAGCTTAGAGGAATACGCAAAACCAAACGACATATCAAACGACATTTGACAAGATTTTACACCACGTCATTAAGATGGATTAGAAGGATAGAGGCGGTATATAGTAATGGGATTGATACCACAGAAACCAAATAATCTACCATAAATCATCATGCCAGCAACAACAGTATAGACTCATTGGAGATGTGCCATGTGTATGTAATTGTACCAGACAATAGCGACAATGACAAGGCTATTCCCCAGGGTTGAGAGTCATCTAAGCCCCCTAGTTGAAGACCAAGTGTCCATTATCATTCCCAACGCGCTCGGCCAGGTTGATATCCGCATCGTGTTCCTCGCCCTCGACGTCGCGCAAGATAGCACGCAGGATGGGGACACCATCGTCTCCTTCGCGATCAAATCGGACATCCTCCGCGGTGGAGTGGAAGTCACCGCCGTCCCAGTGGAATTGACCTAAAGAAGTCAGTTAGAATAACTGGTGTCACGACATTAATGCAGGGTACACTGCAAGCAAAGACTGGGGACATACCATTGTCGTTCCCGATGTGGTCATTGAGATCGAGGGTGGACTCCTCTTCATCACCATCCTCGTTGCGAAGAACAGCCTTGAGGATGTGACCATCCTCAAGCTCAATGTGAGAAGCAGATTCGTGGAAGCTCATATTGTCGATTTGGGAGAGAAGAATGCAAAGTAGAGTGTAGAGGCTATGTATCATAAACTTTGTGGATGACGGAAGTTAACGGAGGGGGAGGGGCAGTCTCTTTATATACCCCATCTGGCGAGACCAATACGCCCCGAGTCGCGATCTGGACCAACACAAGGAATCTTGCAGCAGCCCCCGGTTCTTGTCCGACACATGTCCCCGACTAATTCGTCGCACTGTATCTCGATCGCGCCATGACAGCTGGCTGGGGTGGGGCATTCATTGGAAGGAGCGACATTGGCAAAGCGGGGATACTGTACTCCGTGTGAACGGGGATGTTTTCAAAGACAAAGAAACCTAGCGAGTTAGTCTGTAGACAGCTGTGGAGAGGACGGAATGGCAGCATCCACAACGCCCGTACACGTCAGTAGGTGGATCAGACCGATCAGACCCAAGTGAACATCCGAGGCTGTCATCTTGGCGGGATATCCGGCACCACGGAATTCAGAGCACATTGACTTGATATCCAGTTACCGTGGCGCATGGCGACATCTCCCACTGTCTCCAGCCACAGGATTCGCAGCGACATATCCTGATGTTGCACTGTGCATGCGCGCCAAGAATGCATTATTCCGTGACAGCCTTAGAAAGCAGCCACAGGACGTGGGCCACATATGGCCAATGGGTATCGAACCGACCGAAGAGAAACGCTGGTGCCTAATGTGGACAATGCAGTTGACCGGGGCTGATACTGTGCCAAGACAGTTTGGGGATGCAGCCTCATGTTGTCAGTCCTTGGCAGTCGAGATATTGGAGAGGGGTTATTCACAACCAGTGGCGTTGAGGGGACCTGTGGCTGAATAAGGCTAGCCCTGTGACTTGGAGGGGTTTTGGAGGGGCAGGGATTGAGGTGGATCATCGTCCAAGCTGGACAACACATCATCGCAAATGTTTCTCTATGATTCCAGGAAAACGAAATACGGTGAGATTTGAACTACGGAAAATCATCATGACACACATTCTAAGTGTTTACAATTGAATCATCAGGTTAAGAGGCTGTGTATTGTTCATTTTATACATACAAGGTAGAGACAAAGCAACGACAGGATCAGGCATAAAGGTCACAAGATTGGCATACAACAGCACCAGGAAGAAAGACAGTCATCAAAGAAACCTTCAGTAAAAAGAAAAGCAAAAGCATCCCCAGAAAATGCTTCGGACAACAGAGAGCTATCTCTGTGGGAAGCACAAAAGATTGGCTCAAAGAGCACGTAGAGGAGAGGAGAACAGAGCCCCTTGGTTCAGCTCCTGACGGACAACGGGAGCACCTGGACACGTACAGTCTGTATCCGCAGAGGTCTTTGCTAGACGCCTCAGGTACCTGAAGACCGCCAGTTGGTAGCCCGCGTGTACATGCTTCGTGCCTTTCGCAGCCTAGCCCAGGCCGCCTACAGAAACCCGCCAGAGTCATCAGGATAAACCGATCACTTGACAGCAGCATCCATATGTTGAATAAGGACCTGAAGCTGAGAAAGTTCAAAAGATTGTTGGGTGTCTAGGGAACCACGGAGTGCAATGTGGGCCTGGAGGGTTGAGGAGAGAAGAGAGAAGAGAGAGAAGTTGGAGAGGAGGAGGAGGGGGTATTTATACCTTCCCAGTGGCGTAAGGTGATGACCCAAAAGGGAGGCTGCGACGCGCGACAGGGAAGGTACTACGTCTTACAATGGATTCATGGGAAAAAGAAAGGAATATGCAATTCATCTTGAAAATACCCTCAGAACCTCAATATTAAACACGCCCAACACCGCTTGCAAACTCCCATGCCTTACAAGATCGACAGATGCACAGAATCGACAACCCATCCCATAGCACACATACCAGGTGTATCAACAGAAACACATTAGAATCATAATAAGTCACAGATCAAACTCCATTGCGGTAGATTTGAGATCCACCAGAACGGATCTGGATGGTGTCACGTCGCTGCAAGACCACCAGTGCACGGTTAAGTGCTTGCTCGGTATAGTTCTTGCCATCAACAAAGTCACGGCGCAGAGTGGCCAAGCTTGTGCTCCAACCGATGGGGAGACGACGCTTCAGCTCATCCTCAATCTTGCTGCTCTGCTCCATGAGCTCCTTGCTGCCTTGGCCCTCGCCCTGGGTAATGGCGTCCATAGTGGATGCCAGGAACAGACGGATGGCCTCATCCACGTGGGCTTCCGTGGCGATAGGAGAGAGGGAAAGTTTGGCAAGGGACTCGGAGATACGGACAATAGCCTCGAGTTGACGAACGGTAATGGGGATTGATGATCGAGTGTTGGACTCCATCTCGGCACGGTGGACTTGCTTTCGGATAGAGACGAAGTGGGATGAGAGTTTTTCCGCAGCTTCAGGCGAGAGACGGGGTGCACAGCGACTAGATGAGATGTTAGTATACATATAGCAGTGAAAATCAGTAAGGAGTGTCAACATACCTGCGGCAGTAGCTGATGTAGCGCTTCATCTGATCAACGGGAATCTCGGCCTCCACTTGCTCTTCCACACCGCGACCGCCCATGTGAACGCCCATGACGTGGCGAGCAATCTTCTCGTCGCGGCCACGCTCATGTTCATCGCGGACGATGAAGATCATATCGAAACGGGACAGGATAGTGGTCTGGAAATCGATATTCTCGCCGGGGGTCTTGAGATCATCGTATCGGCCGAAGATAGGGTTGGCTGCGGCCAAGACGGATGTTCTCGAGTTGAGGATTGTGGTGATGCCGGCCTTGGCAATAGAGATGGTCTGCTGTTCCATGGCTTCATGAATGGCCACTCGGTCCTCGTCGCGCATCTTATCGAACTCATCAATACACACAACACCACCATCAGCAAGCACCATAGCACCGCCTTCGAGATAGAACTCGCGCGTAGTGTGGTCTCGCTGCACGGAGGCTGTCAAACCAGCGGCAGATGAACCCTTTCCAGAGGTGTAGATGGCAATGGGAGCAGCCTTTTCGACGAACTTCAAAAGCTGAGACTTGGCAGTACCGGGGTCACCGAGCATAAGCACGTTAATATCACCACGGAGCTTCATTCCATCAGGAAGAATCTTCTTCGAGCCACCCATGAGCAGACACACGATGGCTTTCTTCATATCCGCATTTCCATAGATAGACGGGGCAATGCTGCGCGCAAGGGCATCGTACAGGTCAGGCCTCCGGCTAAGCTCCAGGAATTCTTGTTCTTCCTCCTCGGAGAAGATTGAGGCGCCCTTCGCTGTCTGGTCGAAGTCGGACGTAATTCCCACTGCGCGGAGATAGGGGTTGCGGATAGCCACAGCAGCCTCCTTCTTGACACCCTTCGCTTGGTAGATAGAGAAGATTCCCATAACTGTGCAACGGGAGCCAGGAACAACTCGGTTGGCAAGGTAGCGATCGGCGGAAATAAGGACGTGTCGCGGCATCTCACCCACTGGCACCTGGTCAGGGGCTTCTTGAAGCTTGAGGACTTGCTGGTCCACGAATTGACATCTCTCGTGGTGAACGACGTAAGGATCCAAGGGACATTGCTCATTGGGCTGATCATTTTCGTTCCTGGGTCGACCGCAGCGGCGTGGCAGCGATAGGCCAGAGAAGCCACCATCGACCTGGATGTTTTCACCGTGATCGCACCCCTTGCAACGAACGTGAATAATTGTTGATTTGGAAGATATTGTTGAAGCTCCAATCACAATTCCAGGGATGCGAACGAGGTGGGAGATGTTGGTGGCATTGAGATCACGAATTGAGATATGCGATGCCGAAGAGTGTAGGAGCAGTTGGTGGGAGGGTAGTGTGATATCGCGCTGCCCGGGGTAGACAATCCGCGCAGTACATTGTTTCAGGGCCAGCTCGAACTACTTCGAGTTAGCAACGGCCAACATCGGCGGGATAAGAAACTTACAAGAGGGATGATATCGCCAGGCTCGGTGGTCAGTTTGTGGGCCAATTCTTCGTTGTAAGAAATTAGATGAGCAATGTCGATATCACAGTAGTATTGTTTCACAAGGGCATTTTGCCGTAATTGATCACTATTTAATCATAAATTAGTCTCCATTGGACCATCATGGTGGTGGGATGCGTACCGGTAGACGAATGCATTATCCAGCTGAAATTCTAGCACGAAATCCCGGAGACGATTTTGAATAGTCGTGCGATCTTCATCAGCGCCATTGGTGCTGGGCGCAAGTACGCTCAAAGTATAGGGGGTGCGTCTATCCATGGTGTAGAGGACCGCAAATATGTCAGTTTGGGGGGGTTGATGATTTGGCGGAAGGGAGGCTTCAAGAACTTTTGGTTAGTGTGGCACCAACGCGACGCGTCGGGGTTCGCGCGTAAAGTGGTTTCTGAGTCAGCTATGGCCTGAGGCAATGGATTTGAGGCCTAAGGCTGAAGTGATCTGAGTCAGCACGGGGAAGCGCCCGGCGTTAGCGCATTGACTGATTGGGGAGCCATGACCAGCTTGATGGAAACAAAGCCACATCACAGGCATTCTGCAACCAATCTCGGACCAAAATCGCGAATCGCAGAATCTGACTTGATCTGCATTGGCCCCGTATCTGAGCTTGCAACAGCTCTACAGTCAGGAGTCTATCCACTGTCATGATCAGATAACACGGAACATCACAACGATCGACCCTCCCCCGGTGGCTGTCCGATCCGGCTCGTGGCAGCCATGTCGTCAACCAGTCCACGAAAGTCAATTGATAGCTTGGCGTCTGGGGTCTCGTCGCCTTCAATCCCTTATTCAACAAGTCAGTTGGAATCTCCACGTGTGGCCCCTCAACGGTTCCCCCTGAGGAGGGGATCAACCGCGAGCTCGATCGTGAGCATCGGAGGTGTCCTGGAGTCTTCTCACTACCATGGCTCAATCTCAGAGTCTGTCGCAGAGTCTGGACAGAATGGTTTGTGACCTTGGAATTCTCAGTTGCTCGATGATTGACCTGTTAACGCCTATGTAGCCATTTCCACCCTCCTCCAGCCCCCAATCATCCGCACCGGTATGACGACCGGTAGTGCCACATCATCCGCCGGCTTCAAGCCCCCGTCCTCCCGCGATATCCCGCCAGTGACTCTCACAAACATCAAGCACGTGGATGCAAAGGTCTTTCAGCCATATCTATCGCAAGTGGGCGGTTTGTACGATGTGTTTCAGCAATCGAAAGAAGGCGCTGGGGAGGAAGCCTTACCGGCACAGGCTGCCAAGTCCCCCAAACCAGATTCAGATCGTGATTCGTTAATGCCATGGTCCCCCGAGCGGAGGTCTTCGGTCATGTCAACCGGTTCAAGATCATCTTCACCATATGATACTCGCGGTCGACGCCCCTCCAGTGCCCGTGGTCGTGCCCCGGCTGTTACCCCTCTGTCCACCATCCCGCCGGTTTATTTCGAAGAGGGATTCCATCTGGAGAATCCTCGAACTTTCGACGTGATATCGGAGAAATCAGAGGTGGTTCGGCCGCCTCGCCCGCCGTCCAAAGACGACAAACACGCCAATGGATTGGTTTCAGAGCCAGTACAAACTGGAAGAAAAGCACTAGCAACAAATGCCATTCTCCAAGAAAAGCTTTCATGGTACATGGACACGGTGGAGATCCATCTTATTTCCTCTATCTCAACGGCATCGAAATCATTCTTCACTGCTCTAGGATCTCTCCGAGAATTGCACGCAGAAGCTGCGGACTCAGTCAACCGGATACAAGTACTGAGAAAAGACCTGCAGAAAATCGACAAAGAAATGGCTCTAGGTGGTCTCAAAATTGTCAATTTGAGACGGCGAAGAGAAAATGTACGAATGTTGGGGGCTGCCGTGGCTCAGCTTCGCGATGTGGTCGAATCTGTGTCTCGGTGCGAAGGATTGGTAGAGCAGGGCGACATTGAGGAAGCTGCTGATGGACTCGAGGAAGTCGAAAAACTGATGGCCGGTGAAAAGCTCCCTGCTCGTGCCGCTTCGGAGGATGAGGAGGGTGCCCCCAGACGCATTATCGACCTGCGAGGCATCAAGGCCCTTGAGGGATCATCCGACGACCTGGCACAGCTCCGCCAACGCATTGGTATGGGCTATGAGACCCGGTTCTTGAATGACCTTTTGGGAGATTTACGAGAACATGTTCAAACTGTGCCATCGAATGTGACCCTGCAGCGCTGGGGAAACTCGTTCCAACGGCAGCGAGGTGGTCAACGGTCTGGAGTATCGGTATCACCTGCCTACATGAATTTCAATAACGATTTGCGATCCAAATTGAATACCCAGCTCAACGGACTCGCGCGTGCCCACTATTCGATGTCTGCTGCAACTTCATTCAAAACCGCTGTTTTACGAGAAATGAAGGGCCTTATTCGCAAACACCTCCCCAGTTCTAGTGATGACGATAATGAATCTATGGTATCGCTATCAACACATGGCGGTCATCAGCTAAGCCAACAAGAGAAGTCATCAATCCTTGCTCGCAATCTTCGCGCTCTCGACTCAGATGAAGCTTATACGATGTTGATTAATGTCTACACCGGGATTAGCGAATCGCTCAGGCGACTCAGCGTTCAAGTCAAAGTTCTTCTGGATATTGCCAGCGGGTTGGGGAATTCGCCCACTTCCGGCGTCAAGTCACCACCACGAAGCCCCAACCCGCAGAGTATGGATCAAGCTATAAACTCTTCACAGATCGGGCCAACGGCCTCTGACCTGGCCCAGGATGAGATTCTGCAGGTTTTGGATATGTCGAGTCTGCTTGGTCAGGCAGTTGACATTGCCCAATCCCAGATAACAAAGGTGTTGAAAGTCAGATCTGAACAAACCGCCCAGCTTTCCAAGGAGGAATTCCTTAGGTACTTCACCCTCAATCGCCTATTTGCCGATGAATGTGAGGCCATTTCGGGACGCAGTGGCACTGCTCTGAAAACAATAGTTGGAAATCAAATCCGCGATTTCATTACCCGTTTCGGTGATGGTCAACGGCATCAAATTGTCAATGTCATGGATGCCGATCGATGGGATGCACGCGATTTCGGAGATGCCGAGAACACCATTCTTACTAGGATTCTCGATGCAAGCACCAAAGACATTGACGCCTGGGTCGAAGTTTCCAAGATCTGGATTGAACGTCCTGAAAACGAGCAAGGCAAACCTGCTGATACTGCCGCTGAAAATGGGACAGACAAGTCCAAGGTTCGTAGTGCTGTCATCGACGAGCAGAAATACATTCTGCCTGACTCGGCTGTTGCCATGATGCGCAGTATTGAGGAGTTCGATTTCCTCATGTCGAATATCCCCAGCATGATCCAGGATATTGCGCCGCACCTACTAGATATCCTGAAACTGTTCAACTCGCGGTCATCGCAGTTGATTCTTGGAGCCGGCGCCACACGTAGTGCAGGCCTAAAGAACATCACAACTAAGCATCTCGCGCTGTCATCACAGGCATTGAGCTTTGTTATTGCTCTGGTTCCGTACGTACGAGAATTTGTCCGTCGCCACGGACAGGCAAACCCCTTGATGGCCGAGTTCGACAAAGTGAAGCGACTATGCCAGGAGCACCAGAGCGGTATCCACGAGAAGCTGGTTGACATCATGAGCTCGCGCTCTTCGGTCCACGTGAACTCGATGAAGAAGATCGACTGGAATTCCAAGGGAGCGACTCCTGCCGTCAATCCCTACATGGAAACCCTCGCCAAGGAGACGGGCACTCTCCACCGCGTCTTGAGCAAGCATCTTCCCGACATGACAGTTAGCATGATCATGGTACCCGTATTCAACAGCTATCGTGATCAATGGAAGAAAGCCTTCCAGGAGGCCGACGTGCAGGCGGAGGATGGAAAGAAGAGGTTCGTTTGATCCACCCAACCCTACCAATAGCTAATACTAACCATACGCACAGAATGCAAGCCGATGTCGAGCATTTCCGAACCAAACTGAGCAAAATCGAAGGCGCCAGCGAGGTTGGTGACAAGCTCCTTGAAGTTGTGCGAGCGAAGCCCGTTACCATTACCAACGAACCTGCCAAGTCCGAAACGAGTGAGAAGCAATCAGAACAGGACGATGGCTCTGATTCCACCAAGTCCTGATCTGCATTCCCATGGCCGGTTTACCCTTATACATATAATTTTGTTTCTCCATGTTCCTTTCTTGCCCGCGGGCTCATTCCCGAGCCGTACACTTCCTGTTATTTGCCGCTACCACATCTCTGTCCACCAGTTGCATTTATAGAGCTAGCCCGGCGTTTGTGGATATGAATAAGAGCAGATGTGATTTTCCTCCTAATATATCTCTAGCATTACGCATTAGACAGTGGCCCTCATTTACTTCCTATTAACCCCAGGAACCAAGCTTCTAAGTTTCATTGACTTGAGAATACCTTGGTATCATTCATAATATATGCAAATCATCAACACCAAAGACCATATCATACAGGATCATCACCATCCAGACATATCATATCACATAACAGCACTTATTTACCAGCAGTGTTCTTCTCATCAAGAGAAACAGGCTTCGCAGCACCACCATTGGGATGATCCGACCCAGCGGTAGGCAATCCAGGGTGAACGTCACGGCCAGAGCCAGTCTGCTCTGGTAGGGGTGCAGCCTTGTGTGAGCGGCTCAGGTCTGCGGGCTGTGGAATGCATTAGCAACTACCTAGATAAAAAGTGTTCCATTGGATAGGATGTAATGGAACATACCTCATTGCCGACTCCGTGTGCCTTGTTAGGACCGTTCTCGATAGGGTTGTCGCTCTGGGGGACACCGTTGTCATATTCTGCGCCGCGGACCATTTTGGTTGGTTTTAGAGGGAGGAGGAAGGTAGAATGTGGTTTTGTGTAGAATTGGGGGGTTTTTTTTTCTTAATGAATGTAGCAATAGCACAAAATAAGAGTATTTGATGCTTCTATTTATACTTGGTTTTTCGTTGATTCATGTTGTGAGTTCTGTGACAACATCCTGAAATCATAGTGGGGAGTATGACTTCATGCGCGTTGGAGGATCAAGGTCTTTGCTCGATTACCTTGGAAATGGATCTAGACATTTCATGGAATGGCAGAGATCGTGATATCAATTAGTAAATAATTTTATTGGACTATTCCAAGGTTGTGGTCGGGAAAATATTCCAGGTTGTATGTTCATTGGCGTGGAATATATAACAAAACGGGACCGACTTTTGCCAACTTTGGTTTTATACCCTCCCATTTTTTACTGTCTATATTGTATGCACTTTTTTTTATAGTGAAACTCATCAATATTCGTGATATTCTTTCTCATGTATTAATCTATTATGCTAATATGGTATTAAAAACTCTGCCAAGTGGGGGTTTAGCATATCCTGGTAGTGTCACCATGCTGGGTCATACGCTCCTTTGCCATTGTCTGGTAGGAACATCCACGGACGATAAGTGAATGCGCGCACTTGATATTAAAAGGACAATCTTTTTCATTAAAGATACTTCTTCAGCCCGGAAATTTCAACCCTAACTCCAACATGAGTCCGACAAAAGATTGACACATACCCATAGGAAATAAATGAAGATCAATGAAAACATTACAGAAGATATCGGATGCTTCTGGTCGACTCTGACTGAATGTCTGAATGTCAGCATTAACTTGCTCCTCAACGGTATCTCCGGCGTTGAGCCCTCGATCCTGCAGTTAGACACATTTCCAAACCAGATGAATCAATACTCTCATCGATGGGACTATATTCGTCATGCGAAGGCACGTCATCTTCAGACATAGCATAGAACCCCGTGGGGCCTACAGGACCAGCCCCAGGCGAGTCAGGTACAGAGTCCGAGAGAGAGGCGGAAACACGATTCAACACCTGAGCGCGAGGCCGAGGACCAACCAACAGTGGGGGAGGGACGACCCCAGATTGACGAGTGGGACAGTGCCGGCACTGTAGGCCGGCCCTGAGCGAAGCTGGTAAACTGTCAACGCGAGGTGGGAAGCGGGTTGGTTCTTGGGGGCTAAGTGGGTATGGTAGTGGAGGATTTCCAAACTGCGGGCTGTTGTCACCACGGCGATGGGATGGATGACTGTGGAGGGACCGGTGTCGCCTTGCTAGGCAGCCACCGCACATTGAGGTTGGTCGGTGAGGGTACCGTGGGGGATCGACGGGGGATGCTGACGCAGAGGCAGAAGGAGTGGTGGATGAGATGTCCGGTGGCCGAGAGCTGGGTCCTGCTGGCCCAAATGAAAAAGAGTGAGTGGACGAGGTACTGGATGTCGAAGGAGGTAGGGGAGGTAATGGACCGTGTTGAATCTTACAGCGGAGACTGTATGATGGGCTATGCGCTGGTGTTGTCACATCGTGGGATGGCTCTGCAGGAAAGGGCAACGGGGCATCATTCTGTGTGTTGGTGGAGGTGGCATTAGAGGCATTTCGAATTTGGAGTGGTCGCGGCTGTAATGGAACATATGGGGTGATGTACGCATTGTTCAAGATGGTACTTCGCCTTCTCTGTGTTTGGCGGATGAGGAATTCCATGGTGTTCGTCGGGGGTTTGACCCTCCTAACGGATGATCGCGATATATCCGATGGAGGCGGATGTAAAATCAGAGGTTGAGTACCGTGTGAGGAGTGACCACATAAACAAATACCATTCTCAAAAAGAACCGATGAGCTGGAGTCCCGCAGAGCTGAAGTGATGAGACAGCATAACGGTGGATCAGGTTGATGGACGAAATACAAATTAGAGAGTTGAGGAGCTAGCTCTCCAATGACTAGGGGACTGGCCATTTGAACATCAGGCTCGACTACCAAGGCAGAACGTGACTTCCCAGATTGGCTTTCTTCACTTAACTCAGCAGGTAAGTCTGGGCTCTTTCCTCCAAGTGCAGAAAGCTCGTACACATTCCTATCAACCTCAATTACAGACATAGAGCCTGACTCTTCAGACTTCTCATCCTCACTATCCAACCAAGACACATCCGGATTCATGATTCTCAACACAGAACGTTCATCCCCTCGCCAGCTCCCACGGGGATCATGGTGAGACTTAGCCTGGGCAGTTGCCACAGCAAGTTCTTCCCCGTCAACCAGAGAGCCGTTGGCCACACACGAATCAAGTCTGGAAGACTGTTGTCGCGCGCTCTCCGACTGAGCAGACATAGGAACAGCCAGATCTACCAGTGATTCGAACTCATTTTCAAGCAGGGACCTCCTGACTGGGGTCGATCCCCGATCATTGCGATCCCGAAAGAAGCGACACGGATATCGATCCGTGAGGGCCCCAGAAACGATCTGATTGAGCTCACAGTCCGAGATACTTCGACGCCTCCGCTCGACCTTGTTGATCAACTTGATCCTCACGTTGCCCAGCGGAGTGAAAACCCAACTTCTCAACCACCGCTTGATCTTGGACCGCTTGCGCGTCTTCTTCTTTTCAGACATGCTCAATGCGATGGGCGATCGAAGCTCCGAGCTCGGATTGATTAGAAGAGACAGATGCTGGAGGACGGGAGAGTGCAGAGGTTCTCTTTCTTCGGACTTCATGCTTGCTCGGGTTTTTATATATGTCTGGGCTGGTATACTGGTACCTCCGAGATCGACATCAATGAGCCTTTCAGTTGATGCATTTCCAACAAGTGACACAACATTGTCTACAGTTATTTGGACTGGACTCCATCTCAGTTACAATGAGGATGGGAACAAACACGGATTTTGAGACTTTTGACGTTCTTTGTTCCAACTGCCTAGGTGTGTCTCTAGTTTCATGAGTCAGCTGCGGTGGTACTCTATCCATGTAGGTAGCTAGAAACAGATAGCGACATAGGGTAAAAAGAAAGTAGATCGGTTTCACCATCCTGGAAGGCTTCGCGAAATTTATTCGTGGCCATCTTGGATATAGGTTGTATAGTACTCCCCAGGTGGTCGCATCCTCGACTTGGGTCAGACATTGTAGAATTTCGGAGATATTCCCATCTGACCAGGAAAAGAGCTACCTAGGTAGGGACAAGGAACACTGTCCAACAAAAAGTAGTTTGCATCTGCTGTGTTGTACGGTATAGGGATATTTCAACACCAATAAGGAAATCGGATGCCAAGATGATCATCCCCTCTTACATGGTCCACGCGTCCTTGCTGCCAATAAATTGGGTTGGTTGAAGCCATTCCAAGCCATTGATGGCCATATTCGTTGTCCTTGGGTTGTCCTTGACTGTCATTCGTTGTGATTTGGAGGATGAGCAAGCTCTGGCGGGTCCACCGTTCAGTGGAGCCCTGGAGCAGATTGTCAGATGACATCATTGGCTCCAGCTTTCCCCAGATCCCACGATAAAACTGCAATTGGATTGGCCCTGAGCTTGGTAGATTGGTGTTGAAGGCAAATAAATGTAGATCAGGTGCCTTATAATCGGAGAAACCGGAGAAACGAGGTAAAGGAGAGAATTTGGGAAGAGAGAGGAGAGGAAGAGGAAGCCGGCCACAGCGTGGGGCGATCCCACGTAACTTTGTGACTCCTGTCCTGTTACTACTAACTAGTTAGTTATACTACTGTTACATATACCAGGCACAGAGTACACAAAGTACCATGGATAGTCTTACAGATACAGATGTAATAGTTCCAATTAAATAAAATCTCTTTTAAAAATAAATGCACTACGTACTTTTCTCAACAGTCTCGGGTGGAATTTCCCTCGCAGAGACTTTTTGGTCTAAGCGCACGGGGAAAAAGCCTTGGAGGGTCACACCCGTCGACTAGATCGACCAGTCCGGAGAAAAACTCTTGACCGGAGGTAGGAAACGGGAATTCGGGTCTGCTTTTCTCGTGACATGATCTCTTTGACCTCAACTTCATCTTCAATCTGATCCACATCAACCCCCCAACTTCTCCAGCCACCCCAGAAGCTCAAGTCGCAAGGTCCACTTCTCCCCCGCACAGACCGAGTCCGACAGCTCTTCCAAGGTCGTTGCGCCCATCCCCCCCCCCCCCCCCCTCCTCGCGTTTCATTTTCTCTTTTGCTTTTCTACAAAATACATACATTTGAGAATCATGGAGGAAACCGGCGAACCCATCAAGCGTGATGTGCGTAACCACATGCTCTTCGAGGTGGCCACTGAAGTGGCCAACCGAGTAGGCGGCATCTACTCGGTCCTCAAGTCCAAAGCTCCGGTGACTACTGCTGAGTACGGTGAGCGGTACACTCTGATCGGCCCACTGAACAGGGCTTCAGCTGCGGTGGAGGTTGAGGAGCTATCCCCGGCTAACCCGGCGATGCGGGAGACGATCCAGTCTATGAAGGAGCGTGGGATTGACATCGTCTACGGTCGCTGGCTTATTGAGGGTGCCCCTCGGGTTCTGCTGATTGACACGAGTACTGGCTATCGGTGGTTGGACGAGTGGAAGGGCGATCTTTGGACTACTTCGGCCATCCCCTCCCCCGCTGGTGATAATGAGACCAATGAGGCCATCGTTTTTGGATACTTGGTTGCTTGGTTCTTGGGAGAGGTACGTCCCGATAATTGTTCTCCACGTTGGAGATGGCAAACGCATGTTACTGACCGTATTCCTGCTGCTAGTACATTGCTCACGACCGTCGCCGGGCGGTCATCGCCCATTTCCATGAATGGTTGTCTGGTGTCGCCCTGCCACTGACCAAGAAGCGGCACATGGACCTCACAACCGTCTTCACCACCCACGCGACGTTATTGGGTCGTTACCTCTGTGCTGGATCGGTTGACTTCTATAATAACCTTCAGTACTTTGATGTGGATGCGGAGGCCGGGAAGCGAGGAATCTACCACCGCTACTGTATTGAGCGGGCTGCCACCCATGCCTGCGATGTCTTTACCACTGTATCGCACATCACTGCATTCGAGAGTGAGCACCTGCTCAAGCGGAAACCCGATGGCGTGCTGCCTAACGGTCTGAATGTCAAGAAGTTCTCTGCCATGCACGAGTTCCAGAACTTGCACTCCCAGGCCAAGGAAAAGATCAACGATTTCGTTCGTGGCCATTTCTACGGCCACAATGACTTTGATCTGGATAATACTCTATATCTCTTCACCGCGGGTCGTTACGAATACCGCAATAAGGGTGTCGATATGTTCATTGAGGGGCTGGCCCGCCTCAATCATCGACTGAAGGCTGCTGGGTCGACCATGACCGTGGTCGCTTTCATTATTATGCCAGCACAGACCTCTTCGTTGACTGTGGAATCGCTCAAGGGACAGGCCGTCGTCAAGTCTCTGCGCGATACCATCGAGAACATCGAGAAAGGGATCGGTAAGCGCATGTATGAGCGCTGTCTTTCATGGAAGGAAGGCGACAACATGCCCGACGAGAAGGATCTCATCACCAGTCAAGATCGCGTGATGCTCCGTCGTCGCTTGTTCGGTATGAAGCGTCACGGTCTTCCCCCGATTGTCACCCACAACATGCACAATGACCACGAGGACCCCATCCTAAACCAGTTGCGTCGCGTCCAGCTGTTCAATCACTCCTCCGACCGGGTGAAGGTCGTCTTCCATCCTGAATTCCTCAACTCTGCCAACCCTGTATTGCCGCTCGACTACGATGACTTTGTTCGTGGAACCCATTTGGGTGTCTTCCCCTCCTACTATGAGCCGTGGGGATATACTCCAGCCGAATGTACAGTGATGGGTGTGCCTAGCATCACCACCAATCTGTCTGGATTCGGTTGCTATATGGAGGAATTGATTGAAAACTCCTCCGATTATGGAATTTACATCGTGGATCGTCGGGCCAAGGGCGTTGACGACTCGGTCAACCAACTGACCGAGTTTATGTTCAATTTCACGGAGAAGAGTCGTCGCCAGCGCATTAACCAGCGTAACCGCACGGAGCGTCTGAGCGATCTACTTGACTGGAAAAGAATGGGCTTGGAATATGTCAAGGCTCGGCAGCTGGCATTGAGAAGAGGTATGTTACAATCCCTTTGTATTTTCTAGGTGGCCTATGAACTAATTCTTTATATAGCTTACCCATCCTCCTTCGAGGGCCAAGAGGATTACTTCGATATCATTGGAGGAACGGAACAGAAGCTCTCCCGCCCGCTTTCCGTTCCTGGATCCCCTCGGGATCGCTCCGGAATGATGACCCCGGGTGACTTTGCCTCTTTGCAGGAAGGCCATGAGGGATTGAGCACCGAGGATTATATTGCCTGGAAATTGCCGTGAGTTTTATCTTCCAAGGTTATTATTGGTATTTGTCAAATACTAATACATTCAACAGTGAAGAGGAAGAGCCCGAAGAGCACTTCCCCCTCACACTGCGAACTCGCAAGATGACGGAACGTGCTGCATCCCCACTGGACAGCATATCGGTCAATGGCCGGGAAGAGGCCGAAACAGAAGCCGGGAAAGAATAACCGAGGGTATTGAGGGTATTGGACCCTTGTTTTAGTTACTTTCACCATTGGCCTCCCAGTTGGAGTGGGCACTTCCCCCATTGACGTCATGTGTACTTGTTTAATCACTCTGCTTTTTATGATCTTTTTCCCGAGCAGTGCATTTGAAGCCTATGTTTGTGTTTGTTTTTTTAATTAAATGAAATCGAAAGTTATATATGCTTGCAAGGAAATTCAGAGTAATGTTATCAATGTTGTAACTCTCCGCGGAGGGATGAGCTCCGACAATATCCACTTGAGCAACTGCCCAGGTAACACCGGAGCTGTATCGGAGCTTTCAGGATATAGAGTTACGAAGTTGAGCAATCATAGCCGGTTATTCTCGCCCCGGTGAGCATTTAGCGAACTATGATTCATCGTACGTTGTACTTCTGTGTGTGCTTACTTTGGCTATTTCTACCCCTCCTACCCCTCCATCTTCCTCTTCCTAACCATCACTCTTACAACTATTCAACCTTGGACCTTTCGATTCACGTCTACCATCGGTACGACTCTCCAATTCCAATGGAGCCGCGCACGTCCAGGACCCCGCGGGGTTGCAGGACACAGTCCTCGCTACGATGAAGAGATGGATCAAGGTATTTGTTCGTATAACAGTCGTTGCCACCGCATGACAGGTGTTCGGTCCAGTCAGTTGATTGGGGAGAACTTATAACCCTATTTCAGATCTCCAGGATATCTCCTGGAATCTGTATGGGTTTCTTCTCATCAACTGGCTGGCCGTTCTGAGATTATACTGTCAAAACTTGATCTAGACAATACTAGCGAAAGGACATGCGTGACTTTTGATTGTTCCCCTGTTTTGTGTTTTGTGTCTGGCTCTGCTCATGCTGTACTGTGCTGTTGACTGTTCAATTGAATACATAGATTGAATGGAAGACAGCATGGACCGAGTAGAGCTGGATACTTTCTCTCTTGGCATGCTGACCCAATTGAAGTATTCAAATAGCTTGATCTTTCTGCCATCATGTCTACCGACAAGATCACTTTTTTGACCAACTGGTATGCTGACATTCTCCCAGAACCTGAGTTTCGAAGCCCTCTTGTGCTGGATGCTCCATTTTGTAGTCGACTTGGCTAAGTTATTTCTTTCAAGGCACGCCACCCCGTACCACGCCCCCCTCTACCTCGCCCAGGCCAGAGGCTACTTCAAGGATGAAGGTCTCAAGGTCGCTCTCCTCGAGCCCAATGACCCATCCGACGTCACCGAGATCGTCGGAAGCGGCAAGGTCGACATGGGCTTCAAGGCCATGATCCATACCCTGGCGGTTCGCACACCTTCCCCAGCAGTAACAAACATACCATACTAATATCACATCCAGGCCAAGGCCCGCGACTTCCCCGTGACCTCCATCGGCTCCCTCCTCGACGAGCCCTTCACCGGAGTCGTGTACCTAAAGTCCAGCGGAATCACCGAGGACTTCCGCTCGCTGAAAGGCAAGCGCATCGGCTACGTCGGCGAGTTCGGCAAGGTAAGCACACCCCCCTAACCCTGCAACACAATCCACCAAACAAACCCTAACAAACCCCAGATCCAAATCGACGAACTCACCAAGTACTACGGCATGACCGCGGACGACTACACCGCCGTCCGCTGCGGAATGAACATAACCAAAGCCATCATCAACGGCACCATCGACGCCGGCATCGGACTCGAGAACGTCCAAATGGTCGAGCTGGAAGAATGGCTCGCGGGCCAAAACCGTCCCCGCACCGACGTGCAAATGCTCCGCATCGACCAGCTCGCCGAACTCGGCTGCTGCTGCTTCTGCTCGATCTTGTACATCGCGAACGACGCCTTTATCGCCGCGAACCCAGAGAAGGTTTCTGCCTTCATGCGCGCCGTGAAGCGCGCCACCGACGATGTCCTTGCTGACCCTGCGGCCGCGTATGCGGAGTACATTGATGTCAAGCCGATCATGGGCACTGATGTTAACCGTAAGATCTTTGAGAGATCTTTTGCGTACTTCTCGCGCGATTTGAAGAATGTTCAGCGTGATTGGACTAAGGTTACCAACTATGGAAAGAGATTGGGGATTTTGAAGGAGGATTTCGTTGCGAACTATACCAATGAGTTCCTTTCTTGGGGTCTTGATGCTGATTCAACTGATCCTATTGGTGATCAGAAGCGTATGGCCGCGCTGCAGCAGGAGGTTGCTGCTGATGGTGGCTATAAGCGTCTTGAGGTTCAGGCTTCTGCTTAGGTTGGGCTTGGCCTTTAGTTGCTGCATGGCTTTACTTTGAGATGATGTTTGTTCATAGGCTTCACTCTTTAGCCTTTGTTGCTTGAGTCAAATTAGATCAATTGCCATATTGGCATATCATCTGTACTGTAAATGATGTAGTGAAAGTCTAGTTGTCCTAGGTTTTCTAAACGTCGAGTATAACGACAAGAAGTCTACAAGATGGCATTTCCAAAAGACCAGTCGGGAATAACATCATATGGATAAGAAGGCAATGCGGCGATAGCATCAAGGATGTTTACAAGGTCATTACATTAAAGTCATTATCATGTCTCATAACAAGGCACCGTGTTACAGGCCCCAGTCATCATCAACGCACAGTTGAGGGCACAGCCTCATTCCCTGAACGGTCAAGCATAGCTCGCAGCCGACCCTCCGCAGACTCCAAAGCAGGACTAGATTCTGGCCCAGCAATAGTGGCAGTCCATTTCAGCCAGCCAAGGAAGGATTGTATGATTTCCGGACCCGAGCTTCCCGCGTCAGGTAAACCATCACCTGCCACAGCAGGTTGCGGGAGAATGTTGGATTCATTGGAGGACCCATCATGTGCAATAACCTCTAGGTGAACCTCTGACACTACAGCGGAAGTGGCCATCTGAGATGACTGCTGTTCGCCACTGCCAGCAGAAACATTCGTTGCAAGCAGATCACGACCGCTGTGGTTGGGTCTCGATGCGAATTCGCGGGTGAAAGGCGTGGAAGCTATGTTCTCCGGCTCAATAGCCAAGACAGTTTCCACCTCGGAGGCCATGGCAGGAGACAGTGGAGAACGGGGTTGTCTCTGAGTTGTCTGGCCGGGTGCACCATTCTGTTCTAGTATAGAAGCAGTATGCCTCAGGTTTTCTAGGTACCGATGAAACGAGAACGGATGCATATCACGAGCCGGATCAATCGGACTAGCCTCATCCTCAACAACGATCGCATTGCTGTCATCCAAGCGCCGTTCCTCATTAGGCCTGGCCTCCTCGACAGGTCCCAGCGCACCTGACAGAGCACGGATCTCACCCAAAGGCGCGATATGACTCCCATACTCATTGGAGAGACTTAGCTTGCTC
This sequence comes from Penicillium solitum, assembly GCF_028829755.1. Classification (NCBI taxonomy): domain Eukaryota; kingdom Fungi; phylum Ascomycota; class Eurotiomycetes; order Eurotiales; family Aspergillaceae; genus Penicillium; species Penicillium solitum. Next base: position 409,438 of record NW_027072122.1, read on the forward strand.
CGCCCACAGATCTCAGCAATGGAGTCTAGAGTTCCACGGATGTCAGGCTCGATGGCCTGCAGTATACTCTCAATACTGAAGTCCTTATCTGTGGGAAACATCACATCGGACTGTGACGGACGAGAAGGAGTAGAGGTCCTCGAACTAGAGAATGAGAGGAACCGACGTGCGGACATGGTAGACGGTCGGGTAGAGGTAGATCTATCCTGCGCATCTCCCGAATACGCCCTGACAAGCACGGGCCGCGTAGCGAGTGTCGACGAGCGCCTTCCAGAGGGATTCTCACGGACGGGACGGGGTGCAGACCTCGGGGAACCGTTGATCTGGCGCATAGCGGTGGTACGATATGCTGTGGTTGGGTCCTCGGTGACGGACTCGCGGCGCTGATTAGGCTGGTGTGAGGGGCCTGTAGCGGACACGGCTGGAGACGCGTGGGTTGAGGATAGTAGTCGGGACCATCCTTGTCGAGGCAGAGAAGATGACGGCCGTGTACTAGGCAGTGTATCCGACTCCATCTTCCGTGCTGGTTTCGGTAGCGCACAGCTACGTGTTATGCAGGAGACAGCGCAGACAATGACCCCGCTCTCAGAGGGCACAGGACCCCGAGAGGATTAGGTTTGGCTCACACAAGGGATTTATCCACGTCGCATGCGCAAAGCATATTCTCCGACATGCGTGTTTGGTGTTTGTTTTGGATGTCAATCATCCGGACGGGTAGTGGGGGGGGGGAATTGGGGAAGCTTCCAAGGCTCTTTGATGCCCGGACCACTTAAGTTGTCAATGTGGTTCAGGTACCTCCAGGTACACTACTCGTACACTATTAACCTCGGAATATTAACTTTTTTTTTTTCGCAAGATGATACTAAAGCCAAAAATGATGTCAAACAAAAAAAGGCTGGCTCTGCCGCGAGTCGAACGCGGGACCCCCCCGTTTGCACAAATTAGTACGAGCGGGATGCCTTAACCACTGGGCCACAAAGCCAACTGAACGCCGGAATTCTCAAAAAGTGGTTTCTTCCATATCACAGATGCAAGCTATACCGAGGCATACGAGGCACACGGCACCATCACCACGTTTCCTCCAGTGTTCCCTTATCCATTGCCCACGCTCTTCCCGGACACACCATGAATCGGTTCCAGGTATGACTCCTTGTGGCCCGAATTAGTACCCCGTCTAATCTCCTCTAGTTCGGCGACTCCGACGGGTCCGTCTCCGACTTCGATGAAGACCAATCCGGCCTCCCCTTCCCGGAACCGCTATCCCGCACCTCATTCCTCGCCCCTGACTTCGATCCAGCCACTTTCCTATCGTCATTGACGAACCGACATCAGAGCCTTGAGGATCTCCGACAGGAATTGCGGGGATTAGAGCAATTATTGAACAAGGAGCTGTTGGATCTTGTGAATGAGAACTACCAGGACTTTCTCTCGTTAGGCAGTGCGCTTCGCGGGGGAGAAGAGAAAGTTGAAGGTGTGAAAGTCGGTGTGCTTTCTTTCCAGCGCGATGTCAAAGCTATACGGGACAAGGTCGAGGCGCGACGTCAGGAGGTGGAAGAGCTGTTGAATGAGAAGCGGCGGCTGCGGACGAATGCCGACGTTGGCAAAGATCTGTTGGACTACGCGGATCGGGTGGAGGAATTGGAACACCGGTTGATGATCGAGGACAAGTCATCGCAAGAGCGTGCCGCATCAGATGAATCAGATACAGAGTCTGATCTGTACAGTGGAGAGAGCGAGGATAGCGACGACGATGAGCTAGCGGATGGCACACCTGCAATTTCATTGAAGAGGATGGAACGGCATGCGCAGAAGTTTGTTTATTTGACCTCGATAGCTACTCGGGTCGGCGAGAAGCATCCTTTCCTGCTTGCGCAGCAACCACGAGTCGCAAAGATCAAGTCTACAGTACTCCTAGATCTGAAGACTGCTTTGGAGCAGGCTACCGCGGCGGGTGAGAAACAGGGCAAACGCGACGCGAGGACAATGGCAGTTCTGCGCCTCTACGAGCTTATGGGTGAGGATGTCAGTGCCGTCGCTGCGCTGAAGAACCTCAAGCTGTAAAAACAACGTGCTTCGTCCTGAAAATTGGCAATGTGCACTGGTCTGCATACATAGCGTCGGCGTTTGGTCTTATAAAGTTCTAATTCAACAATGATACCATGATACACCATGTCCTTTCCTAATAAAACAATAAATTTGTACACGCCAAAGGATATAGAGAAAATTGAGTATGTTACATGCCCTTCAGGGCGGAGGTTGGGGGTGAGGCGTCGGTGCGGAACTCGCCGTTGAGAGAGAATCCGGGTCCGTTGGTCGAGCTCAGTACCTGATGGTGTTGTTAAAGACTGGTTTCCAGGAAATATCAATTAAAGTACTCACCACCTCGTAGACTTCCTTGTTGACACGGTCAGTCAGCGCGGAAGCATCCTTCTTAATCTGGTCAAGGGTCACGCGCATGTTATCGCGCAATTGCTCCGGGGAGAAGCCCAATTGCCCGACAGGCAGACGGATAACGGCATCACGCTCACGGTACACAGTACCACCACGGAGCATTTCTACTCGCGCAGCCACGTCTTCCACGACGGTACCAGTCTTCGCACTGGGCATCAAACCACGAGGACCGAGGATACGGCCCAGTGCGGCCTTGTTCAGGGCCGGCAAACTGTCCGGGTGGGCGAGACAGCGATCGAACTCAATAGTGCCTGCCTTGACAGCATCGAACACTTCTTGTTCACCGACAAGGACGGCACCAGCGGCAAGCGCTTCCTTGGCTGCTTTCGAACCGGGAGGACAGATGACACAGATGCGGGATTCGGTCTGGACTGCGTGGGGGAATCGGAGCATGTTACGGATAACGGGACCGTCGCGCTTTGTCCGCAGTCGGATGTGCAGTTCGTATTTTTGGACGGAGGGTTCGCGACCGACTTCGATAGCCCGGATATATCTGCAGAAAGGAAGGTGTCAATTGATGACCCGGCCATTGACTGACGTCTCCTTGTCAGATGCTCAGTACATACCGCATAGCATCACACAGGGAATACTGCGGCATATCCTTCAAATTGATTTGCCGGAACTCCTGGGGTCCTTTTCGGCTCTTGGTAGGCTGCTCTTTCCCCTTCTTTGGCTTGCTCTTGAGACCTCGGACCTGCTGGAAAGTCGAAAGAGAGGGAGCGATTGAGGTATTGCGCAGCGGATTCCGGCATGATGAGAGGATTCCGCGTGCCGCAGTGGGCAGTACCGAGCCGGAGGACGACATGTTCACAGGCGTTGATTCGGGCTGATCGACTGGATGAAGCAATTGTTTTCTGCCGGAAAGCTGTCGGGCTCGGAGAAACGTGGCTCCGGACGGACTGTAGATAATGACTCTGCCCCTCCAGAAATTCACATTGCTTCCCACACTACACTTCTGCGCAATGTCTCAGTACGAGTTGAAAGTGGCCACTCGCGGCAACCACGCGGCACTTCTGCCGGTGGTTCTCATCGTCACCTCCATCAATGAGGCCCGCCCCACCCCCGTCGTCAACATCACCTACGAGGACACTGCTCTTCTCCAGAATGGCGACAAAGCCATTGTGCAGCTCACCAGTGGCTCCAACTCTGTCTTTGGTACTGCCAATGTCATCCAGGAGCTGACTACCCACTTCCCTTTCCTGGCTGGCAAGGATTCCAAGATGGTGAGTTAATCCTACTACCCCGCGGTCGAGTCATTCAACCTAACACCACGCAATAGGAGGCCGAGTGGATCTCTCAGCTGGATTCCCTTACCACCCTTGACTTCAAGGCCCTCGATCCCGTGCTCCAGCGCCTTGATGCCCACCTCCTTATGCGCTCGTTCGTCGTAGGATACTCTCTGTCTACCCCCGACATTGCCCTTTGGGGTGCTCTCCGTGGTAACCGTGTCGCCGCTGCGGCCCTGAAGAAGGGATCCCTTGTCAACCTTACCCGCTGGTATCGGTTCTTGGAGGAGCTTTGCCCCTGGACTTCCGCTGCTGTGGAGTCTATGAACGCAGTTGCCAAGGAGAAGAAGGTGGCTAAGTCCAAGGAGGGTGCCAGCTACGACATTGCACTCAAGAACACCGAGAACGGCGTTGTTACCCGCTTCCCCCCCGAGCCTTCGTAAGTTGTGACCGCACGGTTTTCACTGTTCTTAAGACTAATGTGGTTCTAGTGGATACCTCCACATTGGTCACGCCAAGGCCGCTCTTCTCAACGACTACTTTGCGCACGAGAAGTACAACGGTACTATGCTTCTCCGATTCGACGACACCAACCCTTCCAACGAGAAGCAAGAATTCGAGGATGCCATCGTGGAGGACCTTGCCCTCATGGGCATCAAGCCTAACAAGATGACCTACACTAGTGACTACTTCGACGAGTTGTACGATCACTGCATCAAGATCATCAAGCAGGGTGACGCCTACGCAGATGATACTGATAAGGAAACCATGGCCGCTCAGAGATGGGACGGCTTGCCCAGCCAGCGTCGCGACCTTTCCCCCGAGGAGAGCTTGGCCCGCTTGGAGGAGATGAAGAACGGCACCCCCGAGGGTCTTCGTTGGTGCATCCGTGCTAAGATCTCTTTCGACTGCCCTAACAAGGCTATGCGTGACCCCGTCATCTACCGCTGCAACCCAGCGGTCCACCACCGTACCGGTAGCAAGTGGAAGATCTACCCGACCTACGACTTTGCCTGCCCTATTGTCGACTCGATGGAGGGTGTCACCCACGCTCTGCGTACTATCGAGTACCGCGACCGCAACCCCCAGTACCAGTGGATGCTGGACACTATGAAGATGCGCAACGTGCAGGTGTGGGACTTCGCCCGTATGAACTTCGTGCGCACTCTCCTGTCCAAGCGTAAGCTCACCAAGCTGGTCGAGACTGGTCTCGTTTGGGGTTGGGATGATCCTCGCTTCCCTACTATCCGTGGTATTCGTCGCCGCGGTATGACCATTCCTGCTCTCCGGGAGTTCATCCTCAAGCAGGGTCCCTCTAAGGCTGTGACCAACTTCGACTGGGGTCTCATCTGGGCCACCAACAAGAAGTACATTGACCCTATTGCCCCGCGTCACACCACCATCTTCAACAAGAATGTTGTCAAGACCACTGTCACCGGTGGCCCTGCTACCCCTTACTCTGAGGAGAAGCCTCGACACATTAAGAACGCCGCCGTCGGCATGAAGAAGGTTGTCTACAGCAGCTCGATCATCCTCGAGCAGGAGGATGTCAAGCTGTTCAAGCCTGACGAGGAGATCACCCTTATGAACTGGGGTAACGCTATCGTCCGCAAGGTCACCACCAATGCTGAGACCGGTATCATCACCGATCTTGAGCTTGAGCTGCACATGGCCGGTGATGTCAAGAAGACCGAGAAGAAAGTTACTTGGCTTGCCACCGAGGGACAGGACCTTGTCCCTGTCGAGCTGGTCGACTTCGACCACCTGCTGACCAAGGACTCCCTCGGTGAGGATGACGTTCTGGAGGACTTCCTCAACCTGCACACCGAGTTCCGCGAGGAGGGTCTGGCTGATTGCAACGTCGCTGATCTCAAGGAGAGCGACATCATTCAGTTCGACCGCAAGGGCTACTACCGTGTTGACCGTGCTTACTCTCCTGGTAAGCCTGCGGTCTTCTTCAACATTCCTTCCGGCAAGTCCAAATAGATCCAGCGTTATGATGTGAATCATGTTTATGAGTGATCTATGAAAAGAATGAACAATATTTATATATTTCCATATCGCGTTCAGTAAAATCAATGTGGATAGAGGCCCGCATGCTGAGGAGAGAAGAAGAAAAAGTCCAAAATGCGAGAAAAATCCGGGTATATATAATCTCTTTCCTTCATCCTAACTTGGTTGTTTGCTTTGCAGTTTTACGATGGCTTCTGCCCGGATCCCCAGGCCTTCTAACCACCAGTTAACTAACTATAATCGAACTATCTCGTCCCTATGTCCATGTTTCCACCATCATGCCCACTGTGCCGGCTATCTATCTACCCATGTCATACAAATGGCCGCGTTGGATACAAGGGCAAATCGTGGCATTATCTATCGTGGCGCATGGGGCTACAAGGGGGCATCTTTTGTTTAGGCATTCGGGTGGGGTTTTACTACCGGTAGGGCAAGTGTACGATACAAATGGTCGCTCTGGGAGTGCTGTTTGGGGCTGTCGAGCCCGCGTTGCAACGGCTCGTGTAGGGCTGAATACGGTCACGTGTGGCCGAAGTCGACTGCAATGATCTCTCTAAGTAGGCTGTTCATTACCATGCTGCTTATACTTTCCATATCCCGGGCTACCTGGTTCAATTCCCGACCATTCGATTTCTCCAAACGAATCATGAAACCGGGGTGGAATGGATGTAACTTCCGCCGGCCGGCTGTCAGCGGAATGGGCGAGCATGACGTCTAGGTACCTGCATGCATTCAATTGACATCCGGACAGCCGCTCGCCCTCTACTGCAGAAACGGGCCTAGCCCATCCATTCACCTATGTTTGAATGGCTTACTCGGTTGCTTCCGGTTCATAGCTTTCGGGCGGCCACCATATTCAATGGCGAATGATTGTCCCGGGATATCTGGGTGCACTGGTTGATGGTGATTTCCACATGATACATTTTATATCTGCAATACTTTTCAGCACAGCATAATATCCTGCACTCACAGACATACAGCCTTTCCCAGTCACATTGTTCTGGCCCTTGCCGAGGACAGACCTTCCATGATCCATGGGTGAATGCCTTACTGGCTCGAAGTCAATTCGGGTACCTGCCTCCATCACTGGCATCTTTCGAGCTTGGGCCAAGTAAAGTCCTCTAGGGTTCCTCTGGATTGGTCGAACCAATTTTCCTTGCATCAAAACCCAGCGGGAGTTCTTCGGGTTGTCCGCGGCTCGTCCCTGTCGAGACCTGGTTCCCCGGCTTCATCATCCTCGAAGTCCCGAAGAGGGAGACCAAAACAATAAGCAAGCATACATGTGTGGACGTGATATACCTCTCCCGAAGGCTTCCTGGCTCGACGTCAGCATGATTTACTTTAGAAAGGAAGATTTAGTTACGCTAGCAGCTCTTTTCTTTTCTGCTCCAGATAATATTGCAGTCGTCTCCGATTCCTGCCATCCTGCAGGTCCTGAGGCGCAAATAGAACATTGGAAAAACTCATTTTCTTTGATATCATTGTTTCTTCATTTCTATATCTCTTTTGCTTCGTGCATTCGTTCCTAATCTAATCAATAATCTTGTCTTCTTTGACAGGTATGCGTATATCTGTGTTTTCCACTTTTCTGTCCCGAAGACACTATTAACTAACTTAGAAAGCCCAACATGGCCGGCGAGGCCAAAGCCGAGCGTGCCGACGTTCGCCGCCGCAGCTCACGTATCTCTCGAGCATCTCTGAGCGGGGACTGGAACAGTCTGGACGAGTATGGCAAGCTTGTCAAGTACGTGTCGACATTCCGTGATGCCAATGCAGCGGATCAAGAGGAAGGCGAACTAGTTGAGAAACGAGTCTGGTACGCCCCATGGAAGAAGCGAAAGGTCCGCGTCAAAAGGGTCGAAGGGGAAACCGGCAAGTTTCCTGATGAGTGGACCATGACGGATGTCCGAGAGGGGCTTTCTAGCCATGAAGTTCCACTGCGTCGTCGTCGGGCTGGGTGGAATGAGTTGACATCCGAGAAGGAGAATCCTATTGCTAAGGTCCTTTCTTACTTCCAGGGTCCAATTCTCTACGGTAGGTCGCTCTCGCCCCTTCCATCATTCCCAAGCTGACTTGGCATAGTCATGGAGTTGGCGGTTTTGCTTGCTGCTGGTCTAGAGGACTGGGTTGACTTTGGAGTCATCATTGGTATCCTGTGTCTGAACGCGGCAGTGGGCTGGTATCAAGAGAAGCAGGCTGCTGACGTGGTTGCGAGTCTCAAGGGTGACATTGCTCTGCGTGCGCAGGTTATTCGTGATAGCACTCAACAAGAATGTCTTGCTCGGGAGTTGGTTCCAGGTGATGTCGTAAGTATATCTTGAAGGGCCCCAACATTAGTATATATCAGAGTATAATGAATAACGTAGGTCGTTATTGGTGAAGGTCAAGTCGTGCCTGCGGACTGCAGGGTTATCTGTGACGTCAAGGATGAACATGGCTGGGAAGAATTCAACCAGCTTCAAGAGCAGGGTATGCTCGGTGGAGGGTCCGAGTCTGAGGAAGAGGAAGACCCAACCAAGACCGACAAGAAAAAAGACGAAGACGATGGCAAGGCTAAGGAGCACGACGAACACCAGGCCAAGAAGGCTCGCAGACGTGGTTATCCCATTTTGGCCTGTGACCACTCTGCCATCACGGGCGAGTCGCTAGCCGTGGATCGTTATATGGGAGATATGATCTTCTACACGACTGGCTGCAAGCGTGGCAAGGCTTATGCAGTCGTCCAAACGGGTGCGAGGACTTCCTTCGTTGGCCGCACTGCAAGTATGGTGCAATCTGCTAAAGGCGCTGGGCACTTCGAACTTGTCATGGACAATATCGGAACATCACTCTTGATTCTTGTTATGGCCTGGATCCTCGCTGCGTGGATTGGTGGATTCTTCCGTCATATTCCTATCGCTTCTCCTGGTCAGCAGACTTTGCTTCACTATACTCTGTCTTTGTTGATCATTGGTGTACCTGTCGGTCTACCTGTTGTGACCACTACGACCATGGCTGTCGGTGCTGCCTATTTGGCGAAAAAGAAAGCCATTGTGCAAAAGCTGACTGCAATTGAATCACTCGCCGTAAGTTTGTATCGACGTGGACTGTTTACAAATACTAACAGCGAAATAGGGCGTTGATATTTTGTGTTCCGACAAGACCGGTACTCTGACGGCAAACAAACTGAGTATTCGGGATCCTTATGTAGCTGAAGGCGTCGATGTTGACTGGATGTTCGCCGTTGCTGCACTTGCATCCTCACACAATATTGAATCTCTCGATCCGATTGATAAGGTGACAATCTTGACGCTGAGGCAATACCCAAGAGCACGAGAAATCTTGCGACGGGGTTGGTCAACCGAAACCTTCACGCCGTTTGATCCGGTTTCAAAACGCATTGTCACTATTGCAACCTGTGATGGGATTCGGTATACCTGCACCAAAGGTGCTCCGAAAGCCGTGCTTCAATTGACAAGCTGCTCCAAGGAGACTGCAGACTTGTACAAGGCCAAAGCCCAAGAATTTGCGCATCGAGGCTTCCGCTCTCTCGGTGTTGCCGTTCAAAAGGAAGGCGAAGATTGGGCTTTGCTTGGAATGCTGCCTATGTTTGATCCGCCCCGAGAAGACACCGCTCAAACCATCAGCGAAGCACAGAATCTAGGAATCAGCGTCAAGATGCTCACTGGTGATGCTATTGCTATTGCGAAGGAAACCTGCAAGATGTTGGCTTTGGGTACTAAGGTGTACAACTCCGACAAGCTAATTCACGGCGGCTTGAGTGGTGCTATGGCTAGTGATCTTGTTGAAAAAGCGGACGGCTTTGCCGAGGTATTCCCAGAACACAAATACCAAGTCGTACAAATGCTACAAGAACGAGGCCACTTGACTGCCATGACTGGTGATGGTGTGAATGACGCACCATCTCTGAAAAAGGCCGATTGTGGCATTGCCGTTGAAGGCGCTTCGGAAGCCGCTCAGTCTGCATCAGACATCGTGTTCCTGGAACCTGGACTGTCGACTATTATCGATTCTATCAAGGTCGCACGTCAAATCTTCCATCGCATGAAATCATACATCCAGTATCGCATTGCACTGTGCTTACACCTTGAGATCTACCTCGTGACCTCAATGATCATCCTCAATGAAAGCATCCGTGTCGAGCTTATTGTCTTCCTGGCATTGTTCGCCGATCTTGCGACCGTTGCGGTGGCCTATGACCATGCATCTTTCGAGTTGCGGCCTGTTGAATGGCAGCTTCCCAAAATCTGGTTCATTTCCTCTGTTCTTGGTATTCTTCTCGCGTTGGGTACGTGGGTTATTCGAGGCAGCATGTTCCTGAAATCCGGAGGTATTATCCAAAACTGGGGATCTATTCAAGAAGTCCTCTTTTTGGAAGTGGCGCTCACGGAGAATTGGCTTATTTTTGTCACTCGCGGCATCGATACATGGCCATCTATCCATCTAGTGACCGCGATCCTTGGTGTCGACATTTTGGCTACTATCTTCTGTCTGTTTGGTTGGTTTACCAACGAAAACATGAGGACCAAGCCCACAGATAAGTTTGTCGAGACTAGGAATGGCTGGACTGATATCGTCACTGTTGTACGAATTTGGGGTTATTCACTTGGTGTGTCGATTGTTATCGCTCTGGTATACTTCATCTTGAACAAGATCCAGTGGCTCGATAATTTAGGTCGTGTCCAGCGCGACAAGGGGGAGGTCAAGATCGAGAATATGCTTGCTCACTTCTCTCGTCTTACTGTTGAGTATGAGGAAGGGGGTGCGCCGAAGGGTCGGTTCTCTTTGGCTACAAGCAAGGAGGAAGAGGAGGCTGAGTAAAGGGGTAGGATATCAAGTGGAAGGTATGAAGTCCGAACTTAATCATGATTGGAAGTTGAAAGGCTTTTTTCTGTTCTGTTCCTGGCCTAATTAGGTATTGTCGATGGTGATGACCGTTATTATTATGGCGTGTTCTCGGGGGGCAACTTACAAGAGCACGAGGGTGTCTATGTTAATCTCTAATGTGTTGAATCTGCTTGCAAGTATCCTAATGGCGCTCAAATACCTCTAATTTTTGATGTCTTTGAATTCAATCATTTACTACAGATGACAATTTGACAATATGTTAGTTGATAAATAAGAACGAGCTACACTCCTTATTCCACTAGTGCCCATCTGCACTCATGGCATGGCAGAATGAATTTACAGAGGTTCCATTTAGAAAAAAGAAAATCATAAATAAGCACATATACTGTGATATTCCAAGAACTGAAAGGACAAAATTAAATATTGGGTATCATATAAAGGAGGGTAAGCCCGAAAATTAGGTGTGTGTAAACGAATGAAGTCGAAGGGTATAAAAGATGACGAACGTCCGGAAGGAAAAAAAAAAAAAAAAAAACTGCGGCGGGTCCAAAATAACGTCAAATTCATCATAAAGGTTCTTCATATGCACTCAACAGTCCAACCATGTACATGCATGGTAGCCGTTCCAAAGGGAATGAGACTAGTCCGTGACGAACAAGTTAAATTGCTCACGTACGGTTGCGCTGAGCACGGCGGAGATTCTTGGTCAGGCCATGGGTTACGCCGCTAGTGACCTTGTTCGCCTTGCGGAGGCCACCCAGCAAGCCTAGCAGGTCATTGCCGATGATAGAAGTGAGAGCATTGCTATCCGGATCATCATTTGAGTCATCATCCGAAGTATCCTCTTTGCCGTGCGCGTCGTCCTCGCTGGAGTTGTTCTCGTTCTGTGGACTGGCAGTCGAAGTTGGAGCCGCAGTCGAGGTTGGAACCGCAGTCGAGGTTGGAACCACAGTTGTCTGAGCAGATGTGGTTGCAGCGAGAGTCGGCTTTGCTTCAGTATTCTCGGACTTGGGATTTGCGCTTGTAGTGGCTAGAGTAGTTGATGTTGTAACGGTGGGTTTCTGTTCCTTAGTGGTGGTGGTTTCTTCAGCTTCCTTGGGCGAAGCAGTAGCAGATGAGGAGGAGGAAGCCGAGTGTGAGGAGTCGGGTGCATTGGAAGATGAAGACGTCGTCGTCGCCGGCTTCGTCGACGTCGTCGTCGTTGGCTTCGTGGTGGTCGTCGGTTTTGTTGGCTTCGTTGAGTCAGTGGACGTAGAGGCAGGTGCCGAGGTTGACACCGGATCGGGCGACGACGAACCGGAATCACGCGCAGGGCCCAGGCTTTTGCGGACGTCCTTGATAAACCCTTCGTTCCCGTAAGCCTGTGTGGCATCCCACATCATTACACCCCCAAAGCTCTCGAACTTCTTCGTGTATTCAATCACTTTGGCCAACTCGGACGCCGGGATATACCCCGTGCTCGCTGCAGTAGTGAATGCCGGTACCCCGACAATGACCTTTACATCTTTGTTCTTAGACACGGTCTTGGCCCAGTTGTCCCACTCGTCGAAATTGTATTTGCTGCTTGAGGGGTCGGTGTTGAAGTTGTCGACACCGCAAAAGTTGTTGTAGAACTGTACCCAGATAGCGTCGATGTAGACAGGACCGTTGAGGATCTCTTTGTCTGCCTGGTCTGGGTAGGGACATTGTGGTGCTGCTGTCAAGTAGAACTTCTGCTTGCTCTTATCTGCCTCCATTAATGAGCGCAGCTCGTTGGCAAATGGGGCCATGTGCTGGACATTGGCCTCGAAGTCGAAGTCGAAACCATCTAAGGCGACATCACCGAAGGGACGAAGGGATTTGGAGCCATCTTGCTTAGGGCCGAAGGTCTCCCACATTAGCTTCGCGCCGTCCTTGGCATCCTGTTCAGACTTGAAGCCGCCCTCGCTGTACGTGGCTCCACCGATCGAAAGAAGAATTGTCTTGTTCTTCTTTTGGCACGTCGCGATGTCCTTGCTAGATGATGTTAGCTGTCTGGCGAATTGCCAGCCCACGGGATCTAGTAACTTACGCAACTGAAGGACAGTTCTTCAATTGGGTGCCCTCGAAGACATCGCAGTCCTTGCTGGTAACAGAGAAATCAATCTCTGGAGCACCTCCTGGGCCATTGACCATCATGTTGAAGGCCATCGGTATCACCTATGTCATTAGGTTAGCCCATCAATTCCAAGAGGTTCCTTAGTGATCTCTTCCTACATCAATGTCATCATCTAGAGGTTCTTGTTAGCTCCAAACACCGCATCGCAAATATAGGGTTCACTCACTGTCGCAGTAGTGTCCCAGAGGCTGCTGTGCCTTATCCCCCTTTCCATCAAAGGAATTCTGGCCTTCAGTGTATTTTATGTTAGTATTCACTCGCTCAAAAAACGAATGATCACATACCCCAGTAAACAACGATGTTGCTGGTCGAGTTCAAGTCCAGCTTCGCGTGTGCTCCTCCAATTGAAGCCAGCAAAATAGACCAGGGGAGCACACCCTGATAGCGACGCATGGTGACAAGCGCAGTACACTATCTGGTCGACTTGTATAATTAGGTATTAAGGAATGAATTAATATATGGGATTAGAGAAAATGTATAGGGACGGATAAGGAGACGCCAGAACACCGAGCCTCATCATGAATGAGCATAGCGCATCATTAAATAGTATACGTTGTATTTTTGTCCTCGTCATTCCCAAGAAACAATGGCCGCGTTGCCCATTCAGGTGCCTCACACCCGGTGCCCTCAGCGCATGGTATGATCCACATGTCCACGCCAGCGATCTGAAAAGAAAGGGTTTGGAGCCATTCTTCGGCTCCAAATGGGTCCAAATTGTAAGCGATATTACCAGATGATAATTTCAACAAGATTGTGGAGTGTGTGCCGGTGCCCAGCTCTACATTCCAGTGCTGTTGTCAGGGGACCGGGGGTAGATCCAAGAATGCACCGAGGGATGAGCATGTAGTGGGTGTAAAATCAAATTCTAGGCCATGAGCATTTGACTATTTGGTAGAAATTTTACCTTATGCCCGGCCATCGCACGGTCAGGAGCCGCATCCCTTGTCATCTGGGTGATCATCTCGGGGGTCATCTGGGCGGTGGGGGCACACCATTGAGTTAAACTATACTTTGCTAGCCCTGATTCGACAACCTGTTGACAATTAGGCCATAACTTCTTTGATGGTTCTTTAATTTGGTAGTTCTGTTGACTATTCAAGTTCTTTCTGAAATATCAATGCTAAAGTTGTTAAAAACATAAAATTTTCAGGTGTTGAGGAATATCCACTTAGAACGTGAAACGAACTGGACCTTCGAGATATATATTAGCAGATCCAATGCCACAACTCATTGACCACCAGTACCTAAATACATAAGTACCCTAGATTTAGCTTATCCAATGTTATTCGACTCTCTATTTATCATAAATCCAACGCCATGCCCCTGCAGAATGCAAGCCACCATCACATCTAGATCTATACGGAACGGAATTACCTAATTGGGTTAGCGTCGAATGCTGAACTGAGGGCATTCCCGGAATCCCAACAACCGCGGAAATTATTTCGATCGCAAAACGCACGCAGCAAAAATAACAAAAATAGCCAGAATAATATGTATAAACTGCCCCTGCCAATTTCAACCAAAAGAATTGAGACACAATCTCCCCTGGAATGCAACGGATCACTTACCGAAAACCCAATTCACGGAAGCAAGTGTAGCCAAATTTGTCCTGGAGGAATCTAGCCATAGCTGCGCCGATGGTCATCCCGCTAGTTGCAGGTACATCGGTCATAGCATAAACACGAAATAGACCCCTGCGGGGGCTAAAGATATCCGGAGTCGCGTTCGTGTAAGCTCTAACAGAAGCTAGGAGTGTCTCAATCAAATCGACCAGGAGTTACCGGTAACTTCTACAGGCCCAACACCTGTCGCCAAATATGACAAAATACCGAGGCAAAATATAGATGATATGTACAGCGCAGGACCCCGGTGCTGCAAAGTTGCCCAGAGGAAATCGCCATTCCTGGCCAATCCGGACAAGAACGTCAGCAAGCGACTATCACGACACAGGCATAACCAGAAGCCTAATGTGTTAGATGCATCATGGGGCTCAATTTGAGTGTTCGACGGGAGAAGAGCTGTTGTTTCATGTGAGTTGTCAGAGGAATCAATCAATCAAAGTTCAATTAACCTGTTGCAGCCTAACTCGTTGCGTATGACTATGCAGGCGCTTCATCGCATTTTTGGATGCAAATTACGACGTGCGCTAGCTGCTAAATCACATCAGCAGTAGTAACTCCATCAAGGTCCCGAGGTCAGTTTTGGACTACCTGAAATCGATTCAGGAGCTCATTGCAGACCTCATCAAGAATTCCATCGGCCCGGACTAGAAGCAGCAATTTGAACAGCTGCGCCAGGAGACCAGCCAAATTAAACATCACATTCAAACGGTGAGAATGGAAATGGGGTTTTGGCAGTTGGCGCCTATACCGCTGCGTAAGCCGTGCTCAAATGGTGCGGATTGTCGATTATCAACAAGCGTGCGATGACATCAAACTACTAAAATGCCATCGGGTATACGTAACGTCAACCAGTATCCTGCAGCATCTAGTACATTATCTAGTAGGATACTGGAAACCATGGACCCGCTGATTATGAGCCAAGGTGACCATGCAATTAAAATTGTCGCAACGACATACCCCGCAAGTGATAAAAGTAGTGGTGTCCTCCGAGTAGGCATCTTATCCGTGAAATGGGCAATTAGGGACCCAAAATATCATACATGAGGAAATAAAGGGTGAGAACTTCAGAGGTCAAACGCTGGGTGTGAGAAGGATCTTTGTAGAGGCGATTGTACGACTTGGTTCTCGATATCGACCCCGGCGGCTATTTCGGGAAAGGGGAAATTGTGGGAGATGAAGCTCCTTGGTCAGAGCTACCTTCTGAGTGCGAAGTTACCTACCGGTTAATCTGAAAAAGACACCATGGACGGGTGTTCCTACATTCAGCTACCCGTAGTAGTTGCCGTATATATGCATGACTGACAACCGTCACCTCCCACCTGGGCAAGATTGTCTTCTCACTTCCCACAATCATCTCCCTGTTACCATCGTGGGCTTCATAAGTCCAGCCTTCTCCACATCTTCCATTGTTTAATCCTGTTTCTCTTTCTACCCTTCTTCATCTGTTTTCGGTGTCCACCCTAGGGTAGGTCGGGCAGCTGGGTCGCAGATATTCATGGCCACCCACCAACAACAGTTCAATCAATGGTGGCGGTGAGCTTGAAATGCCTGATAGCGAAAACCAGTATGACCCGGTGGATTGGTGGAAGGGGTCGTGGATGACGCGTCAAAAATCATACCATGGTGAGATTCCGTTTGTTCCCATTTCTGAGATATTCAGCTTGAAGAGAAAGCTGATTCATTATTGCAGCCTCATACAGCCGCCACCAACGGACGTCCAGGTGAACCAATTCACTACCAGGGGTGTCTTATGGTCCATGGAACGCCCTAGCGAGCTTCAAGGATCAGCACAAAACCCTCATAGAATTTGAATGGCTCTACCCAGACACATACCCGCCGGTCGTTGCGCAATCCTCGCTTTCAATAGCTAGTCAACAGAGCTAATCGCCTTATTTCCGGGCACAATTTGAGGCCGAACCACGATTTTCATTTTGGACTTCACAACACCCTCAACACGACTTCCTTACACAGCTCCAAACGAGTCGAACACCCAGACATTGGCCAGTTGGTACTCCCGTCCGTATGTGACCTGGTCCCATCTTGCACCCAACCCCCCCACGATAGGACGTCTAACGCGTATCACTGAAAATGTTTTAGAGGGGAGGCCGATTTAATCTCTCCCCTACGTCCAAGTGAAGAGAGCCCCAAGAGAGACGTAAAGTACCTGGACATTACCATACAAGTGTTTTAAGGAAGCAATGACTCAGATCACAACCTAGTTGTGTTCTAGTGGGTACCTGTCGCAGCGGTGAAGATGGTAGAGAGCAATCCTCGCTCGAGTGGCATTGGGATATATAGGATGGCTCCCACCTCGCCGTCCAAAGACCACCATCGCACCTTAGCCTCTTTGCTCATCAAACACCTGGCGATGATGTTCCTGGAGCGAGACCGATGGATAAGTGGCCATGATCCTCCCACACCTCATCATGTGCTTCCTTTCATATATCTTCCCTGTCTCGAAGATTCATACTGAATCTAAGGTTGATTCTTATTGATCATGGAAAACCGCTGGACCCTTCTGATAAGATGCCTTCGCACCCTGATATAACTTGGAGGGACGACGGAGCCCTCGGTCCCGAATTAAAGACTATGCGCAAGTGATATAGGTGTCTGGCTAGATTTCTAACGTGAGGCACTAGAACCTTGCAGCTCCATTACGTTCACCAGAGATATAACCTACGACTTCTATCTCCCTGGCCACACGGAAGCTGGCTGATGGCCTCTGCAGGCCGTGGCGGCGTCGCGGAACATCATACTATGCATGCCTGAGAGGGTAGCGGCGAATCATAGCAAGTCAGAACTGAGACTGAAGACGTTGGATGAGCGCCTATTGTCTCGCATCTGCATATCTTGGAGATAATACTACGATGTCTTGCTGTCTGTCTTGATGCCTTTTGTATGTTTCCTTTTTCCACCACAATACTGAATGTTATCACTAGAAAGTTGATATCAAATTAGCCATAATCTAGAGAATACACACCCACTACTAAGAACAAAAATTCTTACAAAATCAATGCTTCTGATATAACTAGTGATGTATAATGGGTGGCCGGATGCGTGTGTCGCCTGACGCCGAAAGAGATATCCCTAGGCAATATCAGTCTTGATCGGCTCTCAAGTATGTAAAATGGGGCTTTCTGTTCCATTTGATTCCCATATATCAAGTGCCGAGGTAGAACAATTTCCGAACACGCTATCTAGGAGCATTACATTATACACGTCGATGTGGCATGTCCATAATCCAGCGCTGGAGGATATTATCACTCCGCATATCGTTTATATTATGACTTCTCCATGTTCAACCCGTAAAAAATCTATCTCTTAATCCCAATGACACGCTGGATAGCTTCGTCATTGCTCATAGCCGAGTCAATAACACCAGCCACCTTGAGCACATCGACAACACCGCCAATAATCTTATCGTCAACGCCACGAGTGGCATTAGTGAATTTGACATCCTTAAGCCACTCCGTGGCATCCTCCTCAATATAATTGCAACCGAGCTCCCCAGTACCCAAAAGCTTCACAACATTCGCCGTATCAGCCTCGAAATCCTTGATTCCCTGATCCAGAGCCTGGAAGAGTCTCTCCAAGCGCTGGTCTTGCTCGGGGTTAGCGAATAGTGCCGTAGAAGCGACAATCATCCATGAAGGCCACGGCGTGAAGATCTCGCCAATCTTCTTAAGCGGCGGGTTCGGCTTCTCAGATGTGGGGTGGAAGTAAGGCTTCGTGGTAAATTCCTCCCACATGAAGAACTCAGCGGATGGGTTCGCGGCCTGGTCGGGCTTTGACGCGTTGAGACCGGACACGCCATCCCGCAAGGGTCCGAACGGTCCCAGAGGAACGGTGGTCAAGGAGTCGGCTTTCCAGCCTTGTTGCTGGGCTAGAACAAAGGACATGATATGAGAGCCACTAGAGGTCGACGTGTTAGTCTCCAAGCTATCTTGCGCTCACTGTGACTCGGTGTTGACAGCATACCTTCCCAGTCGGCTAACTCCAACCCTCTTGCCCTTCAGGTCCGACACTCCATTAATCTCGTCCCGATTGCGGCCCGTGACGATAGCCCAGCGTAGAGGGTTGTCTACCCAGTGGCCGACGACCTTGTATCCTCCATCTGCATCTGCGGAGGTCTGGCTTGCTTGTTGCTTTCCGGCCAAGCCTGCGACCCACCCCTCCGTCAAACCGATGGCGATGTCAATTTCATTGCCGCGGAGGGATGTGATCATATGCCCCGTCCCGGAGGGGAAGGGAGTTGGGACGATTTTGAATGGGAGGGAGGCAACAGCCGGGGAACGGAGGGCGAGATGGAGTGGGGTTAGGTAGTGCTCTAGTGCGCGGTAAAAGCTTATCGTTAGCTATATTCTGTCTAATAAGAAGCGGGAATGGCCGGCAGGCGTCGTTGAAACGGAGCAACTAGCTCGGATATAGCAAGATTATGTTTGCTGCTGATGATGAAGCTCTGGGAGTCAGGGGAGGACGTACCGGGCACATAGCCAATGCGGATTGTGGGCAAGTCAGACATTGTGCAAATATTAGCTGCGGTACTGATTCGGATACTAAACAGAAGCAGTAGACGTGAGGGTGCGTTGGGAAGATGTTGGCGCAGATGTCGGAGCAGAGCGGCATTCCGAGTGACGCGGGGCAAGCCCCTCACTCGACGCGCGCAATCGGACAAGGACCGGCCAACAATCTTTTTTGATAAAACATCATAGTATTGACATTATCTCATTCAAATTACAGATCTATAATGCTGTTTGCCTATGCTAGCTATCTACATAAATATTGAGTCTAGTCCAAGTTCATCCCAGGTATTTTAGTCCATGCGGATATCCTTCTCGTGGTGACCCCAGCGGCCACTGTGCTCCACAGACTCGCCTGCGGTCTGGGAGGTGGAACGGGAGTGAGAAGTGGAGAGAGGAAAAGAGTGGGAGAGGGAGTTGGAGTGCGAGTGTGGGTTGTTGAACGAGTCGGAGAGCGAGCTGGAGTGGGAGTGGGAAGGGCTTTGAGTGGGGGCGTTTCGAGTGAAGTAATAAAACTGGAAGCCCAGGTAGAAATCGCAAATGCACTGGAAGATACCACAGAGCTTGAACGCCCAGGGGATGGTCTCTGTGCTGTTGAAGAAGTAGCTCATCTTCATGGTATCACCGAGAATCCATGCCGCGACGACAGAGACTCGGAAGCCCTTGCACGAGCCGGATCGGTGGTTGGCAATGATTTGAGGGATCGGGAGGGTAGCTTCGATGGCGAGTCCGCTGTAGCCAATGAGGCTGATGTAGAATTGCGATTGAGCGACCGGGGTCAGGTGGATGACGGTCAAGATTCCGACGAAGTAAGCCAAAGACATCCAATATCTTTGAAAATGGGTAATTAGCTTGAATCGCTGTACTCGGAGGGGCCGGAACTTACGGCTTGGTGGCTTTCCACTGCCAAAACTCATACGGTCTCGAGGATGAACCGTCAGAGTTACCACCGCTGAAGGGTGTGTGTTCAATTCCATTCCGCACGCCGGCGGAGGGCCGATTATCGAGCGCAACCTTGAGCATCGCAATCTGAACCACGATCATGACAATTGCTTGCGTCAACAAAGTGCCTGAGTAGTGCTCGCCAAACCAAAAGAAAACCCTAAGAAT
Organism: Penicillium solitum; assembly: GCF_028829755.1. Classification (NCBI taxonomy): domain Eukaryota; kingdom Fungi; phylum Ascomycota; class Eurotiomycetes; order Eurotiales; family Aspergillaceae; genus Penicillium; species Penicillium solitum. The sequence continues at coordinate 429,365 of NW_027072122.1, forward strand.
GTCAACACTTTGCGCCCAACGCGCCGTTGACCGGGATCTTACTTCAGGATCGACGAAATCAGCATAATCAAAGGAATATCCAATGAGAAGCCCGCCGAGCTTCTTGTGCGATGAATGCTGAGGATCTGGTCGGCATAGGACGTGACGGGGGAGCTTATAAGGCTGTATATTAAGCGTGGTTAGCACTGGGAACCTGTAGATCAATGGGGAGCTCGTTCCCGCCCACATACAAGAAAGGCGCGGCATAGTCAAAGGCGATCTGGAAAAGAGACATGGCGATGATGGGGGTATGCACGGTCGCTATAACTAAATAAAAAAAAGACAAAAGTCGGGTCGACGCGATTGCGTGGGAAGTTGCGTCTTGTAAGTATTCCCGATAAAGGAAAGGCGACAATCAAAAACAGGAGAGTCAAAGAGGGAAAAAAAAAGGAACAAGCTTCGGGACACACGACTCAATGCGGCTTTTTCGCGGGTGCCCTGGATTATGTCAGCGTGCCGATCTCCACTTGCGGCAGGGCCCTGGGGCTGACGGGGTCAACGTGGCGAAGTTGGACCAATCAGATTAATCATCGTTATTAAATTCGTCATTTACCTATCTTGGACATACCCCTCGAAATATAGATGGCTCAGAGTGAGATAATGAGAAAGGTATTGCTCGATCTGGACAGGCTATACCGTATTGTATCAAGTATTCTGACATCACGATGAACAGTCGATAGAAATATTCTAAAAGGATAACTTGCCAATTCTCCCAGCCCACCTCTGAAACAATCCAACTGAAACAATCCAAGTTCGCCTTTGCCATCTGATTTTCGCCAGTCCTTAGTCTTTCACGAACAGTCTTTCACGAATATCCAAAATGAGCAATCCTAGCAATCAAACCGCAAAGGAGATCGAGCTCCAAGACCGTGAACATCAACTTCGAAGGCGTGAATTAGACCTTGACCTCGAAAAGCACGAGCTTAGAATTAAACACGGCAAAGCCGAGCTCGAAAAGCATGAGCTTGCACTCCAAAAACGCAAAATGGAATTTGAAAAACAGGAGCTTGGAATTGAACAGGACAAAGCTAAGCTCGAAAAAAATGAATCTAAACTCAAAGAAACCATTGAAAAGCTCAAAGATATTGAAACCGAGTTCAAGTCGAATGGACCCGATATAATCAGGCTGGCGATATCCAAGAAGTTTAAGCGTGGTATGACAGGCACGAAAGAACACGAACTCAAACAGGGTGAAGATATCAACGCCCTTCAGCGATGCCGATATGAGCAGTACGTCTACGAACAAGACCTGGATGGGAAAGAAGATCACTTGGCGGATTTCCTCGACGTGGAAACCGGACTCCGAGAGATTGCTCAACGGGAAATATGTTTGAGAGAACAATATAACCTAGATCCAACCAAACTTGAGGAGTGGCAGACCGTAGAGAAGGAATATAAACGACTTGAGCACGAGTGGTGGATGATCCGGGATTCCTTCGATGCACCTTTGGCGCGAGCCTTTCAGTACTGGCGGTCAAATCCTAGATGGTATATGCATCGCGTTCTTCGAGAGGATTGTGCTGGCAGGGGAGGCTGCTGTGGGCGTGACTGTGGATGTTGCCTTCATCGCAAACTTGACGAGACTCGCAGGCGTGCAGCTGGGCATTGCACTGTCAAATGTGGTTGTTGTGAGAAGGCTCGCGGATTTAAGCTTTCCGAGGATGACAAGAAGTACTTTGCGATACGCTATGCGGTCTCTGAGGATGGTAAGAAGGGCCGCGATCTAAAGGACCTCCAATTGAAAACCCTCGAAATGCAAAATCTACGCCTGCAACAGGCGCTTACTGAAGGAGCAATGAAGGAGAATATGAGGCGATATGAGTTCTCTGATGGCGCAGTTCAAGAATTTGAACGCTACATAAATGAAGCTGACATCACTGACGATGAAGCCGAATTCACCGACAATGAGTGTCCTATGAATGAGGAGGAGGATCCATACTATCGTCGGATCTCGCAAGCTTCGATATGGGGATTAGTAGACGGTAACTTTGAGAACCCGTTTGACTTGATCGATGAGGAACCGGCCTGTTATTCACCATGGGGGTTTGACGGTAGTAACCTGGTTGGCCAGGAGGAAAACGATTCCATGATGACGGAAACGTATTGGTAGTTGCCAAAAATGCTTTACATGGCTATATTTCCTTTTTGGGTATTGATAAGCTTATTTGCTAAAATCGATGGATGGCTGGGAGTAATGATGAAGCTTGAACTTGATAGCTTTGAGAGAACAATTTTCATTGTTTTGCTAAACCTCCGTTGCCTTAAGTACATGTGCACACTATATTAAGTGACATACTACGTAGCTATAACACTATACGGTGGGACAAATAACGTTAAATGTCTTCTTGTGGTCATTAGAAAGATCTCGCTGGATACTGGATATCAAAGGAAGTTGGCAATGAAGATCTATGTATATTGCCCAAGCGATCATGTAAAGACAGAATTTCGGGTAGTCGACTGCCGACTCAGCCAAGATACATGCGACAAATGCCCGAGTATTGTGCGGTATAAATTGTAGTGGAGTGAAACATGATCGACATCCTATATCCCAAACGGAAGGGGTGGGTTCCAATGGACTCAAAAGGGGCCAAAATCTCAGAGAGACCATTAGACTGGCTTCTCACCCAGAAGCGCAAAGCTCCCTTCCTTATCAACCTTGGCGTAGCAATGGCCATCGTGTCCAGCTTGTCTGCTAGTTTCAACAGCTTCTTTAGCACGCGGGCACATTTGCGTCTCATAAGCCCTGATGGCATCACTAAATGACACGTGGCCATCGCTAGCTGACTTGATAGCATCCGCGAGTTCACAGGCGTCTACAATGGCATGGTTGACTCCCTCGCCGCGATCTGCTCAAGTTAGTTTGAGTCCGTGTGCTCGCAAGAGAATAGACAGTACACTTACAGATCACCATACAATGGGCCGCGTCACCGATTAAAGTGCAGGTACCGTTCCAGTTGTCCCACTCAACGGAGGGCCAATCGACCAGGTTGACTTTGGTAACGACGGTGTCCTCAGGCAGTGCCTCTACCATATCCCGCATACGAGGGAAAAACGGTTTGCCTTTTTGTTTGAAAACATCAAGCAAGGGCTGTTTCAACAGCTCCTCATCCGCATCAGATGCAATCCAGGAGAAGTACACTTGGGCCCGGTAGGGTTGCCCAGGGGCTGTGGGTGTGTCCAACAGAGACCAGAAGACAAAGGTATCTGTTTCTGGGTGCGTTCCCATGAAATAGAGTGGGTCGACGTGGTCTTTGAAGTAGCTGACTTGTTCCTCACTCATAGTCAGGGCACATCCGACAGCATTGATAGGAAGGCGATGCAACTCGTGGGTTGTCGGTGCAAGGAACTTGCGAACAATCGAGGTCGAACCATCTGCACCCACAAGGGCGTCCCCTAAAACAGTCGAGCCATCTGTGAACTCAGCTCGGACACCACCCTCAACCTTGACGATGTTGACGAGACGCTTCCCCCACTACAATAATGAGGTTAACCGAATGTAGTCAAAGATAGTGCCAACGAAACGAAATATTAACCAACCTTGATATCTAGACCTTCCATAAGAGCCTTCCGGATTCCATCTCGTCTGAGCCTGAGTCTCTTACTCTTCGGAACAGACTGCTCAACCTTGCCGGTCGCACCATTGATCCACGGCACACCGCGGACTTCGTCGCGGCCGATAGCAGGATTCACCTGTGCCTCACAAACACTGTCATAGATCTCTGGCAGAATATGCGCTTCCCATGTGGTCAGGGTCGAGTGTATAGAAACACCCCATCCCTGATTGCGTACCTCCGCAGACTCGTCGCGCTCAAAGATGGTACAAGGAACTCCATGACGACGCAGGGCCTGGGCCAGCGTCAAACCAGCAATGCCTGCTCCGATATACACTTTGTCAGAACGCGATTCCAATCGACTTCTTTGAGTTGGTAGCATACGATGAGGATACCCCCGTTGGAGTATTTTAGTGAAACGTTGGAAGACATATTAGCTCGATAAGTGGCTGGGAGATAGTGAATTGTAGATTGATGTTGGGCGCTGCGGCGGCCTTTATATGTGGTTTCCTTTAACCGTGCGTCATTTTTCGGCCGACTAAATAGGGAGACGGCATTGTCGTGCCGTCGAGAATCAAGCTATGAAATTGTTGAACAAGCTGGGCGATATTTTAGTTTATATACTGGCTGGTGGACCGGCCCACCTCGAGTGTAGATCCTCCCTCATACTTTCCTAATTGGGAGATTTCAGACGCCGGGCTCTACCGTCATCGAATTTCCCGCGCCCTGCTGGAGGGCGCTTCCGCTGACAAAGCGGCAAGTGGTCCTCCAGGCTACGTCTCAACCAATTCACGGACACGATATCTCCGCAGAACTGCTTTTGTTCTCGACTTAATTGGTATTCCCTTTTCGGAGGACGTTATGAGTTCGGAATGTCACAGTACAAAAACCAGAAGAAAGAAGATGCTGAAGACAAAATATGCTATATGCAATGGCCTCACGATCACAAAATAGCATCGATGATATCGGGCCAGCAATCGGCAATCTTCCCGTCATCTTGGAAAGAAGCAACAACAGAACCCTCTCCTCTCAGGGGATCACCTTCCCAGATGACAAAGTCCCCAGCCAATGCTCCCTGTTCGACCTTCTTCGATTGACCTCCAAGGATAAGATCGAAATTGGTTGAAACAAGGGCAATGGCCTGCTGATCACTTAGACCGGCATACTTACCAGCCCACCAAGCTTCTTGCGCCAGACCGTGGACATTTGAATCACTTCTCACAGCTATACCAAGCAAAACACCGGCATCGGATAAGATTTTAGCAGGGCTCTCTGTAAGTGGGGGCCCTGTGAGGGCGTTCTTCTTCTCCCAAGTATCAGGGGCACCCCGGTTACCAGTGAGGATCACAGGAATTCCCGCTTCGGCGAGAGGCTTGGCAACCTATTAACCATCGAAGTAAGCATAAATGCCACTACTTAGGTCAAGTGAGACGAGGGTATCTTACCAGTGGAGCGCTGTGGCCGCCGTGTATTATCAGGTTCACTGATTGGAACTCACGCTTCACCAGGATCAATTGCGCAATGTCATCCTGACAATATTGAGTCAGTTATCTCACAGAGCGGTTTCAAGGGCACAGAGGTATAACCCCAGCTTACCTCATTGAATGCCTGTACAACCACAGGGATGGAGCCGTTCGCAGCCTTAGCATAAATGTCGAGGCTGCCGGGTGCGGCATCTTCGCCTGCCTGAAGCAACTGACGCAGTCTCTCAATCCCAGAAGAGACAGTTGGTGTCTCATCACCTGAAAGAAACCAGATTAGCTTGATCCCGAATATCCCCAGTCAAGCAAATCTCTTACTTTTAGCAGCCTGACCTATCACGAGGTGGAGTGCCACATCATCCTTCCAGATACCATTATCAAGAATCGTGGCATTTGCGCTCGTGCGCAATCCAACACTAACACCTTGAACGATGCCGCCACCATGAAGAGGCGCAGTGATGGCTCGAGTGACGCCTCCAATCCTGGCCCTCGCGAGACCTCTGCCATCAAGATGCACGCCGTACTTGGCAAAGTGAAGTGACTTCTTTTCGTTGAGTGCATCCTCGTTTTTCGAACCCGAGCCATCCCCAGTTGAGGGTTCAGACGGGATGGACTGGATTCCGAGTTTGTTGCCGAAGGCTACAAGCCCAGGCAGAACATGACCGTTCTTCAAAGCAATATGTGCGGTATTTTCCTGAATCTCACTGGAGAGACATGAGGATCTCTTATCAAGGCACTTGACCTGACCATCCTCAACCAGCATAACGAGTTCGTTAGTGTCACTAGTAGATGGACCGTGTGTATTAACCAAGACTTTCTGAATCCCAGTAAACAGAATCCGGGACCCAACCTGCTGAACTTTGGTGCATGTATCTTCCTTCTGACCTACTTCAAGAGATGGTCGGATTTGGGGAGCCTGTGGTTTTCCAGAGCCAGGTTTTCCAGTAGTCCATTCGCGAGCATCATCACCATTCTTCAGAATAGGCCGGCCATCAATGAATACCTGACTTGGAGTTGCACCAACTTGGAGCGGGTGATCATCCCAAATGACGATGTCTGCATCGTATCCTGGACGGACATATCCAATTCTATAATCCTGTTGGATGGATCTAGCAGGGACAGATGTCACGGCTTGAAGAGACTTTTCTTCAGACAAACCAAACGAGTGGGAAACTGCGGCCTGGTAACTGTAGGATATCAGGTTAGATGGTTATTACGTCATTGAATGTAGTGCTCTCCGTCCACTCACACAAGGTACTTTGCGTAGTTTCCCTCGCCAGTGTGATCCTTTTGATGTTAGATGGACCAAACATCGCTTTACGAAAGGGGAAATTTCATACCGACTTCAGTGCAACTTGGACACCATGATCAGCCAAAATTCTAGGCCCCCGTAAATTGGCCCCATATGCCTCTGCTTTGTAAAGCGCATTCTCTGCAAAAGTGGCAATAGTGATATTTCTGATGTCCGTCAGCAAATGAAGCAGACAGGAAGAAGGTCACATACTCCTCGAGGGACTTTAAAAATTCAGGCACTTCCCACGCCTCCAACGCATGGTGGAAAGCACTGGGATGAATGCCAAATTCATGAAGCACTGACAACATGCGCTCAAGATCCTCCGGCTCGTAGCAGTGCACATTGACATTGAGCTCACCTCGGAGAAGTGCAAGAGAAGTTTCAAGTTCAAAGGTCTCCGGTCGTCTCCCTTCATCTTTCAAGAACTGTGAAATTTGTCGAGACTGGGAAAAGTTAGACTTATCAATATTAGCAGCCGCCCGGCACCAGGCAGATTGGCGCTCTTGCAGCTCTCGTGCTTCCGCGAGATGTTTGCGCAAAAGCCACACTAGACCCATTCGGGTGTTCTTATAGTTGCCCTTGGGGTTCTCCCCACAAGCCATTTTCAAGTATCTCTGTCGGCTTTTCTCTGCAATGCCATAATCAAGCAATAACTCATCGACTACCGGCTCGGCATTTGGGCCTGGCGTTGCCAAATTCTTTACCAGATATGCCTCGCCGCCGACAATATTTGCCGACCCTGGGAGAATCAAGGACGAAGTGACACCACCCGATGCAATGATCTGGATCGCTGGGTCATATGGCTTGAATCCATCCAATGAGCGAACAAACGGAGTGATGGGCCCTAGGACCGGGCGCTCGTTGACGTCGCTGGTAGATGGAAGGTGGGGGAAGGGGAGTAACAAATGATGAGAATGCATATCCACCAATCCAGGGGTGACAAATCTTCCATGGGCGTTGATGATTTGAGAATCCTCAGCAGCTTGGTGGTTCAAGGTTGCAGCTGATACAGAACGAATCACGCCTGCCTCGAATGTGATATCGACTGCTTCTGCAAGGACAGACTCGCCGTCGAAAAGCGTTGCATTCTGGATCAGAATCGGTCTCTGCTGGCCGGAGATCGAGTTCCACCGTGGGTTTTCCCGATCCTCTGTTGATTGAGGTGCCTCATACTGATACCTAGCTTCATAGCATTTGTTCAGCCCTTCGTAAAAGGTCTCTCGACCAGTACTGTTGGATGCAGTGATACTGGCGAGATATTTGGTTTCAATCAGCATCACCAGGCCTGCTGCCAACAGGAGGGCTCCCAATAGGAGTTTTCCATGACGAAGACAACGAGAGATGGAGCATTGTGCAAAATCACGAGGTGTCTCCAACGGCAGGAAGCCGTTCTTGGTCGCCATGGGTGTCTCTGGGGTGGCAGTGGAAGCCTTGAGACCTCGATAATCAAGAAGAAGAAATGGAAGTGCGTGTTATCGGAAAGTCCGCACTGGCGTGAACGTGGATACAAATCGCGTCACTCGGTTACCCTCCACTTTCAGGGACCTCCGATATATTTCTCATAACTCCAAGTACCACGCAATCCAAGTTTAAGTCATGTACATAACTCCATTGGAACCCTCACTCAAATTCATATATGAGAATACAGGCCCCGACAGTCTGAGAGATGGAGCAGCCCAAATAGGTAAAGCCTAGAGCCATTGCTACCTGTGCGCTGCGGGGTCATCCTAAGATTTCATGATCATCACCGTTTAAACTAAGTTCCAAGCTTCCTTTCCTTTTCAACAGTTATTCTCTCATAAATTCATCTACATATCAGATAGCAACACTGGGCGAAAAGGAAACTTCTTTTCTACAAGCACAAGGAATCTTGAAGGCGAAGTGCCAAGAACCATGACAGGAATATCGGCTGACGTGCTTCTGGGAAATACAGAGCAATTCAACTGCACTGGTTGTCTCAGGCCGTTATTTTGCTAACAGACTCTCAATGAACTACAATATTGCCTACATGTGACCTTCCGTACTTCACGCCTACCTCAGCATGAAATATGTGCGCACGCGGTACCTTGCTTTCTGGGCAAAGTACAATCAACGTTCGGGGGCAGACAAAAGTGCTGTTTAGAAGAATACCTTAGGATATCTTTTCCGTCTGGTTAATCTGTTGGAAAATTTGCGTGATGGCATTTTGGCCTCTGGAGGTCGCAATCTGTGCCGCCGTCCACTTTTTATTTCCTGATGTGAGGGAGACATCTGCGCCCGCATCGAGCAACATCCGGACAATATCATGATGGCCGGATTCTGCCGCTGCCGAAAGCGCCGTATATCCGTTAGAATGTGAGCCTCCAGCATTCACATCGGCTCCTGCATCTAACAGTCGACGGACAATATCGAGGTGACCGCTAAAAGCCGCGCCTTGAAGGGCCGTAAAGCCTTTATACCTTACGGCGGGGGTATTCACGCGGGCCTTTTGGTGTAGGAGAATTTCCACGATATCGGCGTAGCCTTGTAATGCAGCAGCTTGAAGTGCGGTGCGACCCGCATTCTTCGCTGTAGGGGCATTAATTTCTGCGCCTTGCTGAAGGAGCCATTCTAGAAGCTCGATATGCCCACCCTCGGCGGCAGCCTGTAGAGCAGTTCGGCCCATATACTGATAGGGTAGACAGTTGATATTTGCACCCGCAGAGACTAAGTGGCTGACGATGTTCAGATAGCCCGCCCCAGAGGCCAGTACTACTGCTGATCTGCCACCGTTGTTTCCCCCAGGAGCGTTAAAGTCTGCCCCTGCTACTAACAGCGTCTCAACCACGGCGAGATGTCCATTATTGGAGGCGGCCTGAAGGGCTGTCTGGCCATAGTAGCCTTCATGGGGCTCATTGGGGTTCACTGATGGGCTAAGAGCCGCTGTACCTGGCACAAGTTCCCTTGCGCAGCGGCAAGCTGAATTGGAGACCATGTCTCATCGTCCCGTTCATCTAGTTGAGATTGCTGGGTTGATACAAGTCGACTTTCCTGCATCTTGAGACTTCTGTTGACGTCTTTCGTGCCATTCGGTGATTATATGTATTGTTGTTTTTGACTTGTTCAACAAATGAATGTATAACTCGAGTGAAGCTGGTTATCCAGTTAAAATGGTATCGTGGATCCTTGGTGTGAGATGAAATCGAACCCAAAGTAAACCAATCAGAGGCTAAATAACCTAGATAACTCACCCACCAAAAGCAGTCGAAACTGATTTATAAGCGAAGGACCTAGTTAGGTAGTGATTTTTCGGGAAAGCTGATACAGGAGTCGTGAATCTGTGACCGACGGAGTTCCGAACGGAAATCATAAGATAAGCACTAGGCCTAAGCACTACCGCCAAAACGGGCAATATTCCTTGGCACGGACCTTCTTGTGTACATCTTTCGTGAGCGTACTCCGTATATTAAGCCGGTAAGATGTTTGACCTAGGAGGCTGTCTAAATATTCGTTATTCTTCGGGTCTTCGAATATTTCCAAGCTGCTCCAGGTAAAGCTCAAAACCCGCCAATATACCCACGGATTTAGTTTTGATTAACCATGGTTTTCGCGGCCCCTGCCGCAGTAGACTGGCCGATTTAGATTAGTTAAATATTAAGGTGGGGGATACTTACGTTGAAATATTAACTGAGGTATGGTAGGAACTACTACTCCGTATATACGTACCTATACGTACCGGATTTTCCCTAGTAGGTGGGGCTTTTGATACAATACGTGTAAGTTCATAGAGAAAGCACTGTATGTATTCTGGTGGACGAAGAGGAGAAAGAGAGGACGAGAGAGCAGGCAAACTATCTGGGTTCTATTTACATGTGATGCCTTAGGCATCCGGGCATCCAACATCCCCCTCATAGAATCCTGCATGCACTCCCTCTCAAGATCTCCAGTTCCGGCATACATAGTAAAACTCTGCAAATTTCTTGTGGATTTAGCACATGCCAATTAGCTCGGTAAAGATCTTGAATTGATCCTTTGCAAGAGCCTTGGTAAATCCATCTGCGGCATTTCGCTTGGTGTTCACTCGATGAATCTCAACATGTCCTTGCGCCACTGCATCTTTGACAAAGAAGTAACGAAGATTAAGCCATCTGTTCGCCGATTTGCCTCCTTTCTTCGAGAGAAGCAATTGTGAGTTGATGTTGTCAGTGTAGATCTCTGTAGGACGCTGCTCTGGGAGCATAAATGATCGTGCGATCTTGTTCAACCACATTGCATCACGACTAGGTTGATCCAGTGCACACCACTCAGCAACTGTCGTCGAATTGGCCGTGATCGTCTGCTTCTTCGTAGACCACATAACAGGTGATCCGGCAAGGTACCAGACATTTCCTTCTGTCGATTTGCTATCTTCCCAGTCTGTATGTGAAGCATCTGTGTGTGCATAGAAGCGAAGTTCACCGGTTCGACCGAGGATAATTCCGATGTCAGGTTTTCGTCTCAGATACTTTACAACATGTTGCATTGCTTTGTAGTCAGAAAGGGTGGGATTTGCTAGTCGATGCTGTAAGCGTGTCACTGCGAAGCGAATGTCTGGTCGTGTCTTGACTGCCAACCAGTTTAACATCCCCACGATAGACTGATATTGATCAAAAGCATCGTCATCTAGTGCATTGGTCGCATCGGCTGGTGTCTCTCTCCATGCAGCTGGCAATGGCGTGTCTTTCCAGCCAGAGGTTTTAGCCATACGTAGCACCTTTTGCACGTACGCTTTCTGTGACATAGTGATTGTCCCGTTGGCGTAGTCTCTGTCGAGCGCACAGTTCAAATACTGCTTTGGCTCACCGAGGTCCTTCAAGTCGTAGTACTGACGAAGTTCGCTGACAACTTGCTCAATGTCATCGTCGGATGGTGCAGCAATGATGAAATCGTCAACATGGATCATCATAATAGTCAAATTCATGCCTTTGCCTTTGATATAAACGCAAGGATCATCATCCAGCGGACGAAAGCCAATCTGACGTAGTTTGCAGTCCATCTCTTCGTTCCATAGGAAAGCAGAGTCTCGCAATCCGAAGAGCGCTTGATTGAGTGTACACACCCAGTGTTTCTTGTCTCCTTGTGCATCTGCGTACTCAAAACCTGTAGGTTGTCTCATATAGACTGTCTCCACATCTTCACGTGAAGCATTGAGATATGCAGCAGTGAAGTCAACTTGCCTCCATTTTAGACCATACACTGCAATCAGTGTGAGAACGATTTTGATCATACATTCGGCGACGACAGGGGCATATGTTTCTCCATCATTTTTGTCTTGGAAGTTGCCACATACCACCCATCGTGCTTTGAAATCGTAGACTTCATCTCTGGTGTTGGATTTGACAGTGAATCTCCATTGTCCTGGCAGTACCTTAGCTTTTGACGGCTTAAGGATCAAGCTCCATGTGCCTTTAGCCTCGAGATCACTAAGTTGTCTTTGCATAGCCTCTTGCCATTGAGGCCAGAAAGGGCTCTTTTGCGCTTGCTTGTACGTAGATGGCAAGTCAACGTCCTTTGCGCATAGCGGCTTTCCATTGTAGAGAAATGGTTCGTCAATATCGACTTTGTCCATTGTCACATCAGCTGTTGCAGACATCGCACTAGGTCCCGCAGACCCCTGTCCATCACCCTCCGTCACGTTGTTACCGCCCGAGTCCTTCGCCTTTGCCCTTGTGGCAGCTCGTTGAATATCTCGGTCTCGTTTCTCGTACTCGACAGCGAGGTGTTTCTGCTTTGGATCGTGGTATCGGTCAGGTGCAATCCCGATATTCGCTCGTCTCGATCGGCGGGGTAGGGTGGGAGCCGGTGTAGCTGGGTCCTGAGAGATAGGATCTGGCGATGACTCAATTGAGATGATCTCACGGCTTGGTGACATCTCTGATCTCGCAGTAACCGGTGTGTTCTCAGTGCTTGTCGTTGTCTCCGTTGTATCGATAGCCTGTGTGATCTCACGACTTGGTGACACACTGATTTGTCGAGCGGGTGTAGCCTGTGTGGTCTCACGACTTGGTGACACACTGGCTTGAGGAACTGGTGGAGCTTGTGTGATCTCACGACTTGGTGACACACTAGCTTGTTGAACGGGAGAAGCTTGTTGAGTGGGAGATGAGAAAGGGTATTGGTAATCTGTTCTCTGTCGCTCTGGAGAAGGAGTCATATCTTCTGATTCCTCGGTGACAGCTCTCTCAATGTTGTCGGTATCTCGACGAATATCGTCCATACTTTCAGCAAGTTGAGACACTTGGGTTGACAGTTGTTGAAGTCTTCTTCCGAGATCTTCTTTCTTCCGCTCAATGTCCAAAACCTGTGAGACGCTCTCAGTGGTAGGATCCGTGATCTCAGTGATTCTCGCGCCTGTCATCATGGGCTCCTCTCCCACAGTTGGGAGAAAACTTTGAAAGAGTTTGCGCTGTTTTATTGGCGGAATGATTGTTCTCTGCGGTGGTGCCTTCTGTGGTGTCTCAGGCATTGTAGATGCACTGCCATGAATTGTTGGAAGATGAATTGTAGACGGCGTAACAGGTGCTTGTACAGCTAATCGTGTAGGAGTTTGTACCTGTAGTGTACGTACTACTTGCTGCTGCTTCTTTTCTGGCTTCGAGATCTCGTCTTCTTGCGACAGTGAGACAGGCATGAATCCGACGACATCATCATCATCATCAGGATCCTTGGGATCGGTGGGTGCTTTGCTAGCTGGTGTTGGTCCCATACCATCGTCATCTCCAGGTTGCGGAAAACCAACATCACGAGACACTACCAGTTTCTTCGTGACTGGATCCCACACTTTGTAAACATGACCACCGTCCCCCTCATAGCCAACAAGCATACCTTTCCACGCTCTGGGTGCTGCTTTCCTAGCCTGTGTCCTCTTAGGCTTCGGAATGTGGACGTATGCAGCTGATCCCCATGGTCTAAGGTGCTTCAAGGAAGGCTCTGGGTTTGCAATTTCAAATTCTTGACGCCAATGTGTGAGCGGCGAGATCTTAGTCTTTGGATTGACTAGTCTGTTGTAGATGTAGATGGCTGTGTCTGTCGCATACGGCCACATCTCTTCCGGCATCTTCGCATCGATGATCATCGTTCTCTGTATGTCATTGATATGTCCACCGAAACGTTCCACCGTACCATTTGGCTCTGCGGTGTAAGGTGGTGTGGTCTCAAAAGTCATACCATGCTTCTCACCCCATTTGATGAACTCTTTAAACTCTGTACCGCCATCCATTCGCCAGATGCCTGGGTATCTGCCGGTGAGTAATTTGATCTTCTCACAGAACGCAGTAAGCTTATGGTAAGCATCACTTTTGTTCTTTAGCATGATTCCCTCAATTAATCGAGTAGCATCATCAACGACTGGTAGCCAGTAGTTCTCTCCGTTTGGCCCAGTGGGTTTCATTGGCTGTGTATCAACGTGGAATTTCCATGCTACATCTTGTACCCTCGCCTGTTGTTGACGGGATATCTTGAGCTTTGACTTGCCTTGAAAACAGGCGTCACAATCGAAGTGTTCCGTGCCGTACTGCTCATCATCACCTAGTTGTTCAGCATGTTGTAGTGTGGAAGCAATGCGAGCTTTTCCAGCATGTCCGAGACGTCTGTGGATCTCTTACGCAGTCACTTTGTTCACAAATCCAATCTCATCGTCATCGTCGGAATCTGTGTCCGATTTGATCTCATTGGGGTCATCATCGTCCTTCGGACTGACAAGGTACGGGACACCTGTTGACGTGTCTGCATACCCTAGGATGTCTCCCCTTCCATTTGTGAGATTCTTAGTGCGTGTGTCGTAAGAGATATCTTGTTCTTCAAGAAGCTTTTGCATGCCAAATAGCTTGCCGTGTCCCCCAGGAGTGTAGTAACCAGTTGTCATGAACGAGTACGTCTTTCCATCCAAACCTGGTAGGGCAGCCCTTACAATGACTTCACCGTGGCCTAGCGTGACGACTCTATTACCAGAGTAATCCTTGTACGCATAAGCTGTGTCAGGGTGATCCAGTTGGTATGTGTGGAAGTCCTCGAGATCGTGTGTCAATGTCTTGTCAGAACCAGTGTCTAGCAACCAATCATTCTTCCTGTCAACAGAATTGGCAGCTGCAACAACCATATTGTTCTGTCCATCTTGACGTTGAGTTCTCTGGATAGCCTTTGAATAGGCCCACAAGTTGCCGGACGGTTCCCACGAGGCTGGTGGGTTGTCACTGAGATAGGCACATCTCTTTGCAGTGTGCGGTCCAAAGCCGCAGAATGAACACATGTTATTGTCATCCTTTTGTGTGCCATTACGCATCTCTTTTGCGTAGTCATGAATGTCTTTGCCGTCGGCAGGCTGCTTGCGAAGACCTCTCTTCTTCTTCTTTTTAGCAGTGGCTACGTCTTCGTCGATAGCATTGATGTCTTTGCTGGATTGGGTGTTATCGTCTTTGTTGTGACCGTTGTTGTGACCACCTCGGCCACCACGGTTTCCTCCACGACCACCTCTTCCATTGCCTCGGCCACGGCCGGCATTGTTATTGTAGACAGCATTGGTGACACCTTCCATGTCAGCAGCTGCTTGGAGTGCTCTCCAGTACTCCTCCACCTTGTCGAGATTGAGTTTCTTGGGTTCGAGACTTGCGACTTCTTCCCTAATAAACTGGACCTTTTTGACTTCCAATTCAAGGTTTTGAAGGACTTGTGATAGGCCGTGTGCTGGGTGCGGTGCTGCCTTGAATCGAGCAAGCACATGGTACTGTCGCTGGTACTCCTCAATGTACTCGCTTGCTGAGTTGTAATCCGATCGTTTCATCTTATCGAACTTCCTCATCTCAAGGAATGCAGTTTGCATCCGGTCACTGCCTTGTGTCATAGCCATAAGCTCATCGTACAATTGATCAGCGTACTTAGGCATCTTTGACAAATTGCGCAGCTTGTTCTGTAGTGTGACATCGATTTGATTGTACATCCAGCTTGCAACTAAGCGAGACCAGTACTTCCATCTTTCAAACGAAGCATGTGACTTGGGAGGTCGGGGAATGTCGCTTTCTAGCAGCCATTCCAAAGCGTATGGGATCAACTGGTAAGCCAGTGCCTGTTTCCAACCACTTGGATCAGTGTCATTGTGCTCCAGTGTCCTCACTTTCTGAATTTTGGTCATTGCAATCGTTGGCAGACCATGTCCCTGATGGGACGGCTTGTTATCCTCATCCTCGCTGTCACTGGCATCCTGCGCAAATTGGATCGGATCGTTCAAGGACGGGACTTCATTGGGATCAATCGTGTTAGGCGGTACGCCGGGAGGGGGGGTTTGTGGGTTGGTGTCCCCCACATTTCCGGTCGCGACGTCTGCCATGATTGGATTGTAAAGCTAAACGGAGCTTTTGCCGGCGGGGCTCGAAGGATTTCCTGGATGTTATTGGCTGGATCCGAATCCGTGTAGTGTACCACGCACAAAGGTGGATCCACTGTGGGGTCAGATCGTCAAAAGTCTCCAGATGAAAATAGCTTCAGAGAAAAGAGTTGCTAGTGGTCCAACTAGCAAAAGAGGCTCATAACCTGATACAATACGTGTAAGTTCATAGAGAAAGCACTGTATGTATTCTGGTGGACGAAGAGGAGAAAGAGAGGACGAGAGAGCAGGCAAACTATCTGGGTTCTATTTACATGTGATGCCTTAGGCATCCGGGCATCCAACAAATATTTCTAATATATCTATTGCTCCCTCGGCATGGCTATAGCGAGTCCAATCTCTCAATGTCAAAGAACAGTCCAGGTAGCAGCTCAACCTTCCCTTCCTTCAACCCATTAAACACTAGCCGAATAGACGCATCCCCTCCAGACAGGGAAACCCCGTGATTGCCGGCCGTCGAGCCAGAAGGAACTTCATACTTCCAGGGTCCACCGAATATCGCATCATAAGCACCCTTGAAATTTGAGATCTCTCCATCGGGGACTTGCACCGACACAGAAGAAATGCCTTGCACGCCATTCGGATGTTGAGCGAGGTTCGGTTCAACCTCATAAGGGACACGGTTTGCGCGAGGTGTTCTGTCCAGACACCAGAAGGGTAGAGATCCGGGAACGACCTTTCCTTGACCATCTTTAGGGACACAAACTGCCCATTTCAACACGGTGCCGTCTGGTTTGGTACGACCGCCAGCGATAGGGTCCGTATAGGAAGCATTGGTAGCAGCGCCCTGGAATCGCTGTTGGACGGCGCTGAAGTCGCTTTCCGATCGCAAAGTGAAAGCCCAGTCGACGATGGTGTCTTCTTTCTCGTTTCCCCAGCGATGGTTCCGGCGTTTTTCGGGGTCGATGTTGTCGAAGAAGGCAATTATTTCAAGGTAAACGCCATCCGGGAGGAGAATCAGTTTGTTCGTGGTGAGTCCATCGGCGTGGGTTCCACCTGGTGCTAGGGTGAATTGGCCTTCAATATGTTCGGAGATTCCGAGGAGTGTTTTGTGAGAAACGAGGAGAACGATATGATCGAGGATTGGAGTTTGTTTTTCAGACATTATGTGATATAGTTATTCCTTTTGAATTGAACCTAATCAGATAATATTCCAAGGTTGTGAAGGTAGAATGTAGGATCAAACGTTCCCCGCATCGTATTTATATTTGGAGAGGAACCCCTCACTTTTACGCCAAGAGAAAGTAGTTCTCTGTTTAACTGATGGTTTTATATTATACAGCTTGATGGCGTTCTAAAAGTTGTCTATTGCTCATCACACCCTAGCCTAATTGATCCGAAATGGTGCAATAATGGACCATCGGAGAGAAACTTCACAAAAATCAAAAAGGATGATACTCATGGTTTAGTTCAACTATGTGTGCTGTTTAGTCAATCTTAGTCTCGAATTGATGGATGTTACACCTGTATATGTGACATCTGTGTCATTTCGAGCCATCCTTGAGGTATTCGCCCTTTGCGGGAACATCAATTATTCCCCTTTGCTCCTTCAACCTCCACTGCATAGCCTTCAGGGTGTGATACAAGACTGTCAATGTTGGCATCAACACTCCGCGTGATATGCCTTCTCTCAACGGCTCCCCAACGAGGGTCTCAAATTCAACAAGATTGCCCTAGACTCACAAATCTTTAGTAAGATACCTTGTAATATGCAATGCAACTTGATCATACCTTTTGGACATCCTCCAGCATGCTTGGCCGGAGATACATGGTTAGAGGATCTATATTGATCATTCGATCCTCAATGCCCGAAGGAAGAATGACCCCTACAGCCTTTGCAGCAGCCACAACCTCTTGCATTACAGGTCTCAGCAAGGTGGAAACAGTGTCTTCCGCAAGCCGAATACGTCCTGTGTCCAATCCTGTTATTGCGCAAATGGGATTCAGACACGCATTGTAAACCAGCTTTTGCCATCGATGGAATGGAACATCAGAAGTAAAGATACAATCTGTTTTCCCGCCTCCAGAATACATCTTGACAAACTGATGAGCTATAGCATCCCCCGTTTCTTTCTGCAAAAGTGGATTTTGGAATGCACCGATAATAAGCCGATCGGGGTCTTCGTGCTCAATGACAGCTGGTGCTGTTTCATGGGATCCGATCAGGCTTACACCAGAGAGACATATATTGTCGGGGTACTTCTCTAGGAACGGCCTTTCAATATTCAGTCCATTCTGAATGAGAACAATGACTGTTTTCCCAGGAACAATAGCAGGCTCGATCAAATCTGCCATGGTCGGCGGATAGTCTGGGGTGTTTTTGGTCGTGATAACCACGTAATCAACGCACATCTCGGACTGTGTGGGGATTGTGTTTACCACTGTGAATTGATTAGAACTGAATTATGAAGTTGGATTGATGGTTCCCACCTTTGCTAGGTTTCCAATTGGGAATATCTCCATGATCGCAGGATTTAATGTGGAATCCGTCCGAAATGACTCTGGAATAATTTGACCGAAGGACCGCTGTCACAGCAGCGTGGCCACCAGTTTCGAGATTTAGTGCTGCGATAGTACCCACGCCACCACAGCCGACGAGCAGGACTTGGGCTTTTTCTGACATTTTGGTCTAAATGAACAAAGAGAGAACATGGGGGCTTATTACATACTTCTTAATGGTACTGAGTTATTCTCGGCGATACCTTCCTCAATCGATTATCGGCCCTCAAATCCTACTTTAGACTTTATAGTCTTCGAGGTCCAATCTTATCGATTTGCGTATCGTTAACTATCTACATGTGTACCTAGGTATCTATCTATCAATCTTCCCCTCTATTAGGCTTCCTTCTCTTGTGAGGGGTCGAAGTCGCCAAATGCGTCGACATCTGCTCCCCGAAGGTACTGTATCGGCGTCTTAAACTCCACGAATCCAATATTTGGGCTTGATAGCTCGTACCCCAGGGCCTTTTGAGCCTCAGGTGACCAGCTCAGAACCTCCTCAGCCGAGTTGGCTAGATAAATATTCTCCTCCTGTCGATAGAATCCGCGAGTGAAAAACATCCCATGTAAGGTCCTCCGCTCATCTGGGGTGATATTTGCTCCTCCGGCATGATACAACCCGCCCAACATGACCCAACAGTCTGTTAGATCCATAAGTGCAGGCCCCGCCTCGTGGAGTTTCGGGGCACGATCAGAGCCCCAAAGATGGCTACTGGGAATGGCTATAGTAGCGCCGTTCTCCACAGTGGTCTTGACTCCGGGGATCATAAATGCCATCATCACATCTGAGCCTGGACGATAACCCGTGGTAGATTGATCTTCGTGATCAACATGGAAGTTCTTGTCGTCTCGATGTAGTCGCTGTGCTTTAGCACCAGGCCCGACATCAAATGTCATGGCGATCGAACAGATTGCCTCGCTCGTATAGGTGTGTTTAGTTTCTCCGTAGAAGTTTGACGTTGTCTTGTCGACGAATTTGGCGGTCAATGTGCGAATGAGTTGATCGACTAGCCATTGTTCTCTGGCTGTCTTACTTCGTCCCATTAGATTGGCACATCGCCGAGTTTCCGGTGGGAAAAGATCGCCCTTTGTTTCCATTTAGTATGCGTACATGGCTGATTCGATTGACGTTTTTTTGAATATGACTTACCTTCCATGGTTTATCCGCGTCGAGGTAAGGTTGAGCCTCCGCATTAACATTATTTATTGTTTCCACGGTGGTAAAGTTCTTGATCACACAGCAGCCATCGTCGATAATGGCTTGAATGATGTCGGTCACATTGGCTCGGTCGATACGTTGGACTTGAGGTTGCTTCACGGTCATGATTGCGAAAGTATTGCTTGAGATACAGTCATGGCTTTGATCTCTTAAATATTGATAGCCTTCATAAATACTCCTATCCGAGTATACTGATACTGTAATCTCGACTTTCTGGAAGGTGGAGCCGATGTAGCCAATCGCCCCCGAGGTCGGTCATTTCTCCGCATTTCTGATAATCAAGATAATCAAGATAGGATAAGGGGGCCAATAACATTGGGTACAATTATCACCTTAACCTTCGTCTTCCCCGCTTTTATCAGCTTGCGCATCAGGCTACTGATGCCGCACCATGTCACCTAGCACTCAGGGCGAAAGCTCTTGTTTGAGCTGTCGCGCCAGGAAGGTGAAGTGCGACCGAATATCACCACAATGCTCGCCATGCAAGAAGCGGAAGCTCGACTGTGAGATTCCAGTAGCCCCGCCAAGGGTGCGCTGGTTGAGGCCGCGCCTGAATGAGATCTCCGAGGACGATGTGGAGGACTTGCATGCGAGGCGACGGCCGCTGTTCACTGGTAAGTCAATGCCGAGAAAGAAACAGAAACAAACCTACATTGAATAGAAGACTCAAAATCCAATAGCCCATGACCTAGCCCACAATGCTGCTGAATTGGTATTCATCACGGGAGATATCTCAGTTGTGTCAATTCTAGATGAATTAGACCAGCAAACTGAGGGTATTGAAAACGATCAGACGTTGTGCAATGGTCCATTCCATGTATTCCAAGCCACGGAAATGCTATCAACTACTCAACTCGAGAGTCTTTCGGATATTTTCGACCCAGAGCTCTGGAATCCTAGGGTAGCAGATGTTACCGAGATGATGGAAGAGGAGAACGAGTACAGTCCAGATCTTGTGAAAACTCCAGAGTTCCTGAGTCTGGAAGATCCCTTAGAATCCGAGACATTCATCTTGGACAATATTGACTTTATGTGTCAACCAACTCCTGGGGCTATGCAATCTGTTATTTACCTTCCATCGTCTCCTTCTCGCTCGTCAGCATCAGACCTGGAGGATTTCACCATGCCACTCACCAAAATGCTCCTTGATCACTATCGTCATACAATGGTGACATTCTTCACTCCTGCTCGAGTTGAGGCTAAGTCACCATGGGAAGCCATCTATATCCCCAGCTTGCTTAGCACGGTAGGCGAAATTGGGTTATCAGGGGATAGCAGTAATGCAAAGGTCTCCCTGCTATTTGCAGTATTTGCAATTAGTGCGTTTAGTCAAAGCCAAAGCTCTTCCCCAGCAGAACAAGGATACCAGGATTGGAATGCTCTTGGGGAACTGTATCGCGAAAGAGCATCCAGACGATTAAAACAATCGCTTTTCAACCTATCTCACGACAAAGCAAAGAAGGAGAAATATAAGGATATTCTGATGGCGCTTCTGAGCATGGTCACTATCTGTGTGAGTTTTAGTGATGTCTTTCCTTTTGTGGACAGTATGTGCTAACCCCGGCACAGGTGGTTAGTGGGAAGATGGAAAATGCGGCTCATTACCTACGAGATATCGAAGAGATCATCAACCTCCACGGTGTCCAAAAGATTTCCCAATCGTCGAAAGTGCGCATGCTCCACAGTATCTATCTTTATCTCCGGGTTGTGACCGAGCGAACTTGTATTGAGAGCCGGTCTCAGCCGAATATTTTCGAAAATTCTTTGACTCTCTCCTTTTCCTCATCCCAAGACATCTCTACTTGGGATCGTCTAATTGGATTCTCTTCACCCTTTATTGAAGGTACTTTGAACTTGGATACACCTTTCAAATCTACGTTTGAGGAAATTTACTCTGTGCCCCAGTCGTTGTTTAAATTGATCCTTCAAACAACCAACTTGTCGGTATTGATCAATAAAATGCAAACGTCGGGAGCACATAACATCGATCATGGTTCATTGTCAGGACAAGTGAAGGATCTGGAGAGCAGAATTTGCACTTGGGAATACGAATGTCCAGGCAACTGGCATTCCGCTCACACTCCTTTGCCCCAGAGAGAGATTTTCCCATATCATTTCGTCCAGGCAATGTATAAAGCGCTGATCGTTTATTTTTTATCGCAGCGTCAGAGACGTCAACGCTGCGATATTGCAATTTTACGTTCAGCAGATAATTGATCATCTTTTCGAATATGACAAAAAGAAACAAAAGCACATGGATCAATCTGCTAATACTTGTTGGCCCGGGTTTATCGCAGGATGCGAGGCACTTGATCCTAAACTCAGAGAGCAGATTTCCGAATGGCTTGAACGGTCTGGTCGATCTACTGGAATTCGCATGTTTATTGTGGCTCTGGAAGCTTTGCAGAAAGTTTGGCAGACGAGAAATCTTCCTGGGATGCAGAATGCCCCTTGGAATCGAGTCTTGGAGGGTTTTGGTGAGCCAAAGGTACTTGTACTGAGTTGAGCCGATATTGGATTGGAATTGTTCACAATGTATTTATTGGCTCCTTTATCTCAACATCCCATAGCCTTGTATCCATCGTGTGATACCGCTGATTCCCACTGCAAGTAACCCTGGAACTCCGCGAATAGGCTCTCCTGTTTGATCGTCAGCCATACACATATTGAACCCAGGATGGATAGCCTATGTACTTACTGGGTCACTAGTATTCTCATAAGTAAATTGCGCAGCTTCGTCATCGATGTGCAATTTTTCCCGACCAGACGCCGCGGCGGCATCAGCAGCTAGTTGGATCATGCAACTTTTTTCCATCAGCAGAAAGAGATAAGCGGCTTCATCCACAGTCTCGCCAACAGTTAGGAGACCATGATTCCGTAATATCATGGCTTTCCCTTGACCAAGACTCTCAGCTAATGCCGTCGATTCTTCCTCTTTAAGAATAACACCGCCGAACTCTTTATAAACACTTTGTGCGCCGTAGAAAATTGCAACGTCTTGATTCAGCATTTCCAGGGGCTGAGCAAATGTCGACCAAGCCTTGCCGTACGTAGAATGGAAGTGACATGCAGCATTCACATCCGGTCTCGCTCGATGAATTGCGCTATGGATCAGGAATCCGGCAGCATTTGCTGGTCGAGACATATTCCCGCCGACAGCGACTCCGTCTTTATTGACTAGAATCATGTCGGATGGATTAATAAGTCCGAAGTAAATCCCCAGACTTTGCAACAAATCAGTATTCTTTTTCCACATATTGATTTGCAAGTTCTACTTACGGATTGGTCCAGAAAAGGTCGGGATTTTCGGGGTCGCGCATACTGATGTGGCCTGCCATTCCTTCGACGAAACCGTGGCGAGCGAATACTCTGAAAGCACCTGCCATATGATTTAGCATATATTCCCTCTGCATCTCAAAGTTTTTAAACTTGGGCACGCCAGGGAGTGGAGTGCCCTGTGACAATGCAGCAAGGCCTGTAAGTTTGGCGTCATTGTCGATAGAGGGTGCCATGGTGGTATGTATACAAACGAGATAGAAGGAAAATGCAAAATCTTTCAAATAAAATAAGAAAAGGGTTTTCTAGTTTGATTAAACCCCTCACTTCGCCAACTTTGCCCTTATCGTGGGGGGAAATTGTATTCGGAAGGTGAGGCCGAAGTTGAGATCCAAGCTCAGTCGAAACACTAATTCCCTTTTTTATAAAACTCCCTTCCATTCATTTTTCCCGGATTCACAATTTTTGTATTCCACTTGGAAAAACTGGATTATGGACAAATCAAAAAGCGTTGATAGTGGAGATATGGGTGAGAAGCATGGTGAGAAGCATGGTGAGAAGCACGTTAACCTGAACCTGATCATTTCTGTTGGAGAAGGTCAAGTGGAGGCAGATGTGGAGAAAGACGGTGCTCTTCATCGGACATTGACTCCACGTATGATTCATGTACGTTCGGAATGCAATATGCAATATATTTTGAACGCTAACACATTTCAAGGTCATCTCCCTTGGCTCAAATGTGGGTAGTGGTCTATTCATTGCCACAGGAAAGGCATTGGCTGAAGGTGGCCCTGGAAACATGTTCTTGGGTTACCTCGTGGTATGCATTGGCGTATGGGCCAATCTTCAGAACCTAACGGAGATGACATTGCCTTTCCAACGTCGGGAAACTACATCGACTACGCAGATCGTTGGGTTGATCCTGCGTTGGCGTTTGGAGCTGGTGTGGCTGAATGGCTAGGTTGGACATCTGTTTTCGCTTCAGAGGCGACGTTTTTCGTCATTTTGGTCAACTATTGGGCTGAAGGTGTTGTTCCAGATGCAGCGTTGCGTAAGTTTTCATTCTATATAGCTTTTTCTATACTACTATGCTAACGCGTTTCAACAGTCAGTATTTTCTTGGTCATATGTCTCGCCGTATTCTTCATGCCCAATAAGATTTTCGGATGGCTCGAATACTTCGGCTCGCTTGTCAAGGTCTTTTTATTTATCTTTATTACTCTTATCTCCCTCGCAATAATTGGAGGAGCTGGGTCAAAAGGCTACGTGCGTGACAGAAGCACCTGGACCGATTTACCATTCAAAAATGGCTTTGGGGTAGGTTTTGGTTTGGAATGACAAATTAATCTCTAATCTAACGTTTTAATTTAGGGATTTGCTAATGCTGCACTTCTCGCAATTTGGGCCATCGGCGACCAGGTTTTTATCGGTGTCATGGGTGGTGAGGCCCAGTCACCTCGTTACTCCATGGCACACTCGGCAAACTTGATCCCTTGGCGAGTGGCAGTATTCTACCTAGTCTCGACCGTTCTTGTTTCTATCATTGTTCCTTCAAACGATCCGCGCCTCTTAGGTGGCTCAGGTGTTGCCGCCTCTCCGTTCGTAATTGCCGTACAAGATGCGGGGATTAAAGGCGTCCCTGACCTGATCAATATTTGCATGATCATTGGTGTTTTGGCCATTGCTCTGGAATGTATTTTCTTACCATCGAGAATCCTACGAACAATGGCCCTACAAAAACTTCTGCCGGCTTTCATTGCCAAAGTTGACGAACGAGGTCGGCCAAGATGGGCACTTACCATCACCGCGCTCGCAGCTGTCCTTTTAACATACATGAGTTTGAGCGGTATGTTTATTATTTACTCTTTTGGCCTTCCCTCACATGAATGTCTTATGCTAATAAAACAATAAAGCCGGGGGTCTCGAAGTCCTGAACTGGCTTATCGCCATCACCAGTGCATCCTTCTTCACCAACTGGGCAATTATCGGCTTCACATCTTTCCGATTTCGAGCCGCAGTTAAAGCACAGAGAAGTCCCATTTTCGATCACCAGTACGGGTGGAAGTCGAACTTCTGGCCTCTTGCTCCGGTATTAATTCTTGTCATATCAACTCTACTGTTGATCTGTATTCTTTATTCGAGTATAAAACCGCTGGTATGTGAACCCGACATGCTTTAAGCTTGTTACCTCTCCTATTTTTCAGTTATCTAAAAAGATCCAATTACAGGCTGGTGAATTTACGGTGTATAACTTCTTTTCTTATACTATCGGCTTGTTTCTGATTATATTCTCAACCATCGCATACAAGATTATCTTTCGAACGCCTTGGCGTGATCCGGCCACAGCCGATTTGGTTACTGGTCATCGGACATTGACAACTGAGGAGATTCGACAGCTAAATGCGTATTATGAGCGTCCGTTCTGGCGACGAATCGGGACGTATATTAGGCTGTGGTAACTGTTCCGTTATATACCGTGTGAGAAAATATTCTATCTTGATTGTTAGAAGAGATAGCCGAGGGGATATCAATGAATATTATCTTATTCTTATTTACTACGGCAGGTTTGAGATGCCATCGCGCCAACCGGGCTCTTGCGAGGCAGAAAATTAAAAGGTTATATATAGAAAGGTCTCTTGCGCAGAATATGCTTTTTTTAATGCCTTCGTATATACCTAAAAAGAGCATCTAAAAAGAGCATCTAAAAGAGCATCTAAAAGAGCATCCAAAAGATATGACAAGGCCGTATAGGCGGCGGACTATTCTTGTTAATAATAAACTAACAATCTATACCCATAATACGAATTTCACTTGTACTAGGATCATATCTAGAAAAAGGGCAGAGGGAGAAGGAATAAGTAGTAGCTAGGTAGGAGGCAGCAGAGTCTATATTCTAAGCAACTATATATCTTGATAATGTAATATTAGAATATTAGCTCTCTGAACTTAGTTCGCTACTAATATATACTTATTTTGAAATATTATTAACAATAGTAGTCGGCCCCTTATGCGACCTTGTCATGTCTTTTTGGTAATCTCTTAGATGTCTTTTTAGATGTCTTTCAACAGTTCTTTTAGCTGTGTTTTTAGGTGTATACAAAGGGGGGAAGCATCCTTTGTGCAAGAGACCTTTCTACTAGGGACTAGGGATATAGTCGCAGTCTTCTTAATATCCCTACCGAGCTCGCCTAGTATTTCTTATATACTAATTATTAGGTTAATCTATTTTCCTTTATTTAGTATTAATATTAGAATATTAGAGGATATTATCGTACATTACATAGTCAAAACAGCGGCTTTGCATAAAATAGTATAGTAGATAGTCCCTGAAGTGTAAGACTTCTTGTATCGACTTCTAGTATTTACAACTTTGGCCTTTCCTCCAAAAGCCTCAACACTTCCTTCGCACCTTCTTCGCCCGAGCTGACTGCTCCTTCCATATATCCCTTCCACTCCTTGGCAAACTCCGTTCCAACAAAATGGATATTCCCAATGGGAACCTTCCAAAGATTCCCAACAGAAGTCATAACCCCAGGCCCACTAATCGGACATACAGCACCCTGACTCCATTCTTCATTCATCCACTGCCTCTCCAAAACATCAATCGGCTCCAAAGCCTTCTCATCTCCAGTAATCTGAAAGAGATGCTGCAAAACTGCAGCTTGCCTTTTGAACGGGGCCATCTCACTCCACTTTCGACCGATAGAACCATTCACAAAGCAGGTCGATGAAAATTGACTGTCTGCGGCGCTGCTAGTATCCCGAGCTACAACGATAGGTCCGTCATAGCTAAGAATAAGTCCGCAGAGATTCTTCTCGATCCACCATGGCTCCTTGTAGATAAGAATCGATTTGGTATAAGTGCCCAGCTTGGTACTAGTGCTAGCGGTCCACTTGCGCTCTGGAAGTGCGGGAGAGAAAGTGATATCTTTGTAGAGCGGAGTGGGGATTGAGATAATGAGTTTTCGAGCAGTAAAGACTTTCTCCGTTAAGAGAGGCGATGCCACCATCACTTGCACTTTGGTCCCGTTGTCAGACACGGCTTTCACTGGCGATGAAAGATGGATTGATCCCAGTGGGAGTAATTTAGCCAGGTTATTGGCAACTGATTGGGTGCCTATCTATCACATTAGTCCCTTTCACTCTGCTTGGTAGTTGTAATTGTAATGGCTGAGAAATGTATCTTACCTTTGCGAAAACGCAGATACTGTCCTCCGTGCTTGCTATCAGAGCGCATTTGCATTAAGCCACCTCCCTTCGCGCAATAATCCACAAAGCACCCAGCACTAATTTCATTCGAGTCCACGCCGAGCATGACCTGGGTCCAGAGATTGACCATCTTCAAGGTTCTTTCACTTCCCCGCTGATGTTGAACATATTCATTCAAGGTAATCTGATCAAGCTCTAGAACCTGTTCATTTATCGAGCCTGCAAGTAGAGATTCTCGAGCCTGAATAGAAAACTCGTGAATTGCATCTCTAATTTGTTCAAGATTCTGAACATCACATACATTTTCAAACTAGTTCCTTTTTCTTAGTTCCGTCTCTGTGTGGGCATTCGGGGTGGTACACAAGTACATACCGGTGGTGTAGTCCCATACGCAAATGGAATAATTGTTCCATCTAGGTCTTGCATCAAACCATTCCCCTCTGTATTCTGCTTGATAATCTCGAGTCCAAAGCGCTGTGCATAGCCATGCATGCAGTACTGGTTTGTGTCGTTGATCCAGGCAGCACCAAGATCAACACATCCGCCTGCTTCGAGTGAAGCCGTGCATGTTTTTCCACCGACCCTATCGCGGGCTTCCAGTACAAGGACTGAGTGACCGGCTTCGTGGATGTTGAGTGCGGCTTGGAGGCCGCTGAGTCCTGCGCCGATTATGATAGTGTCGTACATTGTAAACAAGTGGAGTTATTGATGATCTTGCAGACAAAGACTTTCGGGGTGTGGGAATATTTATTATATGAGGGGTATTGGGGTCTTTTAGATGTATTCGACATTAAACTGATAGATGCAGCCGTTATATTTCTGGAATAGGAAGGCAGGTCCGAAGGGTTGGGGAAACTCCCAATTATTTCCCTCCCATATTTATTACTTGAAAATACAGGAAATACACCTGATTATATATATGAAATGAGTAAGTTTGGTACAATTACTAGCCGTCGAATGATAACAGGCGGTGATAGTCGTTACGCACCGCCAGGTTGAACGACAGAAGACTCAAGTGGTGGACCGATCGCCAAAGAAGACGTACTGCCTGCATCATACCTATCATCGAATCTCACATCATCAAGCGAAACTTCGGCAGCGTCTTCCCCGGTGACTCTAGTAGGCGACCTCCGGTGTGATCTAGATTTGACGATAGAAGCCCACTGGGCTTTGAATATTGGGAGTGCGGTTGATGTGTAGATAATTGCGTTCCAAAGCCCTTGAAGAGATAGAACAAGTGCACCGGCCAAATTCAACCCGAATTTCGGTTTGTTGGGATTGGTCAACCCGTAAATTCGATTCACAAATGACGGTAACTAGGATCCTTGTCAGTGACGGCTTATGAGTGGGTTCAGTGGAAAGGGACATATCCATACCCAGGTAGCAACCATGGCTATGAAGAAGAGAAACGAGTATCTGAAATAGCTCCGCATTGCATTGTGCTTGTTAGCTTGGATGTCTAACCCGCTTCTAGTGCGTGAATGTTGGGATTCGATGGAGGTTGAATAAAGCATGGCTGGGCCACTACCCGAGCCTTTAGCTGCAGTAGCGGTCACATCGAAAGAAACCGATCGGGTAACGCCCGTTGCTCTGTGGACGGGTAGTTCATCTTTAGCCGTTTTTAGAGCCCGATACTGTCGCCAGATCCGGACGCCGGCTGTGGCATAGATCGCAAAGGTTGCAATACTGACTACCCTGTGGAAGGAAATTAGATGGGGAATTGGTAAAAGATATTGTATGACCTACCAGACTGGACCATAGAAACACACCAAACGTAGAAATTGCCACGGTTCGGCGATTGAGCACCATATCTAACGAGGAGTCAGTTTTATGCTGGGCATAGTCTGCAGGGCATAGTCTGCAGTAGGAACCTACCAAGGCTGGACCATAGATCCTGCCTCTTCCGGTGGTCTTGATGAGGCTCAATGTCGTCGCAAGGATGAGTGGTAACCCGTAACAGAACAGAAAGTACCACTTCTCGAGCTTCTTGAGGTCTTCTGCCGAGTATCTCCGGTAAAAAGTGAGATATATGTTAACCGCCATGCAAAAAGACCATAACGAGTCCGTTGGCATCCAACTTTAATTGGGACATTAGCTTCCAATTTCTTTCAGGGATAATGACCAACATACTATTGGATAAAGAAGGCTTGGGCGAGACATAAAGCAGAACGCGGTCCCGCTATCACTCCATCTCTGCTCATCAAAGATGCAACGGCGGCGAAGGCATTCCCAAAAGACGCATAAAATATCAGTCTATTGACTGGTTTGCGAAAGGCGTTTGAAGCACAATACGTTGTCACAATGAACGCACATCCTAGCAGAGAAGCGCTGCCTCCCACTCTTTCTGCTATTCCGATAGCCCGAAGTTGCTCGTTGGTCAAGGACATTGATGTAGGTCTAAGTGCGACTCGACCTCGAGCCTTATACACTGTTGTATGTCAAAAGAGGCTCCATGGCCATGTGGATGAGAAGAGCACGTGGTGGCGATATAGGTGAACCTGGTGAGTACGATCATTCGCTCGGCCGACATTTATGGACAAAGGAAAAGACTTGGCTAAATTCTAAATGTATGGTCGACAAAGACCCTCGTTTAATTCCCCGCATAAAGAAGGTTCGAAATATGTAAGCGTCATACACCTCCGGGGCCCACTCGAAATTTTAGGCGTGGGGAAAAATAGCAAATTGCTTTGATAGGGAACTTGTGTTCGACTTTCTAGGCATCTCGTAGATGAATGTGATTTAAATATCTCAGCAATCCATGAGGTAACCAGCACCGGTATATGTTTGGTGAGGATGTAGTCAACGGTGACATCGTCGGTGATCGTAGGGGATTACTTTGGTATCGTCTGATATTATCTTGGTCCTATTATTCGCCCTGCTTAAACGGTACATATGTACCTAAGCATACGTAGGTAGCTATACGTCGGGTACAATATTTCCTCTGCCGGGTGGGGCTTTCCTGTCTTAGCTGCCGCCACTTTTATGAGGGCGCTTAGAGTCAGGCTCTCTGAGTAAATTTCAGTCCGGGCTCAGACTCAGTGAGCGGCTCAGAGCCATCACGTGACGAATCAGTAAGGCCCAATGAACGAACGCTCACTGATTACTTAGAGACTGATCAGAGCCATCTATTGAACACTCAGTCCACGCTCAGTCTATACCCAAAGAAGCCCTTTGCCCTATAATCCTGTTTGTTTGCGAACTACTTTTTGATGGCTATTATTTCTCACTATAAGCCTACTTTTTAAGGTGCACGATCTTCCGATCTCGTTCCCCTCTCAAATTATAACGCACTAGAGCACGACGACGCAAATTGGAAGGCACGGAGTTCATCTATCACGGGGCGGCGTAGGAGAAAAGTCTTCGGTTATATCAAATCACTGAATTATAAATTAGAATTATTTCCCTACTCTAAGCCCTAAGAGGATGTACTACTAAGCTATTAATCTTTAGATGAAGTGAGTTAACATTTACTTGTATATAAGGAATACCTGGCGAATAAGTTACTTACTTACTATTAGGTTCGTTGAATAGGAACGAATCGAGGGCTATAAAATAGGACCAGGCTATGCGATTCTAGACTATATACTTATTAAAGAATTTCTTCGGTGGTACAGTTATTCGGCGCGAGGGAAAAAAGGTAAAAATAGACGGCTGGTGATAATATCGGTTCTTAATTGTACGGAGAGGCTGTTTAGTAGATTTGAAGAAAAATTGTAAATTAAGATTGTGTTAGAAGACCGGAAAGAGATATCTAGTATAAGCGGTATATAGATTTTACTTTCTATATTCCGGAATGGAAGCCAAACTAACTACAGTACAGTGGGTAAAGAGAATATTGACAGAAAACGAAAGAACGATTGAGAATATCGAGGATCTAGCCCACAGCTTTACTAGGAAGGATTTTCTCCGAGTGATATCCTCTATATAGCGAGCGGATTATCGCCGGGGTAGTCAAGGAGAGGAGGCAATAGAATGGAAAGAATTAGCATAATCAGATTTTACTTCATTTTAGTTTCAATATTACTGTATATATGTTGATTGCATGTCAATACTATCCGACCTTGAAGAGATTGTACAAACGAATTATTGAAAGAATAGTGTGTAAGCCGATGCGCAGAATCATTGGAAAGTGAGAAATGGAGAGGTACTTGTGATTGAAAAATCATGCATCTTCATGACCTTTCCACAATAGCTCAAACATCACAATCTGTTCAATGGCAGGTATTGACGGCCTTTCTTTATCGAAGCGAACAGACCATTGAAGGCATCGCTTGCGGTGGTTTAAGTAAGACAAGATTACAAAAATGTTCGATTCTTAACCCGCTGTCTACTTCCATAATTAACTGTTGCAATGTTCCGCAAGAAACGGCTGGTTATTACCTTGCCAAATAAGTGGGTCAATTGATCACCATCAATTACCACCCTCAAAACGCCACTGGACTATGTTGCACCAGTCGATTTTGTTCCTGGGATCTTATTATCTTATTGGGGGAGAGTGGTGAGTTGGGGGAGAGAGCTCAAAGACGTCTTCATTGAATCAGACAGACTAGCACTGAATATTCGACTATATCGCCTGCAAAGGTGCTTTTCAGCCTTGGAAGAAGATATAAAAATGGACTTCCTATAATATTCTGACGCCCAATTTACTCTATTCATATCGTACATTTAACCCAAACATCAAATGATGCGTCTTGGTACCCCTTTCATCCTTGGACTGGCCCTATCAGCGTCTGCTCTGTGGTCAGTTACTTACTATACCACAACCGATTGTGCAGGCGCGGGAAAAGAGGTTGGAGGTTTCGAAGCGGGGTGCTGGACTCTGGAAAACGGTACGGAATCGGTCATGGTCTCTACCGACAGTGGCAATAATATTACCTTGAGTACGGGTAGCACCTGCAATCCTCGTTGCGAAGATGACATTCTAAGCCGAGTAACCGACCGATGTATCAATGCCGCTATCTGTTCCTTTTTATCTTATTAATTGTAAGTTAATTTTCTTAATTACCTTCCCCACCGCGATATAGATCTGCAAACTAACACTGCAAGGTTTATTAAAGCACCGAAAACGCGCTAGATAGGTGTTAATAAAGGATAGGTAAGGGGTCAATACGAGCTTCCAGAATCTTTCTGTCTTTTACTATATGTATATGAAAGAGCTTGGATATCGAATCTAAACGAGTACAACAAACAGGTGCACTCTTGGAAACAATCAAAAAACCCCCTTTTTGTATTGACATACTCAAGCCTTCACCGGAAAAACTGATCATATATGACCTAGATCGGGAAATTGTAGAGGGTTGGAAATTCACAATAGGAGAATATGGATATTATGATTTATTTGCCATAATACGCCATACTGTACTTTTAAGACCCTATATTCTCTCATCCTACTAGAGCCGAAGACCTAAGCCTAGTTGTTGCAAATTTCTAGGAATGTGTTACCTTTGTTCTATCCGTCTTGCCCGTATAAAGCCAGAATTTGCGTACCACCTATATATGTATATGTCTGAGTAACTTGGTTTCTACCTAGATAAGATGACTGACTTCTCCCAGGATGGGTTCTAGACTTTGATTATGTACAACCTCGTGTATCTGAAGAGCCCTTGTCGCCGAAGGTTGTCCCAAAAATTCTAAATGACAATGTGCTAGGGAGCAAATGCCGATTTGCGAGACTATTCATTATCTATACATTTTATTGGACTTCCAATCGTATCACCTGGTATATGTTAACGAATCCGGATGCGATAAACGGGATGGGTTCAGACGGATAGGGGCGGATGATTTCATTGACCCCGACCTATCGCTTTTGAGGATTATAAGCCCCACCCACTTGGCTGATTACGGAGTCATATTTTGGTCTACTGGTCAGTAAAATCAACCCGGGAGGTGAAAAATGAGATTTACTACTACTACTACTACTACTACTACTACTACTGCAGCGGAAACAGGAATGGATATTTTGACACTCTATTCCACTGATCATCCTCGAGGAAGAATCTGTTTAAAAATAGATTTCGCGATTAGCTGGTAGAAATCCGAGAAGTTCTTTTGGCAAATTTAAATGGCTTGCAATGAGAGGTATCGTTTCCGGTGGAGAGGAGGCGCCATTAATGGATCTAAGGGTCAACGGTGAAGATGATCGATTGATGTTCACGCCGTGAAAGGTGACGGGTTGGTCGTCTAAGTCGGAGTTGAAGAATGCAAATACGATAGGCGAGAGGGTTGAGCTCTGTCCTAGTCCCGCATTCGGTAGCGGCGTCATCTCGGTGCGGAAGTCGTCAAATCTAATGCTAGCGTGGCGGTCGCTCCTAAAGCTCATGATCCATTTTCTCGCCGTGGTTGGAATTCCCCTTACCCGGAGGCAAGCGCCTAGGTTCACTTTGTTGACTCCATTGAAGACATCTTTCGGGTCGAATGCTACCAGAGTCACCACTTTGTGCTTATACCGTGCTCAAAATAAAAAAAGAAGGAGAGGGAGAGAGAGTTGAGAGCTAACTGGCTATCTATATGGCAAACGTAATCGGTTCTGTCCCATGTGATATCTGACAAAGCAGGTGTCCAACACAATAAAGGAAACGCCGTTGCCTAACGCACCTGGGCGGAACTACACTTTTGTGGGGGGATCGTCACGAGTGAGCAATGGAACCATTCAGATCCGTAAAACGAGAATGGCATCGCTATTGAGTCTTACTAACTTGGTGCAGAGTATGATCTCAAGACAGATATTACTCACTATCTACAAACCCGGAGGGCTAACTCGGGTGCCAACACTCTTGAAGATGTCATCAACTTCACCGTCAAGCTGTGGGATCTTGAGTCTCCAGAGGGCCAATGCTGTTTTCCTGTCCTAGTTTCAGCAGATCAACTTGGTGATCGGTCGACTTCTGGAGAATACTGGTTGGCCAAGAACACCCAGACTCGTCTTTATCAAGAAGGTCTGGCTGTTCTTTTTGAGAAGTACAGGCTCGATGTGCTCGTGCTGTCGACTGAATTCTCGTCTTCGCGACTCGGTGCCGTAGGGAGACTTCCCGTTGGGTCGGTTTCTCTAGGCTATGACGATTCTGGGCTATGACGATATTAATCTGCCATTCAGTATGGCTTTCGTGGGTCGACAGTATGACGAAGGATCTGTCATTCGCTCCATGTCTGCGTATGAAGCAAATATCCCTGCTCGCAAGGTGCCACATCTGCTGGAGTAAGATACGGTATGGAGTAGCGGGCTCAAGACGCATGGTATGTGGCAATAGTATTGAAGATGGTACAACATTATTGGATATCTCGGAGAGATAAATCAAGGTGTAGCAATAGTATAGCGAAGGGCAAGGGTTGAGATTTAGAGCGAAGGACGCTGTCTCTTTATTACGAGATAGAGATTAGGATTCAGTTCTCCAGCAATCGCGTATTTACCTTCTTTGTGGTTGTCTCGATTGAGACACAAGCGGGTGCAAGGGTAATTCTGATCTTCTGACCCTTCTGTCGCCAGGTTCTTCAGCCAAATTCAGTAAACATCACTTTCCTGAGACTTGTAACCACTTAGCACTAGAATTACCCTGGACAAGACGAAATATTATGAATCGTGCATTAGGGTTGATCTAGCAGGCTATGATAGCATTAACTTTTACAACTTTGAAGTGCTCTCCTCGCGGCCAACAAGGTTAGGGTGGCCGTCGTTCATTGGTCGGGTGACAGCGTAGAAAGCAACACCCTCAGTCTTTGTTGAGAACTATAAATGGGTCAGCAAGTGTATACAGGCTGATTAGAGTACAGATAACTAACCTGAGCCTTGGATCCAACATGAAAGAAGGCCCAGTCTCCAGCAACGAGGTGGTGGGTCTTGCCAGTGGCCTCATCCTATATGTTATCAGTATCATTCGTAATACAGATTTTGAAATCGACTGGGATCTTACTGTGATGTCGATTTGACCCTTGAGAACATACTTAGTCTCCTCGTAGTCGTACTCGCCGTATCGTGTAGGTCCGGGCACAACACGGTAGAATCCAGTGGTCAGGTAAGGGGTAGGGTGTGAGCTCTGGGATTTGATTGAATGGAAGTCGGCGATAATGGCGCAGTCACCCTTAGGGATAGGGATGTGCTCATGGCCGGCGCCCTTGATAATGGTAAGAGGAACGATCTTGTTGTTAGACACTAGAGATATTAGCACAAGATTTTAGACGACGACTAAGTGTATCTTACTGTTGAAGCGTATAGATAAATATTAGAGATATAGACAAGTAGGTACGAGACAAGCTGTCAGCACCTGCTTATATACCGATTGAAACGGAGCCATCTCGGTATAGATAGTGTTATCAAACCTTGAGATACGGGGTCCGGCTCCGGGGCCGTAGCTCCGTGCTACCCCTCAAGCTTATTCAGCTGCCACTAAGCTACAAAGAGGGTTAGTGTCGGCGAATTAAGGTGGACCCAGACATAACGTGATCGGAAACTCACGGCCCTTAGCCGGATTATCCTGGAGTAGACTTCGGCAGAACCCATTTTGGGTCGGAGTCTCCGACCCAAAACCCAACCCATTGGGTTTTGGGTTCCGCCCTCTATAACCCAACCCAACCCAAAACCGAATAACCCAATAATAACCCATTTGAACCCATTTTTGCATAAAATATAGGTCTTGGCGTTCATAACGATGCTAAGTCATTCAAATAAATGACTGTTTTTTACAACTGTTCTGGTTTGTTCATCGAATATTGCTACATTATCACAATATTGAGTTGGGAAATTTATGTAATTGCTCTGAATTTGAAGCTAATAGGCTTTATATTATATTGATTACCGATAAAAGTTGACATTAATCATGGTATAGTGGTGTTCTATTAATTTAAGTATTTGTTGACTGTGGACTGTTGAAAATATATATTTGTGGTAGAGGTGAGTAGACCTGGCAGTGACCCGCGGGTGACCCTCACGACCCTCCACCCGCCCCGCCACTAGGGTGGTCCGAGGGTCCAACCTTCCGACCCTGAGGGTCGTCAAACAGTACAAACAGGCAAATCTCGTGACATGTATAATTTATGCAGATTTCCTCTGTAATTTTAAGTAACCTGATTACATGCCTGAACTTCTTGAGCAATTAATTTAGTGATATACTGTTGCAACAACTTCTAATATATATTCTTAAACCTAGTTTCTATCTACTACATATCCATTGAGCCTTTTTGACACCTTCCGAACTCTTCCAGACGATCGAGGGAGAGGAATTTCACTATCTTCATCTATGCCGTCCTCAGGATTGGTTTGTATATCATCACCTTCACTTAGTGAGCCACTTCTTTGTCTCCTCCTAAGTATAGTGTTAGATGATGGTTGTAAAGTCGGTCGGGACTGAGTTTGTTCAACTATATCTTCCTCGGTATCACTAATTGGTTCAAATGATACGGTCTCTGTGCTGCTTGCCTCTATCGAAGCTGCAATCTCCTAGGAAGATAGGTACTCGTGGAGAATCAGCCGCTGATTCTCCTGTAGATCAAACCTTGTTGTATATATAAACATCATAATATCCTGGATTGTCTTCGGCTTAAGTGAACCTCGCCGGTAATAACAAATATCACGCGTAGAGTTGAATAGTCGCTCTACGCCTAGACTGCGGCATATCCGCTCCAATGGATATCAGATCGATCCTTATATCCGCAATTTGCGGATATTGGATATGAGTTGATATCCACATCCGCACTGCGGATATGAGTTGATATCCATATCCGCAATGCGGATATCCTTGGATATCCGCACTAGCATAACTCTCGCTTACTTTCCCCCTTGTAGCCTGTCACATGATCTTAATGCAGCTTACCAATATTTCCTTACCGTTGAAATAAACGCATGTTTGGTCCTGACAGAACCAACCCCTTTAATCAACGGTCGGCCCTTTGAAATTTTAGGAAATAGATATGTATCGAAGGTCTCCTTATACAGTATTTGTAGGTAGTGTCGTAGTTTTCTTAGTCCGACGTTTTGTTGTAAAGATGGCCGTAGATTGACGATTTTGTTGTAAGTTATATATAGAAATATATATTTAACTACTGTTAACAATGATAAACTTCGTAAGAAACAGAACATGGAAAATCAAAACCTTTATTATTGGATGAATTATTTCAACCTTAGGCTTAAATAAAAGCCGAGAGTCCTAGCTATCTACTGATTATTTTTTCAATTTGTTCTGACTACTAGAACTTGAGAAATCCGAGATAGAAGTTCTTGAAATGCGGACTTTGCGAGTTTCGAGGTCTTGCGGATATCTTGTGGATATCCACAAAATATCCACAAAATATCCGCAAGATATCCTCAATATCCTCAAGATATCCTCAAAATCCGTAGGATATCCTCCAATTATCCGCACTAATATACAATACAGCCAATCATTTAGGTAAACCACATCAAAAGTAAGTCTAAGTTAGAATATCCTAGTACGCTTACTTTACCCCTGAAAACCTCTACTACTTCAGATGTAAGCCTCTCTATTCTTTTAAGCACCCTACTATACTATATATTATAATTGTTAACTTCTTAATGTCTCAATCACAGTTCTCGTTCACTAATTCAGATGTGGATTTAGCTTCTGATCGGATTTACCCTGACAACTTCTCCGATTTTTTGGGTATCCAAACACCAGTCCCATCGATATCGCCGACTCGTTCAACTCGTTTAACCCTTGCGCCCTTATCCCTTACTCGCGTCGGACCTCCCCTTCAAAAGCACTGGGTTTTATATCCATCTGATTCTATGTGTGATGATATGGAGGACTTACGCAATAAATTCGTTAGTTGGTGGCTTACAACTGAGTATGGATCTCAGTCTGATGTTAGGAACACAATTCGATGGGAATCAAAAAGCAAATCGGATATCTGGGATAGCTTCTACCAGGTTGCAAATGACAAAAATGGAAAGCCGAAGGTTATGTGCAAGGCATGTCTCTGTACGATTGGCCATCCAAGATTCCGGCGTGCTGGTTCTTCGCCTATGACAGCACACCTCAAAACTGGAGCATGTTCAAAAAAAAGTGGCCCAAGAATCGACCAGCTTCTCAAAAGAATGGTATGTTAACCAGGGCACTTAACTGGCATTACTACAGTAGTCAAGTTCTTTATAATTTAGCAGCTAACATTGAGTACTTTGATCTAGCCAGGTACTACTAGCATATCATTCACCCAAGACCATCTCTCCGATGCTATTCTGAGATTCATTTCGACTGCACATCTGCCCTTTCGAGTGATCGAACACCCCCAATTCCACCGCATGTTAGAGGTTGCTCAACAATCATCCACTAAACTTACAATTCCATCAGCACGAACCATTCGACGTCATCTCGATATAACAATCCAGAATAACCAGAAGGGGATTCTACAGAGACTTCCAGAGGGGTGTCGGCTATCAATAGCCTTGGATTGCTGGACTTCTCCTTTCCAGCAGGCCTTTATGGCTATCACTGGTTACTTTATCGATCATAACTGGGATTACTGTGAGGTTCTTCTAGGCTTTGAGCCTCTCTATGGCTCCCACACTGGTGAAAATCTCAGTAAAACTGTGACCCAGATCCTAACAGAGCATGGTATCTCGGATCGTGTCCTGTCAGTGACTACAGACAACGCAACCAACAACAATACTTTGATGCAGAGTATCCAGGACCACCTTCAGTCTCAGCATTCATCAGATATCTCAATCTTCCGTGTCCCATGCATCGCGCATGTGATCCAGCTGAGTCTGAATGAGCTTCTTGGGAAGCTTAAGGCAGTGCCAAGCAACAAAGAGATCGAGTTAGAGTGGTCCGAGGAAAAAACCCACTCCTTCCAGAATAAGCGCAATACCTCCGGCGGTATCCAGATCACAGATACATTAAAAAAGGTATATCTTCTACCCCTAGATCCTTATAATAGCTAGACTAATAAAAGTATGGAAGATCCGAGGACTAGCAGTCTTTATTAATGCAAGCCCACAACGTCGGGAGGCATTTATGGCCCTTCAGCCGGAGCCTGCATTGATTCCAATCCAAGATATTCGGACACGATGGAATTCAACATTTTTGATGCTCAACCGGGCCAAGAAGCTCCAGCCATTCTATGATCAGTATTGTACTGATCATCAATATCTTTATTTCAAGCTCGATCCAGAAGAGTGGCGTCAAGTCGAGTATCTTCTTCTTCTGACAAAGCCCTTCTTTGATTTCACGATGATGCTGTCAAAGACAAAGGATATTACCGCACACAATATCTACAGCATCTATAATAAGCTTTTCTCCCATCTCGATGCAGCCGAGGCGAAGCTTAAGAATAAAGGTGTGATCTGGAAGAAACGGATGTTGCGGGCACTCCAAACAGCAAAGAAAAAGCTCTCCAAGTACTACACTGCCACCGACTACGAGCCTTATGGTGACATCTATGCTCTAGCAACAATCTTCTCTCCATCAAAGAAGCTCCGGTACTTTTCCTCGACTGATTGGCAGGGTGATATTGATTATGTGAATCGTTATCAAGAGGTCCTAAGCCGAGAGTTTGATCGATATAGGAAGATGCTTACCTATGATACCAATGACCCAGCAGCACTGGAGACTTCTGGAGTAGCTATTGATGAGAATGATGACTGTGATCTTGATGCTGCTTGTGCATCCCAGAACCAGCCATTGGAAGAGCTTGCAAAACCAGATGACGACGAGATTGCACGATATCTTGCTCGTGGAATTGAGCGACAGAAACCTCGACTTTTCTGGAAGGAACATGAGAAGAGCTTCCCGACCCTAGCTAGGATGGCAAGGGACATTCTATCTATCCCTGCTAGTGGTGCTGGTGTTGAACGACTATTCAACTGTGCTCGTGACATCTGTTATTACCGTCGTGGTCAATTGAAGCCGAGTACAATCCGTGGCCTGATGCTACATCAGTTTGCTACCAACTTTGATCTTCGGCAAGAGGAGCTAGGGATTATCAAAGAGCATCTATCCCAAGGTGAAGCTGCTTTGCTAGATCAAACCCGGAGATCATTACCACAGCTTGAGGTCTTGGAGCCTATCAGTGATAACGAGGAGGAGGATCAAGAGACTGGACTCGAGGCTACCCAGCACACTGAGAGCGGTGATAATGACTCGGATGATGATAGTGCTGAGCGACGTAGACGGGCAAAAGGAAAACAACCTCAAAAACGACCATGCGAGGCTGTTGAAGAGGATGATAAGCTTCCAGAGATGCCGGTCGATGGGAGTATGCTAGGCCGTTCAGGGCGGATTCGAAAACAGCCAAGGTTACCAGATGGCTTCCAGTTAGATCTATGAATAGCAAATAGGGCCTAGAAGATTCAAATTCATAAACCCCCCAAAAAATGCATAGACTGAATTTCTGACCGTGGTCAGAGATTCCAATTGTATACTACTGTGAGTAGAACAGTACTTGACCTTCTACCCATAATTTCTGACCGAGGTCAGAAATTATACTTACGGTTTACCTGGTGATATTCAATAACCTCGAGTACCAAGTATTACACGAAAAATACACAGGAATGTATAATAATAATGCACACCCCTTGAGGTCACGAGTCTAGGCATGTTTGTATTGTTTGATATCCATTGGATATCCGCAGATATCCAATGGATATGAGGTCCATATCCAAATCCGCAAGGCTGCGGATCTTGGATATCAAAAAATATCCATATCCGCAGTTTGCGGATATGGATTGTGGATATCCGCGGATATTGTGGATCGTGCCGCAGTCTATCTACGCCTACACCAGTAGCTAGAATAGATATAATATCACGTGTAATGCTTAAAAGAATAGGCTATTTATATTAGTTTTCTTTCTAGAAAGCACGAGGTGATAAACGCTGCGGTGCTAGATATATATTAATGTTAGTTCGATATAAAGCTCTGAGATCGGTAGTTAGACTTACCGGACTGAAGATATTAAGTTAGCTCATCCTCCTATAGAGCGATAGACTGCTAGGAGTTATTTATCTCTAATATAGATTCAAGCTCGGATATCCTAACCCTAGATAAAAGACCACTTAGCGATAACTGACTTTCCCTAATATTAAGCCGCTCCTTATAGCGCTCAACTTGAGTCTTAAGACTACCTCGGTAAATATCCTTCTAACTAGCTTCGTTAGGATTCTCAGATTCCTATTCCTTTAACAAGAAGAACTGAAGCTTTTAAGATAGAGACAAAATTGTACTAATAGTATAAAGATGCCCCTCGATACTATCTATATCTTTGTAGTATTTTGAAAGCTTCTCTAACGCGGCTTCGAGGGCAGATTGTATGAGCTGTTTCTAAGGAACCTTCTTCTATCTAAGTGTAGTAATAGCCTTCTTAAGGTGGTTAAAAAGGCGATTATATATACTCTAATTAAGGATGACACGGTGAATGGGAGGCCAGAAACGGCCGCTTTTGACGCCGTTTTAGGCCGCTCGTTCACCGTGGTCGGTCTTGGCGTCACGTGCACTAAAGCCCACGCGCGACCCGTTTACTGCCACCTGTGGCTCGGGTTCGCTGTGCCTAGTGGGTGCCTGGGCCCATTGATCGACCGATGTCCATTCGTGCCGCAGCCACCGCAGGGCCCCATCCTCGTTCACCCTCAGTCACCCTCCGCCAGGAGGGGAGCCATTTTTGGCTCCTCCGTTGACCGTTCTGCTTCCCTGAGTTTCCATAAATATCGACCACCATGGCCCCCGACCGACAGTCCTCCCTCGCTCTCCAGCAACTCCTCCAGCCCCAGGTCTGGGTTTCCAACGGGTGACTTGCTCAAAGTAGAATGAATAATATCACTTACGACCATTCTCTCGTGCTTCTACTCGTCTTCGCTGCCCCTCTTCAATCCCATACTGTGTTCCGCTGCCATGCCTTCTCCGTGGCCTGCTCTGTCTGACGGTGAGAGCGACACTAGCTCACGCCTGCCTGGGATCTTCTCGAACAACGCTTCCGACTCTGATTCCTCCACCGCACCTAGCGTCTTCGACTCGAGCAGCGAATCCGAATCCGAGTCTGAATATGAGTCGGAAGATGAGCTAGCTTCGGAAGATGAAGAGGAGCAACTTCCACCAGAATACTATCTCCAGGAGGCCGAGTCTCTTGATGTCTCCCAGCTCCGACAGAAACGCTACAGCCCGAAAACTCAGGAGAGATTGGATGAGACGCAAGATTTTTGGGATAGGTGAGACATCATTGCAACATCCCGCTTCTATTACTGGGTTCGCTGATTGTTCTAGGTTCTGTAATGGCACAAAGCGCGGTCCGGTAGAATGTTTGTCCTGGCTCTCTGATACAGAGGAGACGGTACGCTTCCTCAAGGCTCTCTTCTCCTGGCGGTGTGACCAGCGACGTGGAAAGAATGGACGTCGCACCCCAGGAGTGAAGACCAAAAGCTCGCTCGACTTATTCTGGAAGTGGTGGCATCTGATCTACAAGGCCGAGGTTGGACATGAGCTCAGCAAAGATATCCAAGTTAAGATCCGCGATGTGAGATCTCGATTGAGTATCGATATCGGCATGGATGGTACGCGACTGACGTTCCATAGGTGCTCGCGATAGTTGCCACGGACAAGAAACTTTCCCTCAAAGGTCGACCGAAAGCGACCATGTATATCGAGGATGTGGCCGAGTTTGCCCGAGTGATCCTGTCCACGACAGAGATGACTTTTCCTTGTGGCTGGTACCGGATACAACTCCTCCTTTTCTGCCAGCTGGCCGCCATCACTGGTAGCCGTCCCGGGGCGCTACTGAAACTTCGCTTCCAGGATCTCAAGTTGACACTGGTTCGGGATCCGAATGGAGGACGTCCTCGACTTTTCATCTACTTGAGACCGGAATTCACAAAATCATTTCTTGGTGAAAAAGAGTCGTAAGAATATCCCCTCACTAAGCCATTCCTCATGCTTGTCTTTCCTCCAGTCACATGCTTCTCAGCGCCCTTTTGCTTATCATTTCCAATCAGAAACACATTCCCGATTCCGGAGATCATCTTTGATCCCACGTTGGTCCTTAGTCCTCATGTTTTCCTGCTAGGCATGCTATTTAGAATTGGTGCATTTAAAAGTCTATCAAAAGACGGCCCTGTGATGGACTGTCCCGAGAAATTGTACCGCCTTCGGATCCTAGATGGACTTGGTGAGCAGGAATTAAAGCTGAAGGACGAAATTCTCGATCAGAATGTGTTTTGCCAAGCAGTACGAGAGGCTGATGGCCTTCGAATCGCAATCGAAAAGGGACTTACCGGGTCATGGCTGCGTTACAGAATGAAACGAGGTGGTGAGATTACCGGCTTCGCGGAAGTCGCGAAGCCATATTGTCTTCGATATGGCGCAGCAAAAGCGTTCAACGATAGTCGTGAGTGACACATTGCGCATATGGGATTTTTTGGCTAATGTGTTCCTCTCTACCAGCGGACGTATCAAATGAATTGCAGAACGTGATGCTGCAGCACGCCAGTATTGATACTTTTGTCCGGCACTATAGTGTGGGTATCCACGTAGATGCCCAGGCAATTGTACGGGGCATGCCCGCTCAGAAACAGCTCATGCGGTTTGCCTGCTCAATGAGTCGATCGATTGATCCTCGCAGACCCTATCGGCTTGAGGATTCGAGCTGTATCAAAGACATCCCCCGCGTGCGTACCCTGGAAGATAGAAAACAGGCAAGA
This sequence comes from Penicillium solitum, assembly GCF_028829755.1. Taxonomy (NCBI): domain Eukaryota; kingdom Fungi; phylum Ascomycota; class Eurotiomycetes; order Eurotiales; family Aspergillaceae; genus Penicillium; species Penicillium solitum. Next base: position 472,937 of record NW_027072122.1, read on the forward strand.
AAGCGAATTCGAGACGCTAAGAAGCGCACCTATGAAGAAGCCCAGGCTGCATTACAGCAGGAGTTCGGCGATAACCCACCGCAGAGTGGCCCTCATTCCCGAATAATCCGCAAGCGGTGGAAAGCTCAAGATAAAGGTGTCAAAAAGCTACGCCAGAAATTTGATCATGCAGACGAGCAGTATGATCGCGCAGTGAAGCAATTACGAAATGAGAAGGGATGGCAAAAGCACCGATTAGTTCGTGAAAATCTGGAGCGGTACAAAAATGAGCAGCCGGTGATCGACAGTGAACGGCAACTTTCCGGAAAAGTTGTTGACGAAGAAGTTATGGGGGCGTTGCAGCGTACCGGCTATATGACACCGCAGCATATGACACTTATCGACAGTGTTCTGACTCTGCCGGGTACAACAGTCGAGAAAGAATATGAGCGTCGAATTGCTGCAATCAATGCGGTGATTGCGGTCTGTGATGCGGAAGAGGGTGCTCCCTCGCGGCCTCGTGCCCCACAAAAACGCACCGCCGACGCTGCCGATATGCCACCTGTTGCCCCCCTGCCTAAGAGGCAGAAGTCTATCCCCTCAGATGAGAGTGGTGATACTTTCTCTGAAGCGATCGCTTCTGTTTGCGTCAAATGTCCAGGAGAGAGACCAACGATCTGCTTTATTTGTCTTGGTAATACCAGACTTCCAGAACGCGAACGCCTGAAAATGTACAAGAACCCCGGGTCCCTCAGCCGACACTTCGTCAACAAACATATCAAGCCGTTCCCAAATGACATGCACTGTGAGTGCAACATTTGCGGGGAAAAGCTGATGTCAAAATCGGGACTCCTGAACCATGCGCAAAGAATGCATGGAACTGTCTCCTGCCTACCTTTACCAGCTCTTGGCCTACCCCTTCCTTAGATATTCGATGTTTCTTGTTTCCCTCTAATGTGTCCTACAAAGCGAGGTTAAGCGTGTACAGCATGCAAATATCCGATCGCACAATTAATGATTTTGAGGAAATGCATTGATGACCACTCGTAGCCAAGATATCTAATAACGAGTCATAGTAATAAAACCAGAGCAATGATATGATCGACAAGTTATAGCACTACCTGCGCCGAATCTTCTTACCACGGCGAGCATTCGAATCTCCATCTACTCCATCCAAGTGTCCCACGCCAATCACAGAGGCCAGAGCTTCACTCAGTAGGCTACTACGAGGCTCTCCAGGAAAGTAGTCTTTTCTCAGCGGTTCATCCGGTACTTCTCCACACTTCTGAAAATCCTGAGAACTACCCCCATGAGCCTCGAGTTGGTGGCTGATCTCCACTGTGCTGGCTTTCCGCCCCCAAGATGTGCTTGGTCGCTTTAACGGAGACCCGCCCTGGAATGCGCGGCTCTGTCGCAGTATCATCATGAAATATGGCCCAACGAAGGCATACGTTTGCGTGTCCACTAGGTTCAGATACCTACATTTGATTCAGCGCCCCAGTCACACAACTGCCCCGATGGCTTTAAAATCGCAGTTGCACTATGATAGGAAACTCACCGAATATCCGCTGGAACGGTATCTCCCGTTCTAAGCTCGACCATGTCACCCGGCACGATTTCCGACGACGGCACCGAGAATGTCTGTCCACCTCTCGATACAGTTCCCGTCGGGGACGACAGCGAATGTAACAACTCCATAGTCTTTTCTGAGGCGTACACCTGAAAGAATCCAACAATGATATTCAAAACAATGACTGCGCAGATCACTTCGCCCTCAATCCACGGCTGAATACCGAAACTGACCGCCATGGCCAGACCAAAACACCTGCAACAAATGACTAGATCAGAATTGGACTATTTTCAACCAGTTTCCAAAATGTCTTGGCAAAAGATAGCGGTCTCTTACTAGCATCATTGCGTTAGCCACTTGGCGCACGCAAATTTTGAACAACGACACACCTTCCCCTTCGTCCAGTTTATTGGGATCATGTTGCTGGCGATGACGACTCGCTTCGTCAGGGGCCAGATGCTCGTCCAGTTCAGTGCTGAGTTCTTTAATCACGGCTTCGTAAGTTCGCGTGTGAGCTGGCTGGCTTAGTGGGCTGCCGCCCGACCGGAGTCGACGGCGATGTTTTGCTTCTTGCCAAGCATTGGATATTGTTTTCCGGAATGTAGCTAGCTTTAACTGATTGGAATGACTACATATGTACCGAGATGTTGCCCATCCGTCTTTTATTCTGGAGCAATTGGATAATTGAACAAAATGTAGCTCTGTGCGGGGAGTAAAGTTAGTCTTTTGAGTCTCAGCAAAAATTCTCACTCTGCTCGAGTGTGCTCAGGTTTAGCTTTGCCCTATCGCTGGGTCGCCACCGAGGTCGGCCGGTTTCTGGGAACTCATAGGAAGAAATGGGGTTATGCTCTTGGCGCCGAGACGTTGGGCAGGGTCTGTAAGCCGACCGCCTCTCCGCCATCGGGCAATAACCGTGCCAAGACCACTAACATCAGGCGGGCTTGGCACAATTAGCCAATTATAATCGAACAAATATTCAGTCGCGCAACAATGGTCGTCATCAAGTGACGGCAATACTGCGAAAGAAACCCTCTATGTGCCATGATTGAGTCATTGAGTGCCAAGAGCGCCAAGAATACAGAGTGACTACCCCGCAAACGGAGAATTGCCAAGAATAAGGACTAGGGCGTTGCTGATTTCTAAGCTTTGGCTGGTGAGTCTGCCTCGTGATGCAACAATGCACATATTTGCTTACATCCTTCTCTCGGCTGGTCCCTAGGCAAAACAAACGATTAAACGCATCAAAGTACGTTCAGTTAGGTTTCTATTTCGCATATGCGAATATTGTTTCCTAAACCTTGGAGCAAGCCCAGCTGGCTGATCCACCACGCTAGAATATGCCTAAGTGTCTTCTAAAGCTACTTCAGTTAGTATCCAAACACTTTGGTTCTTGCACTCCCCAAAGACAACACGAAAGCCCTAGCGATCGTGGACTCAATCAAGCTCAAATAGCTCAAACTCCCATCGACGCTGAAGTGAGTTTAGAGACGACCGAAAGCATGCTTCCACGTCCGACAACTACGATAAGAAAACGTGGCTTTGGAAATAGAAGGTTCATGCTCGAGAATGGGGACCACCACCACTTCCTGAGACTGCCACCGTCGAAAAGACAGTTTCTTAAAAAAAATCGAAACACGAGCTGGATATCCTTCAAAAAAAGAACTAAAGCTTGCTCACAACCGTCAGCGGATTTGGAATGGGAGCAATGGACCGCGAGTCAACAAACTGGCATCGTGGCTGGTGAAAAAATGGCAATCCTAGCGCAGAAATACGGGGATATATGCGATATCGTGGGTCACGGCTCATCTGGAATCGTCTTATTGTCGCGCAAAGCCCAAGAGTGGAACCCGAACATTCATCGCTTTTACGCGCTCAAAGTCTTCTGCCGCGGAGCAGAATCAACCGAAACAGCTTACCGGAGGCGCGTTGAGTCCGAGTTTTACATATCCTCTTCATTGCAACATCAAAATATTGTTCGGACGTTTGAATTGCTTCAAATAGGTAATGACAGCCTTTGTGAATGCTTGGAGTATTGCTCCGGTGGGGATCTGCATTCATTAGTAGTTACATCCGGTCAGTTGGAAAAGGCAGAGGGCGACTGCCTCTTTAAACAGCTCATGCGTGGCGTCAACTATATCCATGAGATGGGAATTGCTCATCGCGACTTGAAAGCCGAGAATCTTCTTCTCAGCCCCAATGGTTGCCTCAAGATTTCCGATTTTGGGAGCGCTGAATGTTTCCGCCTTGGTTGGGAGACCCATATACATATGTCCAGGACACGTCGCGGATCACGCCCTTTTGTATCGCCGGAACAATACTTTTGCGAGGAATTTGATCCTAGATCAGTCGACATTTGGGCTGCAGCTATAACCTACATTGTGATGAGAACGGGTAGGATTCCATGGAAAATAGCGACCGATCAAGATGAGTATTTTCGAGACTACGTCGCAGACCGTACAGTTGAAAAGGGGTACTTCTTTATTGAGGAAATATGCAATGTTCGTTGCCGATCTCCTGTCCTATCTGGCTGGTGTGCTAACTCTGCAGTAATAGATAGCAAGCCGACGAGTGATATATTCGATGCTGGATATTGACTACGTGTGCCGGCCTATATCGACTGAAATTCTTGATTCTCGGTGGCTACAAGAGACTAAAACCTGTACAGCGGCTGAATCAAGACCACTTTAGCTAGATAACTTTATCCATGACGACAATTTACTGCTTGCTTCTCATCCCCGCGGAGCTTCTTCAGACCTCCCGCAATTAGCTGTCTGTAAATGTATGGGAAGAAGCAGGGGTGGGGATAAACGTGAGAGAGCTACTGCTGATCTGAATGTATAAGAATAATCAACAAACGCATTGCTGATGCCTCTCACCGTCTCATAAGTCCTCTACCATCCACCAATATAAGGTATGAAAACGTCTAGTTTCTACTGTGGTTTACCCACTGCAAGTTCTCTCCTCATACTTGTTTTTATTCTTAGTAAAGACCCAGCAATGGTGCTTGATCGAACTAAGTACATATTTGGCGCGTGAGAAAGCAGGCCCTGGGGACAGTGCACTCCCTGAGCCCAACCTGCCCACAATCCGTTGCAAATACCTCCTCCAGATTTCCCTCCTCCACATACCCATAATTTCCATAAAATGATGTTCCGTTTTCCAGTAAGTTGTTTCCCATGATACGTGCGTGCTAAGACAGTGCGGCGGTTTCTTCCCAAGCCCCGGTTTCTTCCCCAGCCCCGGTTTCTTCCCCAGCCCCGGTTTCTTCCCTAGCCCCGGTTGATGTCGGGCCAAGGAAAACATCTGTTAGGGCTGCTCCGGGATCTGTTCCAAGGGGGTCAACTGCGGGTTCTTTCTCGCTCTGCGACGGAAGAAGACTCTCTTAGCCCATTTCCAGGTTTCGACACCGATGAAGAACAGAACCGCCTCGACAGCCACGATACCCCATTCCCAGGTGATGGGCTTGTGTTTGAAGACGACGTCGTTCAAAACGGGGATGTAGAGGATAGGGAACATGGTAATCCATCCGGCCATGACAGACCAGAAGAGGAACTTGTTGCGCCAGACGTCGTACATCCACTGGGTGAGATATTTCTTGGACTTGGGTTGCATGCGGAAGAACGAGCGGCGCAGGTTGACCATCTCCCAAGCCAGGAACAGCGCAAACCATGTCAGGCACACGAATGTCGTGGCACGTGCTCGGAAGACCAGTTCGCAGTCTTTGATCTCTTCGGACCACTCCTTGTTGCAGCCACTGGCCAGGTTACCGTCGCCGAATCCCCACATGCGGATGGAAAATGCTGTCAGACAGAGCGCGGCCGTCCAGACACCATACACCAGAATGTCGATGATCACCTCCCAGGTGAAGATTCCTTGCTTACTCTGAGGAGGACGGTTCATGATGTCAGGGGCAGCCACCTCCATTCCGAGGCCCATATCGGGCATACCCGATGTAATCATAATAATCCAGAGAATTTCGACCGGTGACAGAGGGAAGACGGACTGATTATCAGCGTCTTTGAAAGCTAATCCGATGAGTAAGGTGCAGGCCTGAGCGATGTTCTCTGACAATAGATGAAGCACGAATTTTTGAATATTATCAAAGATACGACGACCTTCTTCGACGGCATTGAGAATCGATGCGAAGTTATCATCCGTGAGAATGATATCAGATGCATCTTTAGCAACATCCGAACCTGCCTGTCCCATAGCGATACCAACATCGGCATGCTTAAGCGATGGAGAATCATTCACTCCGTCTCCGGTCATAGCTGCAAAGCGGCCACGGCGATGAAGGGCATCGATCATACGGACCTTGGTCTGCGGGGCACAGCGTGCAATGACCAAAGGCAGCGTCGGAAGCAAATCTACCTCTTCATCAGTGAGTTTATCGAACTGATTAGCAGTCATAACCATGGCGTCCGCGACATCAGCTGCCACCGCGTTAAAATCGGTAGGAAGGATTCCGACTTGCTGAGCAATCGCTTTGGCAGTGCCGGGGTGATCGCCAGTCACCATGTGGACAACGATACCAGCCCGGTAACAGGCCTGGATTGAGCCTGCCGTTTCGGGGCGCGGAGGATCATACAAGCCGATCAGACCTAGGAAGCACAGATCATTCTCTACATCTTCACGATTCAGGTCGGCGTCTTCGAGCAGTTGTGTCTGGGCAGTGTACGGTCGATGAGCTAGAGCTAAGACCCGAAGCCCTAGTTTGGCGAGTTCCTCCATGTTCTGCATGATCTTTTCGCGGTGGTCGTTGGTAATTGGCACGGAGGTAGATGAATCCTGGTCCCAGATGACAGAGGTGCATGAGTCTACTATGCGCTCGACCGCACCCTTGGTGAACACCATTGTCCGGGTCTCTTGTGGGGTGATTTTCCTGAAAATAACAGACATTTTCTTAACAGTTGAGTCGAATGGAAATTCAGCCTGTTGGTGCCACACTGTACCCTGACCCTTCTTGATCCAGCGGTCTCTGTTCCAGTTAAACCTCGACGCAAAGACATGAATGGCAATTTCTGTGGGTTCACCTCTCGCGTTCCATTCGCCCTCTTCGGACTTATACACGTGAGAAAGATTAGCCATCGAGGCGACGTCCAAGAAGTCTTCGAGCTGGCGATTTCCCGAGACCAGGCCTTCTGCGTTCTCCGTAGCGGTACCTTCCTTCTCATAATCCAATTTCGAAGGAGGCATAGAGCTGAAGGTGACATCTCCAACGGTAGGATTGAAAGGCTCATTGGATGGACCGACGGAATATGTCCCTCGAGATGGAATCCAGGCCTTTTGGACAACCATCTTGCCCTGAGTCAATGTACCGGTCTTATCGGAACAAATATCTGTGACGGCGCCGAGCGCCTCCAGCGAGTCTAATTTGCGAACGATTACGTTCCGCTCGACCATACGTTTGGTGCCCACTGCCATAGTGATAGTAAGCACGACCACCAGGCACGCCGGAATCATACTGATACCGGTTGCAACAGCATACATGATGACTTCGGTGTTGCTGCTAAATTCGTTTGCAGCCATGCAAATGATGGCAAACACAACGGCAATTCCAAACAGTAAACATGCCAGCTTTGACAGCTTCCTCTGTAAGGGCGTTCCGACATTGACACCGAGGAATCGACCCACGGCATCTGCCCAGGTGAGACTCCAGGCCTGGACGTACCAACGTTTCTTGGTCTCACCGTTGGGACCACGCTTGACCTGACGACGCTTATTGCCGCTGGCCCGTAATGCGAGGGCAATAGATCCGATTTCAGTGAACATGCCTGTACTGACAACCACACCACGCCCACGACCACGAGTGACGGTACTGGAACTATAGGCAATATTAAGGCGGTCTCCAGGTCCAGTATCCTCTTTGAACGTTGAGTCACATTCCTTCTGGACGGGAAGAGACTCGCCAGTCAGGAGAGCCTCGTCGGTCTCGAAGTTGACTGCTTCAACCAGCCTGATATGTGTTAGCAAATTGTCCGACAACTGCCTTGGTGGCTTGGAATCGCAGTTGCACGATGATAAGAATCTCACCGAATATCCGCTGGGACAGTATCTCCCGTCCTAAGCTCAACCATGTCACCGGGAACGATGTCCGACGACGGCACCGAGAATGTCTGTCCACCCCTCGAGACAGTTCCGGTCGGGGACGAGAGCGAATGCAATGACTCCATAGTTTTCTCGGCGGCATATTCCTGGAAGAACCCAACGACGATATTCAAGACAATGACAGCGCAGATGACTCCGCCCTCAATCCACGACCGAATTCCGAAGCTGACCGCCATGGCCAGAATCAACACCTATCACCCACTGTATTAGATTGAGCCTGAGAGACTTTTGCGATATCAACACGAAGAATAGATAGAGGGGGGTCTTACTAGCATCATTGCGTTGGCAACCTGGCGCACGAGGATCTTGATCACCGACACGCCTTCGCCTTCATCCAGTTTGTTGGGTCCATATTCCTGCAGACGACGACTCGCTTCTTCGGGGGATAGACCTTCGTCCACCTCAGTTCCGAGTTCCTTGATCACGGCTTCATAAGGGAGGGTGTGAGCTGGCTGGCTCAGTGGGCTGGCGCCCGACCCAGAGATGGGGGGCACGTCGTGCTTCTCGTCTGGCATTGGAGATTACTCTCGGTTGAGTATATATTGATGATGACCACCGAGCTGTTTGCACGTCTGTCTCCTTTGTTCTGGGTCAATCACCGGATAGTTGGACAAAAGTGTAGCTCTCAGAGTGGAGAGGGATGTGGGACTTAAGTTTTCAAGCGAATGCTCAGATCAGAATTTGCTAGCGTGAGAAACATCCCCAGCCTTGGCCTTTGACTTCTAAAGTTTGATCCCCAGGGTAGCGGCGCACGTTGCTCATTGGAAGAGAAGCAATGTCGGTCTTGGCGCCAATATATTAGCCGTCCACCTCGTGCCTGATAGGCGCCGGTTAGTAGTGGGGTTCCTATAAACGGAATTCTACGGGGCCTAGAATGCCAGCAATTACTGCATTGAGGCTCGTATCTGCAAGCGCGGAACCGCCAAGATCTGGCAAGGCAAAATTGCCAAGTTCCAGGATGTTGCGGTTGCGGAATATTTCTTCTGGCCACCTTACAGAGTTTCTCCATTAGGGTGTAGTGGGTTTGCCTCAATTAAAACATGGGTATTTTATTAATCTAATTGTCGATTAGATGGCACCGAGGAACTTTTTATGGAAGTGGCAAAATCTCTGCAAGCAGGAGCAAATATTGGCGCCAAGAGTTAGTGCCAAATCACTTGGGAGGAGGAAGAAGCCGGAGGAAAATACTTCGTTGTCGGCCTTTATCTCCGGACAGCCTCTATATTTATATGGACTTTGAGATCCAATCTCTTTGGCCTAATTTACCTGTAGGGTCAACCGAGACTCCGCACAATGTTACAAATAAAAGTATAGATCAACTTTTACATGAAAGCAGTCAAAAATTGTACCTTCCCCAATAGAAGACTAAATTATCCAAGACTAATGTGTATATAGAGTTCTCCGGTTATGGGGAAGCTGCTCAATATAGGGCTGATCATAAAAGTCGTATGTGACTGAGTCTGTTCGCATGCAATGTGATATCATAAACAATCGCACTCGTATTCCAAAAATGAGTGCCAAGAGAGATTTCCCCTGAAAGGGGTTAGATCACCATGCCAATTGTGCAATCATGATATCACATATATCCCCGTATTTCTGCGCTAGGATTGCCATGTTTTCAACAGCCACGATGCCAGTTTGTTGACTCGCGGTCCATTTCTCCCATTCCAAATCCGCTGACGGTTGCGAGCAAGCTTTCAAATACGGTGAAAAGCGAAAAGGGCGGCAGGAGATGGCGCGCACAAAGAAACGCCGAGCAACTATATAACCGGCCTCTCGAGTTATTCCCCTGGCAACCAATATCCAGCCCAAGGTGCAAGATATCCCGCAGAAGGCAAAGAGGGTGCGTAGTGACGTCAGGTTTTGGCAATCGGCTGAGAACAATCTTGTAGGAGCGGGGTAAAAGAATTCTCGCTAGTAGACGTCAAGAGGCCAAAGCGTGTTGGTGCCTTTGGTGCCTAAGGACCTGTGGGCGACAGGTGTGATTTATATGGCAATGCACACTGGACGGCATCTTGGGTGCGTCGCCCACAAGGACAAAGACGAGTTCTACCTGCGCTACCTGGAAGACCGTAAGCATGAGGATGGATTTGCGCCAATCGAGAGACTGCATAGGGTAAGCGTGACCTGAAAACCTGCAAGTTTTGCAGGATACATGACTGCTTCTTAACTTCTATTCAGGCTCGTTGCCGCAACGTAATCTACTCCATCCTAGATCTTAACCCATCACGCCGCATCAATGCCTCACAAGTGGTGAAGTCGGAGTGGGTGCGACGGATTAAGCTGTGCAAGGCTGGCGAGGGAGTGTCCTGATCCAATCTGATCCTATCAGCTTGGCTGAATGGCAAAAAATGTCATTTGAGAGCCGCTTTTTATAAGGTGCTTTCTAAGCCTCCTGCAATGCATGAGCAACCGATACGTTAATACGAGGGCTTGGACCTCTTCAACCATAGACACGGCTCTGCCACGATTCCAAGCCCCCTTTCAGCCTTCCACGGAGCATTGGTTCACACGGTTTGAGCCAATACCCATACTACTATTACCCGCACAATGAAGGATAGTGAGTTAAATTTTATATTACAGTAAACATTGATACTTGACACTAGCCGGCATTAAGTGGAACATGCCACGGGCAGCAGATACCCCTGTCTTGGGGTTTCCATCCACGCTCGGGTGGTGTAGGTGGTAGTTCTCCGTTTCGATAGGATCATATCGCGCTGACTCTCTATGTATGGTGTCCGGCATGCTCTCCTGGCATCAGAAGTCGAGGTTGGCCTATTTCCATTGGAGTTTCACCAGTTTTTGGGTCTTCTCGGTATTCTGGGCATCACGGTTATTCAACCCCTCAGGTTGAACTGTTTTATCATCCTTGCAGTGCCTACTGTCCTGGTGTAGGCTGGTCCTTTCTCGGGTGATTTCCTCAACCTTCTTAGGTTCGAGGACTATGTGATGGTAGCGACAGAGGCTCTCGCACCGGCAAATATGGTATAATAGCGAGAGAATCTGGAGCAGAACATGAAAGGTTCTGAGAGGACATATCTTGGTTGGTATGATCAGTTGCAGCAACACCTCCAGTAGAGGAGTGAGTATAACCGCTAAACTCATTCCCAGGCCCTTCAGGGTTCGACCAGTAGCTCTTGCTGACGGCATCATGCCGAGGGGGTTGCTCTACGCAGGTAGGGGTATAGGAAGAAGACCCACGTCTAGATGGTTATAGAATCGCGGACCCCATGGGGCTTTTTGATGCGGCAGAATAAGGGCAGAAAATAGCGGTGAATAAGGGTGGTCACAGACTTGTGCGGTGCCACTATATAGGAAAACCCAAGTTGATTGGACATATATATAGCCTCTTGTATCCCATCAGAGATTAAGAACCATCAAGCTTCCTTTGATTTACAACAGGATTAATGATGAGGCTTCGTTCCTAGTCAGCAACTGCATCATGTCACATATTTTGAATGTATTCCCCGTTTAGCTCCGATGGAACTTGGAGTCCAGGCCTCCTTACTTAATGAGCCACTGGATTTCAGTAAGATGCTGGTCCCTGCAAAATTCCAGCGCATTCTGGCTGTGCAACCCATACAGCATACACGTTATGCTCAATTGGGCAGCTAGGGCCCTCTTGGGCTTCTTCCCTTTTCCTTATTCTGTCAAGCGGAGCAGGGATACCCAGGCTAAGAAGTATATTAACCGTTGGCTGGAGCGAGCCACGCATTAAAATTCTATTAATAATTTGCTTCAGACCTTGTCTGGACCCCTCTTGTAAGAAGCCTTGCATACTGGGCAGCACGGTTGCCGCCAGAGTAGCCATTTGTCCACGCAGGTAACATGGAAAGCATGGCCGCAGGGAAGTCCGCGAACTTGGGTCTCATTTTCCATGATATCTAAGCATATAGCGCATGCATAGTCTGAGAATATGATATCTGGCACAGGCGGAGATAACATGTCTCGTGTAGCCGGAACGCAACTTGAAAGACCCTCTGGAGTGTGAGATGACTCGAGATACCCGACCTTACCTAGACTTCCATCGGAAAGTATGATTGGGTCTTGAGCCATAGTACCTGCTTTCATTGCCGATAAATGCACTGGGCTCTCGGCTGGAGATTGGGGAAGGGAATCTGATGGATTGAGGCTCGAGATGGTGTTCGGTAAATTCGGAGTTGAAGGTTGAATTAAGTTTGTTCTTTGTCACACATTAGCATAAGCTTTATCGTGAGCAGATGAGATGTGGACATAGTGCCTTGGTTTGATTTGTTGGCTCTTCCATGTTTTGAATTCGGTCGTTGGTAGGTATTTGTTAAGATCATATATAGTCGGAAGCGGCTGTGCCTGCTTTCGGACCAGGCTCGTCTGCGGCTGGATGAACCTAGGAAAAACTGCCGCAGGACCATTCTGTGAGGAACGTCCTCGATAGCGACAGAACCAATGTGCAAAGGCCGTTGCGCTTTATATGTAGGAAGATGAGTTTAGCCTTCAGAGACTCGTTGTTTTTTTGGTAAATGCTTACCACAAACCAATGACCAAGACAACACAAATGACTGCTGTGATGGCAGGGGAGGTAGTGGGACCAGTTGAAGTATCCGGCATTTCCTCTTGTCACTTAGTAAAAAGCAAACAAAAGACGAGCTCGTAAAGTCGGGGAGATAAAACATTAATATATCCTCCACCGCTCTATCTTTTCGATCTAATATGCGGGATTTTTCTGCGCCATACCTATAGATCACGATAGACATCTCTTGCTCAGTCGCCGACCGATCAACTCCAACCTCAAGTGGTCAAGTTCGAATTTCTTTTTCGGAGGAATATGGTATTGTGGGCTCGTTTTTGATGATGTGTGATGGATTAACCACCATATTTTGATGAGATCCCACGTACAATTACAACAAGACTCATACGACTAGTAATGTCAAATCCTTAGACCTCAATTTGAACACTTGTGACTGATTCTATAGACTTGGCGAAGGCGGTCGTTCCAAAGCCGAGAAAAACGAGATGAAGCACAAGCAGGCTGTCCCCATATCATTGGAATATATCCCCTACGACCCTAGGATACGGGTGTGGATAAGTTTATACTAAACAATCTGTGCGACAAGACCCTTTGGCCGATAATATCACCCGTACAAAGAGTATCCAAAGCCAGCGGAATAAGCAAAATCCGAAATCCGCGCTATTCATCTAACGAGATTTTCTCCTTTTCGATGTGTAGCCTCTGTGTGATTTTGCAGAGCCGCGCTAACCATGGATGGATGGCCAGAGCGTGGCTGCGGGCACATGGGATTGGCTGTGGTGGGGAAGCTGATAGGCACGCCGCAAGCAGTGACGCCCAGTGCTAAACGTGATTTGCCGAGCAAACCCCTCACGCAAATTCTTAGATGGCCCCGGCGTATGTTGTATGCGGCAATTATTGAAATTACGATAACCTGCAGCTATATAATGAATTTTGCAGGCCCCTTCGAATTCTTCGCCCTTGATAAAGTCTTGCGAGTTTTGCGACATGTGGAAGCCACCGATAAACTTTCTCACCCTGCATTGTACGTGCATCGGCATCTATACCATGTTCCCCATGATCTAATTATTTTTGGCAGATGCCTGGATTATCACCCTCAGCATTCTGAGCTTGGTTATCATCTACCCTTATGGTAATCTGAAAGCCATCGATGCTTATTTCTTCGGAGCCAGCGCGTCGACTGAGTCGGGTCTGAATACGTGAGTATTTTTTTCATCTTTCCTTTCGATCTCACCGAGTGGCTAAACAAGGACTTTTTATGGGTATCAAGTGTCGATGTCAAAGCTTTGAAGACCTACCAACAGGTGTACATATACATCATTCCAATCCTGGGAAATTTGGGATTCATCAACATCATCGTAGTTGTATTTCGGGTTCGATGGTTTGAAAAGCGCCTTAGAGCAATTGGTGAGAAGTCTTCCACCCCCTACCCTCCCCCAACTCAACGCTATCATCGAGAACTAACTTGCCTCTCTAAAATGTAGCCCCGCATCTTTTGAGGCCAAACGCTCCCCCCGAACAACAAGACGCAGAGGCACATTTGAAGGACAAAAGAAGTTTGAGTAGCAACGATGATGAAGCCCCAAACGATCAATTTAGCAGCATTGAAATAGACGACTCGGATAAAGAAAGGGCGCGTGTTGAGACTCGGGACAAATCTTCGAGGTTGGTTTCGATGCCATCGATCAACATAACAGACTCTTAAACATAATGGGTACTAACTCATGCACCAGGGTTTCCCTGGAATTGAACGATGCGAAAGCCGATGACACAGCCGTTTCGAATATCAATCCGACAAAGCAAACCATTACATTCGCCGAAGACCATCGGCCGTCTTCCGACATGGACAAAGCTCTGTATATTCCGCCTCCGTGGAGACGTGAAAGAGGTAAATGAAAATCAGGCTCATATCTCCCTCCGTATTCTCACGAATACTATATAGGGGCCTCGTTTTCTGAGATTGATGAAAGGCTTCATGATGAAGATGATGGTAAGTCCTGATAAGGTGGCGCCTAAACGCAACTCCCAAGTTAATCGGTTCGCTAACTTGGTTCATAAAAGGACGATCCGAGAAAGTCCTCAGTCGTCGACTGACTACCAGAAGCATGCAGTCTGGTACTCACACCCTCAAGCGAGTTGTAACCTCCGTGTTAGTTTTGGGAGGCTCTTCTAGCTCTGACAGAGGGATGCCACTAACAAAGCGGAGGGACACAAAGCAGCTCGATTTGCCGAATATGTCTTCACAAGCTACAGTAATATTCGAAATCAGATTTACCTCTACACTCTTAGACTTTCATTCCCGAACCGTAGCTTGAAACACGCTAGTCCAACTTTAGCCATTCCCCACTAGCCCGGTTAAGCTGTATTGTATTCCCTGGTAACGTTAGATGAGTCATTGTTATAATAATGTAATTCGCTTTGGAATTCGACAGAATCTTTCCTTCATGCGAACAGGCCAAACTTGGGGAAAAGAAATTCTGGTATAATCCTCCAATTCCCTTAAAGTACTGTAAATAAATCTTGGGTTACTCCCCACGCAGTATTTGACATTCAATCTAGGCCTTCTTATCGATGAGTAGGATGCTACAATGCCAAGACAATCGTTCCTTGCAGCTTCACTTACAACATGGATTCTTTCAAGAAACTGCCCCCTGAAGTCATTCAACAGATTCTCGCCAATATCAGTGATTTTGCAGGCATTGAAAACAGCCTGTTGGCATCTCGACGACTCAATGCCGTCTTCCAGGCCCAGCCTACCCGCATCATACAAGAGCTGATCCTCTTAAATCCGATTACTTGTATGCCAGAAATACAAAAGCTATGCTATAACCTCGGACACCTCAGTATCTCTTCACTACAATGCCCGGATCTTGAGCACTATCACCAGACATGCGAGGATCCGCCAATTTTAGGGTACACAGAATCACGGCATATACTTAAGATAGGCGCGCAGATCCAGCGTCTTGCGTGCAAATGTCTCATTATTATGCGAGAAGATCTCATCAAAACTCTTGATAATATCCCCGCGGATTCAATAAGTGGACCTCCACTCCAAATCCAAAATGCCAGCCAACCCTTCACCTGGACAGAAGAGTATCACACATACTGGGCTCTCTGGCATCTGCATCACTACTCCCACCTGCGCAAAGCAGCAACCCAGCGATGGAACTGGAACGAATCCTCAATCCGGGAACTAGACGCATACAACACCTGGAGCGAAATTGACTATCGCACAGCCGAAAGACTCTGGACAGTATCCGCCGTCCTCTCAGATCTGGGTCTGACCCTAAACTGGCTGCCTAATGACCCAGAAGCAGAAGAACCCGCCCAAACCATCTGGCCCGCTCCGGAAGAAACATCAATACCTTTCTTCCCATCATTTGACCTGCCACCCATACAGTCACAAGATAGCAGCCTCTGGGCTACGCCAGATCCTCCCGAGGACACAGAGTTAACATCCGCCTGGATGCTCGCGCCGAGACACCGTGCCTCGCGTCACTGGCACGTCGCACACCTCTATCTCAGTGGTATAAATTTCACACGGACCGTGCCTGCATGCTACTCGCTGACGAACATGAAACCATGGCGACGACTCGGTTGGGTTATCTGGGATGGGTGGCGTATATATTCTATTGGATTGAGTAATATCGCTCGAAAGAAAAAAATCCCCCTTCCGGATGGCGGTTTCCTTGAACAGGAGCCGCGGAATCCGAGGGATCGGAAACCGGGGATTGATTATGTGGCTAGGTGGTTTGCGATGATTGGGGAGGAGAAGCCTTGAGGGGACTTTTGGAGACTGGGGATAGGGCTGATGGGATGTTTTGAGAAATATTCGGGGGGGGGGAATATAGAAGTCATAATCCTCCAGGTTTGATCTTGATATCAACGTGGAACCTTCGAGCTATATGATCATGATCTCAATATCCATGGATATTCAAGTACTACCTACGACCCAACTCTCTGTCAAGTATGTGGGCGCTGCCGAACTTCCGTAAAATTCTGCGAATATTTATGATCCTGACCTTGCTGCACTCATGCTCTTCTGCCATTTGAGTAATAGTTAGTGACTGCCTCTCTATCATGTTTCGGATGTATAGTAGTTTCCTGTAATTTACAAAGAACAAGATTTCACCCCGTCATGTAAAATACAGTTTCTATTCTGGGAACAAAGGGATCGACGGATATAGCCTATCTGGGTTAGTGTTTCAAATTAGAGTTTTGGGAGTTTAAGTCGAAGAGTGTAAAGGTAAATCTGATTTCGAATATTACTGTACAATAGGCCGGAACTCTCAGTTCCATAATCTGTCTGCCAAAGATCCGGAAACACTCGGCGGTATCGAATATCGAAGCTTGAAGCTCCTGTTAAAAATTGTTGTGGGATACTTCTTTGGCCTGCATCTCTTTGGTGCAATCTGCCTTGTAGGGTGGATTCTGCATGCGGATCCGAAATATCGTGGCTACCTTGCTGAATGTGGACAAGGCAACGTTTGGTGGTAAGTCAACTTTGTCTATTGAAATCAACGGTATAGTGACTTATTTCGTTTGCCGGGCGATAGGGGCTTTTACTGCGCTCAGACGATGATTGACAATCTTGGCTTTACTCTGACACCAGATTCGATGATCTCCTTTCAAGATGCGACCTTCCCAATGATTCTCATGAGTTTCCTAGCATTTGCCGGGAATACATGTTATCCATGCCTTCTTCGGCTTATCATCTGGGTCTCCTACAAGGTTTGCCCGGCGAAATCCTCGCTCAAAGATCCGCTCCACTTCCTGCTCGATCATCCGCGACGGTGCTATACGCTACTTTTTCCAAGCCGGCCAACATGGATTCTCTTCGGAATCTTGTTCCTCATGAACTCGATCGATGTTATTCTCATCGTTGTACTGGACTTGAACAATCCCGCCGTGAACAACCTCGCACCTGGTCCTCGACTTCTCGCTGCTATTTTCCAAGCCGCATCGTCGCGTCATACGGGTACATCAACTTTCAACTTGGCTGATGTGAGCCCAGCCGTCCAATTCAGCTTGGTCGTTATGATGTATATTGCAATTTTTCCGATTGCCATTAGCATCAGAGCTTCCAATGTTTATGAAGAAAAGACACTGGGCATATATGGTACTGAAGACGACATGGACGAGAGTGATGGCCGGTCTTATATTATCGACCATATTCAGAACCAACTGAGCTTTGACTTGTGGTACATTTTCCTCGGCTGCTTTTGCATCTGCATCGCCGAGGCCGGTAAGATCGCAGATACGTCAATTCCAGTAAGTGATCAATGTCTAACCCTGCGATAACAAAATTAACGATACCAGGCCTTTTCTGTATTCTCGGTGCTATTCGAAGTTGTCTCAGCATAGTGAGTTATCCATGTATACTTACACCTTTGCTTTGGCTAATTCCGATGAAGTGGCAATGTTGGGCTTAGTCTTGGGTATCCAACTGTTTCGACATCTCTATCTGGAGAGTTCGCCGTTTTCAGCAAGCTTGTCGTTTGTGTGATGATGATCCGGGGTCGTCACCGTGGATTGCCTTACAAGCTCGACCGTGCCATTGTTCTCCCAGGCGAGCGCCTAGAAGAAGATCACCGAGATCAGGATGAGGTACAAACCTCGGTTGACTGAAGGAAGTCTCATGAGACTTGCTCGCAGATTTCGGAATGACGAGAAGACCGAGTACCTGCCACTCCTACGAAGCGACGTGATCCAAAAATTTGGACTTGGCTCAGAATATCTAGCAAAACTTCCTTCTTTTAAGTCTGAATGGACAGAGTGATCTGAAAAAACTAGGCGGTCTGAGTGGACCGAGTAGTCTAGAGCCTCTCTAAGGTGGAGCAAGGAGTAGACGTAAACCAATCACACATTGGCTCCTCTGATCCATTTGTTACTCCGCCATTTTTGTCTTAAGCAGTACTTCGTGCTCGATTCCCCAGCTCGCTGCCAATCACTCCTTGAAAAGTAACTGTATTGATTTGATGATATCCCCCACCACGCCGTTGGTTCCCGCAGGAGTGACCCCGTTTTCGCTCTAACCTGCGTTGAACTCACAATTAAGCGGTCCTCTTTCCTCCAGTTCATTTAATTTGATCAAAGTAGTAGAAGCTGCTATCAATTAATTGAAAATCAGCGGTAGCTGTGACCGGAGCTAGATAATCGTTGAATTGTTCACTCGGCCAATGTTGCTAGGAGGACAGTACCTGAAGGTTGTTTAAAATGGTATCTATAATTAGTGGGGATGTTAAAGTGGATCCATTTTACGTGTCGATCGGATGCAGTTTTAAAGTGTCGTTCCGAATGAAGTACATCCTGGGAGCAGAAAAGGGAGGGTTTCTTGCTTGGTGGAAGGTGCTCTTCGGGTAATAATTCAGCCGGTCCGAAACTGAGCATCGTAGTTGCGCCTACAGACTTGCAAACTTAGTGCAGCTTCGCTTCAACACCACACCCTATTTGTTTTCCGCCGACAGTCATGACCTACCGTTGATTTTTTTCAATTCATGATAGTCTCTTGATCAGATTAAATGAACTGGTCCAGGAGACTTAAAGGCCTGCCTAATTGTAAGTTCAACAAAGGTTGGTGGAAAAGCGGTGGTGGTGATACTGTAGCAATTAAAATTCAAGTGTTTAAGTGTTTGTACAGTATATAATGCTGTTGAAAGTGGTGAGAAGGTCGCTTAGACGCTGTCATCTCTGTAGAAAAGTCTGGTTGATTGAATAGGATTGGTTAAACAGCATTACCTTCTCCACCTATATCTACGGTCCATTAATACTCTCGTACCCCCAAGGTCTCTGGCCCGAAATTAGTTCGGCCTGGTTGCAAGGACCACCTCCGCTCCATTCCGAGCCCTCGGGCGAGACCGGAGAAGTTGAACTTACTATCCTCGTTCTCTCCTGTGGTTCACTGGTAAGACGTGGGGGTGACAGGGTATAGAGAATGCACGGACATCAGAGCAAGTGAAGACAATAAGCCAATAACATCTAATAGACACCATCCTTCCATTTCTGCTAATCAATTTAATTAATTAATTAAACAATATGATTTCCTCGAACAAGTAAAACACTCACCCAGTAACTTCCTTCACGTTTGACATGCGCATAAAGGACAAGGACCGTAAACACTAACACTGCCGTCAACTGCTCTTGACTTCCTATTTACTCAACGTTTATCGAGTTCGTCGTGTGCAATGGTCAACACACGTCTAGGATCAACTAATCCACCCGAGTTCCACGTGACATTTCTTAAAGGGCGCCCTGGGCCTCTACTATAGCGAGAGCTCAAACACGTTGAATCGACCCCTAGCGCCATCGAAAATGAGGGGCTTCTCAATTCTTCAACGCCGCCGCACTTAAATGCGTTTGCCTGTCTTATTCTGGTCTAAACCCAGCTAGCTTTTTTTTTTGATTAACTTACGATACATGTATGCTGAGTTAGGGAGCTAAATTTGTTCATCGCTCCTAGGATCATGGTCATGGCCTCCGGGAGCTTAATATCCTCCAGGAACTGGACCTGTCACTCCCAGGAGTGAGACAGATCGTTCCTGGGCTCTCTACCTTGGATCCTGGAGACACACTCGAAACACCCTTATAAAAGGTCCAAGACCACGTGCAGCAGCCGAATACTACTAACATCACGTGGAGGGGCCTTAACTCATCAACACTCAGCTACGCGCCGTCTTAGCGCCCACCTATTGATCAACGCTCAGAAGGCCATGATTGGAAAATCATGGTTCAAGACCCCCTATCAGGCTTATGATTGGTTTACAAGTCAATGACTAATCATGCTGCTGTGACGTAATTAACTAAGGTATCTCCCAAAAGGGTGTATTTAGTAAATGCGAATACATCGGGTCGATGATTGGCCTTCAAAGAGATTACTAAATATCCGATTTTCAACCGCAATAACGGAACCAAGAAGGTGTCGCAGTACTTATGCTCACCCTGAAATGCTGTAACAATGGGTTAATCAAGTCTTTGCACATAGCAGCGACGATTTTCGTCCTACAGGCCTCAGTCATTACTTTATACATTTGAATATTAGTGCACAGGAAGTGTAGGGACTAATCATTATTACGTGGCTGTAAAACTGCTATAGCAGAGGGGACTATGTAGAAACTGCTACATAGCAGCGTGGCGAATCGCCGGGGGTTTCCCAGAGGCGGTCAGCAGAATGCGCAAAGGAGCCCAAATAAATAGCGATTAGCGACTATGAACATAAACGCATTTGAGCCTTCGAGCCTTTAATGAGACACAAGGTATAAATTAACTTCCGGGGCAAATTTCAAATGACATATCCTACTCGATACTCTACGTAGGAAGCTCGTGGGCGTTAGCGCCTGTCTTTACTCTAATCAGAGTCGCCCGACTCCTTCCCGAATCAGTTTCTATATAGTAACGCCACAAAATCCCTGCCACTGTTCTCAAAGAACCAATATGTATCACCGTTTCTAGAGGCTACAAGAAGTCTGGGATCAGTGCTTAAAGCTCATAAGAGGGTAAAGAGGCATACCTGCATAGTTGAATCCCTCGTCAAGAATGGGCTCTGTGGGTGATAAAAAAAACTGCCTCCATTGATAGGAACGGCAACGGTCATTTGTTTAGGCATTGCCAGAAGGCCCAATCTCGGGCGAGATATTTACAGGCAAAGGGCTTTGATTGAGTTCCCAGGTTTGGGCGGGCGTTAGAGGCAAAGTTGATGGGATCAAAAAAAATGACTGTTTAACACAACCGAAACTTGTTGGAACACCCTCAGGTTAAAGCAGCCGCACCGTCTGCCTCATTTTTAATACCCCCGCGTCAATGTCTCAAAGTTATGCTCTCACGATAAGCTGATCTAAAAAGATATAAGAAAGTACAATCTAACTAAAGCTTGAAAATTTGTCCTTTACATTATTACACCCCAAATAATATCATTCTTGCTCAAGCAGCCTGATTTGGACTGGTGGCACTCTGAATGCTGCTTGTTTAGAGTCACGCCCGGTCTCGGCTAAATTAATTTCCGAATAGCCCTATACCTCCTGATCTATGCACCGTAAAGCTATAGTCCGAGTAACCTTCTATATTTGAGGCTAGAGCAAGTCTCTCTGCTTTAGTCCTCGCCCACCTTTCAGTTATCTACGGAAGTAATATTGTAGTGGTTCTCATATCATCTTATCCTTATGGAGTTCCCCTGCACGACCCATGTGCATCTAGAAGCGTGACCACAGTTCCCAGAGGACTAGAAGGCCGGTAAACGAAGGGAGAGCCCAGGAACGATCTATCTCGCTCCTAGGAGTGACATGTACAGATAGAGGACATTAAGCTCCCAGGCCATGACCATGATCCTAGGAGCGATAGTTAAATATAGCTCCCTGACGCAGCATATCGTAGATTAACCAGCAGAACAGCTAGCCGGGTTTAGACCAGAACAAGGCAGGCAAATGTAACAGCGTCGAAGAATTAAGAGACCGCTCATTTGTCCTTTATGCGCATGTCAAACGTGAAAGAAGTTCTTGGTGAAAAGACCGACATTACAGTTATCGCAAGCACCTAAAGTGTCAACTGGAGGGATCGGGATAGTTGCCGAATTGGTTAGGATAATAAAGTGCTTTGCAGCACTTAATGTCTTATGTATGCTATTTCAGTTTTGTGCAATCTAATCGGGTTACATACATATGTACGATGAATCACGCAAAGCAGTGTCCAATCGTCTCTTAGCAGTAGCCCACTCGAGCTGCTGGCTCTCTGGTATATCATGAGCCTTGTGCCCCAACTCTGACTCAGTCAAACTTCTACTTTCCTCCCACCTGGTCAACCTAGCACCTAGGTACACATCTCTTCTTTTAAAGCCACGATGACCAGCCCTTCAAGCACGATTCTTATTGAGGATGACGAACTACCCCCGAGCTGGCGGTCAGGCAATTCACAGGCCCAAAGGACGTCTCCACGTACATCTCTTGAGACCCTAATTGAACCAAACGATGCTACGAGTGGTAGCATGGAACCATCCCGCAAACGCAAAAGGGCCAAGAGAAAACAACCTGACACTCTGGTAGAACCTTCCCTCCCAAGACACTCCGATTTCCTGAGCTAATGATGGACCAGGATACCTGTTTCAAGAGACTGCGTAAGACATTTGACAAAAGAGATCAAGAAGTTGAAAAACTTGATCAGGAGGTTGAAAATCTCGAGCAAGAATTTGAAAAGCAGCAAAAGCAAGTCCAGGAACTTCAAAGCAAGCTTCTCCAACAGGAAGACCAGCATCAAGAGGAGCTTTCCCGACGACGCATTCTGGACTGCAAAATATGCTACAAGCAGCCGGATTGTTGGTATATTCTACTATGCGGGCATATGATTTGTGAGACATGCGCAGAACGACTTGATCAAAATGCATGCCCTTTTTGTAGAGCAAGCTTTTCGGGGTTTATCAAATGCTATCTATCCATTTGCAGGATAGATGTACATGTATTTTCTAATATGAGCTCGACGCATTTGGTGATTCAACTCGAAATCCTCTTTCATCAGCCTAGGAATGATTATAGTTTGCGAACACTATGAAGTATATAGTATACAACTAAAGGATAGGGTCGGGACCGTGTCAGTCGTGAACGCTCAGGTTATTTTCAATTTTCTTTCGATATCAACGTCGTCTAACAGCTCAACCTTATCACTCTACTTCTTAAATTTAGTCCGAAATAGCCGGGTTATTCTATTGTTTTTACAATTTCATGAGGTGGCTAGATAGAGTGGATAATCCGTGTTTGTCCATTAGTATGGCGTGCTAGATAACCGCGCACAAATCCCAACTTCCGGGCGATTTTAGAAAGAAGTCCCATTCTGAGGCAATAGAGGTAATGTGAGATAATCGAACTTAAAGAGTGAAATATTAAATTTATGTTGTAGAAGACGCTTATGCTTATGCACCTTGTCCACAATGCGCTTTTGCGCCTTATAACCATTACGCCAATTTCCTATGTCCGGTTAACACCGCCAGAGTCGAAGATTATCGGCATACAATATTCCAGATAATAGAATATTCTCAGGGCTCGAAAATTTCGGGCTATTAATTTTAGTGTTGAGTATCACGGTGGCTGTGTTGGGTATCATGGTGGCTGAACCTTATGGCAGGGATTGGGAACAGATATATGAGGCACCCCGCCCCTGTAAAATAGAAGACAATAAGTAAATCAATTATTTCAACATATTCTAAACTTCAAATTTGAAAGGGATCTTTTATTCCGGCTTATTTAGAGATAAAGCTCTTTAAAATTTAAATCTTATTATTTTCTCCTCGCTCTTATCTTCTTATCTAGAAATTTATCACGTCCTAGGAACACGTGTTCCAGGAACGTCAGAGCTGCTGTCCTTGAACTATTCGGGATTCGTATATGGACCGAAGTGCGGCTGAATATTTGGCATAGGAACCAACAGGTCCTGGCTGCAATCAGGAGGTCTGCACGATAGTAGGTAGCTGGATTTTATAGTGGTGGTTGAGAACCGCCGTCTATAAGCCACTGTTACATCGGGAGAGCATCTCGCTATTCCCAGTGTGGTCGAATAAGAACCCACTGCGGAGACGACTACGGTTAAGGATATCTATCATACCTAGAGGTACCCCTGGCTAATGATAACGTTCCTAACTTTAGAGTGGGGCTTCAAATCCCCAACGCACCTGCCAGCACATGCATCGCCTTGTCATCAGCGTCTCGGGCCGTTGGTGCTCTAATGCTCACATATTTTTTCTCAACCGAAAATCTGCCAAGATAATTGCGGCATTTTGTAAGGATACGGCTACCTAGGGGAATGCAAACTGTGGGAAGAGTATGACCCAAGAATGTTCATTTAGAGTACATAAGAGGATTCCATAGTAAAAGCGAGAGATATGTTGTGAGTCTTGACCTGAAACAACACATAGTCGTGGGAAGATCATATATCCCAAAAGTATGTTTTATTCCGCAAGGCGCTTAGGACGTGTCACTGCATTACCCCTCACCTTGGCTCTAGAGATATATAGTGGTAATTTTCGCTCTTTTTGCACTCTGCTAAGGCACCTCATGAGCTAAGTGGGCATTGCGAACAAATACTATCACGTGTAAGTCCTATATTCTGGTCTTGATTTCCTAAGAAATATCTCTTAGCATGACAATAGACATGTCGGCATCGAATGAGCCCCTTGCTGGAATCGAAGCAGCAGTTCGGCTTCAATGTCTGGTACAGACTGGGAGCGCAGCTGACTACGTTTCCGAATTCCTGAAGCTCCGAAGCAAAATCACACGGGAGACATTTATTGTATCCATTTTCTTCATTGGCCTTAAAAAAGAATTGCAAATTGGTCTTCGTCAATTAGGGGAGCTTCCTGACATGTGGGAAAAGATGGCAGAGAAAGCGATCGCTGTTGAACGTCAACTTACTGAGGAGCGAAGGCAGAATGGTCAGTGTTTTAGTTGTGGGCAGCCTGGCCACGTAGCACGTAACTGTTCAGAATAGTCTTACTCTATCGGCAATGAAGATCCTGTGCCCCACTTGCAGTCGATTGGGCTATCGTCAGTGCTGTTGTTGGTGCTTGAATTGGTGGTTTGATTTGTTTGCTAGATTAAAGTCCTACTAACCGTGCCAAGCCCACCAACATGGGGTAGTGTGTTGGTGGGCTTGGCACGGTTATATGTTCAAAAACCGCCATTGCACTTTTGCGCTTTTGCGCTTTTCGTGCTTTCATAACGTTTGACGTTCTTTAAATGCTACTCCCTAGCCAATGAGCATACGAATATAAGAGCACCCACCTCCTTATTTCTTAATTCTACTTTCCAGCAAGTCTAATACTAGAGTCCCGAGGCATATTTTAGGCTACAGACTAGCAGATGGCGACTACAGGCCCTCGTTCAAATGGCTCTTCTTCGAAAAGAAAATCAATGCGTCAAAAACAAGGTCGTCGCAAATCCAATTTGATGAAAAAGGCACGCGAATATAGTAGGTTGTGTGAAGCAGACGTCTGCGTCGGGATTCGCCTTCGGGAAACGGGCCAAGTGTTTATCCTATCGGCGGATGCCTCGGGATTTTGGGGATTTCTTGGGTCGCAACTGGTATGCAGGCAGAAACGAGTCACATGACCAAGGCTAACTTTTCTAGGCCTCCTATTATCCGACCCCATTTTTAATTATGGATCAAGACCTGGAGAAGGCTGAAGAAGGTATTATAAGGAAACCAAGCGAGGCAAATCTTCTAGCTTAACTACTATAAAATTAATTCCCCGGGTGTGCCTTGCGTACCCAGGGGCACGTGATCTCATCTCAATATCCCAGGATACTTTCAGCGCTCTAGGCCCTTCTATGAAGAATAAAGGCTCACAGGGAATCACATAAGAGATTGAACAAGTGGAAGCTGACATGATGGTTTTCTTCCAAGAACGAGAGAAAACTGGAACAACGTATGAAAGTCTTTAGGTGCAATGATACATAGTGAATCATTAGCGCATAGATGGTGTCTATTCCATTGGCAACCCGTAAAAGCTCGACGATAGCATCCGCTTGTTCTGAATCTAACGGATATTCCGAGAGAGTCCAGTAAAGCTTGTTCAAACTCACATCTTGAAGTTGGTCCAATTCATGTCTAGTAGCGAAGTCATACAAACGAGCATGCACCAGCAGTGTCTTGGGATGTTTGCACAGGTGGTTTCCATATCCACAATGTGGCAAAGATATCGAATTGTCGGTCTTCACCTGGATATCTTCATGACTCGCAAAATAATTTTCTTTCAAGGGAAGTAGATCCTGCGTTGCAATATCGATTTCATCTTCGCATGAAGCATGACTCGATTTATCGGCTGCTGGGATAAGGACAGAGTAGTCCCCACTGTGAAGGTACTGAAGGATATGGCCAAAGATATCCTCAACATCGTCGTCAACCACATAAATTATTTCGGGCGAACTTTTGTAACGACACCGGAGGCTTTGGATTATCCCGCTGGGCGCAGCGAATTTCTTCCCGTTGGGGCCAACCTCCAGGTATGCGAGGGGGGAGATAAAGTGACTGGGTGTTTTTAGATAACTCCTCCAGAGGAAAGGAAAGCGTACTTACTCTGGCCGTACTTGAATCATAACGAGATATTTCGTCGGTGTTATCAATTAAACTCGAGGCAGCACTATATACAGGAGCATCGGAAGAAGTGAGCAGCATGAGTTTAAATAATTGATCAGTGGCTAACAAGAAATGTGGCGTCTACATGCTACCTCAATGTGATTGGTCCAGGACGCTGACTCAGCGTGCTGGAGCAAGGCCCACGAATTTGATCGTCTTTCTTTCGTGGTCTCCTTCACCCCACTGGAACGCCCAGCCCCGCTACCTGCGTCATTTGCTAGCTGGAAAAGGGGTATCTTGGGTAGAGGTTGAGATTGATCTTGGTGTGAGAGGCTCGCCCGTATCCAGTCCTACCTTCAGTATCAAACTGGAGGGTTCAAGAGCCCCTTTAGGGACGTTTACCAAGAAATCGAGGCTAGATGAGCTTTACGACGGATCCAACTAAAAAGCTGGACATGGCGCTTCTTGTGCAGTATGCTGCATTTGGGGGGGCGGGGGCTTTCCATAGATGGAGGAAGAGTGTTTTCTGGCCTATGTTGTCCCCAGGCCGACAAAGACACAAATCCACTGCCTTAAGGCCAGTCATGTAATAGATCTGTGGATCTGCGTCCAGGCGGGCTTTGAGTCTGGAGATGTGGGTCCGTGGTTGGGAAGCTGTGGTGGGAAGGCTTTGGCTTTAGGCACTGTGACCTAGCACAGTTGATTCGAGGCCACCGATGGAAGGCAGTGGACGTGGACCCACTTTGGACGTACGTCCACGGCTCCTAGTCTAGGTGGGCTTTATAGCTGTCAACTGGCGGCTACCCTGGCTCAGTGACCATAAGGGTTCTCGGTCTTCTGACTACGGTCTATATGGGACACAAGTATTTTGATCTAGATCTCAAGTGCATTATTATCGCCTACTGCCGGCGTTTTGTCGGCCGATCATCATCACTACCGGGTTCAATTACTCGTGCGATCGAATTCACCGCCTCTTCACTCACAACCAGATCGTCGCCGAATGTCATGAATATCGTGTTCGTGCCATCCTCAATCGCCGCATCAAAGCACTGCCCCGGTGGGACCTGCCGTAGATTCTGGTCATAAAACGTTGCCTGACGTTCTCGCGCGTTTTTGGACGCCATTCGCCCAACAGGAGAGGGGTCAGATGGATCGACCACCATTTGGTGGACCAAGCGATTCCAGTCGCCGTGTTCATCACGTGCACGGAACATGATTGTCACTGCAGAATGCTTGGCTGCATCGCTCGCTCCTTCTCCTCGCTCACGAGACTTGTCTTGTTCCTCGGGCAACTTGTCTGACCCAGCTATTTCTATTCGTGTGCGCGTATCGGTCTGCGCGGGAGACTCTCGTTGTAGTGACGACGAGGGGCGCTCTACCAGAGTGTCCTTCTGCGTAGCATCGGCTATAACATGGACCTCCGGCGAAGCGTTTAGCGGTACGGACTCAGACAACCGTTCTTCCTGTTCCGATCGGGTATTCCTTATTCCATGGTGGTCTGAGTTTTGATCGATCGAGCTCGAAATTTCTGGCTGCGGTTCGAACTCGACCGAGCCTGATATTTCTTCCGGTGCCTGTTGCTGGTCCTGAGTCAGGCCAACTTGACTAGCCACGGGCCATGAACTCTGCTCTTCATTCATCTCCAACAAAGGATGATGCTGTGCTTTGAGGAAATCAATCTGAGTACCAGGTCTTGCTGTCGGTTCCTGATCAGCCGTTCGTAACAGTGCGTTTATATCCTGCTCCAGAGTTTCCTGTGGCGGAATGGATAACTTGCGGGGTTGTTGGCGCCGTGGCGTGCGGTCGTATGGTTTGAATTTAGCGCTCTCTCGCAGCGCCGCACTTTTGGTGCCCACAATCCTATAGGGGCCCGATCTTATCTCCGATGCCCCACGTCCTTCTAAAATTGCCAGTGCTTTTTCAACTTCTTCCGATGAAGAAAGCTGCGCTGCTGTTTCTGCCGCTTCATTCTCTTGTTCGTCTGCGTGCTCTTCCATATTGACATCTATCGAAGATTCTCCCCGCGGCTGCTCGTCCTCGGCATCAGCAAGACGGAGGATTTTGTTTTCCTTGCCCGTTGGTGCCATAGAGTCGTGATCTTCAAATCCAGCGGCGAGGTGTTGTTGCCTCTCATGCGAATCCATATCTGGGTGTGGTGGTAAAGAGGCCATAGATGTCAAACGAAACTCTCCTGGTGACTGTGGGGGTTGCATCAAGGCCAGTTGGTCGTGCGAGACCGTTGATACTTGTAGTTCCGTGGAGGTATACCTTGACCCAACAGAAGGCGAGGGAGGTCTCGAGGGAACAAACCCAAATCCAGCGTGACTATCTTCTGATTCTTCTTCGTCGCTGAAACCATGATCCCCCTCAATAATCTCGCCGTGCTCCAGTTCATCGGCTCCGGCTGGTTCCATATGAAGAAGACCCTGCTCATTTTGACTTATTATACCCCTACTTCCAACGAATCCAAATCCTGTCTCGGATGCTGGCTCCACTACCTCTCCTATCCGGCTGCCTTCCGAATCAATGCGCGCGATTTCCTTGCCATAATGACGGTCGGCACGTGAGGATCGGTGTCTTCGCTGCTGTCGTTGCTGTTGCCTCTGTAGCTTCTCCGCTTGCTTCTGCTGACGTCTCCCTCGGCGTGCATCTTTCAAACGTTGCCGTTCTAAGTGGCTATCCTGCCCGGCTCCTGTACCCGCAGACCCAACCCGTTCTCCTTCATCTTGCGGCGAACTATTGTTCGGAATAAAAAGCGGGGACATTGGCAAGTCTGGAGTTGGAGATATACCCGCTGTGTCGTTATTTTCACAGGGCATTGACAGCTTGCTGAAGAAGGTAAAGTAGACACTCCTCCTCACCAAAGTGGAAGTAGCTTTTCGTTCCCTTTGGAGGGAATCACCATGGAGTTGGTCGATGAAAAGGAATTGACAATCTTGCAGTTGGGCTTCGGTTTGCGGATGTCCACATCGAGATTCCTTCTTGGATTCCCTTCCACCAACGAATTGTACTGGAAGCTTATGGTCAAGAAGGACGGCCCTCAAGAAGCACTCAGTGACTTTGTTGATCAGGGATTCAATTTCTTCCCTATTGTACCGATAACGATCTGGTCGACGGGCTCTCAAAAGAGCATCTTGCGCAATTTGCCGATCTGGCGACTGCTGGATGAGCTGCTCAATTTGTGGCGACTGAAACCCAAGCCTCTTTGCGAGTACAGCCATCTCATACAGTATCATAGGCTCCACCACCTCACAATTAGGCTTCGCCGTAGGATTTTTCTTCTGAGGCTTTTTGGATAACTTCGGGTAGTGACGCATAGCATAGAGCCATAGTTGTCGATATCCAAGTTCCGCTGGGTCCCCCTGGGAGTGCGAGTAAGATCGAAACCCAGCTTCGGATGTTTGTATCAAGAACTGCGTATGGGTTGAATCAAAAGACAAGAACGCCGCACGCGTGGCGCCTCTAATCGTGGGGAATGATCTGGAAGGTATGATAAGCCGTTTGATGCAGTTCGCGCATGATTCTAGGTACCAGAGATCTTTAAAAAACGTATACAGAGATGGAATTATGCCCTCTGTTCTCTTTAATCGCTTCCAAATTGAGGTCCGCTCGGATGCTGTGAAGTTTGAAAAGACTTCGCCACTGTGTACAAGACCTTTCACGGTGGTTCTATCCTTCGAGGAGACTCCAGGTGCCAGGAGTTGCAATGTTTCCACCGTATGAGGGTCAACTTTGAGCATCTTAGCACGATCGTGTCCCACGAGTGAAGACCAGTATTGCCGTAGCCTAGTCAGCGCGTGAACTATCTCCTACGAACGTAATCAGCATCTATGTTTTTTTAAGGGTCAGACGACCTTACCTCGTCGCAGCAAATAGCCAGAGCCTGCGGAAGAGATCCGATTTGCATTCCATGTATCATCAAGGAGGGCAAGCCGAGTAACGAGTCAAAAGCAGCTCGGACGCTCGGATGAGACTCGAGTCCGCGAAGCCGCCTGGCTTTGTTGTCTGACAGCCGCGCCAACCATCGATTTTCGAAGTGTGAATTTGCTTCATATCGATATTGCCGAACTTTCAGGTAAATCTCACCATCGCTTGGAACTCTCTCGTTGGAATATTCATCGACAAGGCTTGTTTGAAGATCGGGACTAATGTCTTGGGGTTGTCAAAACTGCGGGAAAGCATGTGGTGGATTTCTGGCTTACCATCCAAATACAAGTCAACAGTCCACCATTGGTCGATCGATGGTAAATAGTGTTCTCCGGCCTTTAATCGATGTTGGCCATGAAGGCACTGTATGGAACCAGTGGAGAAATGGAGGTGTGGGTAGCGGCTCGGTTGATCAGTCATCATGTCCCCGGCGTTTACTCGCCCTGCTTGAAGAGCCTCATGGAGATGCTCTCTTGACACAACAGCGCTCACGTGGTTGTATATATCGAGTCTTCGACAACCTTCTTTGTCAAATATCTCACAGAGTCTTTCCACATTTTTTGTGTTCATATGTTGCGAGATGGATGGGTGGGGGGTAATCTGGCTGATGTTAACCTTGGCTGTTCCTTGGTAAGTCCGACACCTTTCTGTCAGGATCTGCAGCTCAGGATCTGTGTATATAGACTCGTCCATGGTGCTGGTGAGGCAGAATCTACGTAGCAGTAGAGTATCGGTTGTTTATATTTGACTGGTCTTGGCCTCACAGAATATAGGGTCCACCTAGCTGATTCAGCGTCCTGGTGACCAATGTGACTGCAAAAGCTGGGGGTGGCCCCCAAAACAAATTTAGTTCCATTAATACAATTGCATTATAAATAGGCCTCTTCGCCTTCAAGCGCTATACGTTTCCACCTCATTTCCTTTCCGCACCTCTTGATCTGGTCCAAATATGTCGAAACAAGATAAGCACTGCACGGCGATTGACTTCAAGAGCTACCAAGAACGACTTGCGAATAACCCATCAGGAGAGGCACCCTTGAGCAAACAGCCACACCAGCTTGATGCACCCACCCAATTGGACAGTAGTTCCAACTCAAAAAAGAGAAAAACGTCTCCCCGGAGCGAACATACACGAAAGGTTGTGAGTGGAGGCCCAAAACGCTTTGGCTTACCTCAGGTGTGCGAGGAAGGTACATATCTCGGGTTAATCGTGAGGGAGGAATCACCCTGGGACACTTATCGTCGGACACTCAGGTGTAATCTGGCAGGTGAGGTGTTCATTGCAGCTCGCCGTTCCCGTCCGTCCCAGGTAGTAGCCATTCGGGAGTACACCAAAGGGGACGTGGCTAAAATGCGACGACTGTATGATATCCTTGACCACGATAATGTATTGACGGCCCGAGAGTGCTTCGTCAATGAAGGATGCATGTACGCTCTCGTCAACGACCTCCAGCTCACTTTGGAGCAGCTTGTGGGGTGTCGGTCTCTCTATCCTACGGAGGCGGAATTAGCTTCCATGACTTGGCAGGTATGTGGCTCTTGACATTTCAAGTATTTTAAGCTCACGACAGTGCAGATTTTGGATGGTTTATGTTACCTCAATGAAACTGGATTAGAACACCAGTCTCTGACATGCCGGAATATTCTTCTCGGCCTAGATGGCGTTATCAAGATCGGTAAGTGGCAATTGCCTCCTTCGTTATGATTATTCTAACCCCCTATAGCCAGCTTGGAGATGTGCGTGGAACGTCCGCCGGGTCAGGCACGGAATGTATACATCAAAACTCTCGCTTCCATTACCATGGAAATCATGCAGAAGTATGTGAAAGATGATGGAATGGTGGGAGTAGATGACGTGGATCGTTGGCCTGTCGACTCGGATGCCTTTGGGTTCCTTTCCGCCCTCTCGACAGCAAAGTCTATTGAATCTTTGAAAGAGGTACCCAAGCCAATATGTCACGAGTAGACGAATATAAAACTAACATTTATCAGCAACCGCTTGTCCGCAAAGAAAGTCGATTGGTAGGAGAGTTGATGCTTCTTGCTCGGTCTGTTTTAGTCTCTGCAAGGATGTTCTATTCCTACGAGAGATAGTAGGAAACGATATCTTTCAAGGAATTGTGAGTATTGGCTTGCTCATGGTTTTCAAAGGTTCCGTCATATACCCGTAACTTTCAATCATGTCGGAAAGGCTGTCAGTAAATGCATCAAGCCTGCATCCAGACAATATAATCTATCAGCTCGTGTGCTTCAGCAAAGAGCTGTCGGTAAAGCTCTAATCTTGGGTACTGAAGAAACTAAAAACCTAGGAATGCTATATTTGTTCCTGTAGGTCCTTAAACGGCGGCTAGGTCCTAACTATTCAGAATATCACGTACAAAACCAATAATTACTAGTTATGAGTGAAGGAGATCGTGGGCCCAGAATTTCGTCTGAGAAATTGAGACGGGAATAAGGCGCCATTCCTAAAATGAGACGTGGCTGCCGCATAAGGGACTTCATACATGCTGCGTGATTGACTCATGGTGGCTACGTGATTGACTCATGACCGGCCCGTCGGGAGGCCACAGCCGACCGAAATCCTCCAATAGACCACGATCTTTACCACGAATTTATTGAAGAAATTGAGGACAGGGACCGAGAAAGTGGTGCCATTCGCAACCACCAGCCAGCGCGCGTATCGAGAAGACAAGGATTGGTTGTAGGACAATCCAATAACGTTAGCTTAGGGGGTCATTTGGAGATAAATCTGACTCAGCAATTGCAACGGCCCCTCCCTCTGGGGCACGGTTCCCTACGGTCTAAGAGCAAGAGAGAGACGATGACATTGTGTAATAATATGTTTGACTCAACACCTGCTAGAAATAATCATGGCCTTAGAATCTCTGGAGAAAGATCATGTGGGAAGAAGCAATTCCAGACAGAGACTTGAGGTTGGGAACCACCCATCTTTCTAGCTTGCATGAATTTGCTTCATTCCCCACGGGCGCCTCTTGGATGATGTTTAGTTGGTCCTGGGAAAAGACGCTATCACCTCCAAGCATGAGGTCTACTGCCATTGACTCAAACGATCGATAAAGACTGGTTAGAGCTGGGTAGCGATTGAGAACATAAATGGCCAACGTGTCTACCATTTTGTTCTGAAAAGCTGTTCTTCTACCTCTATTTCAAAGTCAGCAATACAACCATTCCATAGGGCATAAATGGGCTTACATTTGATTTGCCAAGTCTTCACTGGCTAGTAAAATCACACCAAGTCCCATGCAAGTAGCAGCTTTCCACCAACGCTCGCCCCAGCGGCACTGATCACTCAAATAGTCGCGATCTGTTTTTTGCGGCACGAATTGGTTCCCATGTAAAGCCTGTAAGATAGAATCTCTGGCGATCGTAGGGATTGCCCGACGTTGTCGGTTAAGCGGAAGACCGTTTTTCTCACTTTCCTTCAAATCATTGACATGATTTTCGAAATGAATATGGATCCAAATCTGGGCAAGACGGCGATTCATATCGTCTGACTTCGAAACTGAACAAGTGAGCGAGTTCAGGTACCTCAGATATGACACGCACGCCGTCAGGGACGAATTCAAGTCAACACGAGGTAAAGTAGGCAAGTGACAGTTGAGTAAAAAAGACTTAAACGAGGCAATCGGGCCGTCGGATCGTATAATTGTGATCAAACTATCACCGCAGTCTTCGACATCTCGAGCTTGTTTTGCGCTCATTGTCTCGCCAGTTGCAATCTGACATATTGTTTGAATGCAGTCAACGTACTCAGCTACCTGGGTCCGGTTATCGACTGGCTTGTATTTGTGAAAGGTTCCTCTTTCGATCTCTTGTACTTTCAGAAGCTTGAGATCTGGTGAAGTGAGGGCTCTTCTCTGGTGGTGATTCCCAAGGCCGAAAGCACTGAAATTATCTTCACTGGGCTTTGAATACTTGAGTTGTTCTTTTTCGTTGATCACGATGGGTTGGATTTCTGTGTTTCCACATTTCGCAAAGGCATATACGCCTGGACTTGCCGTTCGGAGACCTATTGTCATTGTCTCTTTGTTGCTGTCCGTGGACTGCGTCAACTGTAAGCTCCCATCTGATGGCAGAGGGACTTCTGGCCGTTTTGAATGAAACTGAGGGGCATGTTTCAGTAAATCCTGACGCTCAGTACAGTCTCCTACGTTGATAGAGCTGCATTGTGAGGTAGCCAGATATTTTTCATTGTGGAGTGCCTCTGGTGTGAGCCAGGCATCCCAATCAACAAGCTCATCATCGGAAATATCGGGTCCAGGGGCACCATGAGAGACTAAACTGTCTGGGTCAAATAATACCATTATTTGTATGCTGGTCAGCGACACTAAGAAATTAATGGTCAACTTCTCGCAATGGTGGGCTTCAAGAGGGAACGTCTGGATATTAGAAGAATTGCCTCGTGTTCTGTCAAGTAAAGTGTGAAGAGGAACAGACACTGAATTCGGGATAGCTGGATAAATAAAGGAAGAAAGCGAATGGCCAGAAAATAAAATAAACAATGGCACACAGGGTTTTCAAGCGTCCCCAAAAGTCGCTTCTTCAAAGGTGACAACTGGGAGCCGTTTTGGTTGCGACCCTAAAAAGGTGTCGCAACCTAAACGGCAATTAATTGAATCATTTGACCACGATTTTCCTCTCATGGCCACAGTTTTCCCAACCCACCAAAAAAAGGGGACCGTTGAAATAGATTTTGCCGGTCGCCATGCCCTAATGAAAATACTCGTCAACGCAACAGGAAGGTCAAGGTCAAGGTCAGAACGGAATCGCTTTCTAAGAAACCGTGAGAATTGAAACAGAAGCCGATCAGGAAATGGAGTACACCCTGTTTACAAATCCTGAATTGTGCCGTGACTGGAATAAACAAGAATTGATCACAGAAGCATAGAGCATACGCTGTTCCTTGGACCGGAGAATACACTGATGAATCGGTTTACGATGACGGTGAAGAACAGATCGGGTGCAATGGTTAAACGTTGAAAAGGGGCTATTTGTTTCTGAGGGCGGTGAATTCTATTCAATCTGTGGCCAATTGGTCATTCGCTGGCCCCACCCGCCCCATCTCCCCCCACTTGACAGATTGGTCCTTCTCGTTATGAAGGTTGAAACTCCGTCTCATACAACCTTACTCTCTGTTCGAGGTGTTTACGAACTAATTCTCTCAAACTATCTCGTACTTCATGTGATGCGGATACTAGGAAGTTAGCGTCTGGTTTGTTACTCAAGGTGATGGACTTACCCATAACCAGAACCTCACCGCGGTCTTCATGAGTGTTTGGCAGCCGTTTTATGTTTCGCCCGGAAGCCTCTTCTGATATAATTTCATCATATCGAGGCTTTCCATTGAAAACTGTCGCGCGGCGATGCTGGCCAAACGGCTTGCCATGTTCTATCATCTGGTTTGATGCCACAAAAAAGGACATTTCGAGTATCTGTATCACATTATTAGCGCGAGTATGGTTAAACATGAACAGCCAACCCACATAGCCATCATCCAAGATATCATCGCTTAACAAGCTGTTCAGAAGCGGTTGGGCTGCAACAGCAATATCTGAGAAATTCAGCATCGTTGGTTTGCTCTCTGAACGTGGAGGCCGAACTTACCCAATGTTTGGACCTCCCACACGAAATGTACCCGGCGCACATGTGACGTGCAAGTGTTGTACCCGTACAGGAGCTTTTTAAGGTAAGATATGACACCTGCTATACCGAAATCGGTCGCAATTGCCAAGACGCATTCGTAATGGTCTACGGATTTGCTGACTCCATACGGCCCGCTAACAAATGCTGTCAAGGAAGTATAGCCATCCAGGGCTGTACGATGGTGAATAGTCTCAGTGAGCCCTCTTCGAGGTTGAACAAAAAGCTCCAGGACATCCTGCTTTTCTGGCGACCAAGATGTCACCATGAACGGGTGTGTCTGGGCCCAGGAGAATAGGCTTGCCGCGGGTATCCAGAGACTTATGTATTGGCCTGCCTCGACATGTAGGGGCCTTGTAAGTGCAATCCTTACTTTCAGCGGTGTTGCCTCTTTGCTCTGTATCGGTGTTTGTTGCACCCGATCACATCTGATAGAGGCACGAGAATAGGGACGTGGGGGGAAGACACCGTTCCTAACGATGAAAAGGAAAAGTTCGACCAGCAATGCAAATAGCATTGTGCCAAGCGGAATGTAAACATACAGCCGGGGCAGCAGAGTACCGGATGGTAGATGCCGCCATACAGAATATATGCAAGCTGTGGCCAGGGCTTGGTGTAGTCGAAGGAATGGCTCGTAAAGAAAACGGCGAATGAAAGGGAAGGATGACAATAAAATCGCGGCCATAATCACAGAGCCCTGAGAAGGATTAGCGCTACTAAATCTGACAGGGTAGGTTGAGTGAGAGCGATGACAAACAATTAATGCGAAGAGGTTGGGCTTCTCGCGAAGTATCCAGCTCTTCCGATCAGTTATCATTGCCATGATGATATGTAAACCAAGAAGAATGCCAGTCATCCAACCCACAGCCCGATGGATGCGCTTGCACGCCATCAAAGAAACGCCCATGGCGTTTGCAAGGAATCCCAGATGGTGTGCCAAGAACAGGAAACTCATGTTGATCACTGAAAGGGTTCCGGCGCGGTCTCTTGCCATTGCTGTTGACGGAGTCTTGAAGGCAACAAGAAAAACGTTTGTTACAGCGTACGCGAGATATGATAAGGCATCTGCTCGAGTGCAAGGAGCAATCAGCCTATGGCGGCCCCACAAGTATGGATATGTTAAGTGTTTCGTAATGAGGAACGACAAAACTCTGAGTAGATTCAGAAAGGAGGGGGCTATGCGAATGAGAAAGAGCGTTGTCAGTAAGCACCCCACTGCAATGGCGTAAAAGATCGTGATTTCCATTGTCAGTCAGGACTTGGGTATCACATATTTTTCAACTATTGCAAGGAAACCACGGTGCTTTATACTCCCAGGATAGTAAACTTCACCAGTAGGATGACTAATATTTATACCGGAAGCAACAACTCGTTCAGCGTTACCACGTTTATTTCTCAGGCACCCATATCGCTGCTTGGAACCGTTGTTACTCTAAGGTGTATATCTCTCATGATATAGTCTATTGCAGGGCGGCTCATCTTCCTTTCCCTGCCCCAATTTGGCGGCTCTTCCCGGTCAAGCTTCGAGCTTCTTCCTGCCTTCATGAAGCTCACAATGATATTGTGGACTACTGTGGTATTTGGCTTGGCACAGCCTCTGAAATACTTCTTGACATAGCAAGTAAGAGAGTGAAAGGAAAAGCAACAACTGTTTTTCACAAAAGGTCTATGGGCAAAAGCATACTGCAAGAAGGATTGAAATACACTTGCATATTCTAGTATACAGCACTTGCGTTATAAAGTGCCTATCGTTGCTCCCTGAACACTGTCTCCTCCTTGGTTTTCTCCAAATCACGATCTGTCATCACAGTCGGAGTCGGGTAATGAGAGCTCTGGCAAATCAGCGCTCCGCCTGGTAGATGATGCCATGTAGTTTACATACCAATTGCGAAGTAAGAAAAGCCCAAAAGCCCGAAGCATCCGCCGACAAGATATGCACCTGACCGGTCTCCCGCATGCGAATACCTACGCACACATCTGCGCTGCACATCCTACTATATTCGCATGCCTTTTTCATCAGACTTGTTTTGCGACGGCATTGTTTTTGCCGTATCAATTTGCTTTTCGAAATGACATCCTTGGACCTGGTAGCCTTAATAGCGGCCATTGAGCGCATTGCCTTGATATCTGGGGGTACTTAGGAGAAGAGAAACCTATGTAGAAAACATAGATAGCGGGGACTCTTAAAAATTAGGTCCGCTAATAGGAAAGGGCTCAATAAATATAATTGTTATTGCACGAAGGGGAGTCATCAATCATGGAACGCGAAAAGACCACGAAAAATGGTCGTTTATGTGTTGAACTCACAAGGCGGCCCCCGCAAGACTAGAAGGGCAATCACCGGTGTTATTTGCGGTCATCAAATGGGTGCGGCAACGTGAAAGCAACCGTACTTTCAACGTTATTGACATGTTGCCCGCCATACCTTTTACGTGACTGCAACGTCACTACAGCATACCTTCAGCACCAGCAAACCTTCATGTTGTGCATATACGTGATCTCAAGCAGCCGGGCAAATGAATTCATCATCGGTTAAGTTTGCATTAATTATGTATGAACGAATCAATCAGTTTATTATTCTTTTCGGCCATTCTATACGCCGGTGATCAATTTAATTAATTAATTAAGCAATATGATTTCCTCGAACAAGTAAAACACTCAGCTAGTAACTCCTTTCACGTTCGACATGCGCATAAAGGGCAAGGACCGTGAGAACTAGCACTGCCCTCAAGAACTGTTGACTTCCTAGTTACTCAACGCTTATCGAGTTCGTCGTATGTAATGGTCAACACACGTCCAGGATCAACCAATCCATCCGATTTCCACAAACATTTCTTGAAGGGCATCCGTTTCCTTACTCTACTATGACGAGAGGTGGCGCGGGGAAAGCAAGCAAAAGTTCTTGTCTCGCTCGACAGTTGCCTGCATATGACGAGTAGGGAGCAGAAACCTGGTGGTTCTGGTTGTGATGGCAGCTGAAGGTCGCTTATTAAGCGGTCCTGAATCATGACGTATTAGGTAAGCCTCAATGGTGCATTTATCAACACACGTGACCATATTGGGAAATGACGTGATAAGACCCGCCAAGCCTGCCAAACAGCACTGTGTGACTCATACCAGGCCCAACAACCAGGTCCCAGGGTGTGTTTGCATTTTCTGCCGGGAGGAATAATTTCTGCCTTGCTCACTGAGCGCTCACTGAGCGCTCTGAGCGCCCCGCAATTATGCTATAAATTAACATTTATCATTGGTCCATAATACTAGTCACATGATAACAGCTTTGACTAATCCCGTGTGATTAATTCACAAAGATCGTTTTTCCTTTCCTTAACAACTCACAACAAGACCAAAGAATATGGTCATTCACTTCAACTATGGAGGTTGAATTCGTCAAATCATCGTGAAGTTCCTTTCATGCCCTCAGCCACTTGCAAAATGTTGTGCAAATCCTTCTATCCCATGTGTTTCGACTTTACGAACACAATGAATCCCACGATCAGAGGAGGTGAGCAGAGGGTGAGCGGAGGGTGAGCCGAGAAAGAGTGGCACCCACTTTGTCCTCGCAGTTGGCGTTGCTCCCCTCCTCCCCCAAAGTGCATCAGCGATTTCTAAGTGCTCTCGATATCCGTTTATCACTTGCCATCAAATTCCTTGGTCCTCTTCAGAAGCTTTTACCCTTGAAATGCTTCAGATCAAGTTTTCTCTCAATGTGAGCTAGCCACCCAATCGGAACTCGCACCATCTGACTCTTCCTTTAGGTCAATCACTATGGAGAACAAAGGAGCTTCGACTTCTTACCTGGAGAAAATTCAGAGAAAGAGGTAGGCCTGACTCTACTTAGGACCTGACGCTTATTAACACTGTCATAGATTCTAGACGCAGTCCGCATCTCTTGTAAACTTCAATCGATGTTGCCCATCGAAACGGTCATAAGTATTTACAAGCAGATTCAAGCTGATGCAGACTGTTTAATCGATTATGAGGTGAAGCACAACAGCTCTGGACAATTTTCTTCATCGGCCATCGATGGTAGCCCAAATCAAGGCCATCTTGCATTATCGTCAGACTCGGTGGTTCCACCGAACGACCAAAACTCGTCCGGTAAAGAAGCCCAGAAACACAACGTCTCGAGGATTTGACTTAATTTACCTTTGTTTTCTAGATGTATCCGTCGATACCCGTAATCAATCTTTTCCTAACGATTTCGACCAGTATCTCCCGGACGGCCCAAACATAAACTCACCAAACAACTCGGATGTAACTTCTCACGACTCCGCCATCGATTTAGACGATGACTACCAATATACCTCGACGCGGCCTGGATCTTCAAAAACCTTAGGTACCCAATATACGAAGAACGAGACGCATACTCGTTCGGTCAGCCTAACGAGTCCAACGATTGGGCGACTGGAGAGGTCAACAAAAGTGACACCAGAGGAAATTGAATCGAGAGGCGCAACACCCGAACGCTTCCGACAATCCTTGTCGAGACCCCAGCCGACAGTTGAAGATGCTCCCGATGAGGACGAAATTGCTGCTATCAATCCAATTGGCTCTGACGACATCACCTCGAGTGAACGATACTCATTGGAACCACAGCAACGAGCCGACTATGCTCCTAGCAATGCAAGTGGTAGTGACCTTGATGATTGTTCAATTTCGAATGAAAGCTTTGGGGAATCGGATATTAACTTGGCCATTGGTGATTCTATGAGGTTTTTAAGTGAAGTCGAGAATCCGGTCGACTTTACCTCGAATCCCCTAGGTCGCATTTCCACATCTATCTCTCCGCTTAATAATAATGGCCTGTCTGCGCTGCCTAAGAAGCTTTCAGATGCGTCTCACTTGCCCTTGTCAATTGGGGGTTTTCAGGCAAGCTCCAAGCGGAAGCTTTCCCTTGCTGTTGAATCTCAATCAGACCAAGCCTCCAGGAACCTCAGGCCCCGCCTTGCCCTCGAGCAATCAGAGGAGCCTGAGCAACCAGAGGAGCCTGAGCAACCAGAGGAGCCTGAGCAACCAAGTGTAGCAGTTGAAGATTGTGAACCGAATGAACCTGATATTCTGGAATCGGTATATTCCCGACTGACTTTGCAACAGCTGACGGAAGTCCAGCGCACCGGCGAACGCCTTCATTCACACAACTTCGCTGCCTTTTTAGAACAGTACTCCTGTACCTGGAAGGTCTCTGGTTTCTGGAGCGGCCCTTCCTGGAATGACTCAAGCTCCTCGAATGCCCCTCAAAAGCCCAATCGTGCCAATCTTATGACCTATTTAATGCGCCTGCAAAATGAGAATGACATGCATGATGTAAAGCTACGTGTTGCTCGATGTTCTCTGTTTCTATTTTTTGTCAGAGAAATCGAGTGTGAACGTCAACGGGGCACAGCAGAGACTGCTCTTAAAAGAAATGTCGTCAGCACGCTTTGCAACTCGAGAGGCCTGACACCAGTCGAGAAAAGAAAACTTCACAAATCTTTCCACAATGAAAAGAAAATCGGTGAGTATTGGTGGTGGTGTGTGTACTACTTTGGCCCCAGCTTTCTTATTCGGTGCAGCAAAGAAGCAGGCAAAAAAATGTGAGAATTCTTTCAGTACAGTATCATCCCCCCTCAACTGACAGGTATGTAGAAACAATTCCCGCTTCCCGCTGGATGCTATGATTGCATACGCCCTGCATGGGAACCCTCCTGCCGCAAAGCCTTACCCCGCCCTTGATGAGGCCGTGGTTCATTTGCTGATCACAGGCAAGTTTTCCGAGAAGTTCTCACTACAAGACGTCCAAAAGTGGGGGGAATCCCCCGCCACAGAATCTATTGCGCTTAAGGCGTGGCGACCTTTTAGTACTGAAGCGGTCACTGAGGAGGCTCTCGCGAACCTAAACGAATGGAAGGCCAACCCTGCAAATCGCATGCTAACTTTCTAACCCATTCGCGAACCCTGTGGTTCCCTCTTCTGCTGAGTCATTTTGGCGTAGCGTTACCTACGTGAATGCTTAAGGGTCCTGGTACAGTGACATTCGAAATCAGTTTTAACTCCACTCTCACGCTCTTTATCTCCCTTGGACCCACCCAGTTACACTAGTCTACAATAAGAAATCATGCCGCTGACCTTCTATTTGTTGATGAATCAGCATATAGTACAGTGTTATATTATAGCAGAAAAGTATAGGCAAGAGCATGATATAAACTCAAATCAAATGAAAGATGCTTAGACAGATCAAGATATGAGATCACCATAATCTATATTATTGCCTCATCGAAGACACATCAACAAATAGAAGGTCAGCGGCATGATTTCTTATTGTAGACTAGTGTAACTGGGTGGGTCCAAGGGAGATAAAGAGCGTGAGAGTGGAGTTAAAACTGATTTCGAATGTCACTGTACTCATAACTATTGATGGGCAGCATGGATCCCCGGCCGAAGCGGGCGGGTGCATGCAGGTCGCGGTCAGCAGCTCGGCACGGAACGAGCTGGTGGGGTTTGGAGTGGCCATCGAGAAACGACCACCTCGAAATCGAAAGCTCAAACACAAAGCGCTATCCATCACCTTGGCTGCAAGAGCAGAGCAGAATCCATTCTCTGCGGAACTGGCAGCCATGGCACATGTGTTGAACACGGCGACAGGACTGAAAGACTACAGGATCACGCTGCTCACAAGCAACAAAGCGGCGGTTCTCACACTCAGGAACCCCCGACAACAATCTGGCCAGGGGTTCGTGTGTCGGATATACATGTTGATTAAAAGGCTGCAGAGAAACGGAAACCATGTTCAATTGCGCTGGGTTCCTGCCAGTGAAGACAACAAGCTGCTAGGTTTGGCTAGAGTACAGGCAAGAACCTCGACACAAGAAGATGCCTTCCTACAAGAACACGCCCCGAGAATGAAATCGACCACACTCCATCTCGCACGGTCTCAAGCAGTCCCTACCTTACCGGCGGACGTCGGAAAGCATGCCAAACGAGTAGATGCCGCACTTCCAGGTAAACACACGCGACTGCTGTATGACCGCTTATCGTGGAAAGAAGCGACTGTGCTAGCCCAACTTCGGACTGGCATGGCGAGACTGAATGGATACCTCTTTCGAATCAACGCGGCCGACACGGACCAGTGTGCGTGCGGACAAGCCAAGGAAACTGTGGAGCACTTCCTCTTTCGATGTCGGAAGTGGACCGCACACCGGACGGAGATGCTACAATGTACCGACACTCACCGAGGAAATCTGTCCTTTTACCTGGGAGGGAAGTCCCCTTCCGAGGATCAAAAGTGGACGCCAAACTTAGAGGCAGTACGGGCCACAATACGATTCGCCATCGCGACAGGCCGACTCGAGGCCACCTAACCATGCCGACGAGCATAAATCACCCCTTTCACTCTCCTCTCACTCTAGCCTCACCCACCAACCACCTCGTGCTACCCGTGGTGGACGCGCTTCAACTGCCGAAGATAGGATGTTGAACACTTGGAGAAGCGCCTTCAAGCCAGTCTACTAACCGCATTACTAACCCACGAGCATCCGCTGCGACACTGCATGCTGAGAATGACAAATGCGCCAAGATCTTGTGTATGGGCTCCAATGAGTCACAGAATTGTATATAATGTGATATGTATAGTAGTTTAGCGATAGTTGCCCTTTCGGCTCAGCCGCCGGGCGTTAATGAATTGTGTGTGTGTGTGTGTACTCATAACTGGGCAGAACCATGGTGTCAAGAGACTGGAGAGAGGCAATAAAATGCATGCCCGGCGATCGAGAGACTAAAACCCGATCGACTAGTCCTGGGAGATAGCCTCGTCAATCATTTTAATAACACAAATTGAAATGTAGACAAGCGTGGGCAACAGAAAGAAGGGTTGATGCATATTAACTGGGCAAAAAGCTGGTGTAAATCCTTTTTAGAGTGAGGCATCATGTTGATAAACGATAAGATACAACAATTATTTGGGAGTCGACCGAACCTGCATTATACTCTCGCACCCCCAAGGTCTCTGGCCCGAAATTAGTTCAGCCTGGTTGTAGGAACCACCTCCGCTCCATTGCGAGCCCTTGAGCGAGACTGGAGAACTTGGAACTTACTAACCTCCTGTGATTCACTAGTACTGTGAACAACGAACGCATTATCAACGTGAATGTCTGCTTGCTTCCCTCAATATTTTTCCTACTGTGCAGATAGGTCCAAGGAATGTCATA
This sequence comes from Penicillium solitum, assembly GCF_028829755.1. NCBI lineage: Eukaryota > Fungi > Ascomycota > Eurotiomycetes > Eurotiales > Aspergillaceae > Penicillium > Penicillium solitum. The sequence continues at coordinate 516,924 of NW_027072122.1, forward strand.
AAACTTGGTTTGATAGATGAATGCAACCTCCAGCTTCATACCAGTTGAAGAATTTGTGAAATCCGATCCTAGTAAAGAACCACGCAGACATAGTATGAGCTGAGGAACTGGGAAGTCAAAATGTGGTTAGCGTATCTCTTACACTTGCTGAGAGTGCCACTAGACCAAAACAGGCACAGTGTGTGTTTCCCACCCAGTCACCGCTATTTCCTGACATTATTCTGCCGGACCAAAAACTACTCTACATTACGGTGGATCGGCATCACGTGACCCATGCTCCAGGCATAGACTTAGAAGTGGAGATCGGAAGTAAGGGCCAACCATGATGGTCTCAGCAAAGCCTGGATTGAATCTATGCCAAGAATCTCAACTCCTACGGAATTGAGATTAGCGGCTTCAATGCAGTTTGACATGCAGAGCACTTATCAGCTATTTTAATCCAGACTGCTTTCAGTCAATGGGCTCTGGGAAAATTGATTTTCTCCTCATTTGAAGCTGATGTATTTTTCCCCAAGAGTCTATTATCTTCGGTGGTTTCTATTACAATAAATCCCAGACACTATGAGAGAAAACGTCTCATTTCCAACTGCTTAAGCGAACGCTTCAGTATATGTTCGTTGTCATAATGCAGCAAATGAGAGGCGATGCTTCCGTCTGATGGGTTGATCTGCCAATCGGATTGCGGAGTGTGCTCAGGAGGTGGGTCTCCAAGACTGGGTTCTTTGTTATGGATGATTATATCTACTGCGAGTAAGGATGTGACAGGAGAACAAATATAAGCTAAATAATTCCCCTGAACCCTAGGACTCACTAATTTTCCTAAATCTCTTATTTCCAGTGCCTTCTCTTAGATCCAAGCCTCTACCCGGAAAGCGCCTGCTACTTATCCAATCCCGTAATGCCGAAGAATAATACTCTGCCCGAGCTCTTCCCTAGGGAAAAGGGATCGGGTATACGGTATCTGGAAACAGACTCGTCGACAAAAAAACACCGGCGAGTTTCTCTGGCCTGCATTGAGTGTCAGAAAAGAAAGTCCAAGGTTAGAAAGATCGTTCCTCTATCCGAGGATAGACCTAACCTAGTGTAGTGCTCTGGTACGACCCCATGCACGCAATGTACGACCGAAGCTCGCCAGTGCTTCTATAATCCAGCCGGTGATCGGAGAAGTAAGGCTTATACCGCCGAGTTGTTAAAATTCCGTGTCACCCTTTACCGAATGGCTGCAAAGCTGCGCTCTGGGACTCCGGAGGAGATATCACGGTTGATTTGGGGGATCCAAAACCTGCCAACAGATCAAGATGCAGTCAATTATCTTGTTGACGGAGCCTCATTGTGTGGAAATCTGGGAATTCGTTAAAATATGCAGTGGTATAGATCAAGCCACGTCTAACATCGAGGGAAAGGAAGCATTGAAGTTCCAAACTGGGGCATTGTTATTTAATTATCAATAAATCATTGTTAATTACATCTATCCACTAGGAACGGAACATCTAGCTAGCCAATGATACTTCGTATTTGCCACCCCCGTTTTAGCTTAGCAATCGCGTGTCCTCAGCAATCTTTACCATTGCCGCCCCTCTTTAAGCAATTAGTCAATTGCTACAGTAAGTTACCGCTCTAATGCTCTGACATAGATCAAAATCCGAAAATAAGTTGCCAAGCGTTCTCCGTGTGGCCATTATTTGAGGGCTCCTAAGAGACTCATTCATTCTGCCAAGTTCTCCTTGTGTTGTCGCCACATCCTAATATCAATTGAAGGTGGCACATTCTGGCCTTGGGATTGTCCGAACAACTCAAAGGCAAGTAAAACCATGTCCTTTTTAGCCCGAAGCATATCGAATGGACCCGGTGGAGTGCCTTTAACGTATAGAGCAGCGCTGCGAACTTCTTCCTCAGTGAACCAGCAATGATCGAGATGCTCTTCACTGATCTTGACAGAGCATTGACCAACTGGCTTTTGTATCTCGCCAGACCAGACTCGTTGCGCCATCGCCTCTTCGTTGTCGTTTATAATGAATCCGAACGTGCGCATAATGACTCTCTTGCCGGCCTTTCTATCTTCGTGATAGAAAGAACACGTGATAGCATCTTTAGAAAATCCATCAGGCCAGATTGCCGTCTCCTCCTCGCTTTCTCGGGCGGCAGAATAGCCGATAGTCGGGTCCTCCTTGTTTGGACCTCCTCCTCCTGGCTCCCAGGTATCACCCCATGAGCTATCTATGCCGTTTCGCTTGATCAATAAAGCTCTTGGCTTGGATGGGCTATCGGGGTGGTAGGAAAATTTGACAGCCATAGCTGTGAAGCGTTGAACGTCGGGATACAGTTCCTTCAGACGGTCGAGAGGAATATTGACAGTGACCGCATCGATCCGCTCGGGAACGGAGCGGTACTCCGAAAGGGGATCGACGTTGCTTATCACAGTCGACATAGCTGATTATGGGGGAAAAAATTTTGGACTTTGGAAGGGGGTCATGGCACTTATATAATGCAACTCTTGATATTATGTGAGATTACAAAAATTTACAACCATGTTGCCTAGACTCCCACCAACGAGAATACCCATGCTACGGTTTCGGTAACCGCAATTGTTCTAGTATGAGACTAAAGAGCTTATCAGCAGATCTTTACTTTGTCGAAATCGTAGGGTGAGGGGACGAGTCGTGAACGAGAACCTTTTCCGTGACCGGAGGAATCTTAAGGGTAGAAGTGAAGATTCATTTTATTACGTACTGTAAATACCCATTTTTGGTCGATTAGGCTTGTGATTTTAACTGATTGCTGGAAGTATATCGTCGTTGGTAGGTTAGGCAAAATAATTCAAGATTCTTGTAATCTCACATGACACAAATATAGAAAGTCTATGCGATGGATGAGATAACCTGCTTCTTTTTGGCTCAATAGGCACGATAAGTTACAACTGTCACCAACCGTGTAGACCCTTTCCCTTGGAGTAACCGCTAGTCGATGAGATGTGAGAGCATGCAAGATATAGGAAACGACTGGTATGAAACGAAGAAACGCTTTGCGGAAACTCCACGCTCATAAATTGAATATGGAGGAAGAAGCGACCACACTGGAACCAATGATGAGACGGACACTACAACTTTGTACGTTATGTGCCTCATGTGCATGGTGGTTGGCATTCTAAAGGTAACTGGGCTTTATTTGCAGAGACCACTTCATGTACGTTTAGGATCCTTAGGCAATTGATTAGACCCTGCAAATCTCAGACAACCTGCTAGAGACTCGGTCATCCTAGCGCTCTTCGCCAAAAATCTTCTTAAAACTTTCCGGGTCCAAATCGCAATTAAACAGGGTGCTCTTATTCTTCACAGACCCACCACTGATCATGTGGACCTGGGTTCCATCGGAATGCTTGCCTCTGGCGTCACCGTTGAATACAACTGATCCTTCATCTATTTCCATCCCAAAGAAGCTATGTGCGGACCGCCTAGAAGAAGCATCTATGGGCGAGGGAAATGATATTAGATTTTTCAAGTGAGGGTAGCAAGGAGTGAGACAATATCGCAATACCTCGTCGACTTCTTTCCTCCTCGCCTAGAGGAACGAGATTTGAGGATTGTTTCTGTAACCAGCCCAGTGGTTAGCTAGAACATGGTATTTTCTTGATCACAACTCACCTTGTCTTCCAAAGACAGGGCCATATCCTCCGTACGGTGCTGAGAAGTGGCAGGAGGGCCGCTTCTGGGGTGTTCTTTATTCTTGTTTTGATCCATATCAAGCAATGGGAATCAAACGGCCGAAGAGGATGAAAAAGATTATCGAGTTAGCGTATTGCAAAGAGTGGACGATGCCATATTTATATCCTAGGGTCCTCGCTATGAGATTAATCAAACCAGTCTAAAGATGAATGAGACTGAAAGGACTGACCAGCGATGCTTCGATTTCGGTGATCGGGATTGTTCTAGTACAAAGCCTGAAAGCTTATTATGCAGAAATGTACCTCGTTGATGCCGTAAGGTGAGGGGATTGCAACGATGGGATAGACTAGTCATTCTTTATGCCGGTAGGCGATCGGTGGAGTGAGGTCATCCGGGAAATAATGGCCTCGCGTTTTACATCTATTCCTGTATAATTCCCCTCGGTCCACTTAAACTTGAAGAATAAGCATCTAATCCAAAGAGCAATAGATAGAATAACTTGGTGTCTTATTGATAGATATTGCATTAGGGCTTATGAATTATAATTCATTGACAGTTCCTTTCCCTCGATATTGGACATGGCTTGATCTGCGAGAAGATAATTGACTGCATCTTGATCTGTTGGCAGATTTTGAATCCCCCGGATCAACTGTGATATCTCCCCCGGTGTTTCAGAGCGCAGCTTTGCAACCATTCGGTGTAAGGCGGCGCGGAAATTTAATAACTCGGCGGTATTGCGTCTCCGATCAGTGCCTGGCTTATAGAAGCACGGGCTACATTCGGCCGTACATTTCGTGCATGGGTTCGTACCGGAGCACTATAGTAGGTTAGGTCTATCCTCGAATGGAGGAATAGTCTTTCTCACCTTGGACCTTCTTTTTTGACACTCGGTACAGGCCTGAGAAACTCGCCGGTAGTTTCTTTTCGTTTTAAAACATGGTATGCTCGATCCATTTTCCTTGGGTAGGAGCTGAGGCAAAAGATTTTTATTCGACATTGCGGGATTAGATGAGTGGCAGGCGCTTTGCGGTGGGAGAGGTTGGTTTGCGTCTAAAAGTGAGCTTTAAGAATGAGAAACCTAGGAGAACCCCAAAGATTCAGGGGCTCATCATAACCAGCCGGGTATATTTGTTTTCCTTTCACATCCTTGTAGTTCTCTTGATTGCTAGGTAGGAATCATTCATAGCAAACAAAGATCCCAGCTAGAATACCCACTTCTGGCGAAAAATCTGTAATCCGATTGGTAGATCGCCAATTGGACGGAACAGCTCTCATTAGCTACGTGACATCCTTAAGCCCCGCATCATACTTAGAGACTGTTATTGTCGAACTTATCTGTAAAAATCTAAAGTCGATGTGCGAGTATAGATCTTCTCCTAGCTTTGAATCTTTGCTAAAGGGCCGGAAAATACATCTTTCACATAAAATTGCCAGTAGAAGATGTTCACGTGACCAGTGATCTCTCTTCCATGTCTCTTCTATTTTCTTAACATGGGGGAAAGCGATATACCAAGCCGTACAGTGCGACAGACGTTCTGGAAACGGCTCTTTGACAAAGCTAGGATTCTATCCCTTCGAGTATACTAACAGGAGCGAGAAAACCATCCCTCGACTTCCTCACCCAATCGGCTGCACTAGAAACAGCTATCTCTGGGGCATCTTTATGCTTCAGCAAAAATTTTTGGATTGCAGCCGCAGTGAAGATCTCGCTTGGGACCTCACTCGCGAACCTGCCTGCCAATCCTACAATTTCGTCCTTGTCAACCCCAAGTGGCTCATAGAATAAGGTGAACAGTTCTCTGATCATGCGCAGCCAAATAACGGGCAGAAAGTGGAAAGCTGCTTGAGTATGGAGAAAGGAATTTGGACCTTGGAAGGAAGTCATGCCATGACACTTATATATTGCCACCTAGCTCTCTTCCAGCCCACAATTTGATCTATTATATGAGATCACAACTATGTTGCCTAGCCTCCTATGATATGTATGCTTGGATTTCCACGACCGGAGTTGTTCTACGAGACTCAAAAGCGTTGTAGAAAAATGTATCTTCACCTTGTTGATATCGTAGGGCAAGAGGTTTACAATAACTAATGGCAATTAAGGATTACTTAATAAGCTCTAAATGCGCCACGTCGCGAGTGACTAGTCCGTTTTTGGTTCTAACTTTAGAATTTCGTATGCCCAATCAGCAAGCAACAACAGGCTTTTATTTCTATACCCTGATTTCTGGCAATTTGTATTGGGTTTTGACTAAGATAAAAAAAACACAACAAACATTGGAAACATGTAAGTAAACATAAGTAGCACTGACAATTCTAAGTTAACCTCAAAACATCAATAAAATAACGTGAAGTATCAAAAGAAAATGGATGGGCGACAAAAGGGCGCCCTTCAACATAAAGCATCAACGAGTTCCTGTAGGGTTCCCATTGGTTGCTGCCAATATGGAGAATACAGTATTTCGCACTTGGCATACCACTTGTCTCCTCCATATTGCGAAAGGCTAGTCATACGATATTTGCCTAAGAGAACCGGCCCTTTCACAAGATTAGCAATGCCCTGGGTCTTAACACGCTGCCCTAGTTGTAAGGCAAGCCTAGTTAACAAGCCCTCCTCGGTAATGGAAAACTCTTGATTTTCAAGCCAGCGCCTCATAGTGAAAGACATTCCTAGGAGTAAAGACTTCGGGGTTTCACCACGAGTCGATAGACACGCGTATATTTCAGCGAACCTAAGTTGTTGTCCGTCTCGACCAAGCGCATAGAGGCGATAACACTCGCCTTGTAATTCCTTCGAAATAAGTTTGTAAGAATAACCTCCTATAGAGACCTGTCTGTTTGTGCGCATTATTATCAAGTCTATCATATGTTAGCCTCTAGCTTTAATAACAAAGTCATAACACGCTTCTTACCTTCAGGGGCTAGATAGAGACCTGGCTTCCTCGAGCATATTTCTTCTATCTTCGACTCCCGGGAAATTGAAAAAATGGACTGTTTGAACAGATCCCAAATATGGTTGCAGCTCTCGGGTTTTAGAAGGACTTCGTATATCTGAGCAAGTGTAAAATGCGTAGTAGTGCTGCCTCTTCCGGCGCACAGAATCCATAAATTGTCGTCGATAGGCTCATACAAAGTTCCATCGAGTCTTATGACAAAGTCTGTAAGTTATTAGCTAATATAGCCTCGCCTAGCATGTACACTCTTTCTGACCATCTGGAACGTCATAGATGTGCGGCTTTATCTGTCTAAATTCTCGTAAGAATATATCAGGATCTGGGGGTCCTTAGGTTAGCTTTATGATGGTATTATGGTGATTTGAAGAGCGTACCACGAGTGAATGTAAGTTCCATTTTTCTTGATCTGACGCTTGCTTTTCTTTAGGACATTGCTGGGAGGGGTTTTCGTCTTTATATACTTGGAATAGGTACTTACCCTTTTCACATCCCAGAAATGTTTGACATTCCATAATGGCCTTGACGAGCTGTTACAAAAATTGTTTATTCCACAAGCTGATGTATGTGACTTCCTAAGATACTGCGTAAAGCTCAAAAGCCCCCGCGAAATGGCTTATTTCGTAGGGGCTAGGAATAGGGTGAGATGTAGTGTTGAGCTAGTAACTAAGGGCTTTGTAGCTTTAGGCTAAAGAGTAACATTGACCCAATTATATTCCTATACTGGGCCCTTATGTCATTGGCCAGTTGCTACTCCTTTCTCCACTTTGGAATAGCAGTAACTACTGTTGTTGGAAAGGGATCAGGGACTGCAAAGGGTCATTGATCTGCCAAGTAATATTTCATTATGTTGGGGAAGGAGAATTTGCTGAAACGCCAGTAATAAGGCCACAGGTTCCCATCCCCCTCACATCCAAACTCGAACAATAGGCATCCAATTCAACGGGTAATCAGTAGAATATCATGATATTTCCATTTATGAAACTTGTATCAGGACTTATGGATTTGGCCACAAACGTTAGCCATATAACCTGTGATTATACCGCGAAAGTGCCGGAAATATTTCCACACTGGCCGATCGGTCGCTAGAGGCCCGGCTATCGAAAATTAGATTACTTCGACAAGCCTGAGAATGAAGAAGAGTACTTACTGAAGACTCCATCCTTGACTAATGTTTGACAACATGATCACAGTCAGTTTGTTGTTTTTCAAACACATAGTTGACCATTTAGGTGATGGGTGTTCCTCTCCCATGCAAGTAATCCTGCCTTTGACACATTTAAGGCCTGGAGGGATGTCAGGAAGCACAATAGTCTCACAATCTGTGTTGTCGTCAAATTTCGTGGAGATGGCTTGGGGTCGGGTTGCTAGCAATTGAAGTGTGAGAAGCTAATAGAAAAGGCTTGCAGTTTGCAGAAAAACTCACAAATATAATTTTTCAGTGGATTAGTGCGTGTCCGCGTGGCTCTCTCTGATTGATTTGAAATGCAAACCGGTAGAGGTTTTATGACGTTAAATGCAACTTCGGTATTTTGGGGCTCATATATCGCTGGTTCAGTTTCTGTATATGGGCTGAAAGTATTGGGGACAGTTTGCTCTAGGCGTTCCCCACTTTGCTCTCGTTCTGATATCCGGAGGGATTGTATCCATTTCGGAAGAAGAGACCAGAGCGATGCAGAAGAAAGGCAGTGCATAAGGCCAGTTGGACAGTCAGCTTCGAATAGTGTAGAATAATATGTTGTAAAAACATCAATAGAAATGGAAGGCTTCAAATATCAGCTGTGTTTCTTGGTTCAAGTCTAGCAGGTTATTAAGGTCCCTATTTCTACTCTCCAAGGCACTATTTATCGCACCTTATTATTGAACAAAAGATTTAGCCATGGTGAGTAACCGCGCCTCTCGCTCATGACGATAAGATGCTAACTTTAGGAGCCTGCCCCGATTCCCTTACAACTTCTGTATGAGCCTGCAGAAGTTGCTTTGAAAACAATACTCTTTTTGAGAATTGAATCTCTGTCAGTCTGGGAATGGGTACCATCGGAAAACCCCAGCGAAGGTGCTAGGATGCTGCTAAATGCCTGCACGGAATTGAGAAGCAAAAGATCCCAGGAACCAAATCCCGATGAAGGCTTTTCTCTTGAAAATGATATACGCGTCCACGCGGGGAATGTTTTACAACATCTTAGTTATGGTACTGTTTTGATGCTGGCACTGATGACTTGGTATTTTGATACTTCATCTTCTGAAGCACCACAAGACTTGATTACTTTCTTGCGATGGCCTCCTAGTGAAGTGAGGAGAATACTTCAAGATCGATACCGAAGCAATATGTGTGGAACGGAACTTCGACTTTTATTTGTCCTAGATTGAGGCTTTTCTAGTGATCAGCGCAAGAGCAAACCATAAAATTATATTATATTTGCTTTAATCACCAGTAACCGAGCTTTCTGAGACGGTTACCGAATTCTCTAAGATAGGCATCATACCAGTCCTTCCAAAGTTTGTTCATCTCAACACCCAAAGATTTTGTGAGACTCTGCCTTGTTACATACTCTTGTGAGTATTTTGAATGTAGCGTTGATAGTAAAGAGCTTTCTTTGAGTCGATGTCTTCTCCTGGTTGTTGCAAAATAATCGGATCATCGCTACTAAGAGGAACGAATCTTAGAATCCCATACTTGCCCAAAACCCGTGAAATACCAGTCTCCAGCACCGCAAGGTCCACTAGGAAGGCATCGCTCATGTTGCTAGGGCCATTCTGGGCATGGTACTGAGCGCCAAGCTCTTAAAGGGCAATGGCATCAAAAACCACGTCTTCAAGGCCCTTATTTTCGATGTCTTCCATAAGCCCAAGACCATTGGGAGAAAACCAAACTCGCACGGTCTCGTTTAGTTGGAACTGGGTGTCAACCAGGGGTAAAGAGTAACTCACGCGCAAGCGAATCTGTGTTGACTCTCTAGCAGAGACACCAGGGCCCGTCTCAGCAGAAAAGGTAAGCTGTTCTTTCAAAACCATAGGCACGGTGCCGCTCGCAGTACAATTTCGATTTGGATCTGGGCCTCCAAATAAAACTGTCTCGCGTGGGTTGCCTGGGGAGGTAAAAAGGCGCGATACGAAGGTCGAAAGTGTACGACGAATTCTGTGTAGGCTCAAGTAGATCATAGTCTCACTGTCATGAAATCTCAGTCAGATATTCGGGTAAAGAGTGGTCTCGTTATATCATGATACCTGGGTAGACTTGCCATTTCTTTTGCATATGCCACTGATTGCAGATCTAGGACAGAGAAAGTCACATTCTGCCAAAATATGAAAATGATCCTTCTAACAATTTGAGCGAGGCTCGAAATATTGTGCTCAAACCCTTCGTATCCAGCCATATCAGGACTGGAGTAATTAACTATCAGAAATAATTGGTGTACTCTCTTCGACATGTCCATTCTTCTGGTCGGTCTGAAGCCAACGCCAAAGCACTAAAGCGGGGAAAGGCCCGGGAGTCGCCGATCAGTCCAAACTTACGACTAGGCATGTGTTCCCGCGAAGTCAGAGGCCAATGAATGCGTAGGTTGTTAGAACGCGATCTAACATTCTACGCATTCATTGGCTCGTCGAAGCATGCGCCCCTTATTGCTCTTCTCACTCTCCAAAACCAGGTGTTCTCCCTCATCGTTAGCCCCGTGGAGCCTTCCCCAATAAACCCCCAACTTGGAATTTCGCTCTTATGAAAATGCCTGTTTCTGAAGCTGAAACCATATCGGCGTTGCAGGTTCTTCTCAATTCTTCGAAAGAAATACTCCAGGCCCATCGTGACCTCACGCTCCAAACGTTAGAACAGGTCAGATCCGTTCTCGCCGTCAAACCTCACAATAACAACACAACGAGCTCCAACATACAAGCAGGGCCGTTGCCCCTTTGTAACAATGAAAACCTCGAGAACCACTCGTCTCGCCAGCTCGGAGAGTCCTCCTACTCCCCAGCAAGTGTTTTCGAGGACCGGTCGCATGCTGCCGCCGACCCGACTGAACTACCAAGAACTACTGAGACCGAAGGAAATCATGATGCTGAGCCTGAAACTCTCGACGCCTTGGCTCAAGTCAATATAAGAAAGCGCAAAAGAGAACCAGCCACAGAGACTCGACTTGCCAAGCTATTGCAGGCTATAGAGAAGCACCTTCCAAAGTTCGTGGAATTTTCTCAAAATACAGCGTCGCTCTTTGACTTGTTGGACAATGTTCAGGGCCGAGGAAGCTTCTACATGCGCCTGGATCACATCAAGCGAATTGATGGGAATAAGACCCCCAACGAAAAGGAAAGACTCTTGAAAGGACTATGTCAGGTCTCACTTGCTCGAGAATTCACGGCATGGGAGCGCGAACGAGGCTGGTCTACCAGAGTTGATCAACTTTACTCTCAAATCTGTGGATCAGAAGTACAAAGATCTAAGAAACGGCAAGGTAAAATATCTCAGTATCTGAGAGATATTGGCTGTTGCGAATCAGATCGCAGTGTGGCCAATAAAGCGCTTTGTCAAGGAACAATTCAATTGTTGTTTAAGCGCTTGACAGAGGAAGCCCTAGGGGATTCTGCTCCAGAGGGGGTCGCTGGAGGCCTATTTTCCGTGGTGGCCGTTTTCGAATTTCATCAATTCCAGTTGCTGACCGTTGAACAATTGCCTCAACTCATCGATTTCCTCATTCCGAAAGACGCTCATCTCGGCCCTGGAGATTATGCATATAACCATCGCTCGTTGCGATCTTCTTTTCGTTCTGTAAAAGAAGCTGCGGCGTGGTCAGAAAGTTTGCAGTCGGATTTCGAATCTTACTGTAGAGCGAATTGTCTCTACCAATCTGAGGCACAGACAGAAAAGAATGGGCCACCGAAAGCCAACACCCAAGTAGAACAAGTTTTGCCTTCAAACGGACTCGATCATTCCATTCCAACGAGCACCGAAAATGGAAGTCAAATGGTATTCAGCGGGAATTTGGACGAGCCGTTAATACCCGAGGTACATCAACCTTCCAGGACTAATGAGTACTTGGACGAATTGCACGGATATGGTGACAACTCAAGTGGTGGGTCCTTCCTGGCTTTCGGCGACTACGATTAATACAACTAACTTACTCAGCTTTACATCAAGATCAAAGAACACACCAATTTGACGCCAGTCGCAATCAGCCAGGCACGATCCAGTCAACATGGAGCATGGGAGAGGATCCAACAAATTCGGCAAGTACTTTACCACATGTCAATCGGGCAGTCCAACGTGAGCCAGGAACAATGGCGACCGTGCATCCGTCTGCGTTTCCACAATTCATTCTTCCTTCTTCGATTGACACGGTAATACCTTCCACATCACCGCAATTTTACTTGCCGAGATCCATGGATGTCGAGACAGATATACTATATTCCGGCTTTCTTCCTAGCACCGTGGACACCATGATATCCTCGAACTTTCCCCAGTTCACCCCTTATGCAGCCACCAATTCCACGACGGACCAAAACTATTGTAATGGCAATGTTCGAACAGACACGGCGTATTCCAATTGTCCCACCCAAGCACAGAGATTCGGTCCATACGCTGGAGCGATTGAGACATTGATATCCACGTGATTCGGTTGGTGCATACATAATCATGCTGGGCTTGGGGTTTGAGGAATGGCTAGGATGAAGAGCAGGGAGCCGCTGAGGATAACTTCTTTTTCGAAAAATACTGGACTTGAGTCTGCCGTCAAGGCCTCCCCGCCAACAATAGTGCCTTCTCCTGACACAGGTTTAATGAACCCCTTCTGTTCTACCATCTTTGTTGTGCCCGTGATTTTCCATGCCTGTAGCCCACAACCCTTGAGTTGTTGGGGAAAGTATTCAGCTACTTTAATCCAAATCTCTGCCAAGCCAGAGTCATCGCAAAAAAATGTGTTCTGGCCTGTTTGCCGCCAGTGCGCGCCAGAAAGGAAGTCGGCAAGCTGATCCATCGGGGCTCAAATCCTGAAGCGTAGGCAGCAAGCCCGATTTTCGTCTAGATAGCATCATGATTCTCAGCTTATCTGGTTCTGGGAGCCCTAAGAAAGGAAATAATGGCCTACATACCTGGGTCGCTTAAATCGAAAAATGTGTTCGTCAGAACAAGACGCTAGTTGCAACCAGATCGCGGTTGGACTAGAAAACTGTTTAGTCAAGCCAAATTCTCCGTAAACGTAGGAACATAACTTCGCAGATTTGGACTTGGAGCGAAGAGGTAGTGGCGGGGCTTGAAAAAAAGCTCAGCGGGGTAATAATCTGTGCCAAAATACGGCAGCCGAAAAAGACCAAATAGGTAAGTCCGGTCCAAATGTCGTGGGAGTCGTGCTATCCCGAAGTTGAAGGCTTATTGACAGCAAGAACCAGCTCACGAGAAAGATACGGACCAGTTTCAATAATGGTTATACTATATGGATTTGATAAATAGGGCTTTTGCGGTTCTGAGAGCATGATTACATAGGTCTGTGGCAGATCTCGGAAGAACTTTTATTCCAGACCTCCGAAAAAAGTCTTATTCGCCCAGTTCGCAAGAACCACTGATAACTTGATACCAGAAGAACTTTTTCTTCCTATTAATCATAAAGCATTTTACTACTCCCGCGGGACTCGATGTTCCCCTAGGACTGAAAGTAGGTCTCTACTCTCCGGTATGATGATATCAATAGGCCAAGACATAAAACTTAATACCATAGATCCGTTGGATACAGTGTACTTATGTGAGGTAGCAGCATTCTTTGTGGTTTGACGCACTCCGGTCTTAGCTTGACAGTGTTCGAAAATTGTCCTCTAAAAAAAGTTAGCTTGTACCTGCACATCTAGAACAGAATGAAAAAGCAAGTGTTGTTGTCGAAGGTGCGGCCCCACGGTGGGGGAAAGGCGGGCGGGGCTGTCAGTCGCAAAATGCCCGAGAATCATATGATCGTCCGCCCAATCCCTATATGGCAGGTTTATTTGAGGAAAATATTTACTACAACGATGGATCACATGGTTTTTCGGGGGTATGAAGTCTTGCGAACCTCTGCGTTGATCTTAAATCCACTCCCTGGCTGTTTGCCGACGGCAAACTGCATTTATCGGAATAACGTCTCTCCGCGTAATCGATACAGGAATTTCTTAAGAGTCCTTTCTACCTCCTGTCATTTATTCAAGCGACAAAACACCTTCGAGAACCAGTACTTACTCTCCCCTGACATCATGTCAGCAATCAAAAAGCTAAGTGAATCGACATACACTTTTCTTGCTCTTATCGATCACACACTAGATGATATTGAAAGTCTTTGTCATCTAGATAACGGTCATGATCGACGCGTCCCATGTTACGGACTTGGACCGTTGGAAAATGTGCCTCTGGAAATCCTTCAAATGATTCTTTTGCGGCTTGATATTCGATCAATGACTGAGTTCCGACGCGTCAACAGACGAGCAAGGCTGGCTGTAGATCATATCCCACAATACAAGCAAATCGTCCTGCATGCCCCAGCCTCAATCCGAGGATGTCTCAGCCTGAGAAGTGGATTTTCTTTTTCATGCCAAGATCTTTATGATAAACTGCGTACAGCTGAGTGTGACAGCTGTGGTGACTTTGGTGGTTACCTGTACCTGGTCACCTGTCGTCGCGTTTGTTTTCTCTGCTTCACCGAGAAGGCCGATTACCTACCACTCCTTCGAAGTGACGTGATTCGGAAATTTGGACTTCGCTCAGAACACTTAGCAAAGATTCCTTCCTTCAAGAGTGTTCCTGGTCGTTATTCATCTCGAGGAATCAAATGTCACCGTCGACTTACTTTATTTGATCATTCTGCTGCGCGTGAGGCAGGAATTTTTGTGCACGGGGATAGCAACTCAATGAAACAATACGCATCAGAGAGTCTTGCCAAGAGAATTGAAATCCATCAATCTCGAAATGCGAGATCCACCCATGGAGTGAAACCACCTCGACTGCCCAGGTCTGAAGAATCTTTTGACGGGTTTTCGTCTAACCCCATACGATTTATGGGAATCATTCGAGCACCGGTTCTTGACACTCGCACGGCAATTCCACAATGGGGGTTTCATTGTACTGCTTGCAAACCTCATCATTACGGCCGTCCGCTACACTGGCGCCGAAAATTTACCAAGGACAGCTACCGAAATCATATAAGAGAGTGTGGAGAGATCATTGACGGCAAGCACAAACATGAGTAAACTGATGAATTAAATCAATTGATTTCAGAGTCAACTTGGAGATCTTCCGTCATATGCCACGGAGCTGGTTATTGCCATCGCAAGAGCTGCAGAGCATGACGTTCCCTTTGGACCTTGCTTGTTTTGTATAAACACTCGATGACTCCTTCCGTCCGTTGACAATATCTCAAAATCTCTCCTATCTGCGCATTTCGTCCTTTCCAGGCTTCACCATATGCCGCGCGCACATATGAACAGAAGGGTCCAATTTTTCCTCTTTCACAGGAGAACACTTGACGTTCGTGCCAAAGCGTTCATCGCATTGTTTGAACTCTTCCATCTTTTTACACCCACATGTATAAATTCGGTAGAATTGGGTACACATCTATATGAGATCAGACTCAACTGACGGGAAATGAGAAAAGGAAGGTCAGTAGGATATATACCTTGCGAAGATCTGGGCGTTGATTCCGGGTTTTTTATCTGAATCTTGCTTGACCCTAGAGCAGTTTAGAGTAGGTCTTTTGGCAAATCGTAGATTTCTTATGACTTACCTTGGTCTAGATTTATCTTAAAGGTTGGTATGAACAAATAGGGTAATGGAATGAGTTTGGTCATGTCGAAGATGGGCTGGGGGTTTATATATGCCTTGCTTCCCGGGATCTCTTCATGGTCATGGTATGTTTACTCTGCTTCGAAAGCAAAGTCAATGGGAAAGATGTGGCACCCTGGGTATTTGGCTAAAGATAGATTGTTGCATCAGGGCCAATCAAATACTTCCACCCCATAAGCGCTTGTCTGGTGACTGGCGATACGCTTCTTTAGCGCTGTTGGCACTTTGGCTTTCTTCGATTTGATCCAATTCCAAATCTAGGATGATCTTGCGCCTGTTTTATTTTTTTTTTTTTTTTTGCATGAAGTTTTGTAATCGATGAATGATAGGGGAACCATATGGGGCTCGTGCGTAGAAATCTTAGTGTTGAAACCAAATTATCCTCTTAAGGTTTTAGCGTGGGCTATTCAGCTAGGATGCGTTGTCAGCGAGGTAAGGTTCAGCCAGGGAGCCCGAAAGGCCAATGGTATACACCTTTCCCCACCGCTTTCCCTGGCGCCAGGGATCGCAAGGCGGTGTTCTCCTGGCTTCTCCAGCTCATGATTCAGGATCCTGAAATATAAATAGCTGTCCATAGATCTCGAAAGAGGTTCTAATATCATTATTCCGTCACATTCTAAATTCGCTTTCTCTGTCCAAGGCTTGCCCGACACTATGGCGTGCATTCAAACGGAAGTCGAATTGCTTCAAGCAGAAGTCGATGAAAATGATCAGAGTTTCTTTCGTCTCCTGCTCAATGATCGAAATATAAAATATGTCACTATAAACCCCGGCCTTTACAATGCGGACGATATGTGCTTCGGCCCCTCGCTAGTTTCACTTCTACCCACTCTACCCGATGGAGATTGGAATGATGGACTGGTGACCGAAAATGAAGCGACCGGCCAACCTCATTTTGCCCATGCCATTCGGACCGCTTTCCCTGGCGTTGAGAATACCTGGAATGGAACTTTTGTGGATTACATGGAGATCCTGGTAGGAGAAAAGTTGCGAACGGGCATTTATGAAGTCAAATGCCCCTTGTTCGATGACGTGGTTGTGGCTAAATTCGCTCGCTTCGAATGGGAGATCCCATATCTAGAGAGTGAGACCACGGCTTATCAATGGATTGAGGGCAATGATATTGGTCCCCGATTCCTTGGCCATCTAACGGAAGATGGCCGTGTGATCGGATTCTTGATGGAACGCATCAAGAATGCCCGGCATGCTGGCCCTCAGGACCTGGAGTCTTGCCGGAAGACATTGTCTCGATTACATCACTTGGGGATCCAACACGGAGATACAAACCGGTTCAACTTTCTTATTCGTGATTCAACGGCTGTTTTGATCGATTTTGACTCGGCACGAAAGTGTAGCGACCAAAATGCGCTTCTGAAAGAGCTTGAACATTTACCGAAATCACTAGAAGATTCATCATGTCGAGGTGGGGGAGGGCATCTTTGAATAAACCTTCTTGCCTATTGTCGGGGTTTGTCTCAAGAAAGCTACTCATGATATATTCAACTTTGTATTCAGATGATGTGCACTGAAAGCATGGACGCGATCCTGTAAGCCAAGTACCACTTGATCTCACCTTTATAATGAAGACCGAGAGAGCCGCATAATATGGTTACTGCAACTGGTAATTCTCTAGATAGTCGTACTGCCACTCCTACGGGAGTCTCTTTTTCAAGGAGCGATTGACAGCGAGCTGAGAAGTCACGCACGAAGTACCGCTTGAAAACAAAAATGGGGGAGTAACAATGGATCAGAGGAGCCAATGTGTGATTGGTTCCCGACTACTCATTGCCCCACCTTGGAGAAGTTCCAGACTACTTGGTAACCCTACTGGCTACCCTCCCCCGATTTACAGCCCCGTCGACGAAAGTGGCCGGATATGGTTAGCGTATCTCTTACTCTTGTCGAGAGTGCCACTAGACCGAAATTGGCACCACCTCACTCACTCCGTGTTTCGAGCACCTTCATCGCTTCTTGACCTGGATGCCAGTTTCGATTTTCTCCCGCGGGCGAACTACCATAGGGAAGCTAGGGTGAGCCGGCCTCGTTTAGGTAAATCGTTAATAGCTATAGAGGCATTGCGCAAAGGCGCAAGTCTTCTGTTCAAGTTCTGTATAGCAACAAGGAACTGCGCTTATTGCTGCTTTTACCGATTTTCACTAGTGTCCTCCACACTGTAGGCCATTGTAAATGCTAAAAAGCTGAGGCATCTAGCGTTCTCTATTGGTCTTGGGTTACTATTCTGGGAGCAAGCATAGGAAGTGCAATGCGTGGTTGGTCTGCTACTCGAAAGTTCCAGAAGCCTTCGCGAGCCATGTGATAGTCGTCGTCGGTTTCAGTTGGAGATAAGGTGAATCGCAAAAATGATTGGAAGTTCCGAGTGCCGTTCCGAATCCTGGGGAGCAGAAAAGGGAGGGTTTCTTGCTTGGCGGAAGGTGCTCGTCGGGTAATAATTTGGCCGGTCCGAAACTGAGCGCGTTGTACTCCATGCTTAGAGTAGTTGCGCCTTCGGTCTTGCAAACTTAATGCAGCTTCGCTTCAACACCAGACCCCATTTGTTTGAGAGGGCCGCCGAGGTAGTTGAAGGACTGCTGTCACGGCCTACCGTTGATTCTCAATTAATTGATGATAGTCTCTTGATCAGATTAAATGAACTGGTCTAGGAGACATAAAGGCCTGCCTAATTGTAAGTTCAACAAAGATTAGAGGAAAAACGGAGGTGGTGATACTGTAGCAATTAAAATTCAAGTGTTTAAATGTTTTAATGTAAGGCTCGTTGAAAGTGGTGAGAAGGTCATTTAGACCCTGTCCTCTCTATAAAAAAAAAGTCGAGTTGATTGAATAGGATTGGTTAAACAACATCGCCTTCTCCACCTAGATGAAAGGTCCGTGCATTTTCCTAATACTCTCGCACCCCCAAGGTCTCTGACCCGAAATTAGTTCAGCCTGGTTCCAAGGACCACATCCGCTCCATTCCGAGCCCTCGGGCGAGACCGGAGCACTTGGAACCTACTACACTCTGTGAATGTGTTCTTGCTTCCCCTCGAAAATTTTCCCACTATGCGGATAGGTCCTGGCGAGCGTTATCAAACCAAGTTTGATCAATGTATGCAACCTCCGGCTTCATCTCGGTTATAGAATTTGTGGAATCTGGTCATGGTAAAGAACCACGTAGACATAGTATGAGCTGGAGAGCTGGGATGTCAAAATGTGGTTAGCGTATCTCTTACTCTTGCTGATAGTGCCACTAGACCCAAACAGGCAGCACTGCGTCTTCTCAGTCACCGCTATTTCCTGCCATTATTCTGCCTAACTAAAAATTCCATTCAATTATTCAATTATTCTAACTAATATTCATTGTACCATCCATTAGACTCAGTAATAGCCTGCATCCAACGTGGCATACTCTCTGATAGACCTTCTCGGTTACTAAAGTCAAGTTGTTGCCCGGCCTATCTCTAAAACACGTTGGAATATCAATGAACGTTGGGGATCGAGCCAGAGCAATGACGTCATTTAACGGTGGTGATCAGTGGGGCTCGGTGGAGATTCGGGACTCAAAATAGCCTATATGCCCTCAAGAATGCAAGGGCTTAGCATATCACCGCTAATGCAGGCCAACTCGAACACTACTAGTTCAGAACATAACTAGTTCAGCGAAGTTGAGTGTTGAGGTCGGCTTGTCAAAAGATGAGGCATACAACCCGTTGTAGCTAGGATACTTGGCTGGGCTTTAATTAAGCATTACTGAGTGGTAGTCAACGATGGAACGACATAGTCAATGGATCGGGGAAAATTTTGACGCATACGATGAGAAGCTATTTAGCTCAAACTTTTTGAGGTTGATGGATCTTGCGGAAGATGAGGAGATGGTTGATCTACCAGATGAGACATATATCCGTTCAGAATATTATGCATACGTGCTGATATTCTGTCAATTCAAAAAAAAGTGCGGTCTAGCGAGTGGGTAAGGATACGGAATAGAGGGTCTTTTTCGCGGGAATCAGCAATGAAGAAAGAGGGCATGAATATTGAAATATGAGGCATCTAATGCGGCGGATATAACCCCTGGGGTATCTACACAAGCTTCAAGTGATGGTAATGAAGGTCTTTTTTTGATGTGAGTGGTTATCCCTTCGGTATTTTTGATATATTTTATGCGGGCTCCTTGATTCTATGGAGCACTTTGCCATCAACCTGCTCAAAACTGCTGATGCTACCACCAGGACCCAGCAAGGCTTGCCCCTATAAATATCTCGTAGACGTCGGCCCTCCTGGCATTTTCTAACTAATGATCATTGCAGGTTGTGTCAGTGAACGAAGTTCAGTTTGCCTCATGCATAGATCCTATTCCGTACAAGGGACTTAACTACCCAGATAGGTGCGTCTTTTTTCCTTTTCTATGAAGTCCCTTGGAATGCTTGCATGATATCTAACCGTAAAGCCTAGAGCATACCGAAGCGTGTTTCGTCAAACGAAGCGACAGCGAGAGAGGTTAGCGTATTCTACTGTATTCAAACGAACTTTCGCTGACTACTAGCTTCGTTGTGCACCTTCCTCACAGCGATGTCACACAACATAGTTATCCTTCGAAGCAAACGGCCTTTATTGGAGGACGGAATGCGGGCCTCGCGAGAGATGCAATTGAGCTAATGATCTCGCTACGGTGACTGTACTTGCTGAGTATTTGGAGGGAGGACCAAATTTATCTATGTCCTGACGAGGCCCACTTAGGTACCATCGAGCCGGCGTATATTTTTGGAACAGACACTGAAATCAACCACGGCTAAAGTACGTTAATGCCTGAGGCACCAATAGACTCCTAGCCCAGGGGTGAGTAAGCTTGAAGAACAACAAAGGCTCCGAGAAGCCGCAGAACGGTGACTCCAACCCAACACACTGTTTGGCCTTCTCGATCGCTGCCACATCCCTCTGTCTCAAGCGATCTGAGTTGAGGCGGATGCGACCGACCCAGTTAACCGTAGACCTTGCGTCATTTCTCGGGAAAATACTTCTACCGGGCACCGTGATCGGCTGACAACAGCCTCCTGGATCAAGCACCCACCCACCCATCGAGACCTGTCGCGATAGTCTCAAGCTATTTCCCCCTCCGATACATTGATGGCCGACAACAACTCGCCAGATTACAAGGCTCTTTTTCTGCAGGCGGAAACGAGACGCAAAGAGGCCGAAGAGCAACAAAGACAGGCCGAAGAGCAACAAAGACAGGCTGAAGAGCGACAGAAGCAGGCCGAAGATGAAGGAAGACGAGAGAAAAGGAGGCGGGAGCAGGAAGTGGAGAGACGGAAGCAAGCCGAAGATGAAGGCAGACAGGAGAAAGAGAGACGGGAGCAAGCTGAAGAGCGCACCCGACAGACCACTTTCGTGGAATTCTTGCGCCATTCCCACAACCTGCTCTCCCGACCGTTGAGAGTCGAGACACCATCTCGCTCGACTACCGGGAAAATACCCCTTCCGACCGGAAAATACTGCCCGACACGATTGGAACACTGGACCGACTGCTCAGCACAACAGTTGAAGCTCTACAAGTCTGTCTATAGTTACATTCAGTTGACACCAGGGGGGGCGCCACATTTGTTCTCATCTTTGCATGAGGTAGAAGGATTAGGCCGACGACTTTGTCGTAGGCCTATAAGCAGTGAGCAAGAACTCGAGGCCTATGAGCGATTTGCTGTGGAAGAGCATGTCCACGATATAATTACCGAGTTGTGCAAAGTACCCGCTGCTCGCGACGAGTTCGGTCTCGGCGATGGAATCCAGTTCAACAATCATACGAATTCCTTAAACGAGAACGAAGCTATTGAAGCGGATGCGAGCCAACCGTCAAGTGTACACCACCCAAGACCTGATCAGTTCTGCATCCATCGTGTCGACGACAACACTACCACTCTCCTCACATCTGTCGAGTATAAGCCGCCTCACAAGCTCTCTGTCGCTACCCTTCGTATGGGCCTCCGACCAATGGACCTATGGAAGGATATGGTCAGATCAAACAAAATCCCGACAGACCAGGAAGCGAAGCTGAGGTACAATGCGGAGCGACTTGTCTGCTCCGCTCTTGTCCAGGAGTATCATGTGATGATCCAGGAAGGGCTCGAGTACTCCTACGTGACCAACGGGATTGCCCGGGTCCTCCTTCGTGTTCCACACGATGATCCTAGCACGCTTTATTACTTCTTGTGTGATCCTAACAGCGAAGTGAATGCAGAAGTTGAAGGTAGTTTCCAACAATCGAAGACTTCTGTGGCCAGGACACTATGTCTGTGTCTGATGGCATTCCGCTCACTCGCACGCGGTCAGGAATGGAGAAATTCTGTACGACCAGAGATTCCTATTTGGGAGACCAGTTTTGATCACACTCGCTCTCGCATTCCTACAGCGGAGCTTCAGCAAACCCTTCTCCACTCCGATAGCACTGTTCTGGAGTATACAAGTCCAGATTCCGGGTCGGCTTATGAACCGTCGTCATCCCCACCGGATTCTCCACAACCAGCTGCAGCTCGTCGACTGTCCACTAGGTCTCCGGCCAGCTGTGCACCGTCGGGTGTGCAGCACCGGTCTCAGTCGCCGGACTCATCGGGCTCGGATTCGAACGAAGCAACAAGCCGCAAACGGGGATTCGGTCAAGTTACATCCTCCCCATCTGTCCAACGAGCAGGTCGTCAACGGCACCCGGGGAACCATCAAGGCAACCAGGCCCAAGATCGCGATGCGAAATTCTGCACCCAACGCTGTTTACTCGGATTACAGTCTAGGGGTGTTCTAGACGACTGCTGTCCGAATGTGATGCGCCATCGTCGAAGCAAAGACGATCTTCATCATCAGATTACCTCAGAAGATTTGGTGCGTTTACTAAAGGCACAACTGGACGAAAACATTGACAGATGCACACCCCTTGGAGGTTGCGGGGCTTACGGTGCGCCGTTCAAACTTACTTGTGTCGTATATGGCTACGCTGTTATCGGGAAAGGAACCACGTCGGGGCTGTGGAAAGATGTCTCTCTCGAAGCGCAAGTATACCAAATATTGCGCAAGGCTCAAGGGTCTGCTGTGCCTGTATTTCTGGGGACGATCGACCTGGCGAAAATTTATTTCCTTCATGGGGCTGGAGAGATTCGCCATATGCTCGTGATGGGCTGGGGAGGCGAAAGTACAACGTCGATGGAACTCACGCCTATCCTTCTCCAGGAGATACATAAGTCGAACAGGGAGATCAAAGCTTTGGGAATCATCCACGAAGACCTTCGGCGTGATAATATTCTGTGGAACGAAGAGCTTGGGCGGGCGCTGATTATCGACTTTCACCGCTCTACATTGAAAAGTCGACCGACTTTGCAGCGACCACGAGCCGTAAAACGACGACTATGTCAACCAGAGATAGGAGATCCAAAACGTCTTCGTGTGACGTGAGGCAGTGTGCTTATTTTATTGGATTAGCAATACAATTATGCATGATAATGAAGCGTGAAGCATTTCCGGCCCACATCCGCATGAATCAGTCAGAATTTCTATCTATTATAATTCTTGATGCCCGCTTCTCCAATGCACCTACATGGCCTCTGGTGATATACGATTCTATATGCGTTGACAATCACGAATCGATCATACCAATTCTGGCTCTCGGACTTGACTTTTGTGTGATACCATGAATCACATGAAAACCTTGATTCAACTATGAAGCTTCAGGACCGATATTATGGAAAATATTGCGATGAGCGCCCAACCGCTCGACAACCTTGAGGAACGAGATTATCCACATGACTTTCCCAGTTATGCTGTTAGACATACATTCCATCAGCAGGCCTCTCTCTGCCAAACTCACTCGAAAATTTCTTATTTGATTTGGCGGCTAACTTCA
This sequence comes from Penicillium solitum, assembly GCF_028829755.1. Lineage (NCBI taxonomy): Eukaryota > Fungi > Ascomycota > Eurotiomycetes > Eurotiales > Aspergillaceae > Penicillium > Penicillium solitum. The sequence continues at coordinate 540,204 of NW_027072122.1, forward strand.
AGTATTTGTAGTTCACCTGGTTGACGTCAGCCTCAGCGAGAGCGTGTGCAATTGCAGCGACGTTTTTGATCTGGTTCATGATTGGTCAGCAATGAGATATTCAGTGCCACTCGGACACCCACCTCTCGTCCATTCAGATCTAAAGACTCCAATCTTCGGAGTTCGTGGTCCTCAACAATGGCAGGTCCTTGCATCGTACATGCCTTGGACAGAAAAGTTGACCAGAGATCTCTGCGATACTCTCTTGTCAAACCCTCATACTCAATGATCAAATGGATCCGGCTGAGAATTGCGTCATCAAACTGGATACCCCGATTTGAAGTCAAGAAAAGAATTCCTTGATAATATTCCAGCTTCCGGAGGAAAATGGTCACAAGGCGATTATGCGCATCGTGGTAAGATGTACGCTGCTCCATGAACGCGTCTGCCTCATCCAAGAGAAGCACGGCATTAAAGTGTTTGGCGATCTTGAATACTGTTTCAAGTTGTTGCTCAAGCGCATTGGAATCTCCGTGGTTGACAACAAGTTCGCCTGCAGATATCTGGAAAAATCAGTGATGCCAAAATCAGCCGAGCTGGATGGTTCATACCGAATAGAGGGGGAGCCTGAAATACTCCGAGGTTGCCTCAACCGTGAAAGTCTTTCCGACTCCCGGGGGGCCACTAGCACGAGTTAGGTTGGAAGTCTTGATAGCATAGGCGCTTTACCGACATACTTCAGAAGAATGTTGAATCCTTGGCCCTTTCCATCAATTAAGTCGTCGAACGGTACCGTCGGTATCAGACCTAGGCGGGTTTTCGCCAATGACAAGAGGAGTGTCTTGGTCTCCGAAGGGATCTTTAGGCAGTCGAACGACTCAGGTGACCAATTTACGTCCCTAAGAGCACTGACTGCGCACTCCACTGGAATCATTAGTCGGACGCCAAACATTGTCAGTTGTCTGACATACAGAAAATTTTCTCCTTGAAGCTGAAACAGCATACAGTTGGGCAGGCGACCAGGAAATCGGTCTCGCCCAGCTTTTGCGCCTCCACACCGTCTCCTTTCATTCTCTCCTTCTCTCGCTCACGGTCCCCTATGAGCATCGCACCTATGTTAATGACTGCAATGCTATTCTTCCCTTTTACCCCAATGTCGCGGAGTGACGGTCGGGAGTAGTTTGGCTGCATTTCATGAAAAAATGCGGCATCCACTGCCACTCGGCTGTTGATGTTGACTTTGATAGCCTTCCCCTTATTCATAAAGAATGCGCTGCCTTTACAGTGCTTGATGTGCGAGCCAGCCAAATCCCGAAACTTTTGACCCCTCTCAACTAGGTCTTTTCGGATCTGCTCGTGACTCGGATGATGGCAGAGAGGGTAAGCCTCGAGAGTGTCGATCGGCTTTGACCCTCGGAACTTGGCCACTCGCAGAAAGATACCGGCCTCGCCGAACTTGACTCCGTTATAATCAAGAAAGCGGCACTCGAGATTCAACCACGTCTCGTCATTTTGTGTCATCTCTTCACCCGCGTCGAATACGACGCATCGCGGCTCTTTTGTGCCAATGCATGTGGTATAAACATGGCAACCAGGCTTGAAAAGCGCCCAAAGAAGGTCATATGTAATATGACCGTGCTGCAACATTGATTCGAGACGCTGCAAAGTAGAAGCATATGCGTGTTTGAGGTGGTCGATGAGCAAGAGGAGATGCTTCGCATGTGCCGACTCATGGTCCGAGCTGCTATCCATGTTCTCCGCACATCTGTCGAGCTCTGGGAGGAAATGAAAAAGGAAATTTTGCTCGATCTAAATCCACGTCAGCGTGCTCCTTGATGATAATACTGTCTTAATTACCGATGGTTTGTCCTCCATCAGGCTAACGGCCTTGATATCGTGCAGCACGTCTCGCAGGATGTCGCGTAAGCCTTCCGACTTGATGTCTATGAATGGAACTACCTCCTCGGACGTTCGGTCTGATCATACCATTAGTATGATTTCGGTCTGCTAGGTAAAGGTATTACGTACCAACACGTTCACGGACAATGAATGCATATTCAGCGTAGTCGTCCAGACCAATGCTAGTCTCCGTCGGCTCGGCTATCTTGTATTTACATGCCTCTTTATCCCAACTAGACCTGTGTCAGCAATTCCCGAATAAGAAAGGGTCTGGTGGCTAGCTCATACGTTTCCACGACTGTTTTGAATTGGGATGCCGATGCCCATTTCTCAAACAAATTGAAATCATCTGGAGTAGTACGGATTGAACGATTGAGATCGATTTCATCTACTACCTGAGTAACCTCTTCCTGTTCATTGTTGGCAAGGCCAGACTGAGCAGGATCAGTTGCCGCGAAGGGTCCAACTGAAGCACATTCATCGCTGGTGAATTTCACCAGCAACTGCTTCAGTCGAATCATGTCGGGGGCTGCTGGGGACTGGTCTTGGGAGACAGGAGTGTTTGGAGGTTCTTGGTTGGCAAGGTCGAACACCTTTTCAAGGAACACATCAAAGAGATGCTTCAGGTCCTTTACGATCGTCTGAGACGTAGCTGTCCCCCTCGTTGGACTATCCGGCGGCGTCATGCCTTGGTGACAGGGAGAAGAAGTCTTGTTCAAAGCCATGTTGCGTAGTTGAAACGGAAAATTAGGTGCCTTATGGAAAGCTGGTATGAATATCCAAGAGACTGGAATGCCAATGATGAAGGAAAAGGTCAATAAGAACCTGAGAAATTGTTCCTTCTTATTGTTCGTTACTCCGGACTTCTGTATTTTTTCTAGGATCATACTCACAGCTCAATATGTTGCTTCCCCTCACGTATCCAGCACTTAGCTGCATAGGAGTGCACTGCACGGTGCATACATGGATACGAAGTATAGTACCAATTTCAATTGGATAGATTCAGGTATCATTCAATTGGTGGCGTCGCTTTTGCATCGAGCCACTAAATTGTGGTGTCGTTCTTAGCTCTTTGGGTAATCGGAAGCACCAGCGTAATGACGCGGTAGACTTGACGACCAATTGCAACGATGATCACAGAGTTGTGATCCATGTAGAAGGCATCACAGAATTGTGATGCCTGACGAATAGCTTCCCGGTAGGCAGTGGTATCACAAAACTGTGATCCTTGTAGAAGGGTATCACACAATTGTGATCCTTGGAGAAGGGTATCACAAAACTGTGATCCTTGTAGAAGGGTATCACACAATTGTGATCCTTGGAGAAGAGTATCACACAATTGTGTTCCCCGACGTACCGAACTAATACGGACAAGTTGGAACGGGAATTCCCGAGGCCTAAGTGGGGCTGGGATTTGACGATTTGGAAAATTAATATTCCAGATAGCTTCAACCGGCCATTGCCCCGCAGCTGTTTGCATCGTCGGCTTCAGGCACAGCCAGTCTCAGTTATGGCATCAACCGCATTTAAGCTAGATGTGGCAAGGAGGTCTCTCCTCGAGGAGGGATTTTTTGATTTGAATGACTCAACGGTTGGCGACCGCGTCTTGGAGGTGGAGATGCGGGGCTTCCCATACCTCACCGAATATGGTATGGACTTTTGCAAGCAATTTGCCTTTGACGAAGTAAGCGGAATGAGACATTTCTATGACTACCGTCTAATCATCTTCAGCGAATCCGATCTATCCTCGAAACCTCCCTCGAGCGGTGCAGCCTCGGACACTGGCTGAGATACGAAGAATTCCCTGGCCATGTCGAATGCTTCAGGAGGGGTGGTCCAAAAGCTGGTCGCCGTGTTCTAATGGTGCATCTGTGGGCCAAAGGATCACGGGTGGAATATTATACCCTTTCGCATCTTCACGACTTAGCGACTACGAAGGGGAGAAGATCCTTATATGAGATTCCCCAATCCGAGCTGGATCGTATGGGCTCCAAGCCCGAGGTGAAGGATTTTCCAGATGGTGGCTTGTAAGTAATAGCTCTATATTAAAGTTCCATGCTCTAACAGCTGCAGGGTGATTCTAGACGCTAGACTCGGTTTTAAGATTGAGCAAGGATATGCCATTACGTTTCTTTTTGCCACAGATGAAGTGATCGCCAACTGGGCGAAAATGACCCTTCCATACTCAAAAGGACTGGAACATAAAGTCAGGGACCTAGAAATGCTGAGCGCGAAAATTGGAGTGAACTTCGCGTTTGAGAGTTCAGGTGGAAGCACAGAGAATTAGCCCTCATTGTTCATGGTATACTGCAGCTTCTGTGTTTATATCTACAATATCATCTTGAGCCGCCCATCCGGTCGTCAATGCTGGGACACTATTCATAATTTGAAGAATAGGAGCATCAAAATCTTGTAGCAAGTCAAGACCATGGGTTTGCCCTTCTCCGGGATTGAAGTAAAATTCCTCCGTTGACATGTTCGGAGAGCTGTTAGGATTAATGGGATCAACCATAGTGCCCAGCCGAGGTAATGCTATAGGCGACTGCATCGGGATTAGGGGTGCAGATAGTTCATCGCGAACCGAGCCGAGCTGGCGAAGACTGTCACCCCCATCGGTTTGGCAAAGAGTTTCGTCCCGAGCCGTCATACCAATCCTGTCTAACTCGGCTTGAACTCCCGAAATATCGGAGCCCAAAGCTGCCACGTCCCATTTCCGTTTGTTCCCAACAAGAACGCCTGATTGACACTGGCTCATTGCGAGAGCTAATTGTTTGTCAGATTGTTCGCGTAATTCATCGCATGTTTTCTTGATGAATGCCAGTTTTCTTTTACATGCTCCATCATGTCTATCGGCATGTCTAATGAACTCGCTCACGAGCCTGAAAACTTTGAAACAGCACACGCACACTTCCTCGCATGCGACATCTGCATCAATAATTAATAGCAAGCATGGTATCAGAGAGGATAGCACTTGCGTTGTTGGAAATGCCGCCGGAGTCCCTGCATTTTCGGAAATGGCTTCGCACGTTTACAGGATGGACAGAAATGCCGTTTGGGAGCTCCAGTCTTCCTTATTGTGCCTATAGGATTTCTGGCATCTTTATAATAAATATTTTGGTCATCGTCGCTTTCGCCTTGATCGTTATCGTTCCTGTCTCGACAGTCATCGCCATTGGGCCTCGAATGGGCTCGACACCGCTCGAGTTCGGCTTGCAGGCGCTGTTCGCGGGACTGGAAGAAGTCAGCTAAGTGGTTTGACTTATCTTAGCGTTACTAACCCGATATTCTTCGAGATGCTCATGTAGATTTGTTTCTGTTTCAAAGAAGGCTGAGCAAGCACACTGTGGTTGTACGTTTGACATTGCTCAGGATGGATGGCTACAAAGGAGCATGTGGTGGGGTGTGTCAAGTCTATGTTTTAAGAGTGGAGAGGTCCACCCGACTTTTTCCATAGCTGGTGGCAGGGTTAGGCGGAAGCTTGATTAGTCAGAATTCGAGAAAAGGTAATTGGCTGCAAGTGAGGACAGAGAAATCGGCCGTAATCTAATAAATACCGAACAGGGCCACCGTTGTTGGGCAGTAAGACCACCAACTTTTTGCTCACAGAACTGATGGCATTTTCCTGACTTGTTCTGAAATCACCACCTAAGTCACTAAGAATCTACTTTTCTAACTATTCTTCACCTTGACGAGAACGAAGATGGCCCCATGTGAAACCTGCGGAGGCAAAAAGACCGTGAACGGTATTGCATGTCCAACTTGCAGTGGCAAGAATTGAAGAACAGCTGGTGAGCTAACGCTCAAGCCGAAACTACTTCATCTTTAATATTACTGACACCTAGGGGCATTTAGTTAACCCGGTCTTTATCGATATGACTACAGCCATCATGCTCACGCAGGATCGTGCGAACTGATCCAAAGCCACCTCCCACACACATAGCTGTGATCACATGATCGGATATACATATTTTCCTTCCTAGAACTAAGGTCGCCTGACCTTGGGAACCGTACTTGAAGAGGATTCGGGCTGTTGCAGTTGGATTGGCGATGCGGGTTTGCTGGAACGTTTTTTTATGCCTTCGAATTTGACGGTCCCACTTGGTTTTGAGTTATTGGTCAAATTTCCGAATCTTTGCTTTTTGTCATTTTGATATTGAGACATCTCTTCAGTAAGAATCCCAAGGTCGTATCGGTTGTTTTGGGTACACGACCTGCATTGACAGGCCGCCTTATAGTAAGACCATTTGCTACACATGTTCGCGCATATATTTGCAGGAAAGATCACCACAAGCAATGAACGGTGGCTAAGCTTGGCAACTCGCAGTTACAATACATGCTTTAGCGGCTGCCACTTCTCGAGTAAGATGAGCTGAATGTTTGATTGGCTATTCCAGACACACTTCCGACATTATAGAGATAGCATAAATGGATGTAAGACGATATCCTTTTCAAGAAAAACACCAAAGAGATGCTTCAGATACTTCACGGTAACCTGAGGCGTAGCTCACCCCGCCGTTGGGATATCTGGCGGAGTGAAACCTTAAGAACAAGGAGAGGAAGACGCCTTTGCAGCAAACTAAGTCAATTGATTCTTAGCGTTAGCAAGAACCAATTGCACAGTCACTCAGCATTGAGATATTCTGGAATCTGATTTGCGGATCAAAGTTGAATGTCCTGAAATTGCATTTTCGTAGTGATTCCCAGATATTCTCGTCCTGTCCCGTCCTGTTTGCCCCTCCCGTATCAGTGTATCTGCTGGAAGATTCTGGTCTTGAAAATAGAAAAAGTATCGTGGTAAATGGTAATTGTGTACAGGAGAAAAATGAAATGACCGTGTATCAGCAAATCGACAAAACTCCCTCTATGCATTTCTAGCTTAAGACAGCAGTTGTTTCCTAAGCGTTGTGCTCCAGTACACCTGAATGGAGCCTTTGCTCCTTCCAGGGAACTTCCGACTGAATCGCTTGATCACCTCCGACCAGGTAAGAGCGTCTTCCTTCCTAAGCTTCACCAGAAGGCGATCCTCTTCCGGGAGGAAAGGGAGACCTTTTCTCGAGCCAGGATGCTGTATATCGACCACGTTGGCACCTGCGAATGGTTGTGCAGGTGGTGGAGTCGAGGTTTCTTCCTCTCCTGAGATAGAACCTAATGCCGATTCGCTATCTGCGCTGGATGAAGCATGGAGGCATCGGGACAGAGCACCCTGAAACAGCCAGGACAAGAACTGCAGTTGCTCTTCGGCCGGTAGAGAAGAAAATTGATCCCGAAGAATAGAAAACGACATTTTAACGGCGCCATTTGCTCGAGTACTTCGGCCGGTCCTATTCATGTGGCGATTGTCCACGACGACAGAAACCTTGTTTACTTTGGACCGCTGCCGCCCTGGTTTCATTGCCCTTTGCGAAGTTGGTCGCATGCTGCGACCACGAACAGTTTTATCCGACGAACGAGAAGGGGCCACAACGTCACAAGTGTCTTTTCTTGCCGGGGTCTGCTCAATGTCTCGGAAATGGTAATCCCCCAGGATTGCTGGATCAATTGTTGCGTCGTAACACTCGCTGGTCAGAACAGAACTTCCAGCATCGCCAACATGTGAGTGCTGACTGGTAGTGCAAGTGAGTTCCGGATCGCCCGATTCAAAGTCGAGTGGGTGCTGAGACTCCGGGCCTAGATTATCATATATCATCGGATGGTCTCCGTCTCCAGAGCCTGGTAAATCCTGCAGTTGCAAAATATCATCGAAGCCGAACGCCTCAACTCCGGGGTTAGCGCATAATGTCTGATACTGCACAGCGGGTTGGTGCTGAGTGTTGATCTCCTGTGATAGGCTGTCGTTCAAGCAAGCCTCCACCGGTGGTCGGGGAGGAAGGGGGTGACGCTCAGGTTTATGAAAATGGAAATTTGGGTTCGTCGAAGCCGAGTTGCTCGGATTGGAGGGAGGCAAGGCGGTGATCGAGACAGGACTTGGATAACGACAAATATCGAGAGAATCTCGCAGAGGCTGCGCTTTGTCCTGGAAAGGATTCCACGGCCGGAAAGAGTCCAAGCGAAAACTATCGCTCGACATATTGTGAAAAAGGCTGCTGAGCAAGTACACGGTATAAGGGAATCGGGACCACTCGTAGAAATAAAGAAAACGGGATCGAGACCTTGGGCAGGTGGCAGTGGGTAGGGCACGGTGGGAATGGGAAGGTGGGAGAGGGTGGGGTTGCAGATTAGCCATTTGGGTGGAATTGTCGTCTCTTTTATAGACCGCGAGGCGTAATCCGCCTACTTCATAGCGCAGAAGACGCCGACCATCTCCTGCAACCCATGCCGATGCGTCCAAAGTTGCGAGACGACACAAGTTTCTTTTTCGGCTCTAGGGCACCTGCAACAACCCCTGCCAATCCCGCTGATGGCTCCCGACCAATGACCTATGCCCACGGCTGTCGCCAGCAATGCCTCTATTCGCCAGACTGTGCTATCGTGAGGCCTTATCATAGCCCGGCCGCCGGCCGGGCATTGACCTCACGACGCTGCATTGGCCGGGGTCAAGTGCATGTGCGGTATTTTCGCTATTGGCTCGCATCACCGTGGCATGCTGTCGAGATTGATCGATTGGGTGCAAATATACCGGAGAGGCCGACGATGACGACAGATTGGAGGTCGAGGCATTTGTGGCCGAGAGTAGATCTGCGACGCCAAGGGCTGTGCAATGTAACCTCAGGTGGGGACCGAGATGGGGCGGATGAAGCAGAGCATGCAGCATCAAGGAGGGCAATTGGGGAGACTTCGCAACAAGGGAGGCCAGCGGAATAACAGACACTCAACGGGAAGCTCTCACCAGCAGAAAGCGATCTAGATGGCTTCGTAGACCCCTTTGAAAAATGGAGTATCGACACAAAATAATGCGATGCGATGGATGGCTGGATCACCGCAGTGTTTCTGCCCTTGGGCGACTGGATGGCATGGCAGCCCAGGCCGGCCAGAACGAGCTGGGCGTCGGATGGAGCGGCATCTCCGGTAAAAGGAAAGGGGGCAGTGTGTCAGGCTGAAAGCCAATGCGCAGGTGACGGTGGGGGCGAGAAAGAAAGGGGGCAGAGAGGGAAAGAGAAGGGAAAGTGCGTCGACAAGTCGAGGGGAGAGGGCCAGCGGTGTTATATAGATGGATGGCAGATGGCCGGGGCGGTAAAAGCGGCCAGGGACGGGGCTAAACCCAAACGGGGGGAGGGTGAGGGCGCCAAACCCGAAGGGGCAGGGGGATGGTGGAGACGGGCAGGCGGTCGGGGACGGCAGGAGGGCGGTGCAATGGGAGCGGTTTCCAGCGCCCCGCTCACCGTGTCAACTAATACTAAAGATAAGGTAAATACTCGAGTCTTTAGTCTTAGATATAAGACTTGTAAACTTATAGAATGGTTTAAGGATAAAGAGTAGATATTCAATCTACCTCTATTCTCCTGGACTTAACGTAAAGTGAGGCTGCTCGTACTACAAGTAGAAGGTATCGAATACTAGTTATAGTCTTTTCGCTCGCCGAAGTATTAGAAAAGTTAAATTCTACCGTATCCTAATATCTTAGATTGGAATAAGTTTAGGCTCTTTATCCTAGAGAGTATAAAATGTATCCCGCCGCTGTAGGCTTACGTTAATATAAATAGTAAGATTCCGAACCTAGAATAGATATTAGTATATGGAAGTAATGTTTAGAATATAGCCTACCTTATTAAGTGTATCTGCGATCTTATACTTTCTTTAACGTGTACGTAGTGCCCTTATACGATTATCAGACCAGTGTAACTTAGCAGTATTATTGCTTAGAGAAGCCTTTATCTTCCCGAGTAGATCTGTAAGGCTGATTTGGATAATATGAGCAATATAAGGTACACGGATAATCGTAGAATCAGTGCTCAATTGGATCGTCCTTACTAAGTCGTTTATAGCCTAAACTAGTATTATATTGTTTGAGGTATTGTCGGTAGTGATTGCGAGTACTCGATTAAGAATATTATACTTTTATAATATACGGGTAACAACCTCACTAAGATACGACCCAGAATGTGTGCTAGAGAGTGGCTCGAAGCTAAGGAGAACCTCTCGGTACTCCCAATCTTCGTTAAGAAAGTAGCCCGTTACTGCTATAAACGCCTACTAGAATAGCGATATCTAACAGTCTAGCGTAAGGGAAAGCTTTCTATTCGGTAGTAGACTCTGAAGGAGCCTTTCTTAGTATTTATTGACAAATGCCTTTAACCGCTTACGGATAGTTCGTCGCGAGGGAATAGTTGGTATAGCTGGAGTAAGGCGTACGTATTTGATTATATCGGCAAACTCCTAGTGTTTAAGGAACAAAAATGGAAGATGTGATATAGTAATAAGGTTTAGTAGCTTCTGCTCCTAAATATCCTACGAGAAGATAGGAGCCGGTACATTTGCTGCCTATAGACAAGTTAGTAAAGAAGGTAATATATAAAAATATAATATACGGCTTTCTCTAGTAAATTCCTGATATTCGGTCTTCCTAATATATATCTAGCACAATTGATCCCCTTCCTATACTTATTTATAGATAAGGTACCGGTATAAGCAGCTGCTGGATGATTAAGAACCTTCCGACATTGCTTACACATTATACCTGGTTTCCTATCCTTAGTATTCGCCACTTGCTCAAAACTATCCCAGTATAGTACTTGATAGCGCGCGTCCTAGTTGACGCGCTTAGACTTCCCGAATTCTGTCTAAAGCCACCATTCAACGAATTCCTTACTCATTGTATCACAGTATAGGGCGAAGGAATTGATACGGTCGGGATTGATTATCGTAAGATAAGGAGGTAGAGGTAGACGTTGCGGAGAGCTCAGAGGGAACGGATAACTATCGTATGCCGATGTTAAGGTTTGTTGACTTTCCGACGCGTGAGGGGTCGTAAATGGTGTATCGGTAGGAAGAATATATTGAAGAGCATCTAACGGTACCCCCTCGTATGTTGAGGAAGCATAAGCGTCAGAAAACTGGGACATATTCAATATGGATATATAAATATGAATGCAGTAAGGAGAGGACTTATAGTAAATTACTTTCTATAATTAAAGTGTAGAGGACTAACATTTACAATTTACGAAGTTGATCTCTCAACTTATCACAACAATTACTATTGGTTAGTTTATGAGGGTCACCCTCAGCGACCCTCGTTTAGACCCTCAACGACCCTCGGCGACCCTTAGCGACCCTCGCTTAGACCCTCAACGAACCTCGGCGACCCTCAGCGACCCTCGTTTAGACCCTCAACGAACCTCAGCGACCCGCAGTAACCTGTAGCAAACCTCCCCTTTCAACTATTTCGGGGTCTACCCTATCTCCTTAGCTAAACCTTACTTTTCTGACCCCTATCAGAAAGCCAGTAGTGTGTCTAGTTATTATACAAAGCCTTCTATACCCTATATTTCTGACCTCGGTCAGAAAATAGATAGTATGTCAAATCATTGTACAAAGCCTTCTACACCCCATATTTCTGACCGAGGTCAGAAAATAGACAGTATATCAAGTTAGTATATAAAGCCTATACAACATATTAATTATAAAGATCAAAATAAGATATAGAATAATTCATCCGGTCGCAGCACTATACTATTTAAAAAAAAGTGTGAAATATAGGCTAGTCTTCCGCACGACCCAGTAAAACCCAGACCCAACCCAGACCCAGTACTGGGTAGACCTCTGCATAGCCCACAAAGCCCATAGCCCAACCCAACCCAACCCACGAATGGGTTGGGCTTTGGGCCCATCCTTCGAGCCCATCGGTGGGTTATGGGCCCAGAGTGAAAGCCCACAGGGCCCATTTCGGCCCATAATGGGCCCCCATTATTCATCAAACAATACAAACATACCAATGTATCGCAGCTGCATAAGTAATGCATTTTTCCCTGGTTTTTTTGGGTATTCCAATTACCGTCTAAGCCGTACATAAACCATCTTCTTCTTATAAGCTTATATGATTGATTGAGAAGATATTAAGTGATAGATGCTAGGTGGTTGAATTATATTAATAATGCTCATACATATCATCCTCAACTCGCATCCTCTTCCTCCCTGATGTACGCTGCTGAGTATGAGTAGTCGGTAATTGTGGTGCAGCAGCATCATCATCATCTCCGTCAAGACTGTAGTTATCAATATCTATCAAATCCCCAGATAGATCACCCTGTTCTTCAGTATCACTAATCTCATCAATCTCAACATCATCCGGCGTCTCATCCTTCTCTTCCATCAATGCGTCGATCTCATTAGAAGTAAAGAACTGCTTCAATTCCTCCGCTTCCTATATATCAAGGTCAAACTTAGATATACAGAGGTATAGCATTAGCTCTTCGATGGTGCCCGATTTCAAAGAGCCGCGGCGATAATGGCAGATATCGCGCGCAGTATTAAACAGACGTTCCACACCAGCACCCGTTGCTGGGATTGCAAGATAATCCCGTGCAAGTGAAGCGATAGCTGGGAAACGAGATTCATTCTCTTTCCAGAATGAGAGCGGCTCCGAATCAGTTATATCTATATCAACATTAGTATCTATTAGATAAGTGATCGGAAGGATTCAACCTACTGCCATCAAGATACTGCGTTATTTCATCAACAACCGGCTTTGACTTGGGGATAGATTTCTGGCTTCGAACAAGATTGTGAAGAACTAATCTTGGTATCGATGTAGAAGACCCTTGCGGGCCCTTAGCACTATCAAGACGTTCCTGGATTGGAGTAAGTGCATCCTGGAATACTACTCGATACTGATCCCGTAGCTCTTTAGCGTCGGACCAGTCATCAGAAAGAAAGAATTGGAATCTATTATCCGGCGACAGCATTATACAAACTGCATAGATATGCCCTCGCATTTTATCAGTCTCCTTGTAGTAGTCGCGTAATTTTGACCAGCTAGCATCGAGAGAAGCAAGTATCTACTGCTTCCATACAACTCGCTTTCATTTCAATTGTCTTTTTGATCGTTCAATATGCTCAAATAGCAAATTATAGATCTCAAAGACAAGATGTGATATCACATCTCGTGTCTTTGAGAGAGCAAGTATATAATCAAAGAATGGCTTTGTAAGACAAAGAAGATAGTCAATCTGACGCCATTGATCATCATCTAGTGCGAAGTCTTGCTCATTGAACTGATCACAGAATTATATGATAAAGATACGGAGTCTCTTGGCTCGCCGGAGCATAAGATATGTTGAATTCCACCGAGTCTTCACATCTTGGAGAAGCATAATCCCTTGCCCTAAAGGTTGAAGTGCGATAAATGAATCTCGGCGCTGAGGACTAGCGCGGATATATACAGCAAGTGCTCGTATTCTTTTCAAAGTATGCGAGATATCCCGTTTTTTTGTATTCGCCCTTACGAGAGTAACTTGTTGCTCAGTCCATTTGGTTTCTGTAGTCTCATTCTGAGGGACTACTTTGAGACGGTCAAGTAGCTGGTTCAAACTCAATTGGATCACATGCGCAAGACAGGGGATACGGATGATGTTAATATCCCGTGCATTAGATAAAGATTGTTATAGCAAAGATTGCTGTAGTGTATCAACCAGAGTCTTATTATTCGACGCATTATCAGTGGTCAATCCAAATATCCGGTCCTCAATTTCATACTAAGTAACCGTCTGTATGACAGTTGTACTTAGGTTCACACCGGAATGTGTTCCATGAAGGGGTTTGAAACCGAGTAGCACCTCGCGGTAGACCCAGTCAGCATCGATAAAATAGCCAGTAATGGCTATAAATCCTTGCCCAAATGGAGATATCTAACAATCTAATGCAATTGAGATCCTTACATGCTCCGGTAGCATCCTAAGTATATTCTTTTGCCGCTCTTTCACACGAAGAGATAGCCGACGTTGAATTGTAGTAGCGCATGGTATATCCAAAGGGCTTGGGGCTAACTGTGATTGCGAAATCAAGAGACGAAAGGATGGGTTTTCGACAAGTCGGAATAGGAGTCGGTTGATGGTAATGAATTGTAGGAGTTGATCGTTCCAGTCCTCTTGCGAGAAAGATGCTTCCGCTTCGGTATGACCCTATATTGATATTGATATAAGTAAGTAGTATGAAAGAAGGATAGGACTGTATATACCGATTGAATAAACCCTCTCATTACCCCCTTTTGCTTCCGTATCCCTGTAGCTTTTTTACAAGCTGCAGTTTCCAGATGACGAGTGATAGTCGTTATACCATGACAGTTGACCTTTTCAGTACTCTTACCGTTGCCAGTTTGTTTCTTAGTGCCATAAGGATGCTCAAGGATAAGACCGCAACGCTTGCACATCACCTTCGGGCTCCCAGAAACTATATGCGCCACTTGTTCATACTGTTTCCAAGTCTCCGAAGCAGAACCATGCTGGGAGTCCCATGGAATCATCGTGTTGGTAGATCCATAGTCGGTCTATAACCACCAATCAACCCAATTGCTGTGATTCATCGCGTCGAAAAGAAAATAAGTGCCTATTCTACCAGGACCAACTCGTTGAAAGCACTGAAAATGTTCTGCTTCTAAGGCAATTGACGAAGGAACAGACGGCTGAAGAAACGATGAACGACTACGGTGGTAGCTGCTGGATGCCTGGTGAGAGGTAGTAAATGATATAGTATCGAGGTCAGGTTCAAATGGGTCGAACTGAGATGATCCAAACTCGGTTTGCTGGCTTTGCGACATGATCAGTTGACGATTCAATAATGAAGATTGATTCAAAGATGAAGATGTATAGTATGAAATGTATAGTAGGAAGGATATAGGGCTTTAGGGGGATAGCTTCAAGGTCATACATTACAAAAGGCCACTTCTTGAATCTTGATAGTAGCATTAAACAGCAAATTGATGCAATAAACAGAGGATTCATCATAGTGCTAGTCAGAATTGAAACGTATGATTATAATACTCGTATATGATTGGCTGCATCGTGCATATTAAGTGGGCTTAGCCCATCAAAAGCCCATAGATAGCCCATTCCCAGCCCATTTCCCGGTCCATTTCGCAATATTATGATCCAAAAAATTTCACCCGATGGCTTAGGATATATTTTTAAACCTCTATTACCTCGAGATCAGCTATAATATCACCTATCTATAAAAGCAGAAACAAAGAAGGAGAGATAGGTATCCGTCAGTATAAAGTTCAGTCATGTAAACCTACAAAACATGAATTTGATACTTGGTTTTATACTTCAACAGAAAGATGCACCTAGTTCAATCTAGATAATATATATATCTCTTCATACTGATACTCAGTACGCTATAATAGTATGAATTCATGGTCAAATTGGATCTTTTTTGGGTGATTTTGTATGAAATCTGGCATCATGATGTTGAATTCAGTATAATATCTACTCAATTCCTACAATATTGTACTTCTGATGGTGATAATATAATAATACTGAATATACAGGCTGGAACTTGCGTAAAATACAGCTATTAATCAGCTACTTTATGCATGCCAAGACTGTATTTGTGCGTAGAAATGGGCTTTGATGGGGGCCTTATGGGCCCCCATTAATGGGCTGTGGGTTGGGTTGGGCTTTGAATATTGGGCCCATAGCCCACTGTGGGTTGGGCTTTGGGCCGGGGGTATGGGCCCATTTGTGGGCTATGCAGAGGTCTATCTCGGACACTCGGTAAAAACTGGGCTTACGACTTTATCGCTCGTCTACCACCACGCTTTGAGCATCTTACCTAAAAACTAATAGAGAAAGTGCGGTTTTAGGCTGCAGAACCTGGCTATATTGTCACTTAGTACGATCGTCTGCAAATTACGCTCAAAAGCTACAATATTAGCCCGAGAAATCTATATAATTTCGACGAAACCGGGTTTCGAATTGGCGAAGGGAAGGCTTAAAAGGTTATTTCAGCCCGGGGCAATTTATACAATAGTACCGGTAGTTAAGCCGAATCGCTTACCGGTATTGAATGTGTCTCAGCTACGGGTTAGGTTATACCGCTATAGTTTTTAGTGAAGGGACAATTCCATATAGAAAGTTGGTTTATCGACACCAATTTACCAGATAACTATACAATTTGTCCAACCCTAAATAGCTGGACTGATAAAATCATTAGTTTTGTATGGCTCTAGGTATTCGATGAATTTATATCATTGCGTATTAAAAAGGGGGAATATCGTCTTCTTTTAATAGATAATCATAGTTTATATTTGACCTATAATTTCATTGAATTTTGTTAGACAAAACGTATTATTCCTTACTGCTTTATTCTATATACAACATATAGTTGCCAACCTCTCGATAATACACCTTTCTCGGTCTTAAAGCATTACTATAAACAATATAACAACGAGACTGCTTTTTAGGGTAGTAATACGAAATATAAAGCCAATTTCTTCGCGGGTATTTATGATATACGCACACGATTATTAACCGAGCGGACAATTCGACACGGGTTCCGAGAAACTGGAATTTGGCCTATCAATTCAGACAAAGGTCTTGAAAAATTGAAGTTGACAGACAATGATCTTCCCGAAATACCGGGGTTTATAGTTCATGATATTATATCTGTAACGACACCACCCCTACTATCAAGTTCACTACCAAATTCACCACCTACGACCGTTCAAAAACTCCGAAAAGCGAGTAGTAAGGTCGTGAAGCATATACAAAACGATGCTACAATTTCTCCGAAGGTACGGGATAGTCTTTCTCGCATTTTAGAAGGTGGACTCGCTCTTGCCGAGGTTGGTGCTCAATTCGCGGAGGACAATGTTCGCATTTTACGACGGAAAAAGCAGTCCAATACTGCTAAAACAAAGCGTAGGCTGCCTGAACTAGGCCCTCGTTTAGTAAAGGACTGCAAAAAACACATCTCCGACCGTGCCGACCGAGAAAGACTACAGATATTCAACAGATCTAAGAAAGCCTGGCGGGAAGCAGCTATTTTGAAAGCGATTGACGACGGCGACATTGGAAACCCGGGTGATATTGAGGATGATGATGGTGCAGAAATGGCCCGGGAATGGATAGATGATCTTTATTGTGTTGATTTAGAAGGTGATGCTATTTAAATTCAATGAATTAGTTGGTGTTGGTGGACAAAAATGCAATTAGACCCGGGATGCAATTAGACCCGGGAACCCGGACACCGCGAAGGCGGTGGCCGCAGTTCGACGACCCAGTTACATCATAGGATATATGTTTCGAATACTATATAGGCTCGTTGAGAACTACCGCTGGCGGTGGAGACGGTAGTTGTACCTTAGTGGAATAGTGTACCGCAGCAAAACCGTGTGGTCCTTCTCCACTAAACATGTCGAGTCCGAGATCATTCAGCTGTGCTGGATGAAGTTGGGGCTGCCGTCTCAACAGCGCCTGATAATCCTAAGAGGATAGTTAGTCTATTAGCCATCAATCGAAGTAACTCCCAGGAGGGACTCTTTACCATTCGAGGAAACGTGACTATATTTTTCCAGCAATTCTGTCATTTCCGTTTTCATAGAATGGAATGCCGCGTCATCATCACTGTCCTCGGTAGAGACCAGTTCAAGAACTAAATCCATGGCTGTATAGCCATCAGCATTTTTTATATGCGGATCGGCTCCATGTTCGAGAAGAAGTTTGACATTCTCCACAAATTCACCTTTCGCTGCGAGGTGTAAGGGAGTAGCCCCTATCATGTACCTTTGACTCAGCGACGAGTGGGTTGACTCGGACGAGTCTGATTGACGATCCTCCATATTGAAGCCAGCGCTGGAATCATTGTCGGTTTTGAGGACGTTGTCGTTAACTTCACTACCTACTTCTGGATCTTCATCCCCATTAGACCCACTGATGCCTCCTCTAGTGTCGGAATCAGAGCCGTCATGTGATGAAGTGCGCTTGTTGCTTGAACTTCTTCGCCCATCAACGCTCGACTGGCCTTCGGTTGGATCATTGCTCGGTAATTCCCAAAGCTGAAAATTGGCATCTGCAGTTTCCGAGCCTAGCAGCGCGTGTAATATGGACGGGTCCTTGTGCGTTGCTGCACAGTGGAGAACTGTCATCCCTACTGGGGCATCATCAGCCTTCATCTCGAAACAAACATTCGCTCCAGAGCGAAGCAGGAGGTGGAAAATCTCTGTTGGGTTCGGTTCATCCTCGGCAATGGACATGATGTACGCTGCAAATAGCGGCGTTAGGAAACTGTGCGGAGGAAAGTTTATCTCCGCTCCACGTTTGATCAGAAACTCAACCATTTCGAGATCGTCGCCAAACACAGCCATGACTAAAGGGGTACCTGCAAACGGCTTGACTTCAATTTCGCTGCCTGAGTCGTTGACCTCATCGTGCCAGGGCTCCTCCCATTCGTCAGCATTGATGTCTGCGTTGTTGTCTAAAAGAAGCTCTACGGCCCTTTTAGATTTCCGCACGGCGCGCGCAAGCGGTGTTGCTCCGTATCCATCAGGCTCGTTTGGGCTCTCGCCACTGGCCAGAAGAGAAGCAAGCACGTTCGAAAAATTGAATTGAGCGGCAATATTCAAGCTTGTCATCTTCCAAGGGAGATGGTTTTCGCCCAATTGTTGGTAAATTGTGTACCATGTCCTGAATGCCGGGTTATCCACGCTGCACAGGGACAACATCGACGACATCCATTTTGGATTGTTATCAAGTTCGCCTTTGTCGGAGTGTTGCATCCAATTCAATGCTGCATATTTTAGGAATGCATTATTCTCGGCATATTCAGTAACTACCTTGTGAGGTTCTTCATCATCTTCATCCATTGTGAGTGGAGTCTCTGAAAAATAGGTGAAATAAAGCAGAGTGATGCAGATTTTTGCGAGTAATATTTCCGAGTCCAGCGGACTGAAACTGTGTTTCCAAGTCTCACTGTTTTGAGTCAAATCGTTGTCCTTAATCAAAAATTCTTTGGCCGTTTGGTGGATGAGAAATACAGAGCCATCATCAATGGTCACCATAAGACCACAAGCATTTTTTATTCTCATTTCGAAAGCATCTGACCGTTCGATCCCAATTTCGTCATATGAGCGATATTCAAAGTCACTCGCAAGAGCAGTTGCTATTTTCATGTCATCGACTGTCAAAGGCTCCCGGGCTGCCAGGATGATATGCAGGAGCTGTCTTGCAAGGGCTGGGTGGCGGCATCTCTTTAGGATTTTATCGTAAGCATCAATCAGACTTCGCGGCAAGCCTGAGATAATCTTTTTCAGTTCACGCTTATTCGCTGGTCGCTCACTGAGGCGAATCTCGTCCATAATCAGGCTCAGCCATAGATACGTTCTGTGGTCCACTGTGTGCAACTCCTCAAGAAGGTATTTTGTTGCCCTTTCGTCGAAACCCCTTTCGGCAGCAAGCTTTGGAATGCTGACATCAATGACCAGGTCAATCTCGTCTTTGATCTTTTCAGATTCATGATCCCCTGACAAGTGTATTGTAGGGGCCTCCTTCATCAGATCATGGAACTGGGAATGGATGTGGGAGTAAGGGCGGCTAGTTAGGAGAAACTTCAACTTGGGCTGATCTTCAACGTTCGAAGAATTGTTTGCTTCACGGTAGAAATTGGTGATCGCCCCAATCAGAGAGAATCGATCCTCATCACTGCATTCGTCGAGGGCATCCAATATGCACACAACTTGTCCGATGGTGGGATCAGTAGCTGCTTGACAGAGGATACGAAACATCTCGTCAAACAAGCGGAGTAGTTCCTTCCCATTCAAATGATAAGGCATGAGAGCATGTTTCACCAGAGATGGCAACGCCGAGAAAAGTTGGTGCAAGATCGCAGATAGGGCGCTGACTGCACTTCTCTGGTACGGGGAGATATCCTTGAAAAAGAAATAACAGACAGCAGACTGCTTCTGATGGCTCAAGATAGCCAGACCTTCATCAATTATTGTCTTTGCTAGAACGGATTTCCCCGAACCCGGCTTAGCAGACAACCAAAGAAGATCAGGTCCTTCGTTCTCTCGCCAATCGATGAATTTGTCGTTCTCCAGGAACCATTTCCCCGTTTCCAAAACCCTTTTGGCCGTTCTACCTTTCTGATTCTCGTACGAGTTCGATTGTCGAAACAGTTGTACACACTTGCGCTCCTCGTCAGTCTGGCGCCAAGCAGATTGCATCATAGTCTGCTGCTCAATGCCACGCGTCGTTTTCTTCAACTCTTGCTGGACCTCCTGCAGACTGCGTTGCATGTTGTGCTCACTGACTTGCAGAGCACTCTCAATCCGCTCGCGGCTCAAATCCTGAGCGATCTTGGTACACCTTACCTCAAGACTCCTGATCCGACTAGTCAGACCCGTCCAGTCATCCGCTTTGAAAACATCTCGTCCGTAGCGTTTTGCCCAATTTTCTGAATACTGCCTCGCTAGTCGGATCTGGAATTCAAGGATTGTCTTATACAGGCCGACAGCTGTATCTTCAAAGTCTTTGACAAGCTCCAGGCTATCAGAGTGATGGCTACTCCGAGTCAGCCCAGATTTTCCAGGTCTGATAAGTCTCTCCATGACCCTCAATCTGCGCACAGCAAGGGGAATAGCCTCAAGGCCATCATGGGCAGCCGAATCCTGCTCTGGCGGGTTCAAAAGAAGCTAGGGATACAATATTAGACGTTATCACAATGTATCTATCAGCTTTGGAAAATACCGGCAAGAAAACGCACACTCCAGCCCACGCCAATGCGGCATGAGGCTCTGAACTAACAGCCGACGATACGAATTCCTTGGCTGCAACCACAATCTTGACAGCTTGGTCAAACCCACCGCTGACATCCACAGAGTGGCTACCAATCTTGGGTTGCCATTTGGCCAGATCGATTTCTTCGACCTTGCTCTTCGAAATTTGTCGTAGCTGCTCCTCTCGTTGATATGAACCAGCAGGCGCTAAATTACGGTCGCGTCAGACCTCGGATTTCGTGATAGGATGCTTAAGACCCCACCTAAATGATTATGGCTTGGTTCGCCATTTATTTCGTCCTGAGTCGACAAGATCTCTTCGTATCGCTCCTTCAGTTTCGGGTCTTCTCTGCTGAGGATGATGTAGGCTTCGTCCCATAAGTCCCTGGGCGTGCTGTGTTCGGTAGTAACATTGGCATCGGGGCTACTATGGCTGCTAGTCATAGGTGTTATAGCATCGGTGTTAGTGGTGCCCGCTGCTAGCAGCGACGGCGATGGCGACGGTGAGGTCGAAGGCTCTCTTCTATCTGAGGGATGTAGGCCCCTGAATAGTTTTCTTAAGCCCATTGCAGAGTACTGTTGGTCGGAGTTGGGCCCGCTCCAGATCCCCAGGTCTGAACCATGGATGCGCAAAACCTTGAGGGGCATTTGGCGGGGTACCACGCCTCGACTTTCTGCCTTAATGCCTGATTGTGGCCTTACCCCTGCCTCAATTTCACCAGATTTTACCATGCTTACCTAACATAGAACAACTACACCCATAAAGATGAAGCTATTTATAGCATGCTAAGTCATATGGCTCTATTTTGCACGATAGTTAGAGCCAGACTTTGGAAAATGAAATTTGTCATGCTATGTGTAGCCAGGTAATTCAAGTCCACTGTCGAGTATGATCAATGCGGTCACAAATCAGACCCTTATACTCACTATCATTTCCCCTTAAATCAATCTAGGCTAACAAACTAGACAACCATAGAATCTATAAATACGGAAGAATGGCTTCGACTCCCGAGTTCTGCGCAAACAAAGGACACCTTGGATTAGCTCTAAACTCAATTCCGGGAGTAATAACACAAATGACACGGAAAATATTACCTGGATATTGCCCCGTTCGGTCTCTTTCTGTGCATAGACAACCTTTCCATGGTCGATGACAATCGCATAACGAAGTCCCCGAAGACCCGATGGCTCTGCCCAATTAATACTCTTTGAGAACCCGACATTTGGATCAGAGAGGAATATCTGATGTCAAGCGCGTTAGCGGCGTACTATTTGCCATTCCCGTAAGCCATACAATATCGTTATTCGTAACATTATTTGCTTTCCCCCAGCCACTCATGACATTTGGGTCATTGAAGGAAATAACCGCCACCAAATCGACACCTTTTTTCTTAAGTGCGGGAAGATTGTCAATATAATTGGGGAGGTGAAGACCGGAGCATGTACGGGTAAAGGCGCCTGTTGAAGATGGGTTAATTAATTTCCTGCATGCATGTAACGTAGGAAAACCTGGAAGTGAGAGAAGAGTATACCAGGAACAGAAACCAAAATGACCTTTTTATCAGACCATTCTTTCGAAGCATTGTAAGGGATCGCAATCCCACACGAGGTTATAGAGCTTGTTTCTTCTGCCCAGGGTATGTATCTGCCATTGAGGAGCGATTGTTAGAATACATTTGAGCTTGACTACGAGAAGTAGGGAGATGGGAAGCTTGCTGGAATACGACATTGTCCGGGAAGCTGTCGCCAGGCTGCAATGTAAAATCCATGATAAAGCGGGACCCGGTTCTTGTGTGTTTCTGAAAATGAGTACCTTGGTAACGCGAGCTGGAGCTGATCGTCGGATGAGAAGCGTCGTGTTATAGTACTTATATTTATTCAGAACACATTCGGAATGCATTAAGGGGAAAGTGAAATTGCCGATCTCGGATATTACACACGCCGATTATCGCTCACTCAAATGTAGGGATGGACGGTATCGTGTTGAAAGATATGTAGAAATAAATACCAGGGTATCGTGTCCATCGACTGAAACGGTAGGGAGGGGCGACAACATCTACCTATAGGAGGGGCTCCATTCTACGTATCCTAAGCTGCAGGCCAGATCAGAAGGGATCTGCAAACGGGCCGAACCGGATCCCCTCTGAGAGCGGGAGGGCGGGACCCTGCTTACAATCTTGGCAATGCCAAGATTGCGCTAGTTT
The DNA here is from genome assembly GCF_028829755.1 of Penicillium solitum. Classification (NCBI taxonomy): domain Eukaryota; kingdom Fungi; phylum Ascomycota; class Eurotiomycetes; order Eurotiales; family Aspergillaceae; genus Penicillium; species Penicillium solitum. The sequence continues at coordinate 562,929 of NW_027072122.1, forward strand.
CATCAGTCTCCACCACGAGTATCCACCACGACCTGGCCCCATCCTGCCCAGCTCAGTCGGCCCAATCGTGGACCCTCTTTCTGTCAGACTGTTTCACTCGGCAGGTCCTATCACCATTCTTCCTGGTTTTATTGGCTGCCGCCGGTATCTCCCATCTGGGAAAGTCCGATGAAATCACTATTCGCAATCCCAGGATCAAATTACTCTTCAAACACATAATTTCATCAGCACGGCTCGTTCGAGCGCGCCTTAGTGCCGCCGAAAGGGCGCTTTATGGGGGAAATGTATTGGTGGAATTAACATAATTTACAGATCAACTGAATACCACAAGAATTCTTATATCTTATTTCCTAGAGCCAAGACGTTATCGGCTACTTGTGTGATAATCCGGGTTTAACGCCCGTATTTATTACAGCCATCGTCGCAACGCCTCATACGTGCTAAAGGTAACAGCCTGACCAACCCCCACTCGCAACACGCGAGGTACAATCCCTTTATATAGAGCCCTGTAACCATCATGACGCACAATATCCTGGAACGTGTGAAGGAGACGAGAAAGCCCCGGTTCATTTCCTCCGTTGCCACTTTTCTGAATCCGAGTTTCTAAAAGGACCATCAGCAATGCATTTAATATATTGTAGATATAACATACTTAATGTATCAATTGGAGCATTGGCCAAAGGACCAAGCGATCCAGCTAGAAAGCCATTCAAGCCGGTCTGCCAGGATGGTAGACCAGACGACTGGTACTGCGGCTGGTTGTCGACCAGAGCCTGACGGATTCTCGTGTAGGCGAAGAAATTCACTGGATGTGTCCATATCAGAATAAATGCCCTTATAACAACGTGACTTGGAAAGTAAAATTTGACACTTACCAGCCTGATTTGTCCCTTGGCGAGCCGCTGTTAATCCTATGCCCGACCATAAAACCTTGACACCCTCTGTCCGTACAATGGTGTACAGCGCCTCTGGCGTATTTCTGTATCCCACAACCACGGCACCAGGTAAATCACCTCGTGGCTTTGTAGTCTGTAAGCGAATTTTGAGAACCTCTGTTGGAGTTACAACAAGAACTGCTTCTGTAATTCCTGAAGCTAAACCGGCTGAATTGGTAAACAATGTCAGGATACTATTTTCTCATTCGAAGATCCTGTGCTCAACCTACCAAGGATTAACCTTCCTGAGGTGAGAGCTTTCTCATCAGGTCTTTTGAGGATAGCCTTGTATGTTTCGAAACTGGTGAATCGAATTGCCATTTTGGGCACGATCCCTATAAGAACTGCTCCAAGGCCGCGATAGAATGCCGTTGGGCTCTGATGATATATTGATTGTATTGTTCTCGCCAACGTTTGGTCTAAAGGGGCGCTCATTCTCTGTTAGAGTCGACTGCGCGAGAAACATACAAAAGGTGTCGTCTCATACCTCCTGGTTTCTGTGGGAGTAGGGTTGCTGTCGTGTTCTTGGTTTGCATGTTGACTTTGATAGTATCTGATCTTCGTCAACACTAATTTGGTACGGAGCACATTATTTTGTCAAGGACACTAAATTACCAAGTGGATGACAGACCAACGCCTCCATCATGCCTGCCAATGCGCCTGTATATGGAAGCTGGACTTTAGCACGACTCATTATATGACGATTTTTGTATTCATACCATAGATGGCTGTGGTTCCAGGTGCCGCTGAGATGGTCTTGCCGGCCACCGGCTGTTTCATAGTAGCCATTTTGGGTTCTTGTTATGGTCGAATACTGCTGGCGAAGCACTTTACAGAATGAGCGAAGAGTGTTTTGATAGAAGCAGAAATACTACTTGCATTTCAAACAGCAAAAATGCCCTGGTGCAAGTACGTACCTTTTATTCAACCGGATCAGTATACACAAGATTACCTAGGGCTCGTATACTCAACTGACCTTGGAATAAGATGATAACCAATTTGATTCGGATAGATTGCTGTAAATCAAAGGTTTGTCGTGTTATCGAGAAAATACGTGAGGCTATATATAGCGAAAATATCACGTCGATTTCCAACTAACTTGATTTTTGTTCTTCTCAATGGGATTTAGTCCCTGATCTGACAGGCCTCGTATCATAATATCTGAGTATTCTAGATTTCGGGCCATACGTTTCTTTACATACATTCCGTTACCGGATATTTGTCTAACTCTTTGTTTCCACGTGCTTGATTATTATCGGCTCGGTACTCGGAGATATTGAGACCTCCGGCGCAGGGCTGGACGGGACGGAACGGTACATCCCGCGAAAAAAGGGAAATACATAAATACTGTTCAGAGCGCCTCTCAACGTAACGTTATGTCCACTGCCCCTTGTTGAATACAACTGCGTTGTAGGCGAAACTTTTTCTGACGAGTCAGCCTGTCGATCTCGATACCCCCTGGACTAGCTTCGGGCGCCGACCTATTTCAAGGATCCCGTGCAGACGGCGCGAAGGATCAGGATCGGAGTCGCCGCGAGGAGAATTCGGAGCCTAGAACTCCGTATTCATTGGTGTTTTCCCTCATCCCATTCTGTTTGACTTCCTCAGCCCTCTGCTCTCCCCTCATTAAATAATTCCCTGTCACATTGGCCCCCTTTTACTGCCTTGAAAAACAAAGAAGAAAAAAAAAAAACAAAAACCAACGATTGCAGAAGAACCATGGCATCTTTCTTGTAAGTCTGGCATTCTTGGCTTGGCCTGCGTATATTCTGGTTGAATTTTTTGGGTTCTCTGAGAACGCATATCTATCAGTTCTAACCAGTTCGGAATAGGAGCAAATCCTTTGGCCACAAAGGCTACGCAGCTTTTCGGCCCACCTACCCAGCCGAACTGTACAAAGCAGTCTTATCTTTCCACCAGGCCTCTCCAGATGCCGGGCATAACCTGGCTCTAGACCTTGGCACCGGGCACGGTCTGGTAGCCCGCGAGTTGTCCCCTCACTTTGGCCGAGTGATCGGCACCGATCCTTCAGCGGGGATGATCGCCCAAGCCCGTGAATTGTCAACGGGTTCCGCTGCAACGTACCCCAACGTCAGCTTCCATCAAGCCGCAGCAGAATCTTCCCCGTTTGTGTTTGACCGACGAGTCAACCTCGTGACTGCTGCCCAGGCATCCCATTGGTTCAACTACCCGGCACTATGGCCTGAACTAGCGCGCATTATGCAGCCGGGGGGTACGTTGGCATTTTGGGGGTACAAGGACCACGTTTTGGTGTCGCATCCCAAAGCGAGTGAGATCATCGAGCACTTTGCCTACCAGAAAGATCCAGCCCTCTTGGGAAGCTACTGGCAGCAGCCTGGACGGCGCATTGTGCAGGAGAAGCTGCGAGCTGTGGTGCCCCCCGCTGCTGAATGGCATGATATGACGCGTGTCGAATACGAACCTAGTACCAAGGGGATCGGCAGTGGCCATGGGACACGCTTCATGAGTGCCCGTATGACTCTAGGCGCAATGGAGGAGTACATGCGCACGTGGAGCTCCTTCCACAAGTGGCAGCAGCACTTCCCGGACCAGAAACGTCGTGTGGATTATGAAAGTGGTGATGGAGATGTGATTGACCGGATGATGGATGCTATTCGGGAGGCTGAGCCTGCATTACGGGGAGAAGGATCCCGAAATAGCGTGGATTGGAAGGCCATTGAGGTTGATGTGGAATGGGGCAGTGCTTTGGTCCTGGCGCGCAAACGGTCATGAGCTGTATCCTTCGAATAAGCGGCCCTTCTCTATCTATCTATCTGCCTATGTTTATTTTGTTTTGGCTTATCTTTTTGCACTGTTTCCAATCTTTACGATCATTTCCGCAAGTGCAAGATAAACAGGCAACAGTAAAACCTTGATATAACGAACTAAATACACAATTTTTAGGTCACTGTATATCGACAATGAGAAGTTGGCTGGACTTCAATTTTGAAGATAGTGTTTCAAGGAATAGAGTGAATGATTATTTACATGTATTACCAAGAATATGCGCCGATCAGTTTGCCGATCAGTTTGCCGATCCCGATAGAAAAATCCTTCGGCCTGGAGATATTAAATTGGAAAATAAGATATTTACTTCGGTGTTCATGGGTGGCGGGCCACCCGTGCATGAGGTTTCATCGGGGGAAATAAGCAGTCAGCACTAAGAAACAGCCCGGGGCCCCGGGTGGATAAAGTGTCAACACTAAGAAATAGCGCCATCCCAAAGTCTACCTAGGTAGGCCATAATTAGAGAGCATGGCTTTTGATCTGGCCGAGTGGTAAGAATGGCCGTACTTTTGTTCCCCACATGAAGCCGAAGATTTATCCACCTGATTGCAATGTCCAATCCCATCCTTATAAATTATTTGATGGTCTAAAATTTGCATTAAATATAACACGCAATATGATTAAATACAATCTTCTCGATGGGTTATTTTTGGCGAGATAACAGTAGTAATTCATCAGATTTACCAGCTTATGGTGGTAAGGGAATACGGCCATTTCCGAGATTCCTTCCTTTGTTCCTCCGTCTATCTAGCCTCGGTCAATTCTTCACGACACCCTTTTCCGCACTCGAAGTGGTGTCTTCCGTGATCGGGGTAGGCTGCGGGGGCGCGGTCTCCTCCTTTCGCTGCAACCCGTGATCTCGAATGAATACACAGATGACCAGACAGAAGCCCATGATAGGCGCCATGGAGATAAACACAGTGCGACTGGCCTTGGCATATGCAGCCCGGATGGCATTCTGATCCGCTGTAGAGAAGTCACCGAGCGAGGGCAGCACATAACTGTTCCTACTAAGATAGCTAAGATCATCTGGGAGTGCATTGCCAAAAGACGTCTGAAGTACAAGGCTGGAACATGCCAAGCCGATGGCGCCGCCAAGTGCACGGAAGAAGTTGCGATTGGAGATGATCACAGCTCGCAGATCCTTCGGTGAATGTGCTTGGATCGCGATTAGGCAGGGTTGGAATACGTTGCCAACGCCAACACCGAGGATGATTAGGGCCACGATGATTACTCCTAGGGAAGTGTCTTGCTTTAAGGTGCAAAGCACACTTGCTCCACTGTATGCCACATCACATATAAGCAGATGAGAAAAAAAGATAAGGAAATTCGGGCCACGTACACTGTCCAACAGATGAAACCAAACCAGATCACTTCCCCGTATCGTGAGTAATGCGAGATGTAGAATCCGGAGCAAACAGAGAATATCATCTGTGCGACCACCAATGGTACGAGGAGAGCTGCAGATACCAGTGGAGTCACCCCGCGCACGTTCTCAAAGTACAGCGGTAGAAAATATAGCTCGGCATAATAGCAGTAGCCAAAGAGGAGATTCTGCACCAAAATGACAGTCACGGCAGGGGTGCGAAACATGGTTACTGAACATATAATTAGCTCTCCGACGGTGCCCGGAATGTCTTATGCAGCATGAATAGTGTCAAACTCACAGGGTACCATTGGCAGTTTAGCAACCTTCCACTCCACCAGGATGAATGCAATCGTGGCCACGCCACCGACGGCAAGCATGGCGATAACGAGAGTAGAGTCCCAGGAGAAGTAAGACCCACCGCCGGAAATGGGGATCAGTATACAGATTATTGCGACAGATCCAGATATCAAACCCCAAATGTCGATCAATTTCGCTCTCGCAAGGCCATTCCCTTTAGGCATGGAGGAAGGAAGCAGGAAGAATGAACCCACAGCGCAGAGCAGCATTAGAGGGCTGATCAGATAGAAAAATCCGCGCCAAGTGGCGTGCTGCGCAAATGCAGCTGACAGGAACGGACCAATCGTGTTGCCTAGTCCGATACAACTGCCCAAGATGCCCTGGTATCGACCACGTTCCTGTAAAGTAACGATATCGGATACAATCATCATTGTCAATGAGTTGATTCCACCAGTGGCAATACCTGCTAGGCCACGAAACAGGTAGAAGGCCCATGCAGTCTGCGCAGTTGCGCAGAGAATGTCCGCAATGGCAAGCAGCAGTACCGCAGACAGATACACTTTCCTGCGGCCAAATATATCAGACAGGCGTCCGTAAAGCACCTGAAACACTGTGTTCGCGATCATAGAGGAAGTACCTGCCCAGCTGATTGTGTCTCGCGCATTCAGCTCCTGTGCGATAATGGGTAAGGCCACACCCACTCCGTTCTGATCTGCATAAGCGATAAGGAACGCGATGGCGAGAGTACCAAACACCACCAGGAGCTGAGTGCGGGGAAGCAGGTTAGTTTGATCGTGCACAATGACCGGGGGCCCTTTGGCGGTGCTGGCGGCCATGATCAAAGAGAACAATTTGGGTTCCGCGTAAGTGAAAGAAAGTGATGAGGTCAATTTTTAGAAGAGAATATAAAGTTGCAGTCTTCATCCAATTTAGTTGCTCCACGGTGAAGAGTCTTATATGATCTGCTGTGGAACCCACTGGTGATGGTTGACGAGAGTACTCCGTACTGGCAATTTATCTCGGTGTCGTCTGTAAACTGCCGATATCGGAAATAAGAGCGCATCCCCAGTAACGCCGTTATTACAGTATTGGTATTGCGATGAGACATACATTGCATTTTCAACGCTAACCGAATATAGAGTATGCAATAAATGCGAATATCTCGAGTGGTACGTATTCCAACCCTGCAGACACTAAGATTTTGTGCAGAATATCACATCCCGTCCCCTAGGCAGGCAGGGATATCGGCCAGGTTTCTGGCACCCACGCAGAAAACGTCAATGTCTAGTTCCAGCCATATCCAAACACCAAACACACTTCCCCTCTCTATAGCCATCCTCCGATTACCTGGGGTGGGGTAAACTCGAGCTGACGATTGAATTCCTTTTCTTTCCTCCTTCGGGGGGTTTCGAGCAGACTGCTTAGTGATTCGGAGGGCGAGGGAAAAGATATAAAAGGCACCCAGATGGCCTACCAAACTCTCAGATAATCTCATCACATTCTCTACCTTCTACACATCATCTTTCGGTTGAATCTACAGTGTTCGATACTTCATTCTATTTCAAAATGCCCATCGAAGACTTCATCACTTCTTTCCCTGCTCCACTTGAGTTGGGTACTTCCATTGACCACTGGAAGTACGAGGACCTCACTCGAATCCTCGGCAGAGTGTACAATGATATTGATTTGGTCGAAGTCCTTAACGCCCCCAACGCGGACGAGCTCCTTCGTGATCTAGCTATTACCAGTGAGCATCCACTAAATCTGGCTCCAAATAAGAATGAAAACTCACTACTCCCAGTCTCCCACCGTGGCCTTGTCGTCTTCCGCAATCAGAAGAACCTCACTGCGGACCAGCAAAAGTTCTTCACCCATCGTCTTGGACAATTGACTGGCAAGCCTCAGGAGTCTGGTGTTCATATCCACCCCATGTATGTACCCACCATTCAAGCCATGCTATCACAAACTAACAATCACAGCAACCACACCGTCCACAAAGAGGGTGAGAAGCCCGATCTGGAAATGTCTACAATTGCCCGCAACCCAGCGAACATGCTTTCCAAGCAGAGTGGCGTGGTTGCCGGCAAGAAGACGTTGAAGAAACAAAGTGTTGCCGATGGGTGGCACTCGGATATCGCCTTTGAGCGCGTCACATCCGACTACACCACCCTAGTCAACAAAGTTCGTCCTTCGACCGGTGGTGATACTGTTTTCGCCAGCGCCTATGAGGTCTACGACCGTATCAGTCCCCCCTGGAGAGCTTTCCTGGAAACTCTTACCGGCTCTTTCTCCCCCGTTGGTTACAGTCCTAACCCTGAGCATACTCACCTGTACCAGGTCGCCAGAGGCCACCCCAACAATGTTGACCAGTCGCTGACTGCTGAGCATCCCATTGTGAGAACGAACCCGGTTACCGGATGGAAATCCATCTTTGGTGTTGGCCATCATCTGCAAACTGTGAATGGACTGGCCCCAGATGAGAGCGAGCATATCAAGAGTTACTTGATGAAATTGATTACCGACAATCATGATCTTCAGGTATGTATTCCTCGAACTCCAACATACTTCATGTGATGATATCTGACTTCATTATCTTTAGGCCCGTGTCAAGTGGGAAGTCGATGATCTGGCCGTGTTCGATAACCGTGCTGTCTATCACACTGCTACTTACGATTACGATGAGCCTCGGGTTTGCCTTCGTGTGGTTGCGGTCGGTGAGGCACCTGCACTAGACCCTAAGGGTGTGTCTCGCAGTGATGCTCTTGATTTGTAGATATATCTTTTGCATGAGATATGTCTCTTTATGTCATCAAACTGGATAGATAGTGACACAGAATATATTTCTCTTACTTGGTTTGGTTTTTACCCATGATGTTAAAACTTATGAATAGTCACGTACCTACGTGAGCCTCCGTTACCTCGGGTGAGCATCGAGTGTAAATAGCGCGAACTGGGTGCGATACAACCCCGAACTATTGTAGAAAGCGGACTATGTGAAGTTTTTCCTTGCGGAGGTAGTGGCGGAAATGCATATTGTGTGACTCTCAATCGTGGAGGAATCAGCAATTCACTGGGTTGCTGATCTCCTTCTTTTTCCTGGACTGACGAGCTGCTTGAGAGAACCATTTGGTCCGCAGGGAAATGTCAAGGATATGGGTTCAATCCATCATCGGTGTCTCTTATAGGTTATGCAGATGCAGGTTACTATGTACTCAGTTTCATGATCACCACATCAGTCAATTGACGAAGTCAAATTGTGACTAAAATTTGACTATTTCCCAAGTCCATTTGATTATAGTGATGGCGATCAACAAGTTGGTCGGGGAAGTTGATCAGGCCTCACGGTGTTTAGAGTCATATCCTATTATTCAAGTCTATAACCTTTGTGGACTTGAGCCCATTTGGCCACACATCAAGGGTCGTTAAATTTTCGTGTAATTGTAGTGAAAGCGTGGCTACATTCATTACAACTATGGGATCGATAAGTGTACGACGTACCGACCTCGGGATATATATTTAAAACCGACTCCATTTAGGTACAAAGCTCTTATTTATTTTTGAAACTCGAATAATAATATTTATTATGTTTCACCTCTACCTAAACAGAAGATCTCATATTTCATATATGTCGCTCAGTCCTAGCATAGGGTGGATTCCAAGATTTAATTTCGATTTCAGAATGACATTAAAGTCTGCAGTACACTATTCACATTACCGCAAAACGGCGCCCCTCTCAGCTGGCAAGATAGCGCCAGGCTCTGGGGGATTTTTGCTTTTAAAGTCATCACAAATATATTCCATCGTGACAAACTGAACACCTTCGTACCGCTTGAAGTATTCAATGAGTCTGGAAAAATGTCAGAAACAAATATTCTTGGCTTAGTTGTCAAAACTTACCTCTCCTGCATTGAAAGATCATGCGGGTGCCCAGACACATTGGGATGAATTGAGAAAGTGAAGACGAACTCATCATACTTCCGATAGAAGTAGTCAAAATGATCCTTCCAAATAGACTCCACGTCACGAGCGTTCATAAAACCATGGCTGTTACGAGCACTTTTAATGAACATCATGGGAGGGAGATCGTCGATATACCAATTACCGGGAATTTCGACAAGCCCAGATGGACCCCCTTTCACCAATGGCTTCATCCATTCCTCAGCCTTCTTAGAGTAGTCAATCTTTGTCCAACTGTCTCCAATGCGGGGATAGTACGGTTGACAATCATGATGCTGGAGACTGTGATCGTATTCAATCCCATATTTCAGGAGTAGCTTTGTGCCGTCTGCACTAGTCTCCCACCTTTTCATCCAAAGGCGTGAAGAAGTAAGTATCCTTAATCATGTATACACGGGTGTTCTCACCAGGGGGCAACGCTTCCACGCGGGGGCTTCCCAGCAAACTCCGTTAACTGTCGATATGTTCTATCCAATACTGCCTCCTGTTGTTCAAGTGACATATCGACTGGATTTTCATGGAGATATCGATGCAAGCCGATTTCGTGTCCGACATCTCTGACAGCTGCTATGTCTTCCGGAAAAGTGTAAAGTGAATGACCAGGAATAAACTACGTGCACTTGATGTCGTACGTTGCGAACATCTTCAGAAGACGCTGAGTACCGATAGTACCAGCCTAGATGCCTACTAGACGATTAGATCGAATCTTTCAATGTGCCCCATGTATGGTGTATCTAGAACCAACCGCGACTGATATCATTGGGAGAATCTTCGCCTCCATATGATCCGATCCACCCGGAAACTGCGTCGACATCTACACCATAGCTGACGAGTACTCGCTTGGGGAGGCATGCTTGAATGGCTGTCAGGGTTTGTCACGTAGAAAAATGCCTGACAATATTTATGTAGCTTGGCACAGCAACTTGATGGTGGATCTAGAATTTATATCTGCTGAAAGATACTAGGATGTAGGAATTTAGGGTAACCCCTCACCGCGGATCGCAGTTTTGGGGAGACTTCGTGTGGTAGAACAGCCTTAGCATGTTTTTGGTAGCTTTTCTGGCGTTATCTGTGCCGTCCATTATTAATAAAGGTAATTCTTGATAGGATTTTCTCACACTATTGGTAAAGCATACCTTGGCTGGGAGAGTCATCCACTGGTCAAGGGCTTCGATAAGACCTGATCTCATCGGCGATAGACAAAAGAAAAGTAAAAAGAAACCATGCCATCGAAATAAGTATCTGGATAAGCCTTCGCGCACCATCGCCTATTATATAATACTCTGACGTGTGTTACTGCTAGTTTTCCTATAACTGGTGAAGTGGGAAGTCATGGTCCTACTAATGCTGCTACTACTACGCGTCTCACTGAGGCCATCCGTGTAGTTTATCATAGATCCTGCTCAATTGACCTGTGTTCGTGAGAGTATGGTACCTAGGAGCGCTCCTTTCATCGCTAGCTACTTCTCTTGATAGCGAAAGGAAGGAAACAAGATTCGCAATTGGCTTTCATTTCAGTCATGATCTATGACTTCTATTTCACTTAAAGTGTTATTAGATAGATGCTCAACTCAACTCCTCACCGGAGACCCCCGGTTACATCAACTATACTTCCAGTCATGAATGTACTACTAGGACTAAACAGGAACACCACCACGTCCGCCACCTCAGAGGCCTTCCCCAATCGTCCGAGTGCCAGGCCCCCCTTCAATCTTTGATTGTCCTCCTCTTTCCCAGAAGCGTTTCCCACCATCGTTGGCGTATCGATTGGGCCTGGTGCAACAGCGTTGACTCGAATCCCTTTGGAACCAAGTTCAAGTGCTAAGGCCTTCGTGAATCCAACAATTGCAAATTTAGTGGCACAATACACCGAGTATCCTGGAAATCCACTAAGCCCACACATGCTGGAAACATTGACAATAACCGAGCCTTCTGCCAGCAGTGGCACACATACACGACACATATTGAAGGTCCCACGAAGATTCACGTCAACCAAATGATTGAAATACTCGTCAGTTGTGTTGGTCATTGGAATATCAGTGGGATTTATTCCAGCGCAGTTGAACAGGTAGTCAAGCCTGTTCATATCCGTGCGGCTCGGGATTGAATCGATTATCGAGGCGCACTGGGTGCTGCACGCTACATTCAATGGTATGTAGACGTGCACAACATCAGCACGTGTTGCCTCAAGTTCGGTCTTGAGGTTCTTCAGTGACTCCATATTCAAGTCACAGAGTATCAATGCAGCACCTAGGGCATTCAGTTTGAAAGAAGTGGCCTTCCTGTTTCGTCTCGTGTTAGCTCATTTTGACTGTCTTAGTTCTGACTCGGTGAGTGAGTATTCCATACCCTATACCACTGCCAGCTCCAGTAATTAATGCTACCTTTCCGTCAAAGTTGTAGGACATTTTGATGCAGGGTCAGGAAAATTGGAAGGAGTTGAATTGTCCAAAAAATATTTTGCTCAGTCGAAAAGATCCAACCTCAGGTGAGCTTATGTGCCGTTTCATTTAATGCAAAGCTGAGTAGACCAGCCGTTGTGTTTCAAGCAAGGACTTTCTTTAACTTTGGAGAGTCATTATCACCTAGGTATGCTCCAACGCTGGCCCTTAGAAAGCATGATATCTGACCAATCGGAATAGGAGATGGATGGTCTCCAATCCTTAAAAGCGGGGAACCACCCATCTTACCCCAAGTCCAGGGAAGATAAAGAAATGAATCGATTATGTATCAAGTATTACGTAGGCGACTTCGATAAGCAGTTTGATGGTTTCTCTCGCATCGAGTATGTTCACCCCTGACCATCTGTGATAACTGACAACCATATGCGATACCCTCAATCCCCATGAGTGTTCTGAGCGTGCGGCCATGAACTCTCATTCGCAACTCATTGAGATAACACGGAAACTCAAACGGGCTTGCGGATACTGCAGTCGTCATTTTCGGCGCGAAGAGCACTTACAGCGACACCTACGTACTCGTCAGCATCCTCGACTCCAGATGAAGATAAATGCTTATCCCTATCCCGATAGATACCAAAGAGAAGCCATTCAAATGCCTCTGTAATGCCGCCTTTTCCCGCCGTGATCTTCTAAGACGTCATTAACGGATTGTTCATCAAGAGCAACGTGTCTCTTGCTTGCATGAGAAGGGGCCTTGTTGCTCGTCTACCAAACCCACGACCGCGTTGTCGCAAAATGGTCACATTCCATCTCCATCTCCATCTTCCCTCTTCCAACTTTCAGGTGTTGATGGTGAAATGGATCCTCATTTAAGGGATCTTATATTCTCTCATGCTCCGTTAGCGGGACGTACCCCTGGTATGCACCCCTTCTTTCGGGCTTCGGGTTTCGCGAAGAAGCCTTCACTAATTGTAAACAAGAATCAGAGATCACTTTGGAGGATCTAGGTCAATTTACAGAGTTTTCGCAGCTTCTCAATTCGGTGGGAATACCATCTGAATGGGCACCAATAGATGTCATTGGACGCGATGCTTTGCGAATGCCTCATGACTTAGAAGATCGAATGCAAACTCCCACAAGTGATCTCAATCATCAGTCTTTCGATCCATGGCTACCGTCGAACCCACGAGTTGTTCAAAACCTGACCACATTCCCAAGCTTTGGTAAGCCTAACACTCCATATACAACTGGGAGTAAAATATTATTTCCCAACCCAGTGCTAACAGCCAACAGAGCTATCACAAACTAAGAACAAGCTTTCAAAATCCACAGTAACGGAAGAAAAACGTCAAGACATAATCCAGAATCTGGAAAGCTTCCAGTCTGAAGTACCAGGCTTCTCTCTTCCCTCCCGACATGCCCTGACTCGATATTTGGTCTCCCTTTTTGAGGGATTTCATAAGCATCGAGAAAGGCTGCCAATTACGAACCCATTGGATATGAATGTTGCTGTTCTACGCCTTTGGGCGCGGTTCTTCCGTGGAAATTCCCAGTGGCCATTTATTAATATCATAGGTTTAGCACTATAGCGGTACTCCTAGCTTATTTAGCAAGTTCGATAGCTGTCATCTCCGACCTCCATTCCGAGCTCAATTGAGTTCCATTGCACGCACTATACCTGTCTTTATAGAAGCATCCCTTATATTAACTATATTATAAAGCCTACATATCCTTTACAATAGTCTGCGGTGGGCGAAGGGCATTAGTATTACTCACTAAGCATAATCCCTTATCCAAGTCCGTGCCGACATCTACTCAGTGAGCCTGAGCCTAAGCACCCTCATAAAAGCGGCTGCAGATCAAATAGGAAAGCTGTTGGATGCCCGGATGCCTAAGGCATCACATGTAAATAGAACCCAGATAGTTTGCCTGCTCTCTCGTCCTCTCTTTCTCCTCTTCGTCCACCAGAATACATACAGTGCTTTCTCTATGAACTTACACGTATTGTATCAGGTTATGAGCCTCTTTTGCTAGTTGGACCACTAGCAACTCTTTTCTCTGAAGCTATTTTCATCTGGAGACTTTTGACGATCTGACCCCACAGTGGATCCACCTTTGTGCGTGGTACACTACACGGATTCGGATCCAGCCAATAACATCCAGGAAATCCTTCGAGCCCCGCCGGCAAAAGCTCCGTTTAGCTTTACAATCCAATCATGGCAGACGTCGCGACCGGAAATGTGGGGGACACCAACCCACAAACCCCCCCTCCCGGCGTACCGCCTAACACGATTGATCCCAATGAAGTCCCGTCCTTGAACGATCCGATCCAATTTGCGCAGGATGCCAGTGACAGCGAGGATGAGGATAACAAGCCGTCCCATCAGGGACATGGTCTGCCAACGATTGCAATGACCAAAATTCAGAAAGTGAGGACACTGGAGCACAATGACACTGATCCAAGTGGTTGGAAACAGGCACTGGCTTACCAGTTGATCCCATACGCTTTGGAATGGCTGCTAGAAAGCGACATTCCCCGACCTCCCAAGTCACATGCTTCGTTTGAAAGATGGAAGTACTGGTCTCGCTTAGTTGCAAGCTGGATGTACAATCAAATCGATGTCACACTACAGAACAAGCTGCGCAATTTGTCAAAGATGCCTAAGTACGCTGATCAATTGTACGATGAGCTTATGGCTATGACACAAGGCAGTGACCGGATGCAAACTGCATTCCTTGAGATGAGGAAGTTCGATAAGATGAAACGATCGGATTACAACTCAGCAAGCGAGTACATTGAGGAGTACCAGCGACAGTACCATGTGCTTGCTCGATTCAAGGCAGCACCGCACCCAGCACACGGCCTATCACAAGTCCTTCAAAACCTTGAATTGGAAGTCAAAAAGGTCCAGTTTATTAGGGAAGAAGTCGCAAGTCTCGAACCCAAGAAACTCAATCTCGACAAGGTGGAGGAGTACTGGAGAGCACTCCAAGCAGCTGCTGACATGGAAGGTGTCACCAATGCTGTCTACAATAACAATGCCGGCCGTGGCCGAGGCAATGGAAGAGGTGGTCGTGGAGGAAACCGTGGTGGCCGAGGTGGTCACAACAACGGTCACAACAAAGACGATAACACCCAATCCAGCAAAGACATCAATGCTATCGACGAAGACGTAGCCACTGCTAAAAAGAAGAAGAAGAGAGGTCTTCGCAAGCAGCCTGCCGACGGCAAAGACATTCATGACTACGCAAAAGAGATGCGTAATGGCACACAAAAGGATGACAATAACATGTGTTCATTCTGCGGCTTTGGACCGCACACTGCAAAGAGATGTGCCTATCTCAGTGACAACCCACCAGCCTCGTGGGAACCGTCCGGCAACTTGTGGGCCTATTCAAAGGCTATCCAGAGAACTCAACGTCAAGATGGACAGAACAATATGGTTGTTGCAGCTGCCAATTCTGTTGACAGGAAGAATGATTGGTTGCTAGACACTGGTTCTGACAAGACATTGACACACGATCTCGAGGACTTCCACACATACCAACTGGATCACCCTGACACAGCTTATGCGTACAAGGATTACTCTGGTAATAGAGTCGTCACGCTAGGCCACGGTGAAGTCATTGTAAGGGCTGCCCTACCAGGTTTGGATGGAAAGACGTACTCGTTCATGACAACTGGTTACTACACTCCTGGGGGACACGGCAAGCTATTTGGCATGCAAAAGCTTCTTGAAGAACAAGATATCTCTTACGACACACGCACTAAGAATCTCACAAATGGAAGGGGAGACATCCTAGGGTATGCAGACACGTCAACAGGTGTCCCGTACCTTGTCAGTCCGAAGGACGATGATGACCCCAATGAGATCAAATCGGACACAGATTCCGACGATGACGATGAGATTGGATTTGTGAACAAAGTGACTGCGTACGAGATCCACAGACGTCTCGGACATGCTGGAAAAGCTCGCATTGCTTCCACACTACAACATGCTGAACAACTAGGTGATGATGAGCAGTACGGCACGGAACACTTCGATTGTGACGCCTGTTTTCAAGGCAAGTCAAAGCTCAAGATATCCCGTCAACAACAGGCGAGGGTACAAGATGTAGCATGGAAATTCCACGTTGATACACAGCCAATGAAACCCACTGGGCCAAACGGAGAGAACTACTGGCTACCAGTCGTTGATGATGCTACTCGATTAATTGAGGGAATCATGCTAAAGAACAAAAGTGATGCTTACCATAAGCTTACTGCGTTCTGTGAGAAGATCAAATTACTCACCGGCAGATACCCAGGCATCTGGCGAATGGATGGCGGTACAGAGTTTAAAGAGTTCATCAAATGGGGTGAGAAGCATGGTATGACTTTTGAGACCACACCACCTTACACCGCAGAGCCAAATGGTACGGTGGAACGTTTCGGTGGACATATCAATGACATACAGAGAACGATGATCATCGATGCGAAGATGCCGGAAGAGATGTGGCCGTATGCGACAGACACAGCCATCTACATCTACAACAGACTAGTCAATCCAAAGACTAAGATCTCGCCGCTCACACATTGGCGTCAAGAATTTGAAATTGCAAACCCAGAGCCTTCCTTGAAGCACCTTAGACCATGGGGATCAGCTGCATACGTCCACATTCCGAAGCCTAAGAGGACACAGGCTAGGAAAGCAGCACCCAGAGCGTGGAAAGGTATGCTTGTTGGCTATGAGGGGGACGGTGGTCATGTTTACAAAGTGTGGGATCCAGTCACGAAGAAACTGGTAGTGTCTCGTGATGTTGGTTTTCCGCAACCTGGAGATGACGATGGTATGGGACCAACACCAGCTAGCAAAGCACCCACCGATCCCAAGGATCCTGATGATGATGATGATGTCGTCGGATTCATGCCTGTCTCACTGTCGCAAGAAGACGAGATCTCGAAGCCAGAAAAGAAGCAGCAGCAAGTAGTACGTACACTACAGGTACAAACTCCTACACGATTAGCTGTACAAGCACCTGTTACGCCGTCTACAATTCATCTTCCAACAATTCATGGCAGTGCATCTACAATGCCTGAGACACCACAGAAGGCACCACCGCAGAGAACAATCATTCCGCCAATAAAACAGCGCAAACTCTTTCAAAGTTTTCTCCCAACTGTGGGAGAGGAGCCCATGATGACAGGCGCGAGAATCACTGAGATCACGGATCCTACCACTGAGAGCGTCTCACAGGTTTTGGACATTGAGCGGAAGAAAGAAGATCTCGGAAGAAGACTTCAACAACTGTCAACCCAAGTGTCTCAACTTGCTGAAAGTATGGACGATATTCGTCGAGATACCGACAACATTGAGAGAGCTGTCACCGAGGAATCAGAAGATATGACTCCTTCTCCAGAGCGACAGAGAACAGATTACCAATACCCTTTCTCATCTCCCACTCAACAAGCTTCTCCCGTTCAACAAGCTAGTGTGTCACCAAGTCGTGAGATCACACAAGCTCCACCAGTTCCTCAAGCCAGTGTGTCACCAAGTCGTGAGACCACACAGGCTACACCCGCTCGACAAATCAGTGTGTCACCAAGTCGTGAGATCACACAGGCTATCGATACAACGGAGACAACGACAAGCACTGAGAACACACCGGTTACTGCGAGATCAGAGATGTCACCAAGCCGTGAGATCATCTCAATTGAGTCATCGCCAGATCCTATCTCTCAGGACCCAGCTACACCGGCTCCCACCCTACCCCGCCGATCGAGACGAGCGAATATCGGGATTGCACCTGACCGATACCACGATCCAAAGCAGAAACACCTCGCTGTCGAGTACGAGAAACGAGACCGAGATATTCAACGAGCTGCCACAAGGGCAAAGGCGAAGGACTCGGGCGGTAACAACGTGACGGAGGGTGATGGACAGGGGTCTGCGGGACCTAGTGCGATGTCTGCAACAGCTGATGTGACAATGGACAAAGTCGATATTGACGAACCATTTCTCTACAATGGAAAGCCGCTATGCGCAAAGGACGTTGACTTGCCATCTACGTACAAGCAAGCGCAAAAGAGCCCTTTCTGGCCTCAATGGCAAGAGGCTATGCAAAGACAACTTAGTGATCTCGAGGCTAAAGGCACATGGAGCTTGATCCTTAAGCCGTCAAAAGCTAAGGTACTGCCAGGACAATGGAGATTCACTGTCAAATCCAACACCAGAGATGAAGTCTACGATTTCAAAGCACGATGGGTGGTATGTGGCAACTTCCAAGACAAAAATGATGGAGAAACATATGCCCCTGTCGTCGCCGAATGTATGATCAAAATCGTTCTCACACTGATTGCAGTGTATGGTCTAAAATGGAGGCAAGTTGACTTCACTGCTGCATATCTCAATGCTTCACGTGAAGATGTGGAGACAGTCTATATGAGACAACCTACAGGTTTTGAGTACGCAGATGCACAAGGAGACAAGAAACACTGGGTGTGTACACTCAATCAAGCGCTCTTCGGATTGCGAGACTCTGCTTTCCTATGGAACGAAGAGATGGACTGCAAACTACGTCAGATTGGCTTTCGTCCGCTGGATGATGATCCTTGCGTTTATATCAAAGGCAAAGGCATGAATTTGACTATTATGATGATCCATGTTGACGATTTCATCATTGCTGCACCATCCGACGATGACATTGAGCAAGTTGTCAGCGAACTTCGTCAGTACTACGACTTGAAGGACCTCGGTGAGCCAAAGCAGTATTTGAACTGTGCGCTCGACAGAGACTACGCCAACGGGACAATCACTATGTCACAGAAAGCGTACGTGCAAAAGGTGCTACGTATGGCTAAAACCTCTGGCTGGAAAGACACGCCATTGCCAGCTGCATGGAGAGAGACACCAGCCGATGCGACCAATGCACTAGATGACGATGCTTTTGATCAATATCAGTCTATCGTGGGGATGTTAAACTGGTTGGCAGTCAAGACACGACCAGACATTCGCTTCGCAGTGACACGCTTACAGCATCGACTAGCAAATCCCACCCTTTCTGACTACAAAGCAATGCAACATGTTGTAAAGTATCTGAGACGAAAACCTGACATCGGAATTATCCTCGGTCGAACCGGTGAACTTCGCTTCTATGCACACACAGATGCTTCACATACAGACTGGGAAGATAGCAAATCGACAGAAGGAAATGTCTGGTACCTTGCCGGATCACCTGTTATGTGGTCTACGAAGAAGCAGACGATCACGGCCAATTCGACGACAGTTGCTGAGTGGTGTGCACTGGATCAACCTAGTCGTGATGCAATGTGGTTGAACAAGATCGCACGATCATTTATGCTCCCAGAGCAGCGTCCTACAGAGATCTACACTGACAACATCAACTCACAATTGCTTCTCTCGAAGAAAGGAGGCAAATCGGCGAACAGATGGCTTAATCTTCGTTACTTCTTTGTCAAAGATGCAGTGGCGCAAGGACATGTTGAGATTCATCGAGTGAACACCAAGCGAAATGCCGCAGATGGATTTACCAAGGCTCTTGCAAAGGATCAATTCAAGATCTTTACCGAGCTAATTGGCATGTGCTAAATCCACAAGAAATTTGCAGAGTTTTACTATGTATGCCGGAACTGGAGATCTTGAGAGGGAGTGCATGCAGGATTCTATGAGGGGGATGTTGGATGCCCGGATGCCTAAGGCATCACATGTAAATAGAACCCAGATAGTTTGCCTGCTCTCTCGTCCTCTCTTTCTCCTCTTCGTCCACCAGAATACATACAGTGCTTTCTCTATGAACTTACACGTATTGTATCAATATTAGTTATATTCGAGAATACCGGCTGTGTACAGTAGATGGATAGTGGCAAATTATTGTAATATATTGTTGGATGCCGGATGCCTAAGGCATCACATGTAAATAGAACCCAGATAGTTTGCCTGCTCTCTCGTCCTCTCTTTCTCCTCTTCGTCCACCCGAATACATACAGTGCTTTCTCTATGAACTTACACGTATTGTATCATATATGAACTTTCCGGATACGTTGGGATCTGTCATGATATCCATGGAATGAAGCCATAACCGCGGGGTTCAGCCCCACGAACCAAAGTTCCCATAAGTTTCTAGCTTGAACTTCACCAATATAAGATCAGCTATGGAAGCAGGTTAATAGAAGCCTGTAAAAATCCAAACAGGTGGGTCCCGGAACCGTAGTCAGGGAACTCATCCTTATGAACGTTTAAATATAAATATCTTATAGATATTAAAGCAATAGACAGTAAGAGACATCCTTGGTCTCACGCTGCGCCAAATTACTAATATAAATTAGGGTCTAGAATGGTGGTTTTGAACCACAACTCCGATTTAGGGCTAACTCTGGTTGTACTATGGTTCACTAAATCCGCAAATAAAAACAAACCAGCCCCGACAGCCTAACGGTTTAGGGTCGCATCGGTAATTTAGTGGTAGAATGCCTGATTGCAAATCAGGTTGTCGCGTGTTCGATCCACGCTCGGTGCTCATTTGGATTCTTTTTTTTCCCCGAGGGAACGAGATGCCAAGATTTGGCAGATACGAGGTCCAGGGCTGGAGGGCTGGCCCATATGCTGACCGATTGAAACGATTCCTATGACGTGTTGATCGCAACGGAAAGCCGAAAGTCCGATTTCTCCGCTTTTCATGTTCAGAGCTTCATTACTCAGATTTAATAATTGTACGACTTTGATAGGCTCCATTGCTGGATTGGATTTCCTGTAGAACCGTCTAGCTGCTCTGACAGTTGTACAGCTCCAATTATATTACTAAATACATGGATCGGATGGCTTGAGCTATATAAAGGACATGCTTTCCCGCGTTCTTCAGTGTCACAAACATCATTTGTTCGGATCAAAACCTACTACAAACAACTCTCGGCTTCTCTTGTTGAATAGTACTCGCTGCTATTCCAGTCTATGTCCACCGTTTCAAACAGTTGTCTCTTCGGCTTCAATATTTCCACCTGCTCTACCCCTTCCGCGACTAGCCGCGCAATACAGCTCGTATAGTTCCAACGTCGGGAATTTTTCCCGGGTGACTTCATCCAAAATGGCCACCGCTACTAAGATTAACCTGTCGCCGGTGACAGATTCAGGCATCTATAGCTCAAGGGTGAGGGAAGACACTGCGCAGACAGTGAGTGAGATCTTGCAGGAAGACTTGGATATCCACCACGTCTTCTTCAATGACCAACACTTCCATAGTATGTTCTTTTCAGGCTAAATCCCCACCAAGAACTATATCTAATATAGACACAGATCACATACCTCATCAGCTCCTTAGTATCTATGCTCTTGGCGCAGCACCAGAGGATATCAAGGCTGGCTATGAACGAAATAAGACTTACCAGAGACCCGCCCTTCCAGCGAACCGAGATGTCATCCAGTCTATGCATGACATCGCCAAATTCCAAGAGTGCTTTGGGAAAGAAGAACATTACCCTAATTACCTCGCTTTCTTCCAACACGAGATCGATGCAAAGGGCGTCGGAGAGGTTCTGGGGGAGTATGTCTTCGCCGGGGATGAGCGAGCTGAGAGTATGATGTGTCGGATGTTTGCCGGTAAGTATATTTTCTACCTAGACGTGGTTATATTGATATTGTATCTTCCTCAGGCTAATGAATTCAGGCCTTATCCATCCGCTCATCCAGCTCGGTTTCGGTATAGAGTTCAACCAACCCGCCATCGTAGCGCAAGGCCTTGCCCAGACAGCAGTCCATGATGACTGGCTGGGTCGTGCATTCTTCCTACCCGCGGAGAAGATGGCTGGCGGTATTGGAAAATCGGGACAGAAGTCGACCCTCCAGCTCATAAATGAGATGCGGGCAGACAAGGCTCTTGTTGAGAGTGTGCAGTGGTCTGACAGTAATAAGATCATGGATGGGGTGCTTCATAGAGCACCGGAGCAGATGCTGAAGTATGCTTCTCAGTTCACTGTGTCCGAGGATCAGGTGGAAGAGCGGTTGGCGGATATGATCAATACAGTCGGTAAGTCTAGCGTTGGAAGTCCTAGGTGGTGTTGTTTGAGGGATGTGAGTGAGGGGCCACTGCTGAAGTTACCTCAGTCTACTATACCAGTGCCGCGCAGCGTCTGACCAGAGAGATGAGACTTGATTTCTTCTTCATCCATTGTGTCAATTCGTCCATCTTCTTCTCTAAAATTAACAACCTCCCATTCTTGAATCAGCGATCCAAGCTGCGCATGCTGGAATGGAAGGGACGCATCGATCTTCTGATGTATACTTCACGTGGAACGCCAGACCTTCTGCTGGATGAGGTGGCCAATTATCCCATAAAGGAGGATTGGGCACAGATCTTCGCGCGAAGCATCGCCCATCCCGGTGACGATGGACATCTAGCCAAGCTAGCACGGGCTTTGGCGCATGGTCAGAAAGTCTGCCAGGCATATGAGAGCAAACACCCCGAGATGCAGATCAAGGGAGATATGTGGCTTAGGATTGGCAATATAGGTAAGCAGAAGGACCTGAGAGTGCAATCTCCCCTTTGCCTAACTAACTGCTCGACAGCCGTTGACTCGACGGTCGAGGAGGGAGATAGACCGATGTGGGTTCGCTCTACTGGATTTGATGAAGCATGGGAGCCCCAAGAGCGGGCGCATATGTAAAATGGGGAACACAGTGTCTTCACGACGATGTTGTGTTGTTTTCTTTCTGCCTCCCAGAATGGTATCGTTTAATACCAAATTGATATAGTACCATAAATGCGAAGAGTAATGTACAAAGTCGTATAGCTATTATGGTTCAATCTCTGTTTTAGGGGGGGGGGCATAAGGTCTGAATGCCTTCTTTCGGCATGGCAGAAGAATACGAATACCTACCCAGGTTTCCAACCTTCGAAAGTTCGGCTAGCGTCGCAGGATTGCACTATATGAAGCTTTTGATCCTATACAAACCCATCGCCATAATTTTACATCGTTTACATGTCCCCTAGTCCATATATAGAAATGGAGCTTTGAATGGACCTGGATATAACCACCTAAAGATATGGAGATACATTATGAATAATTTACATTATACTGTGTAGAGCGGGTTCGAAATCGCACCTTGCAGGAGTTCCTATGATCGTTAATACCCATCATATGACCGTCGCAGTCTACGACAGCCTATTACCGCGAGTGCGTCAGTTCAGGTTTTGCCTGTAGTATAGTTTATAATAGGATTTTATACATTTGAATGCATCCTCTATAGATATCTAAGAGGTATTAGATACAAAAATACCCATACCTTGAGCCTAAAAAGACTAAAAAAAGAACATTTGAAACCAGCACAGCGCTTACAGCCCTCAAGTAGTACGGGCGACTAAGTATGCCACCCTGGACATGACTCGCTCATTATGCAGGTGATATCCAATGAGAGAGTGATGTCTAGGGTGGCATACTTAGTCGCCCGTAGAGCACATCGGCCTAAAACGGCCAACCCCGCACCAAAGTATCATTTCGCAAATCAAAAAGGCCCGAGTTCCGTTCACACTACTTCGGTGCCTTGATACCAGCAAGATGAAAATATTTACGTGTATTGTGCTGTTGATGGGGGTTTACGGGGTAGATGCGAAAGGTAGCTTCCTCCAGTCTCCATCTATCGTTGGCACCAACATCAATATCGCAGAAGCGATCCATACCACCACCGTTAAGTATGATGGGGAGGACGGTATCTTGTTTCCCCAAAACAACCGCAATGGATGGGTCAACCCTGAAGATTTGGCTCCTATGCCACAGTGCATCGCCCAGCAAGATCAGTCCACCTGGCTGCGTGCCATGACGAAATGCACCAGCAAACGATGTACCTCGCACTTTGGATTTATCTGCACCCACCACCAATGGCTGACTCAACTCAGCTGCCTCAGCATTGCATTCTCCCCCGACGTTATCAAAAGTTATCTCCCATACTGTGGTCGATCGGTTCTCGCCAAAGCGCAGTTGTATCAATGGATTCATATTATCACAGGTCGAACGTGGCTTGTCGATGTCGGCGACGCGAGCGGTCTGCAAAGTCTCTCCCCAGACTCCCTAGCTGAAGGGTATGCGGCCGTTGACGTGAGTCACAATGCACCGACATGTCTGAGCGACTCGGTTTCTGCTTCATCGATGGAACCATTTCAACATGTAATGGCCTCCTGTGGTTTCACAAGCACCACCCAACACACCGGAAACGCTGCTCGTCCCTGGGAATATAGTGAAAGGCTACGGTCTATGATCGCTCTGGATTTTGAAACTGTTGGTTACGATCTCGTCCAGCGTCACATCTACGATCTGGTCCTGCATCGCATCAGTGATGGCGACTATTTTGACAAATATTGCTTCTGCAACACCTTCAATATAGATCTCAACAAGGAACCTTGTTCAGGGTCAGGACAATTGGACTTCACGAAGGAGCGTCTCTGGATTTATGCCACCTGTGGGTCGACATCCTTACCCGAGAACTGGGCAGACACACTTAAAACCACCCAATTCGCGTACATTCCCATCGAAGATTGGCACTGGCCCAAATGCGTCGTAGATATGCCGGAGCAGGTGATCGAGCTTACTGATCAGTGTGCAACCGATGCTTGTGAGGTCGGTGGCTACTGCAAAATCAAGCGCGCAGTTGACAGGGCTTGCTTTTGTCGCAACATCAACTACGATTCCTGCGGAGGGTCGTGCCAGATATTTGAGACACGAATTGACTATATCAAGTGGCTCCATGATCTTTGTGGAAATGCGCAGGACTGGAACGGTCTGCCAGATAATTGGCGTCAATTGGCCGTCCCTATCACCCTCGACATAATTCCATGGCGTTGGAGATTGAAGCCATTTAACGATTCAGACATTACCCATACCCCCTGTTTGGGAGACGCCAGGACAACAGATAAATGTGCCTCGAATGAGTCTAAACTCACAAGCTTTGCTCTAGTCAATATAGCTACTTTCCTTGTAGTGGCTCTCAGCCAGAGAACAGGGATAGTACGTCGAATCGCACGCCGCTTTCCATGGAACTCGCAGCCGTGGCCATGGGCTGTCAAGGGAACATTAATCGCCACTCTGCAACTCTTTGCAAACCTGTTCAATATTCTTTTTATTCAACAAACCCCTGGCTATGAGAACGTTCCCGTTATTCAATCAATGCTCCTCTGGAGCTCAATGCCTCGGCCTACTTGGCTGACGATTTTGTTGATTGGTGTACCAACCTTTGGAGATTTGAAGTTCTTCGCGGCCGGGTCTTCTCTATTTGCTGAAGTGATCCTTCAGTTTCTATCAGCATATTACCTGCTTGTGACCGTTCATTATGGTCGAAAACACCATTTCTACTTCGGAGGCATGGACGGAGCGGAGAGAGGGGGACCCGCAAAAACGATGTATGCTGGAGCACTCGTGTGGCTTATCATCGTTAGCGTGGTGATTGCTCAGTTAATACGAGCTATTAGGATGAACAGGTTGACCGGACCTGGTTTAGACACACCAGATTGGCAGGGAGGCAAGCAGACAACATCGAAGATTGAGGAACTGATGGACCACTTGGATGAATGTTGCACAAGGTTAATGGGGAGTAGGAGCCCAGAAAAAACACCGTTGATAAGGAGCAAAGGAGGAGACCACACGGATTATGGCACTTGCTCTGTTGAAGGCCAAGATGACCGGGTTTCCCGGAAATCATTTGTGGGATTGTATGCGGCTACGGTCATCAGCATGCTCCTTCTCTGGATTGCGCAGTGGCTCTTTTGGGGTGGATTTATTGGACTTAGTTCGGAAGAGTACGTATTGCACAGTCATTACTTGGTCCATATCAACTAACCGAATATAGGTTCTGTCCTCCTCAACTTGGAGTCCTCACGGCTATCTGGGCTGCGTTCTCATTAGTAGGCGCTATCATTATTATTTAGTCAAGTTTATTGTCCATTTAGAGGCCTAGATCTATCACCATGTTTCATGAACTATTCAAAAACCGGCTCTCATAACAACATTAATCTAAAAGTGTCCATTTTCGTCAGCTAAAGAATTGTCACCTGGCGAGTCCAGGTGGGAAAGTAAATTTAAGACAATTGTAGTATCGAATTGTGTAAAGATATACGAGGTCTCGTAACAATTGCTTGCTCTATTGCTCATATCATGTAAAGTCATAGATATACGCTCCCTTCACTACTGAAGGCTTCCGGTATTGCCAGCATATTACCGGAGATGAAGCATCTCGAGGATGTCATGACTCGCAAAAAAAGACCGGTTCCGGATTATGGGTGCTTCGAGTCTTTCATCTTCAACACCTAGATCGTAAAAAGCATATTCAACGTCGTGAATATGAAGCCGCCTGACTATTAAGGATCTACTATGCCCAGGTCAACGTTGATGCTCCCGGTTTGCAGCCATTTAAATGTGTGTTCGTTTATTTTGAGACGGTTTGCTAAAGGATACGGAACCCAGGAGTTCTCCTATTCTTCTCCAAAAATGTATGTTTTCGACTCTTATCCCCATACTTCGGAGGTTGAACTATGGTTCCCGCTTTAGCTGCTGTGGGGCTTTAGCCTTGCAATGACGCCAGCGGCTCAACGGAATTGTGTTTGTGCAGAGTAAATATGTAGTATGCTTGTTAGACAGTTCTTGAATTGAATTGAATTAAAATGAAAGAAGAACAGAGTATCACATATTGTAAAGTCACACTGGGGAATAGGGCACATGAAGAAAACGAAACATTGAAAAAAACAATGCAAAAACGAAAATACATTGGGGATCACGTGGGACTGAGTGGGGCCCCCCAACATGTATTCAACTCTGCATCTCTTCACTTTTCCCTCCATCAGTCTACCAAGGTAGTATCTATTGTTATTCTCTGATTTCATCATAACCATGGGTAAGGAAGACATCAACCGCAAGGATGTTTCGACTCAGAAAGACTGGCCTGATGATGAGAACAACCCGTTCGTCGCCTTCCGGCGCTACGCCGATGAGCAGGTCTCCACCATGCTTCAGTCTATCACGGGCCTCCCTTCGATGGTAACTCAGCCTCACAATGGCCACTGGGATATATTCGCAGATAACCACGGCTACCAGAATCGAATGTCTCGTCAAAGAACCAGTGATAATATGGACAACAGCAGCTATCCAACAGACCAAGACAGTGGAAGTGGTTATCCGGGCAACCGAGATGGAGATGATCCACGCAACCATGGAAATAATTCACGACCACGCTGGCCTGAGAATGACGATTCATGGAGAAAGTGGTGTAATGGACCATCCGACTTCTTCGGCCTCGATTCCTTCTTCGACCGCTTCTTCGAGGACCGGTTCTTCCCTTTTGCGTCCCAACTTCTACACTCCGGCCACAACCTTCTTCTCCGAGATATGTTTGAGGACACTGACTCACCAACCTGGCCGATCGGATATATCCTGTTCAGCCCATACTCGCCTCTCCACCTAGAACGCCAAGCACAATACCAAGCGCACCAGGAAAAGGGCGTTTTCTCATCTCTCATGTCATCTTTGCATCTCAACTCCGACCGTGACCCTTCCGAACCGCAGTGGCGAGAAGCATTTGAGGATTTACTTCGACTCGAGAACGATAAGCCGATGCTCGATCGCAATGCCTCTGTCGCGAGATCCGAGTCCGGAAAGGACTGGCTACAAGGGCTTGTTAAAAGAGGCAGCTTGGGAGATAAGTGGAAGTATGTGTCTGGCAGAGATGGCCAGCCTTGGTCTGGTGTTACGCTCTCCGGCCGTGCAGGCCCAGAGCAGGACTGGTCTCGGTCTCGGTCTCTACCCGAGAAAGAGAAAGAATCTACAGATACAAAGGAGGCCGAGAGCGAGCTGGATCTGTACGAACGCTTCTTGAATGATATCGAAAACCGCGAACGTGAATTCTTCCGCGGTGTCTCCGAAAGCCCCCTTCTGCGTCTTCTCCTGGATGAGCGACGGGAGCAACAGGAAGAACTTGAGAAATACAGGCGCAGCCCTCCGAAGGCCGAAAACCAGCACAGCCATGACGATAATGAGAATTGGATTGATCTTGTGTCTGGCGGGAACAAGAAATCTGTGCCTGAAACGCCCAGGGATTTGCCGACCGAAATCGACACCAAGCCAACTGAAGCTATCTCGGAATCAGCGCAGCCTCGTGTCATCTCCACTATGACTCGAACAGAACGCGTGCGGCTTCCTGATGGCTCGGTTGAGAGCAAGATTGTCAACACAAGGCGTTTCGCAGATGGCCGGGAGGAAAGTGACGAGTCTGTTGAGGTGTCTCGTCCCCAGGAAGGGTTGGATTCCAGACCTGAGTCCGACAAGCCGAAGAACGGTTGGTTCTGGAAAGACTAGGACTCTGTTTGGACAATTTCTACGACGAACGCCGATCTTCCCTGGCTATGACTTTTAACATGATCTCCTTTCCAGCTCGTTCCCTCAGTTTATGATTTGCATATCCCACCTGTTTTCCGGATGGCGTTCCCTATCTCTTCGCAATTTTCTTCGCAGCCTGGTTGTGAGCCACGCGGCTCTGTACATTCGACTATTGCCTTTCTCATCCCGGGAGCAAAATTAAATCCTAGCTAGTTTGATATTTCATAGGAAATAATTCAACCATCCACATATTACTCAATCTTAATTACCATGGAGCCTTTCATATCAAGCAATACTTAAGCCAGGTACACAAAACATCTTGAAAATTCTAAAACCCACACGATGTACATCTAATCAGCCTTAACACTCTTCTTCGCTCCCTTACCGGTAGTCCACCCCTTAGACTCCCAGTACTTGACATTATCTTCCATCTTCTTGTACGCCCAAGTAAACGGCGGGTCTACACAAACCAAAGTTAGCAAAACCCCACAAATCCAAAAACGAGAAAAAACATACAAAGGAACTGCCTCAGATCATGACGATTATCTTCAGGCGAGTACTGCTCAGCATGGTAGCTAGGCGTAAGAACAGTCATCTTATGTCTGTTGATAGAGTAATAGTAGAAGAAATGGCGAGTCTTCTCGTAAATCTCGCGCGGACTGTACTCGTTACCCCACAGGTGAAGCAGCTTCTCGTACATAGAGTACGGGCCGAGCTTGGAGACTTTTCTCAAGTACCCGAAAACGCCTAGCTGCGCGTATGTAACGCCCATGTCGGCTTCGTCGGATTGGACGTAGTCGTGTGTGATGGGTTCCAATTCGGCGGTGGGTGTTGCGTGAATGAATTCTTCGAGGATTGGAAGGCCGAAGCTTCGGCCTGACCAGGAAATGAATTTCTTGAGGTCTACTTTGCTCACCGAGCCGATGGGGTTGAGCTGGTTGGTTTGGTTAGTTTGGAAGAGAATTTGTGATTGGATTTGCGGAAATTGATGCTTACATCGGCGGAGCTGGCATCGTACTTGGTGAGATAGCCTCGCAAACTAGATGGGTTTAGTCAGTTACCAGGATGGAAATGTATTTAGGTTTGGCGTACCATTCTGTAATAATGATTAGTGAAGATGTTCAACGGTGTACGGTGCAGATTTGAGAGACTTACCATCGACGTTAGACGATGCGAGAACGAGTAAGCCGCCACCACCAGGGCGTTGACGCACAGTCGGCAATAGCGAGGCAAACAGATATGAGAGAACCATTCTGAGGCGAGCCTGCACGTTCTGAAGCGCGGCATTCTCTGCTGGAGATCCACCGTGCATTTTGAAACGAGGCTGGAAGTTAGTGAGAACAGTAAAGAGATTCATGATAGAAGTGACCACAGTATCGAAATTGAAGTCAATGTGGTAAGAACCAATATCACTGGCAAGTCGAGTTGCTCTGTCCCGTGTCTCCTGGCCTGAGTTTTGTGTGCCCATGTAGCTAGTGTGGAAGATAGACCTAAAAGAATCGGTCAATGTTGATCCAGAGTATAGCATAGAAAGGTTTGGCCTGACAGAGGCTCCACAGTTGGAAGACTTACTTGCAAATTTCCTGGGTGGTGGTAGGAAGCCACTCTGAATCTTCTGGCTTCGCACACAATCGTCGGACATCCTTGATGACCTGCTCGTTCCCTTCGCGGACTGCCTTGAGCACTTCACGACACATGGAGTGCACAATGATTGCCGTGGCACAGCTGTCAATACCACCGCTCAGAGGAAGGAAGAAACCGGCGGCTCCACATCTCCGAAGGTAATCCCATAGCCAGCAGGCGGGCCCCAGAGAAATCTCCTCCTCAGGAGGATGGTACCGCGGCTTGATAGGTTGAGCAGTGGCGAGGCTAGGCTCGGCATCTTCGTCCCGGCGAGAAAGTCTGATATCGAGATCAAGGCGAACATAGGGCGACTGCTTGCTCGCTTGCATTCCACGGCTTGCGCTGCACCGGTATGTGCGGACTTCTTCGATGTCGACTGTTGCAGTGATGACTTCCACATCGTTCAGGGAGAACTGTGAGCCTTGGGCCACGATGTCACCGTTGACGACAATCATAGCACATCCGTCATAGTACAAACGATCACCATCGCAGCCTTGCTGATTGGCGTAAAGATAGATTCCGCCGCTCTGCGAGGTGTGAGAAAAGTGCTATCCTATTGTAGCTTTATTTTCCACTCACTAGTTTGGTAGCCTGGGTGATCAAATTGATCCGAGTGTCGAGCTTCTTCAGTTCGTGGTGGCTGCCCGAAGAATTGGAGATGATCTCAACACCTAATTCAGGTTAGACAATGAGCGAGGTAGTCTGGACATTGAGACTCACCAGCTAGGCCATATGGAACATGGGGGCTAAAATCGACCGTTAGAATCGCATCCAAAGTCACACAGAGAGCTCAAAACTTACCCATTAGGGGTGAAAAGTTCCTCACATGTCTCAAGACCCAGACATGTATCTCTCGTGCTGATAACGGCATCACCGAATGGAACCTTGTACTGGCCAGTAACCTTTCCAACAATTGATTCCAAATAGTAGTCTTCCACCTCCTGCGGACGCTGCCATGGCGTAAAGTGTCGGTGCTCGCGATAGTTGCCATCTATAATAAAAAAATGATATTAGCAACTATTTCCGGAAGTATAAAGAGCAATTGAACAAACCATTGGCAAGCCACATCTTCGGCCTGATCAGGACGATCTTGCGGTTGTAGAAAATCACACTTGAGAGGATATATCAGCTAATGCGATACCAGTTACATCGGCAATACTTACCGACAGTTGTAGCGCACATTGCGATGGCGAACCGGCAATCCCACGTCAACCACAATATCCTGGCAATCGGGGTGGTCGATGATGCGGGCGAACATTTCCCATGAGTGCAAGAAGGTGTCGCCCTCAAGGAAACCATCCAGAACTCCATAGCCGGTAATCTCGAGCTCCGGTCCAACGCGCAAAGTGGCACCGGCAGCCTTAGCTTGCCGAATACTTTCAATGATCCGCTCCGCGTTGCCCTCAAAGTCGAGAGCCCACTGGTTAAGAGAGCTAGAACAAGTTAGCACGGGGTTCTCTAGTATCCGGATAGTAGGTGGGTTAGCTTTACCATGTTGCTAGAGTTACCAGGTGCCCCATGATGCCTAGTATCACTGTGACGTCCGTGTCTTGTGCTTCGCAAAGAGGCTCGTCGGCGATAAGAGTCAAAAGAATGTGGTCACGTGTGTGGGGAGCTTAAGTTCCCCCGCTTCACTGGTAATAGTGTGACTGTAAATTACTATAATTTACCCTCCAATTGGAATCGTCAGTTAAAACCCGGTAAAAACGTGTAATCTTCTTGTATTCATGGATAAATGTCCCGAGGCCGCTGATTAATGCGATCCCTCACTTGGGCAGCCCTGAGCCCTCCAGGGCTGTTCCTGGGATTTCACTTTCTTAATACCTTGAACATAGACTTATGAAGTGATTTTTTTTTCTTGTTAATATTCTACCATTTTAGACATTTATTGTTGGCAATCTAGCTCTTACAGAATGAGCACGACCCCTCAAATCCCTACCCCAGCTCATATGCTTGCGGATTCCATGTTGTCCCGACACTTCGGCAAAGAGACGGTGAATTACTTCTCCAGTAAGAATTTCTTGAACTCTCATATATTTGGTGCAGTAGAGCTAAATAATTTGCAGGCTCTCCAATCAACCGTTTATCGTTCTTACGCTCTGACCACCCGTTCCTGTCTACGGCTCTGAAGCACCCTTCGACCCGATTTGTACTGTTGAACAACCTAGCCCCCTTGACACCGTCGCCGGCACAGCTACACTATGCCAAGTATGACGATGTGCGGAATCTTGTGCCCCAGGATACTTTCGATACATCCGAGGAAGACATGATCAAGAGCTATGACTCGCGCAAGACACACCCGAGCCTTATATTCCTTGGACTGGACGAGAGCCGTAAGGAAGGATGTATGACGTGGAAGATCTACTCTGGCACGCCGTATTTCGCAGTCGATGTGACCCCCAAGGGCCCTGAAGAACAGCAGACTGCAGCAAAGGATGTGATCAGTGTCATGGAGGCGAAGGGACTGTCTTTCTTCCAGGCGCGAGTTGTCATGTCCTTCTCCGCAGATGAAGGTACGAAGACGCGGTATTAATGTCTATATTGATAAAAGGGAGCTAACCAATTCGGGATAGCTGCTATCTACGCACAGGCACGTGCGCTGATGGACTGGAATACTCGCAACACCTTCTGTGGGACATGCGGACATCGTACTCTGCCCGTGAATGCAGGAACCAAGCGTGCCTGTCCGCCGACAGATGTTGCACGAGCAACCGAGGGCAATACGGAACAACGGCCAGAGTGCAATACCCGTACTACGTTGTCAAACCTTTGCTTCCCCCGTACCGATCCGACTATCATTGTGGCCGTTGTTTCCGCCGACGGCAAGCGGATCCTGCTTGGGCGCTCCAAGCGATTCCCACCAGGGTGGTATTCCACCTTGGCTGGATTTATTGAGCCGGCCGAGTCGATTGAGGATGCTGTGCGGAGAGAGGTGTGGGAGGAATCGGGTGTCACTTTATCCCGCGTTGTTATTCACTCCTCGCAGCCTTGGCCGTATCCGGCTAATTTGATGATTGGTGCTATTGCCCAGGTCAGTGACCCCGAGCATGAGACGATCTCTTTACTGCACGATCCTGAGTTGGAGGATGCGCGGTGGTTTGAGATTGAGGAGGTGGAGGAGGCGCTGCGGATTGGTGTAAGTGACTTGGGTTCCCAGGCTGGTCCGGAATACAAGGGCGGTTTGCGATTGCCCCCTCCTACTGCCATTGCCAATCAATTGATTCAGGCTGCTGTGAGCGCAGAATATTTTGCGGCAGAGAAGCAGTCTAAGATATAAAATCATGATTCTTATGATAACGCATCACTATATATACTATTGATGAATTTAGATATTCACTATCTCTCAACACTGGCAGTATGTATATAGACTCCCATTTTCGGTAGTCAATTATCCATTTAAATATCTACATAGGTATGACCATCTGTGGTTGCCAGGGTTAGATCCTTGTCACTCCCGCATCGTATTTGGAAAAAGACGATTTATCACGAGCCGCAGTAAAACTAGTATGTTTCATCAAGCTCCCCCTTGACAACATCAGCAGCCTATTGATGAGCATTAGAAAAAGGTTCACTATGTGCATATAGTCAGCTTACTCACTATGGCATCTTTGAATTTCATGACAATTGCTTCCTCCTCCTTAATGAGGTCTTCCTCAGCCGCGGTGATTCGATCTTTGTCGTATGTATGCGCTCGATCAAAGTCTAGCCAAACAGCTGTCTGAGCCATCTGTGTCGATCATCATGTTCCGCGGTTTTGGATCTCTATGCCGCACTAGTGCTTTATGTATCTGGTGAATACCCTCCAGGAAATTGTTCACCCGCTGTGGCGTGTAATTTTCCAAGGTGATCATTTCTAGGCCGGGGATTTACTCTATAAATAAAGCACTAGGTGGGTATTCGTCGTCTAGAAACTTCAAGTGAGGCTGGCATAAAGTGGGGTCAAACTTCCTTCTAGAATCTAGGAAGTCTGGCACAATTCCACGATCACAGAGTCCTTGTTCTTTCAGCCGAGTGTAGGCAGTGGTTTCAAGTACGTGAATGTCCAATTCACGACCTTTGGGTTCGTAGTAGCGTCGTGGCCCCCTTTCATGGTGCTATTTATATTAACAGTTATCTATGTATATATATAGGACTTCTTTGACTTACCACCTTCATGACACATGTCTGTTGGCGGATATCAACAGGAAATATGAATGAATGTGTAGATGCAAAAATCTCTTTCTTAAAAATGATTTCTGTCGGCTTGACATCGTCGAGTTTCATAGTTTCTGAAGTTCAAGTTGTTTACGAAAGACAAATTGTGGCGGGAAATTACGGTGGATCGACTCCTTGGCAAGGCCCAAGGGTCCAGCACTCCAACTGGAGTCCAACATCAATCCTCCAGTCCTGTCTTCGCAATCTTCTACATTGGGAATGCAATAGGATGCACATCATGCCCAGTCTATTCTTATCCATTCAGATTAAATGTCCGAAATATCCCTGAGGAAAAGACCTTCGAAGCGCCTTGGAGCGACGATCATCCCTTTCTCAAACTCAAACATAGCCCCGCATAGCCTCATGTAGCCTGCCTCATGTAGGCTGTTTATCAACATGGGGGCCAAATGGGGCCAAATGCCAACAGATGAAATGGCGGCACAGCATTGCTTAATATTAATGGCGTCCAGTCCGCTCCTTACAGACCCCTTTGGTACGGTCCATATCGACTCCGTACATCGATGTGCCACTGTCAGTGTTGAGACGCATCCCAAGCCCTAGGACTATACTCCCATCTTTCCCCTTGTTGCCATTGTGATCCGTCGAGTACCTCTTCGAAATGGTTCGGAATCAAGAACCAGAAGGGTCACCTGTGTCCCCTGTACATTCAAATGAAATTGCTCAAAATGCACAAGAGGCGAACGCACCCACACAATCGCCCAGGATCCTTCCCGTTGAGCCTCATCCAGAACCAGCAAATGAACCTCTAGTGCACGGCACGGCAGACCAGGAAACCAAACTAAAAAATAGAGAAAACCCGACCATATGGCAGCTTATCTCGAGTTTGTTCATCTGGGAGGTACTAGCCATGGTCTTATCCTCGGGTGTTCTGGTCGCGATCGTTGTGATCCTGACACAATATGACGGTCGTCCTCAACCGGCCTGGAGGTTAATGTCGCTGAACTCGGTAATCTCCTGGTTAAGCACGGTCTCGAAAGGGTGTGTCTTATCCGCTATCAGCGAGGGAATAGGACAACTCAAGTGGGTGTGGTTCACACCAAAGAGCCGACCCTTAGTTGATCTGGGTACCTTCGATGGGGCTAGCCGCGGGATATACGGTTGTGCGGGCTTAGTTTGGAAACTACGGGCAAGGTATGTATCTATGTATCCTCGCGGTCGTATGTTGACTAGGGACTTATGATATATATAGACATTTTGCAGCTCTAGGCAGTCTAGCCGTTATCCTCGCCATCGCCTTTGACCCTTTCATCCAAAATTTGATCCACTACTACCCTAAACTCATTGCCGACTCTTCGGGGACTGCAATCGTGTCGAGCAACGCTCAATACGATGCTATAGGTCCTATATTGGAAACTGGTAAGACGTTGAGTGGTGTTATTTTGATATGAATGTCCCTAACCCAAGTGTATAGGAACCTTTTACCTTGATGCGGAAATGAAAGCCAATATTTACAACTCGGTATTCAACAGCGACACGTCAAAGCCATGGTCCATTCCGCGGTACACCTGTAGCTCAGGAAACTGTACCTGGGATCCAATAGCTACACTAGAAATGAGGGCGAGTTGCACGAACATAACAGATCGACTGAAAACCGAATGCAGTAACCAAGACGACAAGAGACCTGCTTCAATCGAGCCCATGTGCTCTGTGTCCATTCAAGGTGGCACTAGTAACACCAATAATATCTCCGCGGCTTTCCAGTTGAATACATACAAGGGAACGCCAATCGTGATAGGATCGTCGGAGAGTTTCATCTACACAAAAAGCCTCATCCCTGCTATCCAACTTATCGCCCCACATGACCTGCCAGAAGGCCAAGTGACATGGAAAAACACATTTTCAAAGGATTTCAAATGGGAAGCCATAGAATGCAGCATTGAACCTGTTGTGCACAGCTTCCGCGCAAACGTCACCAAGGGCGTTTATCACCAAGAAACACTAGGCATTTCGAAGAATGGATCTTTCGACAACTCAATCCACAAGCACTACCGCATGCATCCCCCCTGGGGACCAGATATGGGCGTTGAGCCAAACAAAGAGTTCATGATACAGAGGAATTCACTCGCAGCGATCCAATACTTTTTCCAAAACTTCTTCGCTGGCCGAGCGCGGCTTGATCTTTTCGGTTTTACTTTCACTCCTGACAGCAAGGAATATAAATACGCGACGGCGGATTTGATGCAGTTCATCACACTTGCGAACGTGACGGGTTGCGCCGTCGGAACTATCAATAAAATGCACTGTGCTATGGATAATGTTGCCCAGGCTATGTCAAAGGCTATTCGGGATAACGCGTCACCTTCGAATGTCACTACTGCCGGACAGGCAATGTCCGCCAGGACACATATTTCCATTCATTGGCAGTGGATCATTCTTCCGGTGTTGGTGTGGCTGTTGGGCCTTGTCACGTTGGTAGGCACTATTTGGAAGACTCGCACGGCTAGGATTCCCACTTGGAAGAATGAGACGATGCCGCTCTTATCTCTGTATAGGGATGGTCAGAATGAGAAGCCAGAAAGTGGTCAAGCGATGAAGAACGAGAGGGTGATGTTATACCAAAGCGAGGGTAAAATGATGCTGTCTGGCTAGTTGTTAGGGATACAGACAGGTGTATGCTGCATTTGTTCCTGGAGAATAGAGATGCCGATATGTATATGAGAGAGTACACAATACTACCGAAAGATTTTGATTTGTTCATGTGAATTTGTTTGTTTCACTTCGTAGGTACATGGGAATTGTGACAGATGCCACGTCAAGTATCAAGATATTAAGACAGCCATTTCAGATATTGGCATACAACGTGCCATCCCGTAACTCGTGAACACTGCTGCTTCCACTGTTTGGAGAACCGACCTCGGTGTAACGAGTGCCATCCCGCAGTTCATGAATAGTGACTCTTCGGTTGCTTTTGCGCTTGCGCTGAGAGCCACGCCTAGAATCCGGACTCCCTGACTCACTTGGCACTTGACTGCTTGGGGTCATATCGCGCTCCTGGCTGTCTGTCTCAATAGCTGCCTGGAGCATATGATCTGCGACCCTATCCGAGCCAACTTCATAGTACCATCGACGTAAGCCAGAGGCGTAGGCACGTTCCTGCGCGTCATATTCGACAGGGGGT